>NW_028318340.1:8566705-9278808 GCF_062004578.1 Staurois parvus
AGGTTTTTTAGAATGTTGGGTGGGGTGAAACCTCCGACCCTGGGTGCACATTTTACTAGAATGCTGATTGTGCAGCTGTGTACAGCCCTTTTGGTATGGACACTGGCTATGGTTCAGGGTTCCACCACAGAGACCAAGGAGGTCTCCACTCAGGCGTGAGCCACTGCAACTGAGAGCAGCTAGATGGTATGCCCAGATTTGAAGATTTTCTGGAAGAGACAGACAGGGACCTAACTAACATGAGGTCAGAGTAGTAGTGCTGCAAGAGATGATTTAAAAACATTCAAAGTAAAAGAAGTACAGCTCTTTCAATAAAAGGAAGTATTAGAAGATGATGCCTCCATAAAATAAATTTTGTGCCCCTTCCTATGGTAAGCTGCTGTTGCTGCATATTCTGCTTGAAACATTTTCCATTATTTCTTCAATGGTAAGAATGTCCATCCATTTAACTTACACCCCCTCCCTTCCTTCTTTGTTCAGTGTCTGATGATGGCTCTGTTTTAGTAGATATTATAGATACTCCAGATGCTTATGTCATGCTAACAAGGCAATGAAGTGAGTGTTTTAAGAAGAAAAGACTATAACATGATGGAATAGGACACCTCTGTTTATTTATCAATATACATTCACTAGGGATTGGTTAAAAATAGTAGAGGTTGGAAAATGCATTCCAGCAATTGTAGCAAGTTCATGATAAGTGAATGTCATTGATATGTAAACAGACCCAAATGTGAACTATAAAATGTTCTGTCATTCATTAGGTTGGTGAAACTTATGACAATTCCAGATAGAAAAAAAAGATATTTGTGGCTTTAGAAAGTCCAGAAGTTGCATGTAGAGTTTAAAGAATGCTGTGGAAAAGTAATTGTTGAGTGGTTTACAGTGGATCTTACCATTTGAATAGTTAATATTAAACAAGGTAAAATGAGGACAGATTACTGTATCCTGATGCTCAGCAATTACACAGTGTACGTTCCACATGATGCTTTGTGGATTGGTTCAACTGGCTGTACAGCTGATAAGGCCAAAACAGAATATTTCACGTAATGTATTTCCGAGGCATTAACTGTCCCTGTGCCATATTGGCAGAATTTATTTGACAGCGTGCATGTTTTTTATTATTACCTTTAAAATAATATACGGTACATTAAAAGATTTAACATTTTACAAAATTCAGTAATTAAATTACTATATTAGCTGATGCAAGGTCTCCTTTAAGGTGACCGGCTGAGGAAACCTGCCTTGTTGATCACTTCATCCCTAATTGGCAAGAGTAAGTTTGGAGAAGTCAGAAAAGGTTTTCAGAAACATACTTGGATGGTATAAATGTTTTCTGATGCCTGCCGCCGCCTCTAGAGTTAAGAAGGAGTACAGATGGCACACAATCTTGGTTTGTGGTTAAAATATATAGTGTATAAATCAACAGCATGATCAGAGAAAAAAGAAAGGAAAATAGAAAATAGTGGTCACTGCTAATAAAAATGCAGCAAAACATATGTAAACTGCACCATATAATACTGCAGAAATAATCAGCAAAGTATAAGCATAGATACAAAAATATGTTCATGCACAGTCAACATACATAGAATTTAAAAACTGCTGTTTTTTTTCCCTGAGTATTTTACATTATAAACATTTTTCATTGCTGTGGTTCACCCTTTGTTATTATTTTCTGCATGTGAAAGCTAATAAGCTAAAATTAATTGAATTGATCAGATATATTGTAATGGACACCTGCAGTCATACCTCCCACCTTTCTGAAATTATATAGAGGGACACTTATTATCACACAGGGGGAGAATTAGTAAAGCTGGTTCGCTGACAATCTGGTGCACCTGTGCATGGTAGCCAATCAGCTTCTAAACTCAGGTTGTTCAACTAAGTCTTGGCAATACAACCTGGAAGCTGATTGGTTTCTGTGCAGAAGTGCACTTGATTTTGCACTCTCTAGCTTTAGTAAATAAAGCTGACAGTGTGTAGGCAAAGGACACGTCCTTGCCAGTGACTGGTTATATAGACCACAAAGATCTAATATGCAGATTATGATTTGAATAAATTATTAGAAAAACCACATATGTGCTTTTTTACCTCTAATATTCCCTTACAACTATATCAAATGCAGTCATATAGAGGTTGGATAAAAAAAAAAAAGTTTACTATAGCATAACACTTTTGGTAGTAAAATAGTACATTTTGTACAGAGCTGTACAGATCAGAAAAAAGAGAGACAACTAGCACTGCACAAGGGACCAGGGGCGAACTGACAACTCATGGGGCCCCCGGGCAAAGGGGGATCATGCGGCCCCTTTGTCCTTGCCCAAACTCAAAAAAGCCTATGAAAAAGGTACCAGGGGCATCTCATGGGGCCCCCTACTGACCCCGGGCCCTCGGGCAGTGCCCGAGTTTCCAAATGGTCAGTCCGCCCCTGCAAGGGACCAAAGGATTTGGTCCTAAAAGATGGAAAATTCCTACTATAATGGACAGTTGGGAGCTACTATGCCGGCAGTGTTGTTGTGAATCACACAGTGAAGAATTGTTAACCACTTTGCCTCCCACACCTGTTCATCCCCCATGGACAAGAGCAATTTTAAAAATTTTAATATGAACCTGTTTATTGAGTGAAAATTTTGTCATTATGTAAGATAACATGTAACACATATACTGTTTTTTTTTAAGGACAAACAAGGCTTTCTTTTCATAATATTGCTTGCAATAATGATTTTTTCCTCTCTATCCTTAGGCAATAATACGTAAAAAAAAAGGTAAACAAAACACGCCTTTTTTTTTCCGGTAGTGTTAGTTTAAAAATAAATAGTGTTACTGAACATGAAAAGTATGAATTTTATTTTTACAATTTGTCCAGTTTAAAATTATACAAAAATTAGGATTCTGGTTCAAATCATTGCAAAAATATTTACAAATGAAATAACGTGCTTTTGTCTCAATTTTCACTTTTTAAAATGTGAAACTTGTAAATATATGTTAAAGGTGTAAAAATATTAACAAAGAAAACAACACTAAAAAAAAGTTTAAATAGCAATGGCTAATAAGATAGAAATGAAAACAAAATCTGCAGAAAAATAATAATTGAATGAAGAAGGAGAAAAAGGAGTTTATTAGGTCTGATAAGAGTAAACTAAGGGTTACTAGGAACATTTTATTAAAAAAATAAAAACAACTTTTTTTCTTACTTGTCAGGTTGCTTTACCTTACATCATCTGCAG
This sequence comes from Staurois parvus, assembly GCF_062004578.1. Lineage (NCBI taxonomy): Eukaryota > Metazoa > Chordata > Amphibia > Anura > Ranidae > Staurois > Staurois parvus. Next base: position 8,569,930 of record NW_028318340.1, read on the forward strand.
ATCAAAGTTCATCCCTTAAATCTGTACATGAATAAACAGAATGATGCAAAAGTAACATAATGTAACTTTGTATAGCATCTGAGCAAATGTTATTGATAAAAGTTGTCCGACTACCTTTATTGGACAGCTGCAGCTGCCCAAACCTCTGTTTACAGAACAATGCCGACTTTGATTAGTCAGAGCCGACAATTGTTGTTTACTGGGGGGGGGGGGGGTCTAGGCCACCAAGCAGAGAGACTGGATGTGCTGCACATGCCTTGTGTACAAAGATAATCTTTTTTGGGTGTGTATAGCACGCCCAAAGTCTTTAACTAGTTAATGTGTAACTCTACTATCCATTGTGTCTGTGAAGGTTTTCATTTATCCAGGTCATAGCATTGCTAGTATTTGCTAAGCACATTTAACTGACTTTCTGTAGTGTTGAAGAATGTTTTGCCACTGACCCATGTAGCTTCATCAGCTAATTAGATAAATAGAAAGTTCTTCAATATTATAAAATAAGACCCGTTAAATGTGAATAACTGCTACATGTTGCGTTCTCCTTTCTACAAAGTGGCACTTAACTGTTGATCAAGCATCTTGACGGCAGGGACATGCAATAAAAAGATCAAAAATACCAAGCAACCTTGATCCTCCTCTGTTGATTTCACTGTTGTGTGTTGGGCTGTCATATTAGCTCTTGTGGTTGCTGTGTTCAGGCCCCCTATCTCAGAATACTGTGGAATTTTCCCATAGGAAAATTTATCAATGTATTGTCACAATTGTTGCCAGCTGTGTGCCCTCTTTTCTTCAAATACATGCCATTTTCAAGTAGGGTGGCATAACCCAAAATTTTTGGAGTACTGGCTTTTAATGGTAAAATTGTGAATTATTGCTTGCATCATAGAGACTTTACCTGTTTTACACTGCACATATTAAACTTAGTCCTGTTCAGGGGCGGACTGACCACTGGGGAACTCGGGCACTGCCTGAGGTCAGTAGGAGGCCCCACGAGATGCCCCTGGTACCTTTTTCATAGGCTTTTTTGAGTTTGGGCAAGGACACAGGGTCCCCATGATCCCCTATTGCCCGGGGGCCCCATGAGTTGTCAGTCCACCCCTGGTCCTGTTATACAAAATACTTCACTAATGATCATTTAAATGGATTGCAGGCTCTTGCACTGGTCCTGGCCTCCCCATTAATACAAAATTGTCAACTAATAAACACCTATGTCAAATGTCCAGAACAGACTCGTGCTTGCAGTTCTGCTAAGAGGAGAGAGCTGATGGAACATCAGTATTCTGTACACTTTCAATGTGTGATATGAATAGAGGCCTGCTATTCAGACCTGTTAAAATCAAGCAACACTATGAAGAACATTGGGTCAGTGTATCCTAGGCAGGGTAATAAATAGAATCAGTTTAGCAAAGCCTATATTAATATTGTCAGTGACAGATTGTGCACATGGTAGGAAAGGGAGGGATGCTTAGCTGTAACTTGGCACAGCAATGTATGTTTTAGACTTTAGAAGTGGTGGAGTGTGAGTGATTTATATACTCTATAATACAAATTGTGAGTTACTTTCCATACATGCCACTATTGTTTGTACAATGTACAGCCTATCTCAAGTACACGTAAGAGCTGTAGTCAGGGCTGGAACTCATACTTGGTATCATCATCTTTGTATTTCAATGGTTTTTATTAATTAATAACAATTAACACAGGAGCAACAAATCGCGCCCACACGGGGGCTATCAATTGCACATAAAAGAAGTAGAAAATTAAAGAAATCAGTGCTCTAACACCAACAGGGCAAAAGATCGCCCACGCAGGGGCTATCAATGGCACTTAAATAACAAAACATAAATATAACACTGATAATAACTCAGACTAAAGGCAGCTATCCACTGCCACACCAAAAGCAAACAGAAAAAAAAAAAGGGGGGGGGGAGGAAGGAGAAGTATGAAAGAAAAAAGATAACCAAACCAAGAGCAGGGATCCAAGAACGCCAAAGCCGAACAACATCACATCCCCAGACTAGCCGGGGGGAGTGTGGGAAAGGTATATTGCAACCACGGCTCCTATATTTTCAAGAATTTACATTGGGAGTCGTTGCAAATACTCGACATCTGTTCATTGAGCATCATAGTGGTCATATGGTCCCGCACTCCCTCATGAGGGACAAACGGGCTCTTCCAGACCTGAGCAATTGTTCTAGAGGCAGACAAAAACAAATAGGAAGCCAACTTCTGCTGATAAGCCAAGAGGTCCGGTATGGGACAATGAAGCAAAGCATACCGAGCATCCCGTCGTATAGAGAGATGAAACAAGGTGAAAAGGAGGCCAAACACACGAGACCAAAAACGAAGCAGCCTCGGGCATGACCACCAGATATGCAATACATCACCACGATGGCCACAACCCCGAAAGCATCGATCACTGCAGGCAGGATTCGCCTGTGCCAAACGAGCCGGAACCCAATACCAACGAAACAATACCTTGTATGCCGCCTCCAGCGTGGTCATATTAAATGAGCATTTAGCTATGAGTGACCAGGCCTTATTCCAGTCCCCCGGATCCACAGCCACTCCCAGGTCACGCTCCCACTGAAAGAGAAGTATGCGACGAGCGTCTATTCAAAGCTGCAGTTCAAAGCAGTTCAAAGGCAGATTTCTGGTACGGGAAGACAGAAGTGCCCCACAATGAGAGCAGCCGATGCCTCAATTGAAGGTAACAAAAAAATTCCGCCGGAGGGACGTCCTGTGACTCCCTAAGAGAATTCCAGGTAGGGAAGGACTGAGAGGTCAAAAAGTGTCGTACCTGTGAAAAACCATTGGTCACCCATCAAGAAAACGCCCTTGGTTGATCTAAACCTGGTGGGAAGAGGGGGTTGTTCGTGATTGGGAGCAAAGGCAAAAAAGGTGACATTAGGCCACTGGAGTAATGTACCGAGTCCCACACTTGTAAGCCATGGAGCAAAATCGGACTCAGTGCCGTGGGGCGCAGGGCAGAGGGAAGCCATAATAGGGGGAAGCCAAGTGTTGATATCGCAATAGGGACACAATTAAGTAATTCCAGGAGGACCCAGAGAGGTATGTCTGAGGAAGCATGCAACATAGATAGCGGGGCGATCTGGCTCGCCTAATAATATTTAGTAACATTGGGAACCCCAAGGCCACCCTGGAGTATATGGACAAAAAGCGTAGTTCTGGAAACTCTAGGGTGTTTAGATAAAACGCATAATCTTTACCTGAAGCAACCGAAGGAAATGAGGAGGAACCCGCACTGGGAGGGTGCGAAAATAGTATAACAATTTTGGCAAGATGGTCATTTTTACTGAATTAATCTGTCCTATCCATTACAGGTGCATAAATTGCCAAGAATGCATAAGAGAGGACACAGAGCGAAGCAATAGATAGTAATTTGCAGGAAACAGTGAGTCATAGGTGGGGGTTAAGTGGATGCCTAGGTATTCAAGAGAAGAAGAAGCCCATTTATAAGGGAAGTTGGACTGTAGGCACGAAACCAAATCTGAAGCCAAAGTAATATTAAGCGCGACAGTCTTATCCAAATTGATACAGAGACCCGAAATCAAGGAGAAATGCTCAAGAACCTGTTGCAAATTTGGAAGCGTCGTCAAGGGGTTAGTGAGAGTCAAGAAGGCATCGTCTGCAAAAAGGTTCAACTTGAACTCCTGTCCCACGTATGGAACCCCCGATACATTACAATCAGTGCGGAGCGCCATAGCCAACGGCTCAAGTGCCAGGACAAAGAGTGCTGGGGACAGGGGGCATCCCTGTCTCGTACCTCGTCAAATAGGAAAGGAATCTGAGAAATACCCAGCGTATTTAACGGAAGCCGAAGGGGAAGAATACAAGGCTTGAATCCAAGAAAGAATAGAGTCCCCAAAACCCCAGCGAGACAGCACAAACCACAGATAGTCCCAGGATAGAGAATCAAAGACTTTATATATGTCTAAGGACAGTAAGAATCCCAGTATTTTCCGCTGTTGTAGAAAATGTATAAGATGGACCACCTTACGAACGTTATCACCCGCCTGTCTCCCAGGGAAGAAACCCCTGTGAATCAGGCTACGCAAATATTTATTGATACGACAGCTAATATCTTCAGGTCTTCATTAAGAAGAGAAATGGGCCGAAAGGCTTGCGGTTCTGGCACATCATCAGTGGTCTTAGGTATCATAGAGATATGAGCTCTAAGCGCGTCTGGAGAGGGCAAGGAGCCCCGTCGTAACTCATTAAAATAATCAGCCAAGAAGGGTGCTAACAGGGTTGCAAATTTCTTATAGTAGAGGCCGGAAAAGCCATCTGGACCTGGGGCCGCGGTGGACCGTAGAGATTTAATAGCTTGTAGCACTTCCGGCACGGTGACACCGGCATTGAGGGCCTTCTGCGCTGCCTCAGATAGTCCAGGAAGTTGGAGGTCTTAAAAAAATGCTTCTGCCTGAGCCACAGGGAAGGGATCTGGTTTAGCGTAAAGGCGCGAGAGAAAGTCCGCAAAACGGGAGACAATCTGCTGGGGATTAGAAGTACAGCCACCCATGGGAAGTCGCAATCGGATCGGTTTGTGGGGTTTCCCCACAGAATTGAGTTTCCTGGCCAGCATCGGACCGGGCTTATTCGCACAGGAATAAAATTTGTGTTTGGTCCAACGCGGGGTCCGTCCCGCCTCTGAAGAGGCGAGTAGATCCAACTCTGCCGCCAGGGTGTCCCGAGCACGTTTATGGGCCATGGATGGGAATGACTTCCAACGAGCATCCGCAGAGGCCAACAGAGAATGAAGCTCCAAAAGTCGGCACCCCCGTTCCCGCTTCCGAACCGCTGCTAGCTGTATAACCTGAACCCGCACTGTGGCTTTATGCGCCTCCCACAGGGGAATTGCCGAAGAAACAGATCCTGCATTTTCCCCGAAATATGTGCGTACGAAAGATTCTATTTGTAGGCAAGTGACCTGAGTGGTCAATAAGGAATCATTAATGCGCCAGTGAGGGCGCTGCACCAACCCAGAAAGGGCCAGGAGGAGTACCAGTGGCTCATGGTCCGACCAGGGCGAGGAGGGAATAGTCATCCGCCTGACCAAAGGAAGCTGCTGAACATGCATGAATATATGGTCAATTCTACAAAAACTGTCATGAGGGTTGGAGTAGAATGTAAAGTTGTGCTCAGTTGTGCGAAGTTCTCTCCAGACGTCCGCCAGCCCCGCCGTCCTCAAGAGAGAGCGCATACGTTCCTCTAGCACTAAGTCGTGAGAAGGGGCCGCCCCCCTGGGCATAGCGCCTATCCAATGTGGAATCCAAGGTAACATTAGAATCTCCCAAAAAAAAAGAAGACCCTTGGAGTGTCGGGAGACAATGGTGCAAAGATGACAAAAAAATGTATGTGCCCTGCAGAAGCAAGTACCTACCCGTGGGGTCCGCTATATTCCGAGCACAGACAAAAGGAAGATTGCGCTTGAAAGCTATTAGTACACCCCGGCGTTTCTCAGGGGCCGAGGCAGTGTAAAAGGTGGGAAAGTGAGGCAAAAGATACCGCGGAGCGGAGGACTGAGAAAACCTGGTCTCCTGTAAATATATCACGTCAATTTGTTGCGATTTGAGGTGATGAAAAACCTTAGCCCGCTTCTGAGGCGAATTGAAACCTTGAACATTCTGTGGGGTGAGGCCATGGCGGTATCAGCACAGCACGCTCAGCAGAAAAAGCATAGGTCGGCCACCAGTTACCACTCCCAATGGCATTCAGACCATGGGATCCTGAAACCCTGCATGAGGATAAAACAAAAAAAACAGAAAGGAAAAGAAAAGTAGGGAGAAAACAAAGAAACAAGAAATATATATAGCAGTACAAATGTGTCACGTCAATGGTGACATGCATCCTCCTACACCTGAAGGATACCGGTTGGGGGTGGCTCTACCACCGGACACATGGCTGCAAATGAAAACAACAAAAACATAAGCCCCCAGGGGGCAAAAAAGCAATTAACACAGTAGAACAGAACACCAAAATAATAACTAAGAGTCCCAGAAGTGAGCCCACCGCAGCAACCTCCCGATAGAAAACCCAGCTAAACTAGGGGCCAGCCCCTTCCAGGAGGATGGCCACAGGCTGCTGTAGAACCACTACACAGCCCAAGTGGTCCCCCACCCACCTCCCAAAAAGGCCCACCTGGCCAACCTCCCACCGGAGCCCGAGGGAACCATCACCCCATACCCAAACGGGAACCCAACAACGGCACCCGGACCCGAGATAGGCCAGGACAGCAAAAAGTCATAATCTGCGAGTCCAAGAGGAGACCCTCCCCCCCCATTCAGTGGTGGAACCCAAGGGAGTAGGCTGGATCAGGCCTAGCCTGGAACGCTAACAAACTGGAAGAGCCCTAGTGGTCAAACTCACAGTCTCATCAGGAGAGTCCAACAGTGAAACACAACGCGGGAGATCTAAGATGCATCTTCAGCCCAGAGAAGAGCAGGATGGACTTGATCATTGAGGGGTCTGAGGAAGGGCCCTCTTCCTGTTGGACGACCGCTCCCAGAGGTGGCCCGGTGGAAGTGACCTCGCTGGGGATCCATTGGAGTGAGCCAGGCTCTGAGCAGCGGCCCCCGGCGGAAGAAGGTGCAAAGATTCCAGGAGCGAATGGGCCTCCTCCGGCGTAACAACAGAGTGACTGCGGCCCTGGTAGTTGAAGGTGAGGTGGAACGGAAAGCCCCAGGCGTATTTAATTCTGTGGTTCAGCAAGACCGAAGTGAAGGGCTTCAACTGATGTCGTTTCTGCAGAGTCTGGGAGAGGTCCGCGAAGAGCTGGTAGCAATGTCCCTGGAATCTGAGGTCTGGTTTGTTTCTGACCGCCAAGAGGATGGTTTCCTTAGTGCGGTAGAAAGTGAACTTGATGATGATGTCCCTCGAGGGGCCCATCCGGTCGTCTGGGGCCCAATGCACGATGAATGCGGTCAAATTCGAGCCGGTCGATGGGAATTGGAGGTATCAGCTCCTGAAACAGAGCAGTAGCGGTGGAGGTGAGATCTGTGATCGTTTCAGGTATACCCATTAAGCGCAAATTGCCGCGAGGGGAACGGTTCTTGAAATCCTCAAGTCGGAGCAGCGCGTCCGCTAATTCTTTCTTGAGGTCACACAAGTCCTGCTCGTGACCTCAATGACCGTGGCCGCTGCATCCATTTTATCCTCAAGATCATTCGTCCGATTGCCCAATTCTCAGATTTCACGCGAAAGTTGGTCAGCAAGCTTGGAGGTAGCGGAGGACAGTTCCGACTGTAGCATCGCCTTGAAATGATGCAAAAGCTCAGCATCCCTTAGACCTGGAGGGGAAGACCGCAGGGATGCTGCTGATGCTAGGTCATCTTCACCCCTGGGATCCAGCCCACCCGCGGGAAGGGGCAGCCGGGGACCCGAAATCAAGACCGTGGCTTCAACTGCGGTCTCTGGGGGAAGACTTGATCCAGCGGCTGGGGCTCTGGAACTCTCCGGAGGCAGGCCAAAAATCGAGGCCGCGGGTTCACCCGCGATCTCCGGCGGGTAGGCCGCAAGATTGAAAATGGGTCGCTGGGCGCTTGAAGCGCGGGAGGCGGCTGTTTTTTTCCCCCATCGGGGCACCAGGGGACAAGGGGCCAGGAGAGGTTGGAGGAGAGGCGAAAAACTGCCCCCTGAGAGCTTAAAATCGGCCAATATGCCGGTGGTCAAGCAGCCAAGTTTAAATAGCAGCCATTCCTCAGGCTGCTCACGAGCGCCCCCCCGGTATCATCATCTTTAGCACAGGTTCTTGCCTGTATATGTGCTGGAGGTGGGGATGCTTTGGTGTGATAAAGCACCAACACAAATTCTCCAGGCCACAAAGAGCAGCTGCCCTACAGAGGTATTTTTTAGGGCTTCCTTTTTACTGCAGTGATATATTGTGAGTCTATTTCACAGCAGTCAGGCTGCAATGTAACCCTGTGGCTGCATCCTATTACTTATTTATTATTATTTCAGGTACTTATATAGCGCTGTCAATTTATGCAGCGCTTTCCATATATATTGTACATTCACATCAGTCCATAACCCTCACAGAGGTCCCTAACTCACATTCATACTGTACATACACATACTAGGGCCAATTTAGACAGGATCCTATTAACCTACCAGCATGTCTTTGGAGTGTGGGAGGAAAACCCACGCAGACACAGGCAGACACAGGGAGAACATGTAAACTCCAGGCAGGTGGTGCCGTGGATGGGATCCGAACCAAAGACCCTAGTGCTGCCAGGCAGAAGTGCTAACCATTTAACCACTGTGCTGCCCCAACAACAATTCTATAGTCCTGGCCTCTGGGCCAGAACTGTCCCAAGCAGAGTGATATCATATGCCCTCCACCCAGGGCCATCCTTACAATGAGGCAACCAAAGACTTTTGGCTTGGCTGGAACCTCATTCAGTCACATGGGGGGAGGAAGGCAGTGGCCAGAGCACTATGTGGTAGTGTTAGTGGTAGCACTGTATGCCTGCCTGCTGCCCTCTTCAGTATCACAGAGTGGTGAGTGGGAGCAGCCCTGAGACCCAGGTGAGCTGAGATAAGTACTCCTGAGTACTGACAGCCTGACACATCGACCTTCTGCCACAGCACAGTAGCCAGACTGGCACCCTCGGACATTTTATGGTCAGCCAGTAGCCCTCCCACACTTTCTCTGAGCTCCAAGGTAATCATTGTGTAGTGGGCAGGCCAAACAGTTTGAGAGCTTCAAATACAGGACAATTCTATTCATAGATATAGAGCCTGAGGTCTCAACTGGTCGCTATTGGGGACACTGAGACTGGTCACTGCTGATGAGACAGATCTGTACTTGTCACTGTTGGGCACTGAAATCTGCTGCTGCTGGGGTTTCTATTGTTGCTGCTAGAGAATGTGTTGTTGCTGCTGGGGAATGTATTGTTGCTGCTGGGGGGATTTATGGCTGCTGCTGAGGTATCTACTGTTGCTGCTGGGGGGATCTATTGATGCTTCTAGGGGATTTATTGTTGTTGCTGGGATATCTACAGTTGCTGCTGGGAGATCTATTGTTGCTGCTTTGGAATCTATTTTCTTAAAGAGGGGGTGGTGGGAGGTGGGTAGGGGAAAGAACAATGGGTGGCCCTTGGAAATGGGTAGGGGATGGAGACAAAGGTTACCTGGGGAAAGGGAGGGGGCACCCTTACAAAAAAGCACTGGTTGTAACTAATAAAGAGGGGGGTATTTAGGCTGCCTTAAATAGGATACAGAGAAAACATTTGTGTTTTTCAATGCAGAAGTGAAGGTGAATGATATTTACTAAATGTCAATCTATATCATTGAGCATTCATTCTCACAGAGGAATACATGTGTTACATACCTTAAAGTGCATCCAAACCCAAAAACAGTGTCTGCTGATGGTACGCTTTCATTTCTTGGTCACTTACTCTTGGAAAGTCTAAATCTACTAATCCAACAGCACTACCATCTCCACAGGTTGGCAATGCTTCTATACGAGGGTGGCTAAGATGCTCCTCCATAGATACAGTGGAGGAGTGAACATAGCAACCCCAAGACAGGAAGTGTGATACTAGGCACAATCATCAGATGAAAATAAAGAAAAAAGAACTAAAGAAAGAAATCTATTGTATCCACCATATTTAAGGATTATTAAGCTGCAATATATTAAATTTTTGGTTTTATACTTAGATATGCTTTAACTGTGTGTTTTTTCCTCAAAAAAGTTGCATACAGTAAAAAAATAGTAGGAGGAGTATTTTCACAATGCAGAAAAATCCCATGATAACATATGACAATGTGTGTACCACAGGGGCGGACTGACAACTCATGGGTCCCCCGGGCAATTGGGGATCATGGGGCCCCTGTGTCCTGGCCCACACTCAAATCACACCCATAAAAGCCTATAAAAGGTACCAGGCGCATTTTATGGGGCCCCCTACTGACCCCGGGCCCTCAGGCAGTGCCCGAGTGCTCGAATGGTCAGTCCGCTCCTATTGTACCATGTTCAACTATTAATGCATTTCCTACCAAGAATATATTGTATTTTTGACAACACTAAACACATTTGGTTTGATTTACTAAAACAGGAGAGTGTAAAATGTGGTGCAGCTGTGCATGGTAGCCAGTCATCTTCTAACTTCAGTTTGTTTAACTACGTTTTGACAAAAAAAATGGAAGCTAATTGGTTTCTATGCAGAACTGCACCAGATTTTGCACTCTGCAGTTTTAGTAAATAAACTCAATTAACTACTCTCTACAGCTGCACTCTGTAGCCTGTGTTGTATGTTTTCAAACCCAAGACTATGGAAGTCCAAACACTGTGCTGTATATCACATACTCAAGACCATCTGTACAGGGCACAATACACTCTGTACCAGTTTGCTACATTCCATATTATTCTGTGCTGTATGTTACATATTTCAAACTGCCACTCTCTACACTGTGCCTAATATCACATACTCCAGAACCCCTAGTTATGTATGCTGTATATATTTTATATTAATATTTAATACTTACATTATACATGCTGTATATATTTTGCACCACTACACATTATAGATTAACAACCATCATTTTGCAAGAGGCCGGGTGGGACTTTTGTCATTTTGGGTGGATGTCATAAGACGTACTCCTGGAACACACCTTGCACCTGGACACAGCCGATGACAGATCACTGTACCGGCCTGCTGTTGGTACCCTGTGATCGCTGTGACCAATCACAATTGTAAACAATAAATAGCTTTGGTTCATGCCATTCATTGTGTACAATTGTGTTGATAGCTGTGATTGGTCATAGTGATCACATGGTACAGACCGGGACAATCACAACCCACCTGTACCATGTGATTAACTGTGGCCAATCACAGTTAATCCTAATCATACTGTAAATACTGAATGAATCTGTTTCATTCAGTAAAAATGATTGCTTATAGCAGTGAAATTCACTGCTATAAGCAATCATAATGTGTAAGGAAAAAAAAAATTCTTATCACTTCTCCAGAGTAGTACAATGTTACCATGGTAACATTATATTGCTTTGGTTACAGCAAGTTATAAAAATCATAAACATTTCTTTAAAAAGGAAGAAAAAGGAAAACAAATTGAAAACAATATTTTTTTTCGTACTGTCACCAGTCAGGATCCTTGATTACCGCCACAACAGTTATTTGAAAATGCTGTACTGCACTGTTGACAATGTGTAGAAAAAAAAAATCATGATTTTTTTTTTTAATATCCTAATTTTCCATAAATTATGACAAAAAACTACAACTTCAAAAAACTCGACATTCCTCCTTCTAAATACCTTGGACTGTCTGCTTTCCAAAAAGAGGTCATCTGGGGGATATCTGTATTGTCCTGACATTTTCGGGCCTCAAGAAATTAGGTAGGCCGTCAATACATCAGTATTGATCAATTTTCAATATACTGTATATACCATAGTTTGTGGACTTTCCTACAGACTAAATAATGTGCACTGATTTGGGTTTTTTTCACCAAAGAAATGTAGCAGAATACACTTTAGCCTACATTTATGAAAAACAATTATTTATTTTCAAAATTGTATAACAGAAACAAAGAAAACTTGTTTTTTTTCAAAATATTCTGTCTTTTTTCATTTATTTAGCAAAAAAGCCAGTGGTGATTAGATAGCCCCAAAGAAAACTATTTGTGTGAACAAACTGATAAATATCTAGTTTGCGTACAGTGTTGCATGACCATGCAATTGTCATTCAAAGTGTGACAGCGCTGAAAGCTGAAAATTGGCCTGGGCAAAACGGGAGTAAAAGTGCCCTGTATTGAAGTGGTTAAATACCCCATTTAACTCCATTCTGTACAATGTACTGTACACTACATAATTCATGCTCATTCCTTCTCTCTGTATTTTCAGATGTACATTGGATACTGCATATTGATGATCATCACAATTTAACATATTCATAGACAGAAGTTATTTGTACCAGTGGCAATTTTATATGCCCTTGAATCCAATTTTGTTAAATAAATGGGCACACTTGTGCTAATGTATGTTTTTGTGCACCGTTCAATGAATATATGAAAATATGTCCACTTCCAAAATGTATACACTAATAGTACAGTGCATTGGTGTGAACCTGACCATAGCCATACTAAAATGTTGTCTGCATTGCCTCTGGCCAGTAACATTAAGAGGTTTTCTTGCCAACCAATTGAACTGCAGAAACATCTTAATGACTTCACAATGTCTGAACTTACAAAATATACAACGTAACAACAAAATTATTAACTGCAATATGAGACACTTAGTCAAAATTAAGCAATCTTTTTTAAACACAGACAAGTGATCTTTCTGAATATTTTTAATAATGTCATATATCATTGTTTGTTTTGGTACTTAATACTGCAGTGAATTATTTCTTATTTGTGTTTTATTGTGCATGCCATGCCAGTCCGATGAGCTGTATATGAAGATTTCAGAATTGTAAATTTAGTGTTGATCTTTGGCAAACCATGCTAGCTTAGTATATCAATGTTCTTCTTTGTTACATGATATGTTATGTGTGGTATAATACATTTGTTCTTGTGGTTGATACAATACAAGCATTCATTGTTTTGGATGCTGGCTACTTCCATTATACAGGAATAATACTTATGTTTTCTCTGTTTTGTATAAGCAATGATCCTTGGAAAGCAAAATTCTAACGTAGAAGTTAGGAATATGTATAAATGTACCCTGACCTCCAACTTCCCCATCATAACTGGTAACCTGCATCATACTCTCAACAGTTACTACATCCAAGCATACAAACTTAACACGCATACATTTTTTTAGACCTGTATTGGCACACTTTCTTTTTGCATCCAGATTCGGAAACTATGGTTTTTGGAGTGTTGTGGTTATTGCTAATGGTGGTGCACTGGGTAGTTGCCATGTATCAGCATTTATATGGGGGCCAGGGGTGGACTGACCATTTGGAAACTCGGGCACTGCCCGAGGGCCCGGGGTCAGTAGGGGGCCCCATGAGATGCCCCTGGTACCTTTTTCATAGGCTTTTTTGAGTTTGGGCAAGGACACAGGGGCCCCATGATCCCCTATTGCCCGGGGGCCCCATGATTTGTCAGTCCGCCCCTGATGGGGGCACAGTTAAAAATGTATTCCCTTATAGCTGTACACAGCTCTAGCACACAGCACAGCCCTGGCTAGCTGGACAGGAGGCCTGCTATTTCTCTGCTGCAGTTAATGAGGATCTTCAGTGCCCCCCCCAAAACAAAATTTAAAGTCAGCAGCAACAAATACTGTAGCTGCTGACTTTTAATATCAGGACACTTACCTGTCCAGGGATCCAGCACTGTCCTCACCCAAACCAGTTCTTCACTGGTTTTTGAGTCCTTGGCATGTTTACTAATGGAAGCCAGCTGTGAGTCCTAGCGGCTTCCCAGCAGGCTTCCTACTGCACATTCGCAAGCCACGCTGTGCTTTGTGAATGGTCCAGCAGCTTTCTGAGACCTGCGATGTGTCCCAGAAAGCTGCGGGCAGGGAGGGAGCAGGGTCAAACTGGATCTTGGAATGCGATCTGAGCGGAAGTGCTACTGGGTACTTGTCAAAACAAGGTATACCCCCCCAAAAAAAGCAGAACTTCCCATTTTGGAAAAAGTTCCTCTTTAAGTAACATTTACAGGTCTTGTTCCTCCCCCAGTCTGTGATTGGACAGTGAAAGGAGAAGCAGCAGACTGATAAGTTTATCTCTTTGTCCTCTTATCAGCATGCACCTTGGATAGATTCACAATTGACTGGTTCCTTTTGCTGCTTTTCCCTACCCTTCTCTGAGCTCTGCTGTACATACTGTACAGAAGGTACTTCAATTGCATGCTTTAAAGAATGTAATAGTGTAATAATCAATACAGGTCTGTGGTAATTTGTTCCTTTTATATCTACCTGGAGGTCAGCTTTAGGTTCCTGGATGTTAGCCAATATTTCATTGCTCTGCTTCCACCGGGGATCTTTTAGGCTTATACACTGAACATACTGCATGGTCCAGTGCAGGGGCACAAGTATCCTGATTTATTTTACAGAAGAGGCCCTATATGGGGTCAGAATTAGATGTCAAATCTTACTAACAAAAATAAAACCTGTATTGACACAAATATATAAACCTCCATTGCTGACCCTTTTTTCTGGAGCCACTAGTTGCCTGCCTGTCATACCGATAAATTGATTTTTGGTACAGTCTGAAATTTGAACCAAAAACAAATACATACAGTGCCTTGAAAAAGCATTCATACCCCTTGAAATGTTCCACATTTTGTCATGTTACAACCAAAAACAAATGTATTTTATGGGGATTTTATGTGATAGAACAACACAAAGTGGCACATAATCGTGAAGTTGAAGAAAAATGATAAATGGTTTTCAAATTTTTTTTACAAATAAATACCTGAAAAGTGTGGCGTGCATTTGTATTCAGCCCCCTTTACTGTGATACCCCTAATTAAAATCAAGTGAAACAAATTGCCTGCAGAAGTCACCTAATTAGTAAATAGAGTCCACCTGTGTGTAATTTAATCTCAATATAAATACAGCTGTTCTGTGAAGCCCTCCGAGGGATAAAGTTGTGGAGAGGTTTAAAGCAGGGTTAGGGTATAAAAAAATATCCCAAGTTTTGAACATCTCATGGAGCACTGTTCAATCCATCATCTGAAAATGGAAAAAGTATGACACAACTGGAAACCTACCGAGACATGGCCGTCCACCTAAACTGACAGACCGGGCAAGGAGAGCATTATTCAGTGAATCAGCCAAGAGGCCCATGGTAACTCTGGAGGAGCTGCAGAGATCCACAGCTCAGGTGGGAGAATCTGTCCACAGGACAACTATTAGTTGTGCACTCCACAAATCTGGCCTTTATGGAAGAGTGGCAAGAAGAAAGCCATTGTTGAAAGAAAGAAATAAGAAGTCCTGTTTGCAGTGTGCGAGAAGCCATATGGGGGACACAGCAAACATGTGGAAGAAGGTGCTCTGGTCAGAACTTTTTGGCCTAAAAGAAAATGCTATGTGTGGTAGAAAACTAACAGTGAACATTACCCTGAACACACTGGTGGTGCCAGCATCATGTTGTGGGGATGCTTTTCTTCAGCAGGGACAGGGAAGTTGGTCAGGGTTGATAAGAAGATGGATGGAGCCAAGTACAGGGCAATCTTAGAAGAAAACCTTTTAAAGTCTGCAAAAGACTTGGGTGGAGGTTTACCTTCCAGCAGGACAAGGACCCTAAACATACAGCCAGAGCTACAATGGGATGGTTTAGAAAAAAGCATATTCATGTGTCCAGTCAAAGTCCAGACCTAAATCCAATTGAGAATCTGTGACAAGACTTGAAAATTGCTGTTCACAGACGCTCTCCATCCAGTCTGACAGAGTTTGAGCTATTTTGCAAAAAAGAATGTGCAAACCTGGTAGAGACATCCCCAAAAAGACTTGCAGCTGTAACTGCAGTGAAAGGTGGTTCTACAAAGTATTGATTCAGGAATACAAATATACGCCACACTTTTCACATATTTATTTGTAAAAAATTTTGAAAACCATTTATCATTTTCCTTCCACTTCACAATTATCTGCCACTTTGTGTTGGTCTATCACATAAAATCCCAATAAAACACATTTACGTTTTTGGTTGCAACATGACAAAATGTGGAAAATTTCAAGGGGTATGAATACTTTTTCAAGGCACTGTAGATCAACAAAATTCAACTGCACTACGAACAACTCTGCTGCAGGTCAATAACTCAAAGTGTTAAGACCAGGGATAGACAACTGGCATTTTCAGAACAAGGTCAGAAATACCAGCCAGCATATTTTTCCCCCAGTTCAGGTTTACTTTAGAGTGAACCTGTCAACACCGGGTCAATTCTATACAATATACCTGATAAAATAAGAGGCAACATACTTTCATTTATGGTGGTCCGTGTGTTGAAATGCCATCACTTTGCTGCACTCTGAAAGCTGAAAGTATGTAATCAGTCAGAGGGTCGCATACCTGTTACCTCACCTACCTGTGGTTTCCCCCACTGACTCGTATATCATGTAATGATATATCAGCTAATGGGACAATTCACTGTGTGTGGCAGAGGGGTGACATTTGTTCCACGCACCGAGAAGTGTGGAATACTTGCAGCGAACAGCAAAGCTATGTTTTGAGACTTGAGCAGCAAGAAAGTAAAGCATATCTGTGGTCTAAATTTAAAATCACATATTTATTTCCCATTATATTTGAATTATTTCTAGCCTACTCCTATTAACCCCTTCCTGCCCACAGTAGGCAGATATGCAGCCTCACTGAAGTAGGTCTTCATCCTGGTGGTGGCATACCTACATACCTGTGTTTGTGTTGGGTGCTTGCCGCACAGTGCACTCCCAGCACTGAGACCAAGATCTCATCGAGAGCCCCAAGTCTTGTACTAACGATTGGGACCCAGGACTCCCGATTCCCTGTCACCTGATCTGTAGAAATTTTGCACATGCTCAGTTTGGCGTGTATTGCTAGAAGTGTTTATTTTTTTCTTGGGAGACTGCATGTGATCAGCACAGGGCCAATCAGCACTGTCTAGCCAGAGGTCAGGGGTTTTGCATCCTCCTAGAACAGAAAGAAAACGTCTCCTACAAGCTTTAGCTAGTGCTGGGCTGGAAACTGATAGAAGTCACAAGACTGCTCTAACTTCTGATGAGAAAAGGTATTTAGCAGTTTATATTTACTAAAATAATTGCACTTCCATGTTCTGTGCACTGTGGGAGACCAGATACAATGAAGTCACTGTAGAAGCTGATTGGCTGCCATGCACAGTTACACCAGATTTTGCACTCTCCAGTTTTAGTAAATCAACCTCATTGCATCCTTCTCTCCTTGCAGGAAAAAAAGATGTATATAAACAAAAGTGTAAAAATAATTTAAGAAATAAAGAAAAAAAAGGTAGATCAAGGTTTGATCTGGGTCATTGACGGGGTTAGTATTAGGTAATGATCAGTATATTTTGGGCAATGATCAGTATATTTTGGGCAATATGTTTTTAAATTGGTATCAGTGTCAGTTAGTGTCAGTGTGTTTTACTTAGGATAAAAAAAGCAGCATGTGCATTATTGTCTCTGGGCCCTACTACTGGTACAAACAACAAATAATATACACATATGTTAAATTGCTATGATCGTTAGGAGCAGGAGAATGTATTTTAGGTTTTGGTGGTAGGTTTTGGTAGTAGCAAGAAAAATACTATCTGATGTTTTTTTTTCTTTTTTAGGCCGGTTTTCCTTTAATAAAAAAACAAACAAAATCAGGAGATATCCATTACTATTTACAACCAAAAGAAAGTCCAATTTGTCCTGAAAAAAAATACAAGGTATAATCCACCTGGATACCCAAAGTAGTTCCGATGATATGTACGGTTTTACTAACACATGTCAAAGTTGCAAAATTGTGTTCAGACTTTAACATTTGTTTTATCCTCAGTCACTAAAGTTTATTTTAAAATTGGCCAGATACTGAAACAGTTTGAAGTCTTGTAGTAGATTAGGTAGTATAGTATGTGGATGTGTCAGGAAGAGTAAGATGTCATCAGCGAAGGCTGCAATTTTATGAGTTTTGCCATTGATAGAAATCCCTTTACTATTTCCATTCTGTTTAATACAATTCAAAAAGGGTTCCAGCGTGAGAATAAATAGGAGGGGAGATAGTGGGCAGCCCTGTCTGGTCCCATTTCTTATGCAAAAGGATTCTGAAAGGAGACCATTGACTCTCACTTTAGCAGTCGGTGCAGTGTATAGTGAAATAATAAAGTTCAAAAGACGGGGAGGGAGCCCAAGGCCAACCAGAACTGCTTCCATGTAGTCCCATGCCAATCTGTCAAAGGCCTTTTCAGCATCTAAAGAGAGAAAGAAGCCAGATTGTTTCTTCTGTGTTAACCAATGGTGTATGTTGATTGCCCTGATCGTATTGTCTCTAGCCTCTCTACCGGGTACAAACCCCACCTGGTCAGTTGAGATAGTAGAGTCTATGAAATGCAGCAAGCGATTGGCCAATATCTTGGCAAAAATCTTGAGATCGACATTCAGTAAGGATATCGGGCGATAGTTTGCTGGCAATGTCTGGTCTTTATTTTCTTTAGGTATTAGTGTGATATGGGCTTCGGATAGATGGAGCATGGACTGTCCTGGGGTGTCTAGTAAGTTGAAAGCTTTTAAGAATGGGTGTGCTAGGAGGTCAATGAAAGATTTGTAATATGTGGTTGTAAATCCATCAGGTCCCGGGCTTTTGCCTGGTTTTAATTGTGCAAAGGCTTGGTGCAATTCTTCCAGCGTCAAAGCACCTTTTAAATCTTTTGCTTGTGACTGGGAAATGGGTTTAGGGAGGAATTAAGCAAGAAAAGACTGGATAATGGCCTTACGTGGTCTGGCGTCCCCTGTTGGTTTTGGTGGTAAATGCAGATTATACAGGGGGGTATAGTATTTTTCAAATTCGTCTGCTATATCAGTGGAGGTGTTAAGTGATTGGCCCTGTTTAGAATGAAGTTGGGAGATTGTACGAGACGCGTTTTTGGATTGCAAGGCCCGGGCTAAGAACCTGCCGCTCTTATTCCCATGTTCGTAAAAATGTTTTTGAGTTAAAATGTAATTACGCTTTGTTTTCTTTTCCACTATATCTCAAAGTTGTTTGTGGGCTAGGTCAAGTTCATGCGCAGAATCGACAACCTTAGAACGTTTATTTAAGCATTCCAGTTTATGTACTTTTTGAAGTATGGAGGTAAAGGAAGCTTGAGCCATAAGTTTCCGAGAGGCAGATATGGAAAGCAAGAGTCCACGAATCACACATTTGTGTGCTTTCCATTGAGTGAGGGGAGTCGTTTCCGAAGACGAGTTTTCCCTAAAATAGTTGGTCAGAGATTTGCGTATTTGAGTGAGTGATAAAGGATAGGTCTGTAAGGAGAAAGGGATCTAATCTCCATGTTTTAGAAGTAGGAGGGGCATTGTGAAGCTGCAAGGTCATCATAATGGGATGGTGGTCAGATAGAATCATTGGTTCAATGGAGGCTGACTTCAATGTATGTAAGTCTTTTTGCAACAGAAATAAGGTAGTCAATTCTGGAGTGACGTTTGTACAGTGCTGAGAAAAAAGTGTAGTCTTTATCAGAGGGATGTAGTGTACGCCATGTAACATGGAGAAGGTGGTCATTCAATTCGATTTTAATCTCTTTAAGAGCTTGGTAGGGTTTCGATGAGAAGCCTGTCGACGAATCTACTAAGGGATTCCGCGCCACATTAAAATCACCTCCAAGATTTAAGATACCCAATTGGAATGCTGCTAGAGTTTTGGAGATTTTGCGGAAAAACTCACTTGCGCTGTATTAGGGCTATAAATGTATACTAGAGTGAGCGGTTTGTTGTGTAGGGTGCCTTTAAGGAAGATGAATCTGCCTTCTGGATCCTCAAGAGATTCGGTAATTACGAGCGGGAGTGTTTTGGAGATCAAAATGGATACCCCTTTTGCTTTTACCTCGGTGTTATCTGAATGGTATGCTGTGGGATAGTTGACATTAGCAAACTTGCGGGTGTGATCAGCACAAAAATGGGTTTCTTGCACAAAAAGCACGTCTGCTTGTAGACTTTTCATGTATGTTAAGAATTGAGACCGTTTCTCCGGTATATTTAAGCCTATAGCATTAAGAGATGCCACAATGAGTGTATGGTGAGTTCGTACAGGTGTGCGTGTAGTGGACATTTTATTTTAAGAGGAGAAAGACAAACAAAAAAACCCCCCAAAAAAAACCCTTTTCTTTTTTTGGGGGGGGGGGGTGGTTGGGAGAAGGACCGAGGTAGAGGAAAGAGATAGAAATGAAAGACAGAAAGAAGAGAGGTGCAGGGAATCAGAGAACAGTGGAGGTGAGAAGCATTGGATATTCACACTCAAAAACCAAAAGATGTGATGCCGTGTGATTCCAATACTTCTCTAGTGAAATAAACTCCTGGGACAGAGTAGTCCAGCTATGCCGTCCTAAAAAAGTAGTCTTATTTTTGATATATTGTGTATGGGTGTATAGAAGTGGTCGGAAATGTGTCTGATCCAGAGGCGGCCTCCGTGGGGTACCACAGGACAGTCCCACCAAAGACATCAAAGGCTCACCCTGTATCGGGTAAATGAAAATGATGTATAAGGTAACGTCTAATAAAAGACAGCCATGACACAAGGAGATAGGTGGATTTCAGCTAATTGTTAAGGAGAGAGGTTCACTTGGAAGCATGAGGGAAAAAGTGTGAACTAAGACATATAAAGGTGTGTTAGTTAAAAGACCATGAAAGTTTGTGTGTATGAATCAAGATGGTCTCTCGTGGGTATAGAGGGGATATGGTCTGAGGGTCATTACTAATGTGTTTAGTCATGTGTAATACTGTCTTGGGGAGGCCATAAGGTGCTACTATGACACAAGATGTGGTGTAATTATACAGTTACAATACTATAATATTCCAAGATACGCATTAGATAATAGTAGTGATTTTTACAATCTGTGCTTGGTCCTATGTCATGTAGTGCAGCTAAAGAAGACAGCATGAGAAGGTCTCTTACAACATGTCACTGTAGACTGAAAAATCATTAGTTGTACATGAAACCATAGAAATAACAGATACATAACATTATAGCAATCTGAAACGTAGGCCAAGAGCCTACCCTCAAGCTAAACTGAGGTTTTATATTCCTGAAATAGGAGAAATCTTGATCTCAACCAGTACGTCGTACGCTGTACTTCAGGCCACCATCTGATATGTAAGTTAAACTCCGGCTACTCGCGGATGAGAAAAACCCCCCACTGAAAAAGTAGCTTGTGGTTGTGGCCGGTCGAGAGTGTAGTCCAACATAATCCAAAAACACGTAGTTAAAAACTAACACAACTTCAAAGTACACTGATAGTGTGCATACCATTTCAGTGAAATCTTATTTAGTATATATGATGCCACATCATGTCTAAAGGAAGATAAAGGGTTAGTGTTGGGGAGTGAGGTGGAACCTAGATTGCTAGGGAAATCATGCCCACAATTGTGAAAGATGTGAAGGCAGTCAAGCTATAAGAGGGGGGGTAATATTGATTAGATACTGGGAGAAAGGGGGAAGGGCAGTAGTGCATTACCCGCTATTTCATGTTTGTGACTGCATAAATCTGGATGCGTACGTGTGCGTATGGGGAGACATTATAAGCATAAAATATAATAATAAAAAAAAACCAAAACAAAAGGGGGGGGGCCTAACGTTGCATAGGTAATCAAGACTGTTGCCGATAAACATAATGGGCGAGGTATGTGCTTAGGCAAGGCATAGATCTGTATCAGCAATATCACCGAACTATAATGTTACATAAGAACTTACAAATATAAGGCTCATTCCGGAATAGCTCGTGGATCGTAAAACGTATCTGACGGGCAACTCAGGAAGGCTGCAGTATACCAAATGAAGATAAACATGAGATCACAATCGCATGACTTGCCCTAGCTAAGGAGACCAATTGCGAAATATGTTAAGATTCAGTGATTCAGACATATGCCCGGGGAGATAAACAGTCTGCGTCACTGGATCTCAAAATCGTAACACGTTTCTGCCTCAGCCGAGGTCACCAGCATGGCGTGATAGGTCATCATTGACTGATCCTACAAACTTCAAAGTCGGTCAGTTTGGGCTACCGCTCTGTGGGCACTGCTACCATACAGCCTGCAGAAAGCAAGTGCCACTATGGTCTCGGTGTCCACGGTCTAAATCGGTGTACACATATAGAAAGCAGATATTGTGCATGCAAGAGAGGACAGTCTGATGTAATACACATACCCTAGCGTTATGGCTCCAGGTAGTTGGGATTCTCTTCACATATGAAATGGAGGCAGGGTTTGGAAAAGAAGCACTTGAAATCATAGCCCCGTTGTGGGAAAAGCCATTAAATGACTAAACTATAATGCACAGGTGTGGTGAGAAGGGTGAAAGGAAAAGTGTAATTCATGACGTGCCTTACGGTGAGCAGGAGAGGCTGGAAGATTGTCCCCAATGTTGAGCCTTCGGCTTGCAGGAGAGGACAAGGTGCGGTGGAACAGTCTGCGACGCCTTGTTCCTCCATGATGACCAGCTGAGTGGGCCTCCATTGGTTCTTCTTCTGTTTCCTGGGGTGGGAGTTGGGAGTCTCCAGACCAATTGGGTATATCCACTTTTGGGATGTCAAGGGCCTCGCAAAATGGTGCTACATCCTCCGGGAATGGAGGCGTTCAAACTCAATAGGAGACTCTTGCGGTCTTTCTAATAGATCATAGAAAATGGTTAAGAGCATTTGAGTGAGTTGACCGGATTCGATTGCTTCAGAGACACCTTGTACCCTCAAATTATGACGTTGAACCCTGTTGTCCAGGTCTTCGATGTGGCGCTCAAGCTCTCTTAGATGCATGGTATGTGTATCTACCAGTGTGCGCATATCATGAATGGCAAGGTCTTGTGTGATAACTTTATCCTCCACCGCTTCAAGTCTTTGGGCTACTGCCTGCATGTCAATGTGTAAATCTGCTATTGCAGCAGAGAGGGTTTCTTTAATATCTGATGCAACCGCTTTCAAGTCCTCTATAGTGAGAGGCGGTGTATCAGGATGACAGGCCGTGGGTGGAATGGTTGGTGTCCTGCTTTGCGCGGGAAGCATTTTGTGGAGCGATTGTGTGGGAGAAGCAGGATCGGAAGCCTTTGTGTTCTGGCATCTGGGACCAGAATAACTGCGGGATACTGCGCATTGTAGGACCGTTTGGCCGGCAGGGGGATCTGGAATGTGGGGTAGCGGGTTTCCTATCCGATTTCCCCATAGCAGCGGTGTCTCTCCTTGATATTATCAATTAATCCACCTCCTTGTGTCAGGGCTCCTGCAACTAGGCCATCATATTCTCTGGGCCTAATCCTGGCCCCTCTGTATATAAACTTGTGTAAAGATCTCTCAGATCAAACAGATAGATCAAGGGCCCCAGTGGAGGTCTCAGGTTACATGTGGAGGTCAGCAGGTAGAGATGCTGATGTCTGATCAACCTCCACAGAGTAATAACTCAGGTGTCCCCAGGGGGGATGCAGTGGGCCCCTTCTATGCTCCCCAGTTGCAGGGATGCAGGGGTTAGTGGGCTTGTGGGCCTGATGGTGGCCTGGTGGAGCCTAGTGAGGCCTGTAGTGTTAGGGGTGCCTCTAGGCCTTTATTGCAGGCCGTATCCCTGGGTCAGCGCGGGGAGGTCCGACAGGCCGGGGGGGTTGATCGCTGTTCTGGGAAGGGGGCCCTGATCCACAGACGCCCTCTCCCACCCCAACTCGCACTCACCGACTCAGACTGGGATGTGATGTCGGCCACCGCCGCGGCTTCAGTAGGCCACACTAGCCGTGGTGATTCGCCAACACGAAGGGGGGCAATAATCACCCGTCTCACCTCCGCTTGGTGCCCGCAATTGCCGCAGTGCCTCCAACCGGTGTTTCAGGTCCGCTGCCACTCAGATGGCAACGGATTGTCTTGTTCCACGTCGGAGCTCCGGCTCATGCGACTTGTCCCATCGCCATCTTGGACACGCCCCCGCCGTCTATTATTATAGCACCCAATTACGTGTTTGCCTAACTTTTCTACCGACACTAGAACAATAACAGTTGAGATATAATAGTTTGCTACAACAAGGCCACATGGGTCCTTTTTATCTCCCCTAGCAACTGAGCCAGAAATGTGGAGGCAGGTTGTCCTGTCTATAGTAAAATCACTGTCCTAGCCAAAGTTATTTAGTTAATACATATTTAATTAAATTCTAATCTGAATACATTTAGAAAACAATAATTGCTTACCACAGTATTCTTCATCAGCCCCATTTTCACAGTCTTTTACACCGTCACAATGAAATGCACGTGGAAGGCATACAGTAAGGTTTCCACATGGAAAATATCCCATCTTGCAGATAGAATCTGTCAAGGAATCTATAGGGACAGAGAGAGAGCATCCATATTTTAAGCAATTTTTATTAGCTGAGATGTGTTTTAAGGTTTGTTAAAAACTACACTTGCTGAAAAAATGCTGAAAGTCTAGAAGCAAATTAATTTTTGTCAGATAAAAGGATAACCAGACCTGGTTACTCTATATTTACTCTGAGGACACTTACATAGAAACTTTGTGATCCTTTACAGCTTCCAACTAGAAAAAGGAGGTTAGGGTGACATAGAACAGACATGAAGGATAATATCTCCCAGATGATTTTGGAACTTCTCAGAATTTCCAGGAAGACTTGCAGGCTAATTCAATAAGGCAGCACAAAGGACAATGATCATGTGCCCAAATGTTACTTCAGCTAACTGAACTATTATTTATTACTTGAAATCTACAAACAAATTATTTCAGCAAATTGTTTGTGTAAACCCAGAATGCATGGATTGAAAGCAGGAGCCTAACCAGAAATAACTGGCCCCCCCAATACCATGTACTCATAATGCAGAACTCAGTGGTCATAATTCATATTTGCAGCACTACCCATGCAGTAGCCACTTGGTAGATTGGGTTCTCTGTTCTTTTGCCTGAACTCTGAAAACAACCCAGCCCTCTGACACACAAGGCTAAGCAAATGGGTACTTCACTGCTCCTGAAAGTGAAAATATACAGTAGACACCCCGGACACAAATAAGGTTCAGTATCAAAAAACAAACATCAGACTGGTTAGTGGTAAATTATCCCAATATATTGTCACGGGTTGCAGTAAATAGCGGTAAATGATTAAGTAAAGGATTAGGTCAATCACAATTCAATAGACAATATGGAGTTCTATTCAGCTAAATTAGAGTAAACCTGGTAATCCACAAAATCAGCAATAGGAAATGGCCTTAGAAAACAATAACAGCAATGATAATCAATACTGCAATAACTCTGTAAAGAGTAGGCTATATCCACTTCAGAGTGCACTCTATATGAGTGGAAGCAATTAAATTTATAACTTCCTAAAGAGATATCTCTTGCTATGATAAATAATAATATAGTGCAGCGCTACTACAATATTATCCCAACATCAAATAATGTAAATAATCCACACATGTGACTAAATAAAGTGATACAAGACACTAAATTATATATATAAACAGATAAATAAATAAAGTGCCACAATGTGCTCCAAATACAAGTGTTCAAATAATTAGTGACCTACGGTCCTGGTAAAAACTTCAGGACCTGTGCCTTATTAACCAATCAACATGTGTATCAATACATAGAAACAAACTCCCCCATAAATATAATGTACTGTATATACCACACTTAAAGTGACCAGTGAAAAAAAGTGACCAACTTAATTCAAATATATAACTTCAAATAACATTCCACTCAAAAATAAAGTTCATAAATCCTCCAGATTAGTGCTCCAAGCAACAATAACTCATGCAGAGTGATAAAAAGTGACACTTTCAATTTAGAAGGATCTAGGAATGATCCTGGAGGCTTAGTGGCCCTTTGGGTCGCAGATTGGAGGTGAGGGGGCATTTTAGCCACAGAGGATAAGTGTGCTGACACCATCACAGAAATCGTCACTTTATATCACTCTGCATGCAGAGCACTAATCTGGAGGATTTATGAACTTTATTTTTGAGTGGAATGTTATTTGAAGTTATATATTTGAAATAAGTTGGTCACTTTTTTTCACTGGTCACTTTAAGTGTGGTATATACATTATATTTATCGGGGGGTTTGTTTTTATGTATTGATACACATGTTGATTGGTTAATAAGGCACACTGATTATTTGAACACTTGTATTAGGAGCACTTTATTTATC
The DNA here is from genome assembly GCF_062004578.1 of Staurois parvus. NCBI lineage: Eukaryota > Metazoa > Chordata > Amphibia > Anura > Ranidae > Staurois > Staurois parvus. The sequence goes on from NW_028318340.1 coordinate 8,595,721, forward strand.
TGTTTATACATATAATTTAGTGTCTTGTATCACTTTATTTAGTCACATGTGTTTATTATTTACATGATTTGGTGTTGGGATAATATTGTAGTAGCGCTGCACTATATTATTATTTATTTAGGTTCACTGTATGAGGTGTCAGTTTAGAGTGTGAGCTGCTTTAATTGTTAGGTTACGCCATATAAGCGCAGGAGGAATTTGTATAATTTATCTCTTACTATGGACAATAGGAAAACATCTTATGAAGAAGCTACCTGAGTGAGCAGTCTTTAGCTCTAGTGCTTTAGCTGGCTAGCATTGGGGCCCAGTCTTTACAGTAATGGACATGAGCACAGTCCAAGTAAAGTCTGCATGTAGCAAATAATGAAGCTAGTAGGATGGCCAGTCCATATGTGCCCAGTCTCTGCTAGCAACAACAGGTTAATGCCAGCAGTGTTCTCTCACCAGTCCCAGCGATACAGCATCAGGGTTCTCACTGTCCAGATGTCAGCTCACTTCTGGATCTGATTGGAGTGAATCCGGTCCCCCTGCACAAGGCCGCAGGCTTGTGGCAGATTGATGTGCACACAGGAACAGCTATATACACACGTCAGTCTCCTTGCAGCACAGATAAAGTCCCTTGTTATTCAACCTGAGAAAATACAACTCTCGCTCCCCCAGAGGCGGACTGACAACTCATGGGGCCCCCGGGCAATAGGGATCATGGGGCCCCTGTGTCCTCGCCCACACCCAAAAAGCCTATGAAAAAGCCAATGAAAGGTACCAGGGGCATCTCATGGGGCCCCCTACTGACCCCGGGCCCTCAGGCACTGTCCGAGTGCTTGAATGGTCAGTCCGCCCTTGCGCTCCCCTTATACCCAGCTCACATTGGGAATTGTAGTCCAATGGTCCATAGACTGCCATAGTAAAGTTTATTTCCCAAAATTCATCTCCCATGATTCAGTGCTGCCAACCATCAAGTCTCTTGAGCTCCTTCTGCTTGTCATCTCACCCTGCTGGATGGAGGTGAGGTAGTGTTAACCTATTCAGCTGAAGTCGATTGGGAGCACAGAGAGCACTGCAGCACAGTGTCATAACTCACTCTCTGTATCTAGCCAAGTACCTGACTACATATTTGAAAAAAAAAGAAGTAGTTAATAATAGTTACAATGCTTTGTTTCAATGGTCAGTAGGTCAGGAAAAAGCATGTCACTAGGAGGAAAGAAAAATTACTCCTACAATGGTGGTCAATAGGAGTAAAACATACCCTAGTGTCACTGTTTAAAAGAGGATCCCTAACCAATAATGTATGTTTACTCTGTGGACACTTCCAAACTTTATGATCACTTACAGCTTTGAATTACGAGGAGGCCAATGCATGACATAGCACAGACATGGGAGATAATATCTTCCAGATGATTTTGGAACTTCTTGGCAAGTCGCAGGCTATATCACTAAGGCAAGGGACAATGATTATGTGCCCAGGTCTTACCTCAGTAAACTGAAATTATTATTGGTTACTAGTACTCTAAAAACATACTTTATTTCAGTGATTTGTTTAGGAATGCCTGGAATGCATGGATTTAAAGCAAGGAATATAACTAGAAATCACAGGGCCCCTAAGCTAAATTTTCAACAGGCCCCACAACAACATTGTTCATGTTGTTGAAACCAGCGGTCATAGTTAATATTTTTAAACAAGAGAATAGGCAATAGCTGAAATAAATGCTCCAGTGTCAGTGACCAGTAGAAAGAACAATGCCTCATGTCAGTCCTGAGAATGAGGAAAAAAAAGACTATCAGTGGGAGGAAATAAAAAATGCCCCCACAATTCTGGTCAGTAGGAGGAAAAATGTCATGGCATCAGTGTTAAGGAAAAAAACATTGCTCTGTTCTCAGTAGACAGTAGAGACAAAATGCATGGTCACTGGTCAGTAGGAATAAAAAATGCCCTTTAAGTGGTCAGTTGGAGATAAAAACACCTAGGTAGGTGCGGGGACACTGTAGGGGACTAGGCGCACTATGGGGGTCTTGGCAGGGGTCTGTTGCTCTGCAGAAGGCTAACTGGCACTGTGGGGCAATTTGTTAGTGAAAGGATGCACTAGGGAAAGCTTGGGGGCACTATAGGGGCTGGAGTTTCTGCAAAAGGCTACAGGATTACTGGGGGGAGCTGAAGGACTTTGCAGGGAGAGTCCATTGGGGGAATGGGGCTGCTGTGGATGTCTGGCACCACTGTAAATAAAAGGGGGCTATAGAAAATGCAGATGCACTTTGGAAGGCTGGTGGCACTACAGTGTAGTGGAAGGTCTGTAGGGGAAGCAGAACTTATGGCAGACATTGCCAACAAAGATTTCTCAACTGCTCATACCACTTGTTGCACCATATGTTGAAAGTGAAATTTCTTCTTTATCCTCTCTCCATTCATGGGACAGGTGACAGGACTTCCCCATAGAAGAGGACTGTAGCTGTTCCCCAGCAGGGAAGGCATTGATCTTCAATGCCTCCTTGTGAAGCCTTATAATGCAATACGTGGTGCTGGAACACTTAGCATGCCGATATCAGGCAACCACTGCCACTCTGCAGAGTGTCCTGGATCCTAGGACACACTAAGGGGAAATTCCTTCAGCCCACTATTCCTCATCTTAGGAGCCCCAGGGACTACTCAGTAATGGGAGGATATCTAGGCAATGCATCGCATCAATATATATCTCACATTTCTTATGTCAAAGTCTCTTAATTTATTTTATCACATTTTCCAAACACACTATACTTTCCACATTTTATTAATGAAAAAAATAAAGTAAATACGCAGTGAATAACCAACAGACTTTCTTATTTTCTGTGAACACTGCCTTCAGCAAATGGCAAACACCATAAATTAAAAACAGCAACACAGAATTCAGCCATTAGATTACATTTAAAACTAGCTAATAAATATTCCCCCCTTGAGTAAATGTTATATAAATATATAACTGTAAGTTCCTCCAGAGTAGATTTAGGCTCTGTTAAGATAACAAGACTTTTGGCATTGTTCACTGGCAGAGGCAAGAAACACATCAGGTGTTAATAAAGGACATTCACAGATTCACAATAACAAACCTAATGTTTCTGAATAAAAGGTATAAAAGATAAAAGAGATATAGAAGACAAAGTAAGAAGGTCTCATTCACATCTGTGCATTGTCATACCTCAACAAATGCTAACACATGCTAATGAGGTTCCATTCACCTAGCCAGTGCACCACAACATTTGGAGTTGCATATATAGAGTCACACAGTGCATTAACCTGCATTCTTTAAGGCAATGCATAGGTTAGATGCATATGAAAGGATAGAGAAATATGGTTCTTCATGCAAAACATATTAGTTGCATGATATCAACCTGTAAAATTTGTAAATATGGATATCAAAAAGATGCAACTAAAAATGCATCATGTTTTTTCCGATTCCTTTTTTTTACATTTTTAAAAAAATGTTTAATTTTTTTTTTGCAGTTTTCTGTTTTGTCCTGGAGTGGAGCTGGGCTTTAATATCCTCTTATGCCAGCCATAGACAGGCCGATTTTCGCACCGTTAGTGGGTTAATTGATCGGCCGTTTTTCTGAATTTTTGCACTTTTTTTTATCGGTCATGTTGGAAAATTCGTGGCCGATTTTGATGATCGGACGATTTTCCCGGCAATGATGGGTAAATCGGCCGATCATTTTACCGATAAAAAATCTGCGCATGAGCCGTGACCTGCAAGAAGAAGAAGAAAAGAAAAAGAAGAAGAAAAAGAAGAAGAAATTTTATTCTGCTAAAATGAATCGATCATAGGATTGGGAGACACCTGAATCCTTCCTACGAACTGGAAGTCCAGTCCGCTATTATATTTTATATGAAAAAGTCTTGCGGTTGCAACAAATGTATCCATTTGTATACAAATAAAAACATTGTAATCCAAATAATGTATTTGAATTGCTGTCACATTGTATGGTGTGCTCCCCTGTCTCTGCAAGGGACAGAAGTTATAGGGTTAATGCTGGCCATAGACGGGTAGAAAATCGGCCGATTTTTTTAACGTTGGTGGTAACGACGGCCGATTGAACAACCGATTTTTCGATTTAAAAAAAAAAAAAAAACGCTGATGTTTGACCCGTTTATGGCCTGTTTTAGATTATAAGCTCCAAGGAGCAGGGCCCTCCTAACCCTCAAGTATTGAACTGTATTGTTGCTGTATTGTCTCCCCTTATATTGTAAAGCGCTGAGCAAACTGTTGTCACTAAATCCTGTATAATAACAATATTGTTAACAAAAAGAACCTTCAAAGTGATTCAGTAGTGCAATGAAATATATATGTGCATATAAATAAATTAGTGATCAAAAAGGGACTGTGCCTCAGATAATGCCATTTCTTTGATTGAGAAGTCACTGCATATCCTGACTGCTTATAAGCTATACAATGTGCACCCCTGTGCACTTAAAGGGACTGTGCCTCAGATAATGCCACTTCTTTGTTAGAGGAATCACTGCACACTCTGATTGTTTACAAACTATATCATATGCACCCCTGTGCATCTAAAGGGTTTGTGCCCCAGATGATGTCGCTTCCTTGATGTAGAAGTTACTGAATACTCTTGATTGCTTATAAGTTATACCATGTGTACCCTTGTGTATTCAAAGGGACTATGCCTCAGATAATGCCAAAATGTGTGTATTGAGAAGTTATTGCCTATTCTGATTACTTACAAGTCTCATCATGTGCACCTCCATGTATCAAAGGGACTATGCCTCAGATAATGCCAAAATTTGTGTATTGAGAAGTTATTGCCTATTCTGATTACTTACAAGTCTCATCATGCGTATCAAAGGGACTGTGCCACTCTTCAACTAATGCCATTCCTTTAATTGAGAAGTTATTGCATACTCTGAGTGTCTACTGGCTATACTAATTACATTCAATTTCAGGCAAATCCCGGTACTAATTCATCTACTGCTGCTACTATTACATCCCCTCAAGGGAGTGCACTTTCCATCTAAAACCACCTCTAGAGCATACCTACTCTCAGGAACATCCATCAATACACCAGCTTAGTCCTTGACCTGATCACGTATGAGGGAGGTTACAGTGGGCTGTTAGGATCTCCCCGGGATGGTGCCCTACAGCTTGGCACCTGAGAGGGTCATGGGCTTTTCATATACCATTATTTACATCCTCCTCTGGACTACATGTGGTCATACGTTTAGGATCAGTTGCTGTTGTGATCTTAATGCCTTGGTGTTTAGTGTATGAGGGGGGTTTTGCTACTTTTAATGCATCCCTCCCTGTATTACACTAACATTTTCACCAGTCTCATTGTATGATTGGTCTGGTGCTGGGTTTATCCTGGCACTTATGGCTGGTCAATTCTGAGTATAGGAGTTTTTTTGTACCCATGCCTTTGCCTTTAGGCCTTTGCACTTTTTCCTGCATGGAACATGTTATAGCTTACAAATGAGTCTTACATATGAATCATCCATACAGTTATCTTTCTACTAATGAGTTTTCCCCTGACGGGAATTTACCTACAGTCAGGGCCATAAATATTGGGACATTGACACAATTCTAACATTTTTGGCTCTATACACCACCACAATGAAACGAACAAGATGTGCTTTAACTACAGACTGTCAGCTTTAATTTGAAAGTATTTACATCCAAATCAGGTGAACGGTGTAGGAATTACAACAGTTTGCATATGTGCCTCCCACTTAAGGGGCCAAAAGTAATGGGACAATTGGCTTCTCAGCTGCTCCATGGCCAGGTGTGTGTTATTCCCTCATTATCCCAATTACAATGAGCAGATAAAAGGTCCAGAGTTCATTTCAAGTGTGCTATTTGCATTTAGAATCTGTTGCTGTCAACTCTCAAGATGAGATCCAAAGAGCTGTCACTATCAGTGAAGCAAGCCATCATTAGGCTGAAAAAACAAAACAAACCCATCAGAGAGATAGCAAAAACATTAGGCGTGGCCAAAACAACTGTTTGGAACATTCTTAAAAAGAAGGCCTGGTAGAGCATCACCAGGGATGAAACCCAGCGTCTGGTGATGTCTATGCGTTCCAGACTTCAGGTTGTAATTGACAGTAAAGAATTTGCAACCAAGTATTAAAAAGTGAAAGTTTGATTTATGATTATTATTCTGTCCCATTACTTTTGGTCCCTTAACAAGTGGGAGGCACATATGCAAACTGTTGTAATTCCTACACCGTTCACCTGATTTGGATGTAAATACCTTCAAATTAAAGCTGTCAGCCTGCAGTTAAAGCACATCTTGTTCGTTTCATTTCAAATCCATTGTGGTGGTGTATAGAGCCAAAAATGTTAGAATTGTGTCGATGTCCCAATATTTATGGACCTGACTGTAACTGAAATGGGGTAAACTGGGAGGTAGGTTTGCCATAAGTAGGTGTACAATTCCACTTTTAGCAAAATCTTAATCAAAAGTTCTACTTCTGTTTGTACTGGAACTCACATATGGGCTACATCTTACTTTGAAAGGGTCTTTTTTTATTGTTATATGATCAGCCCTAGTGCTGTAATATGAGACAAACAGCTGGGAACAGCAGTGAGCCAATTGCATGACAATTCTTAGATCTGTATACCAAATGTGTACAGAAATCTTCTATTTTGAACATTCTTTTTCAAACATCACTTTATAAAACTTATAGCTGGCTGTAGATTGAACTTGAAATGCAATTTTTATTAACACTACATAACCAAAAAGACTTGTGTGGCGATATGTTACATTGTGATTTTAAAGCGGTGTGAAACCCAAAAATGTAATGCACCAACCAGCCATAACTTTATGACCACCCAGCTAATATTGAATACATCCCCCTTTTGCCACTAAAACAGCCCTAGCCTGTCAAGGCATGGACACAACTAGACCTCTGAAGGTATGCTGTGGTATCTGGCATTAAGGTGTCAGTAGCAGATCCTTTAAATCCTGCAAGTTGTGAGGTGGGACCTTGATGGATCGGACTTGTTTTTTCAGCAGATCTCACAGATGCTGGAATGGATTGAGATCTGGAGAAACTGGGGGCCAAGACAACATTTCAAACTCTTTGTGTTCCTCAAACCATTCTTAAATCATTTTTCCAGTGTGGCAAGATGCATTATATTGCTGAAGGTGGCCATTGCCATGAGGGCATACCATTTAAATGAAGGGTACATGTTAAGTAACATCTACATGAATGGCAAGACCCAAGGTTTCCCAGCAGAGTATTGCCCAAAGCATCACACTACCTTCACCAGTGTGCCTTCTTCCCCGTACTGCATCCTGGTACCATCTCTTCCCCAGGTAAGTGATACACACACATTTAGCCATCTGCTTGATGTAAAAGAAAAGGTGATTCATCAGACCAGGCTTCCTTCATCCATTGCTCCATGGTCCAATTCTGCTGCTCACATGCCCATTGTAGACAGTTTTGGCAGTGGACATGTTTCAGCATGGGCACCCTAACCGGTCTGCGGCTACGCAGCTCCATATGCAATAAACTGCAATGCCATTTTTTCTGCTTTCAATACATCAGTTTTAGGGACAACATGTTTACTTGTTGCCTAATATAGCCCAATAACTTTTACATGCCAATATAGAAAGATATTAAGTGTTATTCAGTTAACCTGTCAGTGGTTATAATGTTATGGCTGATTGGTGTATATTGCAGCTAACAAATCATTAGATGTAGTGGTTGTTTTAGTTTATCTTTTTTTTAGGCTTTTTTCGCTCTGGTGATCTGGCCAGTAACACATCTTCTGTCTTAGCATGCCCCCACTCTGGATGAAGGAGCACAAGGGCACAGCAAACAGTGGCAGTGTAAATGAGCTGATTTAAATAAACAAACAAACTGAAAGCAAACTCCAGTCACATGACAGTTACACAAATATTTACAGCAACAGCTCAGTTGCTTTTGAAATTTAGAATATACATGAACAAATAAAGGCTGATCATTGTAAGCACACATGTCAGGGGTAGATGGTTTGTCTCAACACTCTTATCTGATGCAGTTGCAGGAGAGCTTGTTCTATTGAAAAACAACAGACTTACTGGTCAGATCACCAGGTGAAAATAAAAGAAAGAATTCCTAAATAAGAAAACTAATGCAGCCATCGCATCTATGAATTGGTAAGCTGCAATATAATAAATGTTTGCTTTTAGGTTTAATACCACTGTAAAGGAGACATGACATCTAAAAAGTGCTAAGAGATGGAATTTTTTGGTAGACAGAGGTTGAAAAACAAAACAAAACCCTTTTTTCCTTTCTCCAATTATGTTTTTTTAATGTTCACTGTCTGGGGCATAGTTGTGCTGCAGTGTACACTCTCAGTCCACTCATGGCATCTGTAAAGTGCAATAATGGAATCGGGTGACACATATCATAACTCTAAAGTGAATGCACAGAAGTATCATCAGTGGCTGCATAATGGCTGTGAAAGGTGAATGTTGAAGAAGAGGTAGTAATGAGGAATGCAGACCTGTCAGTACTGGAGGAGGGATTTTGTTTATAGTAAGCCATTATAAGCAGGTAATTAAAGAAAATAATGTCCTTACTGCATACTCCTTACACCCATATTCAGGGTGTAACATGTAACATGTTACGAAAGGACCGGGCCCCACACTACCCCCCCCTCCCCGATCCCCCTGTTTTGACAACTAGCAGGGGATCTTAATCCCCCACTATCTGTCACAATTTAAACAAAACACAGCCATGTGGGGCTCTGTCCGCCCAGCTGCATCATTCATTCACAGTATTCTCTGAAAAGGAAAACTACAAATTCTGACAGCTTTTGCGGCTGTTGGCTTGTAGTCAACAAACTACCACGATGCTGTTGATCGCTGTGGTAGTATATTGAATCTTCCTGTCAATGTATATCTGCTTGCATGTATGCGGTATGAGCACACAGATACACTGACAGGTGTGCAGGAGTCCTGCATGGCACCAGCAATCTGCTGATCACTTGTGAGATGCTTTCCAGACTCCCAAAACTAAAACATTGTAAATGCACATTTTTTACCAGCAAAAAATGTGCTGTTATTATTTTTTGTTAAAAGGTGAACTTATCCTTTAAGAGCTAGCTTCATTTACTCTATTTCTCACAATTCCCTGAGTTCCTGGACACACTCATGATATATAAATTCTTCAGTTTCCTTCCCAAGCAGCTCAGATAGGCCACACCTGATTAGTGTTAGTTGGTCAATGATCTGCAGCCATGTCTTAGGCCCTCTACTATAAGAACTGCCAGCGGAAACCTAATAACGTGCAGCTTCTCCAGACGCCACAGCTACTATGGGGAGCCCCTTCCTGACTGCAACCCCAGTTAAGGCACGGCTACTATGGGGAGCCCCTTCCTGACTGCAACCCCATATAAGGCACGGCTACTATGAGGAGCCCCTTCCTGACTGCAAACCCATATAAGGCACGGCTACTATGAGGAGCCCCTTCCTGACTGCAACCCCAGTTAAGGCACGGCTACTATGGGGAGCCCCTTCCTGACTGCAACCCCATATAAGGCACGGCTACTATGAGGAGCCCTTCCTGACTGCAATCCCATATAGGCACGGCTACTATGGGGGAGCCCCTTCCCAACTGCAATCTCATATAAGGCGCGGCTACTGTGGGGAGCCCCTTCCGGACTGCAATCCCATATAAGGCGCGGCTACTATGGGAAGCCCCTTCCTGACTGCAATCCCATATATGGTGCGGCTACTATGAGGAGCCCCTTCTTGACTGCAATACCATATGAGGCACATCTACTATGTGGACCCCCTTCCTGACTGCAATCCCATATAAGGCACATCTACTATGTGGACCCCCTTCCTGACTGCAATCCCATATAAGGCACCGCTACTATGGGGAGCCCCTTCCTGACTGCAATCCCATATAAGGCATGGCTACTATGAGGAGCCCCTTCCTGACTGCAATCCCATATAAGGCACATCTACTATGAGGAGCCCCTTCCTGACTGCAATCCCATATAAGGCACGGCTACTATGAGGAGCCCCTTCCTGACTGCAATCCCATATAAGGCACATCTACTATGAGGAGCCCCTTCCTGACTGCAATCCCATATAAGGCACGGCTACTATGAGGAGCCCCTTCCTGACAGCAATGCCATATAAGGCACAGCTACTACGAGGAGCCCCTTCCTGACTGCAATCCCATATAAGGCGCGGCTACCATGGGGAGCCCCTTCCTGACAGCAATGCCATATAAGGCACGGCTACTACGAGGAGCCCCTTCCTGACTGCAATCCCATATAAGGCGCGGCTACCATGGGGAGCCCCTTCCTGACTGCTATCCCATATAAGGCATGGCTACCATGGGAAGCCCCTTCCTGACTGCAATCCCATATAAGGCACGGCTACTATGGGGAGCCCCTTCCTGACTGCAATCCCATATAAGGCACATCTACTATGAGGAGCCCCTTCCTGACTGCAATCCCATATAAGGCACGGCTACTATGGGGAGCCCCTTCCTGACTGCAATCCCATATAAGGCACAGCTACTATGGGGAGCCCCTTCCTGACTGCAATCCCATATAAGGCACATCTACTATGAGGAGCCCCTTCCTGACTGCAATCCCATATAAGGTACGGCTACTATGAGGAGCCCATTCCTGACTGCAATCCCATATAAGGCACATCTACTATGAGGAGCCCCTTCCTGACTGCAATCCCATATAAGGCACGGCTACTATGAGGAGCCCCTTCCTGACTGCAATCCCATATAAGGCACGGCTACTATGAGGAGCCCCTTCCTGACTGCAATCCCATATAAGGCACATCTACTATGAGCAGCCCCTTCCTGACTGCAATCCCATATAAGGCGTGGCTACCATGGGGAGCCCCTTCCTGACTGCTATCCCATATAAGGCACGGCTACCATGGGGAGCCCCTTCCTGACTGCAATCCCATATAAGGCACGGCTACTATGGGGAGCCCCTTCCTGACTGCAATCCCATATAAGGCACGGCTACTATGAGGAGCCCCTTCCTGACTGCAATCCCATATAAGGCACATCTACTATGAGGAGCCCCTTCCTGACTGCAATCCCATATAAGGCGCGGCTACCATGGGGAGCCCCTTCCTGACTGCTATCCCATATAAGGCACGGCTACCATGGGGAGCCCCTTCCTGACTGCAATCCCATATAAGGCACGGCTACTATGGGGAGCCCCTTCCTGACTGCAATCCCATATAAGGCACATCTACTATGAGGAGCCCCTTCCTGACTGCAATCCCATATAAGGCACAGCTACTATGGGGAGCTACTTCCTGACTGCTACCACAGTACTCTAGTTCCAGTGGGGTGGCCCCTTATCTTTGGGCGCTGGATCCCTCCAGCTGTTCACCTGTGTTACCAGAGCTACACTGGTCTTCACTGAGAGGGATGCTTTTAATGAGGATAATTGCAAGTAGTACTGTTTTACTGAAGTAGTGTTTCTCAACTTGTCTGTTGCTATACAGTCTTGGAGAGTCTATGCATTGCTGTCACTTACCAGGACTGAGCCATAGGGACACTGCTAAGAATCTATGTTTTCGCAGCTTTCATTTTTATAGCTCTATGGGGTCTACATGCTCTTTGCCATCTTCAACCTGTTTTTAATTATTGCTTCTAACATTGCACCTGTGTAGTAAACTGCAAGATAAAATTACTCCCTTCTTCATTTCATGGTCATCTTGTCTGTTAGTTTATTGAATTTTCCCTTTTTCCCACTCTGAATCTGACTTTTTCAGTGCTCTGTTTTCCAATTCACCCAGTGGCCTCTCTATTTTGCCCAATAAATGCAATACATACATACAAATTGAAAAGCCAGGAATTGTAGACTGCATAAATCTACCATACAGTGCGAGCAGCCAGCTTCATGTAGGGTTGTTTTAGAAAGCAACAAATAGCTCCTAGTCATTCCTATTTGAAGTATAAACTGCGAGAAAAAGGATGTAACTCGATGCTTTGGACATACTGAATTCTAGCTTTGTAGGTTTTATCTCACTTGGTCAAAATATACATATTTATTAAAACTATATTTCAAACCAGATTCTACAAAGGATGCCCAAGCAGTTTTTTCATTTTAGGGGAACGTTAACAGCACATGCTGGATATTTAAATTGTCATCATACTTTATGTTATATCAGCATTCACCTAGTGGAATTTAGATGTCTTTACACATATCAACAACATGTACAAATAAAATGCATAACTCAAGCAAAATAAAACAGGAACCAATGGTCTGTTCTCTACAAATAATCTTGAATAATCAATAATAATCATTATACAAATAATCTTGAATAATCAATAACAATCAATTATTATAACTCAGTACACCAAGTGCAATCTAATCACTTAGTAGACTTGAACACACCATATCAAAATGGCCACCTGTTTTAAGTAAGTCAAAAAACACTTCATAATCTCCTTTCCATTATTAATTTCACCTACTCCTGGAATTTTTGTTTTGTTATCTTTCTTTGACATATTACATGGAGCTGATGCCTGATGATTGCTTCTTTCACTGGGAGTAATAAAACATAGGGGAACATTTCCCACAATATAACACCTAACAAAGTCAGACATTTCATACCTTTACAGCATAATAATAAATAATAATAACAACATTTTATTATAGTAAAGCTTTGTTCACACTAGTAGGAATTAGAGTTTTTATACAGAAATAGGTTTTGATTAAATAATTTACATTCTCAATCACCTAACAAATTATTACATACTACAATTTATAAATATAATAGATTATGAAACAAATAGATCCTTGATTTTTGGCTTTTACAATCCAAGAAACAGTTATTAGGTCATAATCTACAAATAGACATTTAGCAAGTGGAACATTGTTTTACAGCTGCCGAAAACTGGCACTTTACTGTGTAAGAATATCGGCACCAAATTTTTTTCACATTCATTTTTGGCACTAAATTATTATATGGTCTGTTTAGAAATTTCAGCGTACTTTTATCATATTTGATAAAATGCTGATTTTTTACATTTAAAGCAAAATTAGAAAAGTATGGCCAAAGCTTTTTTTCTGCTAGTGGAAGGGATTAAAAATAGAGGGTCTTTATGAAACTAAAAGTAAAGGAAAATTATATTACAATAAGGAAGATTCAGGGCAGAACTGGGAGGGCTATATCAATTTATGCCCATGTGGATCCTGGGCATTTGGAGTGCTCACAGAGTGAATACGTGGTGTGCATACACTTGAAGGCACCTGCTCTGTGAACCCCCCCCCTCCCCAACTTTCTAAGACAAGAAAGAGGGACACCCTTTATTCATGTAAGCAAAGGACATGCCCCTGACATCCCCCCTTAGTTGGACCTGGAAGAATTAGTTTGCAGTGAAGGTTTCTTCAATTTCTTTTTTCCCCACAAATTTTACACATTATTATTATTATACAGGACTTATATAGCGCCAACAGTTTGCTCAGTGCTTTACATTATAGTGGGAGACAATACAGTAACAATACAGTTCAATACAAGAGGGCTTTGAGGGCCCTGCTCCTTGGAGCTTACAATCTAGGAGGGAGGGGATAGTGGTACAAGAGGTAATTAGCTGTGGTGGATGGAGAGGTAGGAGGAGTAGTGGATTCCAGTATTAGCTGGGGGCGGGGTAGGCTTCCCTGAAGAGATGGGTTTTCACAGAGCGCCTAAAAGGTGAGCAGAGTAGGCAATAGCCTGATAGCTTGGGGTAGGGAGTTCCAGAGGATGGGTGAAGGCCTTGAGAAATCCTGGACACGAGCATGGGAGGAGGGGACAAGGGAGCTAGAGAGTAGGAGGTCTTGCGAGGAGCGGAGAGTACGCTTTGGGTGGTATTTAGAGTCAAGGTCGGTGATGTAATTAGGGGTAGTGTTATGAACGGCTTTATACGTCAGTGTTAGTGTTTTGAATTTTATCCTCTGGGCAATTGGAAGCCAGTGGAGGGATTGGCAGAGAGGGGTGGCAGATATAGAGCGGTTAGTAAGGTGGATGAGCCTGGCAGCAGCATTCATGATGGACTGTAGTGGGGATAGCCTGCGGTGAGGTAGGCCAGTGAGGAGGGAGTTACAGTAGTCAAGGTGAGAGATAATAAGGGAGTGAACGAGTTGCTTAGTGGTTTCCGAGGTTAGGAACGGTCATATCTTGGAGATGTTGCAGAGGTGAAGTCTACATAAGTTTGTCAGTGATTGGACCTGGGGCTGAAAGGACAGATGGGAGTCTAGTGTTACACCTAGTACCCTGGCGTGAGGGGTGGGGCTGATGGTAGTGTTGTTGATCATGATGGAGAAGTCGGGGGGGGCACGGGCTGGGGGGAATACTAGAAGCTCAGTTTTGGAAAGGTTGAGTTTGAGGAAGTGGAGTGACATCCAGTCCGATATGTCGCTTAGTAGGCTAGTGATGTGATTGGAGACTGAGGGGGTGAGGTGAGGGGTAGAGAGATAGATTTGTGTGTCGTCGGCATAGAGATGGTAGTTGAAGCCGTGGGAGTGTATCAATTGGCCAAGGGAGGAGGTGTAGATGGAGAAGAGGAGGGGTCCGAGGACAGAGCCTTGAGGGACCCCTACAGAGAGAGGGAGTGAAGGGGAGGTGGCAGCATTATAGGTAACACTGAAGGAGCGCTGCGATAGATAGGAGGACAACCAGGAGAGAGCAGAGTCTCTGAGGCCAATAGAGTGCAGTTTTTTGAGGAGGATGGGTGGTCAACCGTGTCAAAACCGTGTCACTATAGTGGCTTTTCAAAATAACAGGCACAATAATTGAGGTTGAATGAAAGGTTTGATAGTTAAATAGTGATTTTTTTGTTGGAACTATACATCACACCAAACAAAGGAACAACTGTGGGGCACAGAAGGACTGAGTTCCTTAAGAGCAGGAGCGGACTGACCATTTGGAAACTGGGGCACTGCCCGAGGGCCCGGGGTCAGTAGGGGGCCCCATGAGATGCCCCTGGTACCTTTTTCATAGGCTTTTTTAAGTTTGGCCAAGGACACAGGGGCCCCATGATCCCCTATTGCTCGGGGGCCCCATGAGTTGTCAGTCCGCCCCTGCTTAAGAGGCACACTTTGTCCAAAGTAGGGACTATTGGGTGCTACATATGAGTGTGATGAGAGTGCTGGATTAAAAAAAAGAGAGTGAAAACTCTGCTCTGAATTTAGGAGCTCTGCAGTATCATTGCCACTCCATCACAGGAAGCTGCATTGTGTGGGCCTCACCGACAGGATTAAGAGGTATTTGTGTGACTTTAGGGAGGGCGAGGAAACTGTCCGTGCAGATGCAGTTATAATTATGACCTGCAGCACATACTTTTTAGTCCTCATGCACACGGGAAGTTTTGATAACGCTGGCAACATTAGCTGTGTAAAGTCACGTTAAAAATGTAAGTTTTTCAGCTTTTTTTTAATCGTTTTTGCATTAGCATTTAGCTGCGTTTTCCCGCATTTGCCTTTTTTGACCCCCAAAAAGGGGTCCAAAAGGCCCAAAACGCCAGTTTGCGGTGTTTTACCATGTTTTACAGCTAAAAAAACTCCTCTAGAAATCTGCTAGTCCTGGGTTTTTTTTCCAGCCAAAAAACGTCCCCTCCAAAAAACGTTGATTACAGTCTATGTGTGCATGGACACATAGGATAACATGCTGGGGGTTTACTGGCTGTAGAAAAAAATGTCAAAAGACAAAAACAGCCACTGTAAAAACATCCTGTGTGTATGAGGACTAAATGGAAAGCCATAGATCTGCTTGAATCCTTTTCCTTGCAGTGACTCTTTAAAATAAAAACAGTACCATTAACCTTAATATAATCCCTACCAAAAAAAAAATGATCCTATTAAAGTAATTAGAGATGAGCGAATCGAACCAGGCGAACCGGAATTCGATACGAATTTCAGGAAAAATTCGACTCGCGTCGAATCCGAATATTTGCCTACTTCGGGTGCGCGAATCGGATTTTTCCCGATCAGCCGGCAAAAGTGTCCCTGCAGAGAGCTCCGCTATTTCTGACAGTTCTCTGACAGAAGGAACACATGTACAGCGGTTGAAACATTGTATCTATTAGTTTCCATTTAGGATACAGATGTTTCAACCGCTGTACATGTGAAGAAGCTGTCAGAGAACTGTCAGAAATAGAGGAACTCTGCACATACACTTTTTGACGGTTTGGAATTCTTATTTTCATCCTACTTCTTCTTCTTCTTCTACTTCTTCATCCTCATCCTCAGAAGAAGAAGAAGAGGATGAGGATGAGGAAGAAGAAGAAGAAGAAGTAGGATGAAAATAAGAATAATTCCAAGCCGGCAAAAAGTGTATGTGCAGAGTTCCTCTATTCTGCAGATACACTTAGAGGAGCTCTGCAGATACACTTAGAGGAGCTCTGCACATACACTTTTTGCCGGTTTGGAATTAATCTTATTTTCATCCTACTTCTTCTTCTTCTTCTTCTTCATCCTCATCCTCATCCTCAGAAGAAGAGGATGAGGAAGAGGATGAAGAAGAAGAAGAAGAAGAAGAAGAAGTAGGATGAAAATAAGAATAATTCCAAGCCAGCAAAAAGTGTATGTGCAGAGTTCCTCTATTCTGCAGATACACTTAGAGGAGCTCTGCAGATACACTTAGAGGAGCTCTGCACATACACTTTTTGCCGGCTTGGAATTAATCTTATTTTCATCCTACTTCTTCTTCTTCTTCTTCTTCATCCTCATCCTCAGAAGAAGAAGAAGAGGATGAGGATGAAGGAGAAGAAGAAGAAGTAGGATGAAAATAAGAATAATTCCAAGCCGGCAAAAAGTGTATGTGCAGAGTTCCTCTATTCTGCAGATACACTTAGAGGAGCTCTGCAGATCCACTTAGAGGAGCTCTGCACATACACTTTTTGCCGGCTTGGAATTAATCCTATTTTCATCCTACTTCTTCTTCTTCTTCTTCATCCTCATCCTCATCCTCAGAAGAAGAAGAAGAGGATGAGGATGAAGAAGAAGAAGAAGTAGGATGAAAATAAGAATAATTCCAAGCCGGCAAAAAGTGTATGTGCAGAGTTCCTCTATTCTGCAGATACACTTAGAGGAGCTCTGCAGATACACTTAGAGGAGCTCTGCACATACACTTTTTGCCGGCTTGGAATTAATCTTATTTTCATCCTACTTCTTCTTCTTCTTCTTCATCCTCATCCTCATCCTCAGAAGAAGAAGAAGAGGATGAGGATGAGGATGAAGAAGAAGAAGAAGAAGTAGGATGAAAATAAGAATAATTCCAAGCCGGCAAAAAGTGTATCTGCAGAGCTCCTCTAAGTGTATCTGCAGAATGTCATTTATGGAAACAAATAGATACAATGTTTCAACTGCTGTATGGAGTGAATGTCCCAGAACTGTCAGAAATAGACTATTTCTGACAGTTCTGGGACATTCCCTCCATACAGCGGTTGAAACCGCTGTATGGAGTGAATGTCCCACAACTGTCAGAAATAGACTATTTCTGACAGTTCTGGGACATTCCCTCCATACAGCGGTTGAAACCGCTGTATGGAGTGAATGTCCCACAACTGTCAGAAATAGACTATTTCTGACAGTTCTGGGACATTCCCTCCATACAGCGGTTGAAACATTGTATCTATTTGTTTCCATAAATGGATCCATTTATGGAAACAAATAGATACAATGTTTCAACCGCTGTATGGAGTGAATGTCCCAGAACTGTCAGAAATAGAATATTTATGACAGTTCTGGGACATTCTTTCCATACAGCGGTTGAAACATTGTATCTATTTGTTTCCATAAATGGATCCATTTATGGAAACAAATAGATACAATGTTTCAACCGCTGTATGGAGTGAATGTCCCAGAACTGTCAGAAATAGACTATTTCTGACAGTTCTGGGACATTCCCTCCATACAGCGGTTGAAACCGCTGTATGGAGTGAATGTCACAGAACTGTCAGAAATAGACAGAAACTGTCACAGAACTGTCCTTCTTCTCATCCTTCTCCTTCTTCTCATCCTTCTTCTCATCCTTCTTCTCATCCTTCTCCTTCTTCTCATCCTTCTCCTTCTTCTCATCCTTCTCCTTCTCCTTCTTCTCATCCTTCTCCTTCTTCTCATCCTTCTTCTCATCCTTCTCCTTCTTCTCATCCTTCTCCTTCTCCTCCTTCTCCTTCTCCTTCTCCTTCTTCTCATCCTTCTTCTCATCCTTCTCCTTCTTCTCATCCTTCTCCTTCTTCTCATCCTTCTCCTTCTTCTCATCCTTCTCCTTCTTCTCATCCTTCTCCTTCTCCTTCTTCTCATCCTTCTCCTTCTCCTCCTTCTCCTTCTCCTTCTTCTCATCCTTCTCCTTCTTCTCATCCTTCTCCTTCTCCTTCTTCTCATCCTTCTCCTTCTCCTTCCTCATCTCCAAGGGCATTTAAATTAAAGGTACAGTGTTCTGCACTAATTTAAAGGCTCTGTGAAGCCTAGAAACTTTTTTTATAAGTTAACTTCGTAGCGAATTAATTCGCATCGAATCGAATTTCTTCCTGGAATTCGCCGAATCAGCCGAATCGAATTTTTGAAAAATTCGCTCATCTCTAAAAGTAATCTTACCCTAAAATTTAAGGTCACCCGTACTCCTAATGTCAGCTGTATTAATGAACGTTTCAAGCACCTGAACAAAGGTCAGTCCGAGGTTCCGTTCACCTTACTTCACCCCACCCATTTGTCTTTGCCTCATTTCTACGTATGGTAAGATTTCCATACCATGATAATTTCACTAATGCCATGTAGTATATAATCTATTTCATTCCATTGCTGAAATTAACTGGGTATGCTGAATTACATCCTTGGGCAGAGCAAACCAATATAATTAACCTTTAATATTATGATTAAATCTTATTAATATATGAAATTTGTGAAAATGCATAAATGTTATTGTCTAATAGTATTTGTCTTTGCCACTCCTATATATTTTTTTATGCAACTGAATATATATCTCTTGTTATTGACAATGATAGGGTAGAGAAGTTTGCTGAGGTGTGCTTTTCTTTCTATTTACTTAAGTTATTTTCAGCCGGCATGACTCTGTGGGTTTAATGTATTCTGTTAGCATTCTAGCCACCCTTAGAGCTGCTCACAGTGTGGATTTAAGTGCACATAAAATATTATGTAGACACATGTGAATATCTAAATCACTTCAAAATATAAAATATAATAAACTTCCACGCTGGATAGAGAGGCACCCCAGTCGTGCCTTTCACTTGTGGTTTTTGTTTTGGCAGTCAGGGAGGACATATTGATGACATTTTCTAATTGTAAGCTACAAAAAGAAATACCAGCACATCCTTATGACATTCCTTTGCAGCCTAAAGGCCCGCTATTATTTCTGATGTGAAGTTACAGTATAATGTTATATTATATAATCACACTATAAAGTCTTATTTTCAACCCTCTCACCCTAAAGTATTTCTAAAGCCAGAACTTTTCATTCTAGGTAGTGTATAGAGGGGTTTAACCCTTTCACTGCCAGAGCAGCTTTTATCTCTTTAAATGAATATTTTATATCTGCAGATTAGTTTAACCACTTCAAGTCCGGATACTTTCACCCCCTTCCTGTCCAGGCCAATTTTCAGCTTTCAGCGCTGTCACACTTTTAATGACAATTGCGCGGTCATGTAACACTGTACCCATATGAATTTTTTAGCATTTGTTTGAGACAGATAAAAATTTATTTTGGTGGTATTTATTCACCACTGGGATATTTATTTTTTTGCTATATAAATGAAAAAGTCCATTTTGAAAAAAAAGTGTTTTTCTTATAAAATTTTGCAAATAAATAATCTTTCTTCATAAATCTTGGCCAAAATGTATTCATCTATCTTTTCAGTCACAAAAATAATAACCCAAATTAGTTTATAACCAAAATTCACAATATTTCAAAACACCCATAAAGGCTGTAAAAGCAATCATTTCTTCTTCTCTCTGGCTGCATTCTTGCAGCCATTGAGAAATACTGTGAGAGCTGTAATTGATCACAGCTTGTCACATGGTGAAAGGTAGTTAGTGAATAGCCTTGTACCATGTGACCTCTGTGATCATTCACAGATTTCACTAGTAGTAAGCAATGATGTCAGAAGTGACATCTTGCATACTACTATTCATGTGATCACTGATTGGCCAATCAGTGATCACATGATCGGGACCTCACACAGAGGTCCCGTACAGCGATCGGTGTTTTGCTGTGTCCAAGGGAGCACGCACAGGCAGGGAAGCGGGGAAGACGTTTATAAACAGCCACCAGCTTCTGCAATGCTCCTCTCCGGCCGTTTATATACATGGGCTGGATGGGAAGTGGTTAAAGTGATACTAAAGACTTATTTTTTAAATAACAAACATGTTATATTTGCCTGCTCTGTGCAATGGTTTTGCACAGAGCAGCACCAATCCTCCTCTTCTCGGGTCCCCCGCTCGTCATCCCCCCTGCCAAGTGCCCCCAGACAAGCCGCTTGCTCTGTGGGTACTTGTGTGTGCTTGCTTACGAGCCGATCCTGTATGTCCACCAGACACACAGACACATAGAGCAGGGCCTGGGTCTGCACTCAGCTCCCTCCTCACTGGCTGTGATTGACAGTAGTAACAGCCAATGGCTCACAGTGCTGTGTCTGAGTCAATGAGAAGGGGGAGACCAGAGAGAGCCATTGTACCTGTACAATATACAAGTACCATGTACTTGTATGAAAAAGTATCTTGCTCTTTTTGTATTGCTTTTTTTGTGTGAAATCTCTGGTGTTCCTACCAGTCTCTCTGCATTCCTATTAAAAACGGACCACACTAGGCAGGAGAGCACAGCATGGTCAGTGTTCTGGCTGTGCTAAGAACTCAACTTGCTCTCCTCCAATGATCAAACGCACATGCTCGCCAGTACACCATGAATCTCCTCTATGGTCCAAAAAGGGTTTCATGCCTGATGAAGGGTCCTGTGCGGCTCCGAAACATTGCACTTTCTTTTGTGATGTGGTCTTTTTGCAATAAAAACCTTTTTTTTGGACCATATTGGAGATCCATGATGTGCTGGTAAATATGTATGTTTGCTTATGATGTTTCCAGTCCCCCCTGGTAGTCGCTACAGCACCCTCCATTGATGAGCAGGAATGTGTGCGAGGGGAATATAGATAAAGACTCCTCCAATGATCAGACTTGTCCTGACATGCCCCCTCCTGTACAGCCATTCATGGGGAAGATCAGTGTGCTGAAGTTTCTCCTCCCCAAACTCCTTATACAGCTGAGAACAGAGGGTATGTGATCAATTGTATAGTAGGGGAAGAAAGTACAATATACTTTAACTCCTCAAACATTATTGGGTTGATTTACTAAAGGCAAATAGACTGTGAACTTTGCAAAGTGCAATTTCTCCAAGCTTAGAACAATGAGGTAAAGCTTCACTTTGCAAAGAATACCTAATCACATGCAATGAAAATAAGAAAACAACATTTTTGCTTTCACATGATTGGATAATGGAAGTCAGCAGAGCTTCTGCTCATTTACTAAGCTCTGTAGCAATTGCACTTACAGAGTGCAACTGCACAAGGTGAGGGTTTACATATACTTTAACCCCTCAAACATTATGGGTTTGATTTACTAAAGGCAATAGACTGTGCACTTTGCAAAGTGCAGTTGCACTCTGCAAGTGTCATCATTCAATCATGTGAAAGCAAAAGTGTTGTTTTCTTATTTTCATTGTACGTGATTGGGTATTCTTTGCAAAGTGAAGCTTTACCACATTTTTCTAAACTCTGGAGCAACTTATCTTGCATAGTGCAAACTGCACAGTCTATTTGCTTTTAACAAATCAACCCCTATATATTTTCTGAAAGCAGAGACCAGGGAGAATCATTTTGATTAGTGCAGCATGGAAAGTGCTTTCCTGGAGTATTTTAGTCCCTGCTAGTGCAACTAAAGCAAACATTAACCACATGCCGCCCAGCCACTGTAGAAATACGGCGGCAGGGCGGCACGGGCAGGCAAAACCACGTTTTAAAACATGTGCTCTGTAAATAAGTAGGGTGCGCGCGAGGCGCGCCGCCGCCCTACCTCGCCCGCCGATCACAGCCGCGGATGTCAGTCGCCGAGTCACAGCCGATCGTTACCGGCTGCAGTAGCTGTGCTTTCTGTCAGTTCCCTGACAGCTCCAGGACAAGCTGATCGGGACAGAAGAGTTTCTCTCTCCCGATCAGCAGTGTCCCGTGCAGTACACACCCCTGCCCCCTAGTAAAACACTCCCCCTCACACAGATAACCCTTCCCTGAAAAATAAACTTAACCTCTTCCTCCCCAGTGCCATTAGTACAGTGTCAGTGGGTTTTTTTTTGCACTGATAACTGTATTGTTGTCACTGATGTCAGTGACTCCAAGTCAGTACCCCCCAAATGTCAGAATGTCCGCCGCAGTCCCGCCATAAGTCGCTGATCCCCGCCATAAGTCCCTGATCGCCGCCATAAGTCGCTTTGTAAACGCTATAACTTTCACGTAAACCAATTAATTGGGTTTTTTTTTCTGCAAAGACATGTCGCAGAATGCATTTTGGCAGAAATTTATGACTAAATTTGATTTAAAAAATTTTTTTTACTGGACATGTTTTATAGCAAAAAGTCCAAAACATTGTTTTTTTTCTTCAAAATTGTCAGCCTTTTTTTATAGCGCAAAAAATAAAAACCGCACAGGTGATCAAATACCACCGAAAGAAAGCTCAATTTGTGGGGAAAAAAAGGATGTAAATTTAATTTATGTACCGTATTGCATGACCGCGCAATTGTCTGTTAAACTCTGTAATTGTCCGTTAAGCGCTGCAATTGTCTGCAGCGCTGTATAGCAAAAAAATGGCGTAAATTGCAGTATCTATACCATAGTTTGTAGACGCTATAACTTTCACACAAAGCAATCAATATACACTTATTGGGATTTTTTTTACCAAAAACATGTAGCAGAATACATTTTGGCCTAAATTTATAACCAACTTTGAGTTTACTATATATTTTTTATAGCTGAAAGTAAAAAATATTGTTTTTCTTCAAAATTTTTGGCATTTTTTTGTTTATAGCGTGATAAATAAAAAGCGTACAGGTGATCAAATACCACCGAAAGAAAGCTCTATTTTTGTGAAAAAAAGGACGTAAATTTTGTTTGGGTGCAGCATTGCATGACCGCGCAATTATCAGTTGAATTAGTGCAGCGCCGAGTAGCAAAAAGAGGCCTGGTAATTAAGGGGGGTAAATCCTCAGGAGGTCAAGTGATTAAACTATGGGTGGCAAGGCACTGTCAAAAGATCTGCAAAATAAAGTTGTGGACAGGCACAAGTCAGGAGATGGATACAAAAAAAATTTCAAAAGCTTCATCAATGCATAGAAGCACATTGAAGTATATTATTGAGAAATGGAAGGTATTTGGTACAACACATACCCTCCCTGGATCAGGACATCACTCCAAACTGGATGAAAGAGCCAGGAGGAAACTGGTCAGAGAGGCTACCAAGAGGCCTATAGCAACTCTGAAGCAGTGGCAGGAATTGATGACAATGAGTGGTCATTGTGTGCATGTGACAACAATATCACAAATTCTCCACAAATGTGGCTTGTATGGGAGGGTTGCAAGAAATAAGTCGCTCCTCAAAAAAGGCCACATGCAGTCACCACTGAGCTTTGCCAAAAGGTTCTGAGGTCACATGGAAAAAAGTGCTCTGGTCAGATGAGACTAAAATTGAATTATTTGGCCTCAACACTAAACAATATATCTGTCAGAAATTCAATACAGCTCATCATTCAAATAACACAATTCCTACATTAAAGCATGGAGGTGGTAATGTCCTGGTATAGGGGCATTTCTCTTCAGCAGGGACTGGAGCACTTAGCAGGATTGAAGGAAAAATGGATGGGGCAAAATACCTTTAAATTGTTGAGGAAAATCTGCTGCCTTCTGCCAGAAAGTTGTCAATGGGAAGAAGGTTTACCTTCCAACATGACAATGATCCAAAGCACATGGCAAAAATGACCACACAGTGGTTGAAGGAGGAAAAGGTGAATGTCCTTGCATGGCCTAGTCAGAGCCCAGACCTAAACCCCATTGAAAATCTGTGGAATGACTTGAGCAGTTCTGCAAAGAAGAGTGGGGAAATATTGCAAAGTCTAGATGTGCAAAGTTAGCAGAGACATATCTCAACAGACTTAAGGCTGTAATTAAAGCAAAAGATGGTTTAACAAAATATTGACGCAGGGGGAGGGGGGTTTGAAGGAGGGGGTGATCCTTTTTCCAACTCAGTGATTCTGTTATCTATTTTTTTTACTTGGATGTTATAAGTTGCACGGAGGAAGTACAGTTGGGTAAAACAAAAACAAAAACTGTGCCTGTCTTCATTTCAGGCTGCAAAGCAACAAAATGTGAATATTTTAAAGGGGGCAATTCTTTTCTATACCCACTGTATTTACTAATGCCAGCAGCATAAAGATTAAAAATTGTCAAAGTTGATTGAGAGAGTAAAGTTTCACTTTAAGAAGCTATGAAACACCTTCAAGTCTAGTTGAATGTGACTAACTACTACTAGCTACAGCAGTTATACATTCTGTTATTCTGTTGGCAGATCCTGGAACAGTGTAGATTGTGAATGGCCTGAACGATAAAGGGTGGAGATTCGACTGTTGCCCTGGGGTCTATCAGACATGCAGGGCTTATGGCCAAGTACAGCGACAGGACCCCATATATAAAAGAAAAGATTTAACAGCAGAAGAAAAAAGCCAACATGATGGGAGGTTTCTTTTCTGCCAATGGAATGTATAACTACAGCGCCGGTGAGTTTTTTTGTGTGTGGAGTTGGACTTTAAGGAAAATTACCAACAAAGAAGACACCAGTGTTGATTGGCTGAGGAGGTACATGTTGATGATCTCACAAACTACATAATTAAAAACTCTGATGGAGATTTACTAAAACAAGGCGAAATCTTGTGTATCTGTGCATAGAAACCAATCAGCTTCCAGGTTTTATTGTCAAAGCATCATTGAACATGCTGACGTTAGAAGCTGATTGGCTACCATGCACTGCTGCACCAGATTTGGAGTGCTTCAGTTGTAGTAAATTCCCCCTCTGAATGCTTAATAACTAGACACAGAGCTTTGCAGAGGTGCAGTCAACAACATGCAGCTAGTGGGGTTAAACTCTGCATTTAAGAAGCATAACATGGGTCATTTTTCTACACATTTAACCTGCACTGCCCAGCCAAAGCAGAACTGTAGATTTTAATATTAGAAAGTATTTTTTCATAAAAAGATAGAGTTTTATGTCTGGTATATTCAAGTGTTATATGGTTAATACTTGAACGGCCATACACATGAACTGTATTTGTGAGCAGTTATCCACCATACCAATAATTTTTGTCCAAAACCCATAAGCATTTTTTGTTTTCCCCATATTTGCATGGGTCCCCCTGTGTCTTTCACTTCTTACTGCAAGTCAACAAATTGTTGGATTAAGGGTCCATTCACACCAGCCAACACCACAACAGTGTGGTTCAGTCTGGAGGGTTCACCACACTGTACGGCACTGTTCACTTTTTTTTTACCAAACTTTATTGAAATGTCAAAAAGGCAATTCCTAAAGTTCAATTTGCTGCTGCCTTGTGAGAGGTGGTGCCTTGCACTGTGCTGCCCTGCACTGAAAAAAGCAATATATGCAGTACTTTTTTCCACGCACCGTGCCCATACACCACTGCAACGCAGGGCATTTTGACTTGTCATGCAGTGGTACTGCACTGAAATAGCCGTCCAACGCAGTCCCACCACATCTGGTGTGAATGGACCCCAAAGGACCACTTTGCTCTTTCCAGTAACTTCTAGGATACAAATTTGTATGTGCAGCTGAGAAAATTAAGAATAGCTCTGAGCCCTCTGGTTGCCACAACAGAGCCTTGAAAATTAAAATGGGCACGTAACATTTGGTGGCCACATTTCCCAGGAAGGATATAGCTGACTTTTATAGATTCTGGCAAAAACGACCCTAGAAAATGCACATAGCTAGGTGTTTTTTTTACAGTTATGCAGTATAGATTTCTTCTATATAAACTGATGAAATAGGAATACATGTTACCCTTAAAAAGTCAACATATTCACAGAAGTCTCCTTGCATGAGGACAAGCAACATTTGTCCCTCTGTTTCTCAAAACATTCCACATGATTCTGAGACAGTTTGACAGACCGATTCTAGCAACAGTATGTCATTCTTTCATATATAACCTAATCAATGCTGAATCGTATAAATCCATTTCCTGATAATCATTTGAGAACAGAAGACATTTCAAGACATCAAAGAGCTGTAATTAGTTGCCAGGGGGTTAATTAGTAGCCCTAGCAGGGCACTTCATTTCTATATGTATGCAAATAGCCTCCAAGTTTATGCCATAAATTTATTGAAAACCTCTGTGTACTATAGAGATGAGAGCAATAATCAGTTTAGCTTTTCTAATGGTACCTGTAAGACAATGTATTAGTATATTCTATAGTAGCGGCTCTCAACAAAAATAAACACTCACACAGACACAGCCTCCAATTCATTGGGGTCAGTGGGAACCATTGCTCTAAGCATTCACTTTCAATGTATGTTGCCCCTGATGAGTACAAATTTTCAGATACTCATTTTTGAAGACAACAAAGTCTGTGATGAACCCAATTAGGAGACTGTTGTAAAAATGTTGTTTCATACAGGCTGTTTCATACAAGCTGTGTACAGTATAGGCGGGTAATGCTCTGTCAGATGAGCAGGCTTAGGAAGTGATGCAGCAAAAGGATTGCTTAGTCACTGCTCTCTTCTGTGGTAAACAAAGCAGTTCGCTACTGGGAGTGGGAGCTATGGGAGAACCTGGCAAAGGACCAACGTGTCTTCTGCATTGGCCTCAGGAAACCATCTTGGGAGAGCCTGAGTCTCACTGGACACAAAGCTCTCCCTCGAGATTTGGGTGGCCATCTTAAACTCTTAAGTGGTTATATAAAGCCCCACAGTCCACAGTGTAGGGAGTTACAGGCAAAGACATAGACACGCTTGAGAGGGAGAGGTAAGCCTAGTATTAGGAGCAAGTTACTTACAATTACAGACAGTATTAAAATGCTCATGGATGCCACTGTGTTGCCTATGGAGTTGGTTCTGCATCTGGGGATGGTCATTATAAACCTGTCCAGCTTTCTTTTTTGGAGCAACCCCATGAATCACACTGGCTAGGACAGCACCCTTTCTGGGAAGCCTCGTGGGTACACACTAAAGGAAGTATGGCATGAGAATTCTCATGTGTAGAAGCCCTGTATTGAACTGTCCTGTACTGATACAGTAAATTATGTATATCGATGCTTTCATGTACAGAAGTGAACTTTGAAGGAAAAAGAACACATTTTTATAACTGCTGATTATTTGTTGCATAAAAGAAACACTTGAAAGAGAATTGTACTGTCTGTTCCTTTAAATCTCTCCCACCTGGCCACATATGGATGACCATATATTTGTGAAGACTGTGACAGTGTGCAGTCTATATGAGGAAATTATTCTTACTGAAGTTCATAATTGTTATATGTAGCTAGATGGCTATCACTGCTTTCTCACATGAATCACGCTGCTGAAATTAAAATTTTCCAGTAAACACCCAACACCATTTTAAATTTCTCCTGCCACTAGCTACTGCAGCAAAACAAACCATTGTGAAGGCCTGTGAAATTAACCATCTCGAAAACTCCTTATTTTAATATAGTTGAAACTAAGAACAGGGTCACTTGAGCTGTGATACACGTTACCGTTGAAGTAAATATGAACGACTCTGGAAACTATGGGTGGGCCATTATTTACCCGCTGATTTTGATGAAACACTTCATTTTTCTTGACACAGGTATCGGCATGTGTCTCTAAAACTACCCCTTGAGTCACCTGAGCCTACATCTCCCCTGGGATTCCCTCTCTGTTCCCTACACACTCCTAACGTTTCCTCTTTCTACTTTCTGACTTGGTTTCTTTTTCCTCCTTCCCCGCTTCATACCTCATGTAGGTCCCCTCTCTCTGCAGCAATTTGCACCCTTGGTCATTACCCTCAGTAGGGTTTGCTCTGAACCCCACTAAGGTATCCATAGTTTCTTCAATTTATGAGGCGCCTCTTCTAGTTCCCCTGCATTTTTCTGGCCATGCAGCTACCCCTAATGTTTTACACACGTACTTCAGCTTGAGCGGCACCCATAATAACCTTACATTATTTGTATACTGAACCTTTTTAACTTTCATTAACAACCACTTGCTGTGACAATAATGTTTCACTCATTCAGATCTAATAAGCAGAGGAATCATTTGTACTTCTGACTAGCTTTTCAATTCTGTACTATACCTGTAACCTTGTTGCCGTTCAAAAAAATATTTGAACAATAAAATGCACCAGTAAAGAAAACAGGCAGCAAACAAAAGCTTGGCCCTTACAGTATTGTAGACAATGTTAAGTATTCACTCCTTAACATTCAAACCAGGGTGCTAAAGCACACAATAGACACAGATTTTATTCACATTACAAGACAAAGTATCTTACAAAAGAGGTATCAGAACCTATTAGATGGGAAGCTCTGCTAGACCAGATACTACATCTAATGTTCTGGTTCTGGGAACATTTGGGCTTTAGTGACCATAATATAATAACATTTTGGCATTCAATAAACTGATTTTGTTTTTTATCACTATATTTGTTTTGCTCACTATAGTATGTTGATTTGAACACCTGATTTTTTGGTCACCGTACTTTTATTTATTTGTTTTATATATTTTTTTCACTGGAAGATATTTTGAGGATATACAATAAAAAAGTTGGGATAGTATGTATAATATAATATATAATATATAATTTAAATGTATTATTTTAGTATTTTTATGATAAGTTTTGGCACTGTGAAGTGTATGCGCCACTTTTTCACAAATTCACTGTGGTTTTATATTAATTATCACAATATCACCTTTTACGCAAAGCATTTTGATTTCACATATTGCTGTTAACAATAGACAACAAGGGTGCTCCCTATAGCCACATCACATTGAATGTGCCCAATCTTGTCTGCTCTTGGAAGCTAAGCAGGCTTTGGTCTGGTTAGTACTTGGATGGAAGTCATTGAGGTAAGATCTTGGTGATTCATAGAATTATTATAATTATTTACTATTTATTTTTATTGTTTTAGTTTTGGGCTTGTGAGCACTGCACTTGTTATACACCTATATCTGTTGTGCTGAGCATCTAGGCATAGTGTCAGCAGCTAATATATGCATTGGTTCACCTGAGCGCCAATATTTCACTTCTATTTTTATTGGGCACAATGTTGTCACCCAGACAGGAAGTAATTGGTAACCTCCCCAACAATGCCTCAGAAACCAACAAAACCTGGAAGATCGTATCAATCTTCCATAATCTATAAAAAAAAGTTAAAAAGTTTTGGATTTAAAATTTTATGAGAATGATCACAATTTGGACCATAATTGCAATCACAATATTGACTTAAATAAAATAAAACTCACACACAACCAACATATCTTTGGCAAATTTAAAGCTGAACTCCAGGCTCAAAAATGTTTATCTTAATAAAACACAGCCACAAATGATAACATTTTTTGATCTTTAATTATTATTTGTTAAATTGGATTGCTGAGTCCACAATTAAGGTTCTGTTTTTTTGGTGTAGAACAAGCTGAGAATCCCAAATCTCACAGCACTTCAGCACTGTGTTGAAATGCATTCTAAAGAGAAATTCATTTTAAGAATCCATAATGTACATGACCTCCTAATGCAAAACATATATTTTCTTCATTGCAAAACGTACATTGTATGGGAGCCTTTTTGTTCATTATGTGACCCTGCCAATTACCTAGATTTTAAGGGCTGAAATGAGAAGAGCTAATTACCACAAACCAAAGCTGCTTTATAAAAGACTGGATTTTGTAATTTAAAATAATATACTTTTACAATTCAGAACTCATTGAAAAGGATTATTGTGAACTGACTGACTGTGATCTGAGAGAGAACTTTGAAAACAAAGGTCTGAATTTGAAAAGTGCATGGCTTAATACATTCACTAATGTTCCAGCAACAAAGCAGAGGAGAGTTATTTAATTGTAGGTGGCATGTCATGGTTACCTTTGTAAGGCTTGCTGAGGTCATTATAAGTAGTGCAGTTACAGGTGCTCAGTCATGAATAAAAGGAAAGTCATTGCTGCTTGAAAGGAAACACATTTCTGTTAAAAATGGGGTAATATGAAATCTTTTAGGCGTTTCTGAGAAAACATCCATAGTCATATCAGTAAATGTTCTCCTTCTGATGAGAATAGTAATGCTTATAATTATTAAAGATTAATTCCTGGCAGATGCAATTTACTTTATGATTGAATTTACAGAAATTGTGCCATTTTTATTACAGCAGAACTCCACCAAAAAATAACAAGTTCAAAATGAATAGCCTCCTATAGACAAAATTTGTGATGTCAAAGTAATGTAGCGAGAATACTTGTTCCCACTACGTGATAATTCAGAGATTTGCTCTGCACAATACTGTTTTACCTGCCAGTAGATGTTCAATGTCTAATGACCAACATCGTTCAACCCACTTCCTCTGAGCTCAGGTCATCTTAGACCCGGCCCAACCTGTGACTGGTCAGTAAAAGGAGAAGTAGCACAATGATGAGCTCATCAATCTCCCACATTATTTTCTCTTTCTATCAGTATGCTGATTGACAGCACATAAACTGATCAGCCACTTCTGCCTTCCACTGCTGGCCTGCAGTAAAGGGACTAGAAGAGGCTGATACAAGGTCAAATTCGGGCATTTAGATTGCTTCCATTTAAAGCCTAAGGATAGTTAAATTGAAAAAAATCTGCACAGTACCTGCATTTGATGGGAAGTATCAGTTGTGCTGGTGGCTTTTGTCTTAGTTGAAATAATTAGACCTTTTCTCCCACCTCATACCCCCACAGCAACAATGCAGGGGTTAATACAGCCACTGGACCTGTCATAGGCACCCGTCAAAAGTCTGACTATACCCGCCCCCAGCTGTATACATAGAAGCTGTACTATAACTCCCATCAATGAAAAGCAGACTATGAAAGGAGTAGGCAGACCTTTCATTCATCTGCCTGTCCTTCATTCATAGAGTGTTTTGCATTAATGCAGTGTTTCTCAACTCCAGTCCTCATGGACCCCCAACAGGTCATGTTTTCAGGATTTCCCTCAGATGAAACAGCTGTGGTAATTACTAAGGCAGTGAAACTGATCAAATCACCTGTGCAAAATAATGGAAATCCTGAAAACATGACCTGTTGGGGGTCCATGAGGACTGGAATTGAGAAACACTGCATTAATGGAAGCTATAGTTCTATGAATAGAGGAGGGGGGCAGAAAGGGAGAACATAGTATCTTGATGAGTGCCTATGACAAGTTAAGCAGTTGTATTATTCTCCACGGCACCGGAAGATTACTGCTGTAGATGTATGGAGGGGTGACAAAAGATGGAAGGTATCAACTGAGACAACAGCCACATGCACAAGGGACACTTCTCAATGAATGTAAGTACTGTCTCTTGTGCTAACTTTAGGCTTAAAAAAACTTTAGCTCTATAAAATACATTTAATGATAGCAGAGTTGCAAACATGTGCCTATTGACATCTGACTAGAGTTCAGGTTTAAGCTGCACTGTTTAATTGCTTGTTATCCTTCTTGATTTATTATTTGGGCCTGATTTATTAAATGTGTAGTGAGGTGAAATGCACCAAAGTAAAAGGCTCATAGGCAGGAGAATTCATTAGTCACTACAGGCCTCTCTTCTTGATCACACAAGGCCCATGAAGGCTGATCCAGCACCATTGTAGGGACACCTGAGTTACAGGCAAAGTGCAAAGGAAATGATGGACAATTGGAATATAGAATCAAATAAGATAGTACATAGTGTAAAACTGCATTATTAAAACAGACATATAAACAATTCAAATTGCATACTCAAATATCCTAAGTGTAATAAAATCATTGTCGGTAAAAGCTTTTGCACTCTTCAGATAACAAGTCCTTACAGCATAAGCTCCACTCTTAAAATGTTTCATCATTCATCAATTTTATTTGGGAGTATAGCTGACTTTTAAAATCATTCTAAAATACATTTCAAGTTCTCAAAAAAGCAGTCCAAAAATGCCGTTATTTAGTCATTCAGCCCTGGATACAAAATGCGACTGATTCACTTGGTCTGGAAAAACTGCATGCATTGCTTTTCTCCTGACCTGTATTGTGGTAAACTATGCATGACTGCCAGTTACAATTTAGCCAATGAAATTCTAACACCCTTTTGTCTGACATCATTATTTATTTAAATGAGATCTATGGTCACTTTCATTTTATAATAGCAGCATTGAAATAGCAATTCAAATAATAGTTATTTTTATAAATCCAATATAAGCTTACTTGAAAAATCTCCTTTCATGTTGTGAGCTCTGCCTGCTGTTCACTTTCCTTTTTATAAGAACTATATATCCCATGGTACCCTGCTGCCTGCAAGCTGTGCTTCTTGTACTGACTCCGCCTCCTGAAACTCCTGCTCTCAGCACCTCTGTAGTTCAGAAGGCAGGCTCTGTGAAATGTGTAACATGGCAGTGCCTACTTACAGGGCGCTGTGACTATGTATCACAGAATTCAAGGAAGTAAATGATTATTCAGATTTAAATGTTTGACCATAGATATGCTTTAAGGTGTAATTGTAGGTGTATTAGCACATCTGTAACAAAATAGCTGAGATCTGTGTCTGTATGTGATTCATATTGACAGGCTTAGAGTGGCCGGAGTCTTTTAGGCTACGTTCACACTAGCCTTGTGTGCAGGCGGCAGAGAGGCGTTTGGGAAGCGTTTTTACTGCTTCCCAAATGTCTCTGCCAATTCTGCACATTACAGCACATGGTGCTGTTCTAACGGGAGCGTTTGCGTCGCGTCGCGATAAAACAGACGCCTCTGGTCGAGTCAGGAGGCTTTGAAGCCTCCTATTCTCGTTTATGGTGCCGCTCCGCAAACGCCCGGCCGGCGTGCGGTTGCGACGCGGTTGCGGGGCATTTGCGGAGTGGTAACACCACTCAAACTGTATTATAGGCGTTTGTGGGGTGTTATTAACGCTTGGCAAACGCCTAGCAACCGCCACTAAACCGCGCATGCGGCGTTTGCGGAGCGTTTGCCGAGCGTTAAAAAACGCTCCACAAATGCCAGACCAACGCTTGCCAAACGCTATAGGGGCGTTTGGCAAGCGTTGGTAAAACAGCCAAGTGTGAACGAGCCCTTAGAGTGAAAGATTGCGAGCTCTAGGAACAGGTTGTAGTTAGAATATTAGTTACTGGAAACGCCAAAAAATGCAAAGTTCTGTAGTAAGGGCCCAAAAAGTGCTACATGGTATGGCTAGGCCCAGCCACTATCATGTTTTTATTACCATTGCCTATTTCCTGGTGCAGCCGCATATTCCCAACCTCCACTCCTTCCTGGTCCAGCCCTGATTGGTGTCCTCATCTCCCTCTTGTCCAGCCACCTTTTCAATATCATATTCTCCCTCCTGGTTGAGCGATGTTTTCACTTCCTTCAACTCCTTCCTGTGCCAGCCATATTTTCGTTGCCTTTCTCCCCTGCCCATTCTACCCAAATGTTTACTGCCCTCCTCTTCAATGTTTTATTTATTTTCTGCCTTGCAGTGTCCCTTTACGTAAAGCTGGTTTTATAGGTGAATGTTGCATTCTTTTTTTTTTCAAATTTTTGATTGTGGGAAGCATGTGCCACGAATTGTCCTTCTTTCCCAATAAGAATGTTGAGAGGTAATGATATAGGCATTCCATTAGAATTGTTAGTTTGTACAATCTGTGGGACCAGCCAGGTTCACTTTAGCTTGAAAGTAAAAGCACTTGAGTATATACTGAATACCTTGTCTTCTATTTTCTCTTCTAGGTGAGAAGGGTAAAGGAAAAATAGTGAAATCAATTTTATTTTGTATAAAGCACTCAGCATTTTGTTAAAACATGTTTTTATATTAAATGTCAAACTCTTTCAGTAACCATGATTCTCTGCCTATATACTGTAATTAACTATTAGACATATCACCAATAGCAGTAGTTATTAAAACAACTCAATGTTCTTGTTAAAGACTTTATGAAGGTTAAACAAGTATAAATAAACTAAGACAAACACTCTTCAAATTATTTGTATGCATGGCATGGTGAATGGTGCATTGTCCATTATCCTGTGAGTTGATGGCAGAGCTGTAGTATATATCATATAAAGTAAGGCTTGACTGGTTCCTTCTGCTAATCAGTATGCAGATCTGTTGGCAGAACTCCTCAGTATCAAAATTTATTTTTCTGATATATTAAAAAATTGGGAAACAAATGACTGTGTATATTAAAACATTGATAGCATAACATAACACCAGGTTATTGTAAAAAATATGAAAGAATTATAAAACCAGTCTTTGATCTGTATGGTATTAAAAAGGTCCACATCTGACTGCGTCATTAACTGTTTTTAATTCAGCCAAGCCTCTTAGATCTGGACTGAATTAGAGATCCAAGATGCAGTCACTGTCATGTTTCCTAAATGTCCCTCATTTGGAGGGATTATTCCTGATCCTTTGGTGTCTTTTCTCCTTGACTGTCCATCTTTTTGTTCTGTTGTCTAGACCTCTATAATGTAGTACTCTCCTAGTTTAGAGTAGGTTGCTAGGAAAATTTAGGTAACTCCACTATAATCTGTGGAGCAGGGGTAGATTGCTGAGGGCTGTTCAGTGTTTCACAGGCTGCTGCTCTGTTACTTCCTCCTGTCTTCTAGAGATTTCATGAACATAGTGGGAGGGAGGACAGAGTCTTCAGCCTGAATATATATATGGGACTCCAGCCAATCCCTGGGAGGATGGTGTGCCCAGATGGTGGTGAGAGATCCCATAAATAGGCTGAGGCCTGAGCAGCAAGATAGAGAGTTCCTCAGTCCAGTTCTGCAGGAGGAAACTCCTGTTGAGGGGCTTTGTCCCTATAGCAGATGTTTGGAAGGAAGCCAGCCTGGAGACGCCAAGCTGGGGGGCCCATTTGAAAGTCCATTCCAAGCATACAGTTGGGTCAAGAGAAAGCTCATTGGATAGAGCTCATTAGATGTAAAGCTAGTTGGGTTTTCCATCTGACTGCCCTCTCCCTTTATCCAGGGGGGTATATGATTACTTACTCTGTCTCTCCTGAATGCTTAGTGGTTTGGTGGCTGCCTTCAGGCCTGACGCTGGGCTAGCTCGTTCCCTGCTCCAAAGACTGTCCTCACTCAGGAGAAGTTGAGGCAAAGAGATCCTCCTTTCCAGAATCCTGCCAGTAGGTGGGCCCTTTCCCTGGGCCCCGTCCCTGGCTCCACACTTCAACCTTCACTCCATCTTACACTCAATCCGACCTGACTCTGTACATGCTCTCTCACTTTTTAGGGTTGCCCTGCACACCATGCCCGGACTCCTTCCAGGGGATTGGCCAGAGTCCCTCAAACATGCAGATCTGGCCCTCCTCCACCCTTCTTTCAGAAAGTTCTCTATGTTTCTGGAAAGGTGAGAGGGCTCCAGAAGCCCTGACCTGTTAGAGCCTTTCAGCCTGTCCTGAGGTGAACTGCTGCCTCACTCACAGACTGAATCATCCTAGGCTGCTACTCAGCCTCTGCCTTGAAAAATAAAACAACAAACTCTCTCTGGCTAAGTTAGAGGGCATTATACTTACTATGAATGGATATTGGCAGGAGGCAATCAAAAATCCTGCGACTAAGTGAGTACCCCAGTGCTGCAAGTGCGAGAGTGTGGTGCTTTGGAGTCAGGTTAGAAACAGACTGGAGATGCTGTGGGACATTGTTTTGTTATGTTTGTTATGTGCAGCCATAAGTTGTTCAGTATAGCCAGAAGTTGTGCAATACAACCTGGAGTTGTGCAGTGCAGCCAGAAGTTGTGTAAAACCGCCAGGAGCTATGCAGAACAGCCAGAGGTTAAGCAGTCCTCAAATCATACAGTTTTACAATTCTGGGGTATCCATTGCTCCCTACTCCTATCCAAGTTCATCGTTCCCGAATAAAAACACAAAAAGAAACTGCTAGACTGATTTTTGAGACAGAAGAAGACTGCAAAAAATGCTATGTGTCTGTCTGTGAATGCTCTAAGAGAGGGAAATAGGACTTAATCTACTAGTGGCTCTTTAGGGGGTATGCTACAATAAAATGCATTGTTTACTATAAAAAATGCTTCACTGCACTAAATATTCTGTCTAAATTATTGCATTTGTTATTCTAAATAGCCAGTATCATGAAAAGTAATGGTGAACACTTTGAATAATTATTATTCATGGACTAAATAAAAAGGGAGTGGTCGGGGTTCGTCTTTTGCCTCCAGATTTTGTGCTGTAATGGGTCATTTTCCAATTTCAGAAAATCAGAAGGTATGCACTGGGGTGTGTTCAGAATTTATTTTACACCAAGCTCCTAAGTTAGTCCTACAAGACTATGGTATGCTTAGTGTGCTAGAGGTGATGTTTGTTCATAAAGGGGTACTTTAATGAGATGCATTTTGTCCCCCTTAAGCCCAATAAGGCAATAGACTGCTCCCCCTGGTGGTTAGTGAACTGCTGAGCCCTTGCCTTGTCTCACACTTGCTTGGAAGTTGGTTTTCTGGGAATGAAGCTGCTACATGTGCAGGAGGGAGATCCAAGCAGCTAATGATTCCCAGGACCCCAGTGGAATTGCGGTTGCAGAGGAGTCTCATGCCCAGAGGAGGGATCCTTTTCCCACGCTGTCTGTCTCATCCATTTAAAGGGGGCTTCCTGCTGATTCTTGGTTAATATACCGTTCAACATATTACGCTTTAACCATTTGAATACCGGGCAATTTTACCCCCTTCCTGCCCAGGCCAGTTTACAGGTTTTAGCGCTCTCACACTTTGAATAACAATTGTGCGGTCATACAACACTGTACCCAAACTAAAATTTTATCATTTTCTTCACACAACTAGAGCTTTCTTTTGGTGGTATTTAATCACTGCCGGGGTTTTTATTTTTTGCTAAATTATCAAAAAAAGACCAAAAATTTTGAAAAAAAACAAGTTTTTCTTTGTTTCTGTTATAAAAGTTTGCAAATAAATATTTGTTCTTCAGAAATTTAGGCCGAGATGTATTCTGCTACATGTCTTTGGTGAAAATAACCTAAATTAGGATTTATTTCTTAGTCTGTAGGAAAGTTATAGAGTTCACAAACTATGGTATAGATCTGAAAATTGATCAATCCTGAAGTACTGACAGCCAATCTAATTTCTTAAGGTCCAAGAATGTTAGAACAGTACAGATATCCCCCAAATGACCCCTTTTTGCAGAGTAGACAGTCCGACGTACTTCATAAGAGGCATGGAGAGTTTTTTGAAGTTGTATTTTTTTTGTCATAATTTTTCGGAAAATGAAAAAATGCAAAAAATTATTTTCACTATTTTTTTTTACATACTGTCACCAGTGCAGTACAGCGTCTTCATATAACTGGCATGGCGGTGATCAGGGACACTGACTGGTGACAGTATGAAAAAAAATATATATATTTTTTTATTATTTTTAATTTTTTTAAGATTGTTTTTCATATTTCACTATGTCCAAAGTAGTACAATGTTACCATAGTAACATTGTACTACTTTGGGGAAGTGATCAGGATTTTTTTTTTTTACACAATTTGCTTATAGCAAAGAATTACTTTGCTATAAGCAAGCATTTACCTGAATGACATCGATTCATTCAGGGTTTTTTTTTTTTTTGTGCTTAGCTGTGATTTGACCACAGCTAATCACATGACATGTGCATGTGATTAGCTGTGACCATTCAAAGCTAGACACTAGTATACAATGGATGGCATGAATGAAGCCATCCATTGTATACAACTGTCATGTGACCTGCTGTGATTGGTCACAGCAGGTCACATGATACTGGCAACGGGGCCGATACTCAGATCTGTCATCGGCCGTGTCCGAGGTACACGGCTGGTGACAGATCGCGCCGCTGTGTGGCTCTGCAGGAGCGCAAACTGCGCATGTGCGGGAGGATGCCATTTGGCGTCCAACCCGGAAATGCAGTACATTTTGCCGGCCGCTTTTTGGCTATTGGCCGGACGTGTACTGGTTAATTATGCGCATCTGGTGAGTGCGCATTTTTATCAATCTCCCCAAGGATAAAGCCACATGGAATAATTTGACACCATCTGTGCAATAGGACCCATTTGCAACACTGTGTGGTGACCCGATTGTGTCATGCCTTCACCACCTTATGAACACTCTTTGCTTTAAGACTTTCACAGTTGCACTTATTTTATTGCGCCAACCATAGCGCTTCATCCACTTATATTTGATATCACCAATATTAATTATAAATGTATTATTATCATGAATAATTATTATTTATTATTTAATATATTTTTTATTCTTACTGTGTGTCATGTTTCAGCGCTGCACTGGTTTCTGTTTGTATTATGTGTAAAGTTTAGGGTTCTTTTTAGTGCATTTGCGGCTGATTTTAATCCCTGAGCGCTCGCTGTTTGTTTGTTTCTAAATCATTAATCTGTGCCCTCCCCACCACCAATCCTGGAGGAGCGCAATATTATCAGCCATGTTTCTCCAGGATAAAAGATTATCGCCTGATGGAGAAAGGTGGGGAGAGAGTACCTACTCTGTACAGAGAAGAGTCTAAATAAGAGTGCACGTGTCATTGACTATTTGGGATGACCTTGGGTTTGACTTGGGTTTGGTCCAAATCCATGCTTGGCAGAACTGGAAGGAAGTTGCCAGTGCTGGGCCAATCAGCTGTAAGCATGGGATTCCCCAACCCATAGCTGCATTCACACAAAGGAATGGCTCGAGACACTCTTGGCATGTGATGATATTAAAGTGGAACTGCGCTGTATCTGAGCACCACAAACCAAAAGTGCTGTTTAATTCATTAATAATGTTCAAAGCAAACTTACCCATCCATGTTTCAATGCTTTAATTTGCTGAGAATTCATTTTGGAAATAACCCCCTGGTATTTTTGGCCATGGCCTTGTTGAGTAAGGGCAGATGATTCATGTAGCATTTACTTCCTGGGATCTATCTGCCCATAGATCAGGCATTGGCTGAGCTGAGAATCTTCCCTACCATCCTGAAGACTCATTTACCTAGGCATAGAAACCAGGAAGTAACTGAGGAAATGTATAAAAAAAAAGTTTAAAACAAGAAAATATGATATACTTTCCTGTATATTTACTAATGCTAGCAGCATAAGGATTACAAATAGTCAATGTTGATTGAGAAAGTGAAGTTCCTCCTTAAGTCAATGTTAGGTCAATGATATCATGAGCTTCCCCATTTCTATTGTACAGCTGATTCCCCCGGCACTGACAGCTTCCTTCTAGATTCAGTCATGACCCTAAAAATGGCTTCTTTACCTCAGAAATGTGCATAAAAAGTCTCTCGAGTTTATTTTCGGAGAAATGTCCTTCTCTGTGTGCGAACTGCGCACATTTTAATTAACAAAGCATTTCCTATATTTCATATTAATTCCTAGCCTGACAACAGTCTCAAGCTACTATTTATCATTAACAAGAAGGCACGCTTCTCTTGATCTTTAAAAAGCACTTTGTTTTTTGAGGACTTATTTAATAATAAATGTAACCCACGGCAAAACTGAATATGGGATTTACTCCGTCTGATGTATGTGGTTTTGCAATATGTAGATTAAATAGCAATTCCAGGCATCAGGAGAAAGCAACCTGTAAGATAAAATTACTGTCAAGAAATTACATCAGAGTGCTAAAATAAGAATATTTAGTCAGTTTAACCACTTCATTCCCATAGGATGTACTTATTTGCCCTCTGGTAGAAGTGTTTCTGCCAAGATGATGCCTGCAGCTACAGTCATCATCCCTGGTATTTATTTTTCAGTCGACGATTCCCTTGTAAGTAAAAACCATCCTAGCAGTATTAGCATCTGGATATCTTTTACAGGTGGCGGGAGGGGTCATCCCCCCCCCTCCTGGCACTCACCGGGCTCTCCTGTTCATTCGGGGAGCCCAGCACTGAAATCGGCAGTTGTGCTGGCCTGCCATAGAGGTTTTCGGAGAGCATATGGTATTAGGAACCAGAAACAACCAGTATTTTATCATTCCTGGCTCCAGTCTTTTGTTTACAAGCTATTACTAGTTTGCAGGGGCGGACTGACAACTCATGGGGCCCCCGGAAAATAGGGTATCATGGGGCTCCTGTGTCCTCACCCACACTCAAACCACTCCCAAAAAAGCATATGAAAGGTACCAGGGGCATCTCATGGGGCTCCCTACTGACCCCGGGTCCTCGGGTAGTGCCCGAGTGTCCGAATGGTCAGTCCGCTCCTGCTAGTTTGTACAAGCATCGGATCAGACCGATCTTGGTCTGATCTGTTGCTCTTAAGGGCAGAGGAGACATCAGGGGTCTGAAAGACCCCAGATGTCTCAGTAAGGAGGACTTGTCACTGCTGATTGTTTTCACAAGGGATGTTTACAATCCTTGTGACAACAATAAAAGTGATAAAAAATGTAAATAGGCAGTGTAAAAATAAAAACATTCAAATAAAATATTATTATTTTTTTTTTTAATGAACCCCCACCCTCCTGTGATTGCACACAAAGGCGAATGCACACATTGGTCCCACACACATACGTAAACGGTGATCGCATCACACATGTGAGGTATTATGGCCAACGTCAGAGCAAGAGTAAAGTGAAGCATTGCCTATAGAGATTTTTAGGTACCATAGTTTGCACACGATTTTAAAACATGACATGTTTGGTATCTATTTATTCAGCGTAACTCATCTTTTATATTTTACCAAAAAATGAGTAATACATTGTTTTTGTGTGCACTAACATTCATTAAAGTGTATTTTTTCCCAAAAAATTGCGTTTAAAAAAACGTTGAGGAAGTACTGCATGACATAAAAAATTTAAACAATTACCATTTTATTCTCTAGAGCCTTTGCTTAAAAAATATATAAAGTAATTTTCTAACAAAAAAAAGATGAATTTTACAGATAGGAGAGAAGTGTCAGAGTAGGCTTGGGAAGCAGGTGGTTAAAGTAGACTTTCAGTCCCTAGATGCACTAGTCATCATTGTACTCCTTCCCTCATCTGAACTCAAAAACTATGTTTTTTCTTTTTTTGCTGTCCCCTCGGCTCCTTCTTCTCTGCTCTGAGACCTCTGGAGATTGGTGGACCGGGTGGCATGTCATCAGCTGCCTGAACCATGAAGAGACAGCCAGCTTCTGATGATGTCAGAAACAAAGATGGTGGCATGGGACCCAGGATGTGACAGCAGCACAACAAAGTATAGCAGCGCAATGCTGAATTCGTTGGGTGGGTATATGACTTGTACACAATACCAGTGAAAACAGTAAGAGAGGGGAAAAACACATGAGAGGGGTTTAAGTTCCTTTTTACATTATCCAAGTTCTCTGTAACCCACTGCACTCAGATTGTACCTAGTGCAGACTCTGGGGCCTGTGCTGTGTAACTCGCTCCCTGCTGAAGGAACACTATCATCATATAAAGGAATATAACAGAATATGTAAAAAAGGAAATTATGGCTGCAAAAAGTGCAAACGATAGTAAGACAAACCCCCAAAAATTCTTCAGATATATTAATAGTAAAAAGGTCAGGTCTGTGCATGTAGGCCCTTTACAAAATAATCTAGGATGGGTGACTGGGGACAAAGAGAAGACAAATTTATTAAATACCTTCTTCAGCTCTGTGTATACAAAGTAGCATGGGGGAGCTTTTGTCCATAATCAGGATGTTATTGACACAGCCCCAGATGATCCACAATGCCTCAAAATCAATGTGGTCCAGACATATTTAGACAGAAGTGAATAAAGCACCCGGACCAGCTGGCATATACCCACGGGTCCTAAAATAATTGAGCTCTGTCATTTCAAAGCCATTGTTCACAATTTTTAGGGACTCTTTAATGACTGGCATAGTACCACAGGATTGGTGTAAGGCCAATGTGGTGGTTTCTTTTTATGAGGAGGTGAGCAAAACCTTGGACAGCGGGGTGGCGGTGGACGTGGTATACTTGGACTTTACAAAACTATAACACAGTTCCCCACACACGGCTAATGTGTAAGGTAAAGTTTACAGGCTTGGAAAAATCTGTATGTAAATGGATAGAAAACTGGCTAAAAGATCGTATTCAGAGAGTAGCAGTTAAAGGATAAGTTCACCTTTGGAACATGTTACATGTTTCACCCGTTTTTAGGGTGGAACATGTAACATATTCCCATAGCCGCAGCCACTGCCTGCAGCCCCCCTCCTTCTGACAAATAATATGGGGAGAAGTCTCCCCGTACTATCTGTCAAATTTAAAAACAGCGTGGCTGTGTGTGGCTCCGCCCACACGGCCATTTCATTAATTCATGGACTTCTGTGAATGAATGAAGTACCTTCAGCCTTAGCGGCTGTGGGCTTGTAGTTTTCAATTAACTACCACGGCGCTGTGGAGCACTGTGGTGTTTCATTGAAGCTTCCTGTCAGAATATCTACTTGCTCGTATATCCCGTTTGGCAAGCAGATATTCTGACATGTCTCCAGGAGACCTTCATGGCATCACGATCTACTGATCGCTGGTTCAATGCTTTCCAGGCTCCTGTAGACAAAAATAATAAATGCACATTTTTTACCTGCAAAAAAAGGTGCATTTATTATTTTTTACTAAAAAGTGAACGTATCTTTTAATGATTCATACTCTGAATGGTCTAGGGTTGTTAGTGGTGTAAACTAAAAATTCTTCCTGCGCCAAGTGAAAAAACACTACTACAGGATCTATCCTGCTGCTGTGCAATGTGATAAACACAAAATGTGATAAATATAAATAAACAGCGCAAACATAGACCTCTAAATCAAATCAATACATAAAGTGCAAACATATATAGGAAATTATATTAATAGTGAAAGTCCATCATGATAATAGACAACAAAAGTTCATAAATCTCAGAAAATTCGTGCAAAAAGATCAAAAATTCTTCTAATGCAAAGAAAACTTCCACCTTCCACCCGTGCAAACCAACATCAAATGCACTCACCAGATTTAGGTGAATGAAACGCCTTTTAGGAATTTTTATGGGATCCTAAACCCTCTTTCGTATCCACTCTATAGGAATCCTCACCTTCAGTATAGGCTCCACCATACAACCGGGGAGAGAAAATCTCAGATAGTGTGATATTGCAAAATACCGTTTTTAAATAAAATCAAGGATTAAGGCCACTCACATTTAAATCACTTTAAAAAGGCATA
Organism: Staurois parvus; assembly: GCF_062004578.1. NCBI lineage: Eukaryota > Metazoa > Chordata > Amphibia > Anura > Ranidae > Staurois > Staurois parvus. Next base: position 8,639,036 of record NW_028318340.1, read on the forward strand.
TTTATTAGGACAAGCTTCTTCCAGATGGACATTGAATGTCAGACAACCTCCTCAGGAATCTCACATCACAGCTCCAGGATACAACAGAAGCTCTCCAGAGACCAAACATGCACAGATCCCAAAAGATGGCCGCTGGAACGCACCGCTCAGCGTGCGCTCCACTCACCAGAAGTGACGTCAGACGTACGGGGTGAAGACCGGAAATGCGTCAACGCGTTTCTCCCCTCCCATCGGGCGTTCTCAAGACCTTGAGAACGCCCGATGGGAGGGGCGAAACGCGTTGACGCATTTCCGGTCTTCATCCCGTACGTCTGACGTCACTTCTGGTGAGTGGAGCGCACGCTGAGCGGTGCGTTCCAGCGGCCATCTTTTGGGATCTGTGCATGTTTGGTCTCTGGAGAGCTTCTGTTGTATCCTGGAGCTGTGATGTGAGATTCCTGAGGAGGTTGTCTGACATTCAATGTCCATCTGGAAGAAGCTTGTCCTAATAAATATGCCTTTTTAAAGTGATTTAAATGTGAGTGGCCTTAATCCTTGATTTTATTTAAAAACGGTATTTTGCAATATCACACTATCTGAGATTTTCTCTCCCCGGTTGTATGGTGGAGCCTATACTGAAGGTGAGGATTCCTATAGAGTGGATACGAAAGAGGGTTTAGGATCCCATAAAAATTCCTAAAAGGCGTTTCATTCACCTAAATCTGGTGAGTGCATTTGATGTTGGTTTGCACGGGTGGAAGGTGGAAGTTTTCTTTGCATTAGAAGAATTTTTGATCTTTTTGCACGAATTTTCTGAGATTTATGAAGTTTTGTTGTCTATTATCATGATGGACTTTCACTATTAATATAATTTCCTATATATGTTTGCACTTTATGTATTGATTTGTTAGTGGTGTACCCCAAGGTTCAGTGTTGGGACCCTTACTTTTTAATATATTTATAAATTATATAGGGTCTGGTAATTAAAATAACTATTTTAACCACTTGCCTACTAGGCACTTATACCCCCTTATTTACCAGGCCAATTTTCAGCTTTCAGCGCTGCCGCACTTTGATTGACAATTGCGCGGTCATGCAACATTGTACCCATATGAAATTTTGATCATTTTTTTCTCACAAATAGAGCTTTCTTTTGGTGGTATTTAATCGCCACTGGGCGCTTTAGGTTTTGCGCTATAAATAAAAAAAGTGCAAAAAATTTGAAAAAAAAAAAGTTTCTTTGTTTCTTTTATAAAATTTTTCAAACAAGTATTTTTTCTCCTTCACTGATGTGCGTTGATGAGGCAGCACTGATGGGCACTGATAGGCGGCACTGATGGGCACTGATAGGCAGCACTAAAGGGCACTGATAGGCAGTACTAATGAGGTGGTACGGATAGACGGCACTGATAGACAGCACTAATGAGGTGTCACGGATAGGCGGCACTAATATGCAGCACTGATAGGCGGCACTGATAGGTGACACTGATTATGGGTACTGATAGACGGCACTGACTGGCATCACTGATGGGCACTGACTGGCGGCACTGACTGGCACAACCCCTGGGCACTGACTGGTGGCACTGACTGGCAGCACTGCTGGGCTGCACTGGTGGGTGGCACTGGTGGGCAGCACTGGTGGGTGGGCACAGGTGGGTGGCACTGGTGGGCACAGGTGGGTGGGCACAGGTGGGTGGCACTGCTGGGCACAGGTAGGTGGCACTTCTGGGCACAGGTAGGTGGCACTGCAGAGTGGCACAGGTGGGTGCACTGTTGGGCACAGGTGGGGGCGCTGCTGGGCACAGGTGGGGGCACTGCTGGGCACGGGTGGGCGGAGCTAGTGGGCGCACTGCTGGGCACAGGTGGGCGGAACTTGCGGGTGCCACTGCTGGGCACCGATCATCAGGGCACTGATCATCAGTGCCCTGATGATCGGTGCCGATCCCCGCTCTGACAACTGCCGGTTCTCGGCAGTACTTTCCTCGTGATCTGACAGCGTGAGGAAAGTGCAGCCGAGAACCGGCACTTGCATTTCCCTCTGATCAGCGTGTCATTGGACACCGCTGATCAGGTGGTAAAAGGACGCTGTGATTGGCCTTTTACCACATCACGTGATCAGCTGTGTCCGTAGGACACAGCGATCACGGAGATCGCCCGGTGCGCGCCCCCTGGGGCGCGCAGGAGAGCGCGTTCTGGGAGGACGTCATATGACGTCCACCCAGAACTGGCCGGCCGCACTGCAGCCGTCATTCAGCTATCTGCGGTCGGCTACTAGTTAATGTTTGCTTTGTACTTGGGGGCTAAGAATATGCATGCATCATACATAGGACACAGCGATCACGGAGATCGCCCGGTGCGCGCCCCCTGGGGCGCGCAGGAGAGCGCGTTCTGGGAGGACGTCATATGACGTCCACCCAGAACTGGCCGGCCGCAGTGCAGCCGTCATTCGGCTATCTGCGGTCGGCTACTAGTTAATGTTTGATTTGTACTTGGGGGGCTAAGAATATGCATGCATCATACATACTAGGGGGGGTACAACTGGGGGAATCAGTAGTGGAGAAGGATCTGGAGGTTCTGGTAGTAGACAACAAGCTTAATAATGGCATGCAATGCCAAGCTGCGGTTTCTAAAGCGAGCAAAATCCTCTCTTGTATTAAAGTTTCAGTTTTGGGCATCAATTCACAAAAGGGATATCAGGGAACTGAAGAAAGTGCAGAGAAGTACAACCAAACTGATAAGAGGCATGGAGGAGCTCAGCTATGAGGATAAGAAAGAAAACTGTTTGCTGTAACTGATTATAAAATGTGAGCTAGAGTTTGGCTTCAGTTAGTTACTGTTCTTAAATCTGCTAGTACATTTACCAGACTGACAAAGCTGCTGTCTGCTATGCCTCTGTCCTTATACCTCCAAGAATTGTGTCTCACTAATACTGGAGGTGTGTTACTGGCAGGATCACCAGGTGAAAACAGAAGGAGAAAAGCCAAAGAAAAGGAAACTGATGCACAGCATCTATTGACTGGTAATCTGCTATAAATGACATTTTTGGTTTTGGGTTTAATACCGCTTGAGAGCTGATTCACACATGTATGGTGCGGATTGAAGCTCAGGTCTTACAGCTAATTGATACAGTAGTTGTTTAGCGGTTCACGTCAGGTTTACATCAGGTTCAGGACAGGATTAGCTCAGGATCTTTTGCTGTTCACACGTATGTGGTTTAGAAATGGTTCCCATAGAAGTCAATAACCTGTCGGCACCCGAAACTGAAGGCACTGCTCAGAAATCATACAGGACTCTTTTTTAAACCGCACTGAATCTGCACCGCCAGTGCACCAGACATATGTGAACAGACATCATTGGAAGCAATATTTTTTCACATGTCATTCCCATCCTCTGGAACTCTCTACCCCAATTTATGAGACTATCACCTACTCTGCTCACTTTTAGGCAATCTCTGAAAACCTATCTCTTCAAGGAAGCCTATCCTGCCCTCAGCTAATAATGGAATCTTCTACTCATCCAACCAGTCCATCCCCCACAGTTACTACCTTTTGTACCACTAGCCACTCCCTCCTAGATTGTAAGCTCCAAGGAGCAAGGCCCTCCTTTCCCTCTTGTATTGAACTGTATTGTTGCTGTATTGTCTCCCGTTATATTGAAAAGCGCTGAGCAAACTGTTGGCACTATATAAATCCTGTATAATAATAATATTAATAATAATTAGATACTGTTCAAACCTCATGCAATCTGCATATATGTGAACCGGCACTTAAATTGTTACTAAACTCACAACAGTAAAATCAGTCTGTATATGCAGTAAAGCATGCTTGTTATACTCACTGTGGAACCTAAGGGGTTAATCATCCACATTGTGTAAAAAGGATGTTTGATCCTCTCTTCTCTGATCATCCCCTTCTTTCAGTGTCTCCTAAATATCTCTTGAGAGAACAGAGGCTCAGGGGCAAGCTGCACATGCTGAGTTTGGTGTGTATTGCTAGATAGTTTTTTTTTCTTTGGAGAGTGCATGTGATCTGCACAGGGCCAATCAGTGCTGTCCAGACAGAGAGCCAGGGGTCATGCAGCCTTCTAGGACAGTCAGAGGAGAAGAAAACTCCTCATACAAGCTTTAACCAGTGCTCTGCTGAACACTGATAGAAGTCACAAGACCACTCTAACTGTGGGTGAGAAAAGGTATTTAGTAGTTTATATTTACTAAAATAATTGCATTTTCATGTTCTGTGCACTGTGGGAGAAAAAAAATGTCTGTCACATGTGCTTAGAATGAATCTGCTCTCATGAGTGAAAAGCACAGGGTGCCAGTGGTGGACCTGCCAATTCTGTTGTTCAATGGCAAATGCCAATCGAGCTCTATGGTGCCGGGCAGTGAGCACCCTCAGGCCACCCTCATTAAGTCTATTTCTGATTGGTCAGAGACATTCACACCAGTTGCCTGCTGGAGGTCATTTTGTAGGGCTCATCCTGTTACTATTAGTACAAAGGAGCAGATAGCGGTCCTGCTGATGGGTTAAGGACCTTCTATGTCCCTGTCCAGCTCTCCTAGAGTAACTGCCTGTCTCCTGGAATCTCCTCCATGCTCTTGAGACTGTACTGAGAGACACAGCAAACCTACTGGCAATGGCACGTATTGATGTGCCATCCTGGAGGAGCTGGACTTCCTGTGCAACCTCTGTAGGGTCCAGGTATCGCCTCATTCTACCAGTAATGACACTGACCCTAGCCAAATGCAAAACTAGTGAAAAAGAGTCCGAAAAGATGAGTTGGGAAAAAATGGCAGTCACCTCCACCTGTAAAACAATTCCTGTTTTGGGGGTTGTATAATTGTTGCCCATCTAGTGCACCTGTTGTTAATTTCATTAACATCAAATCTGCTGAAACTGATTAACAACCCCCTCTGCTACTCAACTGAGCAGATCAATATCCCAGGAGTTTCATTGATTGATGCTATACTCTGACTAATAAGTGTGCCTTTAATTTTTTTGAGCAGTGTATTTTCATGAGTACTCATGAAAATACTCTGTATCAGCACCAATACCGATACCTAATTGAGATAGTTGGTCTAAAGGGTTTACTTTCACTTTAATGGGATACATTTCTCAATTGCACGCCTGAAAGTGCAGCTGCAAATTTAGAACTATTTTTATAAGCAATACGACCCCAGTCCCCACAGTATTGCTCCATGTTATTTTTTGGCTTAAGCCTAAGTAAGATAGTATTACTTGCTTAAGATGATATATGTGTTTGCATATATTATATATACTGTATGCTCATTCATAAAAAATACATTTTAAACTTTTTTAGTATATGCATATATGCATATTTTTTTAGTATATTGTATATGCATATTTTTTCCAGTCACTGGTGGAGCACTATTTTTTTTTAATTTGTACAAACTTATACTAACTGCTTTGCCGATGAAAGTCTTTTGTTTAGAGTTTAACCTCCCTGGCGGTATGATTATTTCAGATTTTTGGTGCTGAAAGCGGTACCATTTTTTTGCATGGAAATATGTATTTTTTTTATTGTAGGCTGTAATTTTTAGGAAAAACTCACTGAAATCTGTCCGAACAAGAGTCTAGTAAGCATCCCGGGTATGATAAAATTTGAAACACAAAATCATAAATTATAATTTAATAAATAATCATAAAAATAATATAAAAATAATAAAAAATTTAATTCAATAATATAATCAAACCAAAAACACTGAAATGTGAAATAGAGCGCCAAGTTCGCACATTGCTGAGCTCAGTCGCAAAATCGTTTTCAGTGTCTGATGACAAATTTCCCCCACGAATCATTATCACTCAATTCTGCAAGTGGTTCTGATTTACTATCGCTGTTCTCTAGCTGATCTAAACCGCTTTTGACCTAAAGGGACACTTTTTGGACGCCGTGGACATTTCTCAGTTTCCAGGCAGAAAGAACAGACAAAATGCAGGCAGGGCGCAGGACAAAGCACTAGGGACAATATGTATGTGAAATTGGTTGAGACAGCAATGTTTTACTATGTAAAATGTAAAAAAAAAAAAATGACATTTTTTAAAATTTTTAAATTTCCCGCCGCCGGCGGCGGCGGCGGCGCCCGTACGTCCCGACGTCACAGGGACAGGACACAGAAGCCGGATGCCGGCATCGGCCGAAGGAGATGGCCGGGGACGCTGCAGGGGACACATCGTGGGAGCGCAGGGTAAGGTAAGTGAAGAACACTTGCCGGAGCAGTGCCGCAGGGTAAGCCCGAGTGTAGCTCGGGGTTACCGCTTTTGGTACTGAAATGTTACCCCGAGCTACACTCGGGAATACCGCCAAGGAGGTTAAAGTGGTTAAAGTAGAATTCTCTGCTTTAAAGTAAAAAAACCTTGCACTATCTGTTTGTCTCCCCCTCCCTAATATCTACCTGACTTCTGTATCGATCAGAAGCTGTGCCTGGCTGTAGGTCTTCTCTCCCTCTCTTCCTGGTCTTATAGGCATTTCTGATAGTGTGGCATAGGACCTCAGAAGAGGAGGGTGGGTGCAAAACCATGGCACACAGCAGGTAAGTATAAACCAATTTATTAATTTAATTTAAAAAAGAGACTTTAACCACTTTAAGAGCTGAAGCTCAAATTCCACATATAGCTGAATGACTCAGAGGGGAGATTCCCCCCTTCCTACAGCCATTAATCTGCTCTGTGTGGCTCAAAATAGAATTTTATTTAACAATAGACAGCTTGAAAAGAAACAACTACTGCTGACCTTTCTCTTTAGAAAACCCATAATGACTTGTGAAACTGATGTCCTGGTTGCACCTCACATTAAATGTTTCTTTGTAAAATAAAGATTTATTTAAAATAGTAGAAAAATAGATCAGTTTAAAGAGCAACAACAGTTAAAACATTGATCCAAAACAAATTCAGTTCTCTTTTTTTTGTAGAATATGCATTCTAGCTTTAATCTCTTTGTTGCAAGAAACATTTTACTTGTCATGCTAAATTGAACTGTTTGGATTAGACAGTTAATTAACTGATTAAAGTGGTTCTTCACTCTAGAAAAAAAAATTAAAAGTCAGCAGCTACAAATACCATAGCTGCTGACTTTTAATAAAAGGACACTTTTAGTAGTCTCTGGATTCCCTGAGCCAGCATCTTTATGGTGGGAAGCCAACTGTGATAGCTTGCAGCTTCACAGCCAGATTGCTACTGCTTATGCTCGATCCATGCTGCTCTTTGTGAATGATCCCAAAGCCTGCTGGGACCTGTGATGCGTCCAAGAAAGCTGCAAGTGAAGAGATGGGGGGCTGAACGTCCGCTCAGATTACCTAGGTGATCTGGGCAGAAGCGGGAGCGAGTACTTGTCAAAACTAGGTACCCATTCCCCCCCCAAAAAAAAATTACTTGCCAAATATGATAGATGAAGGGGGAGGAGCACTTTTGGGTGAAGTTCTGCTTTAATGAAGCATAACCCTCTAAAGTTTGAGTATTTTGTTGTATGTCACTCTTTCTCTGCTCATGACAACAATCAGCTAATTTAATAAGCTAGGGTTTGTCTACCTTAACATTAATCCTGTCCAGGTCTGTAATATTTAGCCATGCCGTATAACATATATATCAAGTATTTGCTCATTTGTTTCATATAGGAATTTCATTTTAAATGTTTTTTTATTAAGACAGCTATATTCCATTCTAACTGTAGTGCTAACAAAAAGTCAACTCGTGATTTAGCTGCCTTTGTTTTTAAAGCACCTCTAATTTTATTAATCAATTTTTGATGATTTTAATAAAAACATTTTTTTTTACATTCCAAACCATTTAATGTGTAAATAATCCATTTTTTATAAAAGGTAAAACAATCATGACCTCAAACTTCATTCTGTCGGATTTTTTTTCTCCAGTTAAAGCTGAAAGTAAGGCTATTAAAAATAACACTAATTATAACAACAATGATATCAGCTTTTTGTTAGATGAAGAGAAAAATACTTTTAGATATAGCTGAAAAAAATCTGTTCAAAATCTACTTATGTTTATAAAACAAAAGTTTTTTTTTACTTTTTAAATAGGCCTCTAAATTACTTTTCAAAAGTATGTTTGTTTAGCGGCCCCTTGGTTAAGCCCCGATTAGTATCGGTAAATATATCTATTCAATGGGCATAAAAATTATCTCTATTAATGTCATTGGCTTGAATCATCTAGCCAAATGTACAAACATGTGAAAACAGGCATTTAAAGATAAATGTGATATACTCTGTGTTCAAAAGACTCATTTCGTAGATTCAGCTCCTCCTAAATGCTCACACAAAAAAGTTTCCATATGTATATACTGCCAATGCCTATACTGTTATTAGAGATACACTAAACTTTGTTCTTCATAAAAATATCTCAGACCCCGAAGGCTGGTACCTGATTCTTATATGTACTATAAATAATACAGATTACACTATTGTAAATTCATATGCACCTAATACTCATCAAAAAAGATACTTTACCAAGCTGTTCAAACTAATCTCCAAAAATCGTTCTGGTTCCCTTATACTATGTGGTGACTTCAACCTCATAGTTGATAGAAATCTAGACTCAACAAAATCTAAAAAAAAGACTACCGTATTTGCCGGCGTATAAGACGACTTTTCAACACGTGAAAATGTTTTGAAAAGTCGGGGGTCGTCTTATACGCCGGTATACGGCGAGCCGGTGTCAGGGCGCCACTTTTTCAAGGGGCGGTGTCCTCTAAGTACAGGGGTGGGCAGAGGGGCTGCTGTACCTTACCTGGCTCCGGTTCCGGTCCCACGACGATTCGGTCCAGGAAGCTGCTCCTTCTTTCAGTTCAGCCGCTCGATGGTCACGCGGCCGCTCGGCTCCGCCTCCTCACCAGTGATTGGGCGCCAGAGCACACAGGCGACCAATCACCGGCGAGGAGGCGGAGCCAAACGGCCCCGCGAAAATCAAGCGGCCGAACTGAAAGAAGGAGCAGCCACTCCTCTCCCCCACTGACACTAACGATGGGGCACTATTCCTCCTCCACTGACACCAACGATGGGGCACTATTCCTCCTCCCCACTGACACCAATGATGGGGCACTATTCCTCCCCCACTGACACCAATGATGGGGCACTATTCCTCCCCCACTGACACCAATGATGGGGCACTATTCCTCCTCCACTGACACCAATGATGGGGCACTATTCTCCCCACTGACACCAATGATGGGGCACTATTCTCCCCACTGACACCAATGATGGGGCACTATTCCTCCCCCACTGACACCAATGATGGGGCACTATTCTCCCCACTGACACCAATGATGGGGCACTATTCTCCCCACTGACACCAATGATGGGGCACTATTCCTCCCCCACTGACACCAACCATGGGGCACTATTCCTCCTCCCCACTGATACCAATGATGGGACACAATTCCTTCCACTGATACCAATTATGGGGCGCTGTTCCTCCCACTGACACCAATGATGGGGCGCAATTCCTCCCACTGACACCAATTATGGGGCACTATTCCTTCCACTGATACCAATGATGGGGCGCTATTCCTCCCACTGACACCAATGATGGGGCGCAATTCCTGCCACTGATACCAATGATGGGGCGCTATTCCTCCCACTGATACCAATGATGGGGCACAATTCCTGCCACTGATACCAATGATGGGGCGCTATTCCTCCCACTGACACCAATGACGGGGTGCTATTCCTCCCACTGACACTAATGATGGAGCGCTATTCCTCCCACTGACACTAGTGATGGGACACTATTCCTCCCACTGACACCAATGATGGGGCATGATTCTTCCCACTGACATCAATGATGGGGCACTATTCCTCCCACTGACTAATGATGGGGCACTATTCCTCCCACTGACACTAATGATGGGACACTATTCCTCACACACTGACACTACTGATGGGGCACCATCATTGGTGTCAGTGGGAGGAATAGTGCCCCATCATTGGTGTCAGTGGATGAAATAGTGCCCCATCATTAGTGTCAGTGGGAGGAGTAGTACCTCATCATTGGTATCAGTGGGAGGAATCATGCCCCATCATTGGTGTCAGTGGGAGGAATAGCACCCCATCATTGGAATACCATACTGAAATACCATACCATATTGAAATCAAATCTGATGTTTTTTCATTTTTATTTGGTGTGCGTTGGAAGAGGGGTAGTCTTATACGGCGAGTATAGCTCAAACCCTATATTTTAACAGGAAAAGTAGGGGGTCGTCTTATATGCCCAGTCGTCTTATACGCCGGCAAATACAGTATATATATAATAAACATGCAGCACAAAAGTTGTGATAAAATCATACATCATATAAAACATAGGTGACGGGGTATGGTTAATATATTACTTATGATCCTCTATGGTATTCTAATAGTCTATAACAGCTATAGTATCGTATCATAAATAAATGAACGCACTGCGGCATTAAGCAGAATAAAGGTGTGATAAACATCCCAGATTGGCATTTCAAGGTGCAAAAAAGTGAAGACCTATTCAGTTAAGATATATTCAGTGGAACTCCGTGATGGTGATCTTATGATATATGGCTGTAGAATGCAGAGAGCGCAAATAAATGTGCATTCGAGTAAATTAGGACCAACTCCTGGTCATCTACATTAGGTTAGTGGTGTAACAGGTCATCTGGTGGGCATCAATAGGTTAAACAGCACACCATCAGGGCTTCCAGGCACCAGGATCGGAATTTAATCAGCCACCAGGGGGAGTTGCACTTGTAGTTAAAGCCAGGTCACCATGGATATCCTTATAGGGAAGGCTCAATGACAATGCAGAGCAAACCGGGGAGAGCTTTATTCACTTTGGTTTCCTGTCTCTTTTCATTTTCTCCTTCATTGCTTGTACCTCGTATGCAACTCACAAATCCTCAATCATCATTGATCTAGATCTATCACATGTAGGACCACTGTTATGTCTTCTGCTCTTCTTGGGTACATATCTATTTGCTGTGACAGCATGCTGGCTCTCTCAAGTCTCAGAAGAGGAGTTCTCAGTCGCCACGTTACAAGTGCTCAATAGATGGTTGCAGAGTTCACTGGGTGTTGTAGCCAGGTAGGATTCATTACTGAATAAAAGAGTGGTTAAAAAATGTATGTATGTTTTCTATAGAAGGTTGGAGTTTGGATTTGATGTACACCAAGGAGCACGTCTTAATCCGCACATTAGACCGTTCCTTCATCAGCTCCCCCTCCAACATGTAACATTTTATTGAATTTTACCTGTTGGAGGGGGAGGTGATGAAGGAACGGTCTAATGTGCGGATGAAGACGTGCTCCAGACTAAGGAATGAATTACGCTCCAATTTGGTACCAATTTGATAGAAGTACGCAAAGATTAAACCTCAACTACTACTCTAATAGAAACAAAGCAGTGAGATACCTAGCGAATAAAATGAAATCCCTGCATACTAGAACTAAAATACCGTATCTTATCAACTCAAAAGATAAAACTAAAATCACTAATCCTCAAGAAATAGCAAATTCATTTGCTAGTTACTACGATTCGCTTTATAATCTAAATCAAGACAAATCCACACTCCAACCCTCTATAGAAAACATACATACATTTTTTAACCACTCTTTTGAAATCACAATTAAGTATCTTAAACTCCCCTATTACAATAAACAAAATAAACAGAACAATAGAAAAACTACCCAATGGCAAAAGTCAGGGACCAGATGGATTTTCCAGCGAATACTATCAAATTTTCAAAAATACCCCTGAGTCCTCATCTAAACCAACTAGACACTGACGCGTCTTCTTCCACCTCATTACCTTCTGAAATGCTACAAGCATTAATCGTAACAATCCCCAAATCAGGTGAAGATCCACACAACCCACAAAATGTCAGGCTTATTTCTTTATTAAATACTGATATTAAGATTTACGCTAAAATTATAGCATGCAGACTGGCCAATATACTCCCAGATTTGATCAAGCTTGATCAGTTAGGCTTTACTAAAGGTAGACAAACATTTGACGCAACCCGGAGACTAATCAACATAATTCATTACACAGGCTCACAAAAAATTCCCTCCTTATTACTTGCTCTGAATGCCGAAAAGGCTTTTGATAGGATACACTGGACATACTGTACATGTTCCAAGTGCTGCATAAATTTGGATTTTCAGGAACAATTATTACGAGGGGCAACTGAAAAGTTCTCAGCCTATCCATGAAGCATTTGTCTTAGCCCATTTTTATTTTTGCTACTCATAGTACATATCTTTGCAAGGTTCTGTATCAAATTTCTCATAAAAAGCTTTGGTATTTTGGAAATTTGGTATGGAACCTTGCAAAGATATGTACTATGAGTAGCAAAAATAAAATTGGGCTAAGACAAATGCTTCATAGGTAGGCCGAGAACTTTTCAGTCGCCCCTCGTAATGCTATTTCAGCACTTCTGCCCAAGTCTATGTACCGTATTTTCCGGCGTATAAGGCAACTGGGTGTATAAGACGACCCCCTAATTTTCCAGTTAAAACACAGGTTTTTGGCTATACTCGTCGTATAAGACTACCCCCCTTCTGAGGCAACACCATTTAACACCTAGCCTACAGGGCACTTATACCCCCTTCCTGCCCAGGCCAATTTTCAGCTTTCAACACTGTCACACTTTGAATGACAATTGCGCGGTCATGCAACACTGTACCCATATGAAATAGGTGGCACTTATGGGCACTGATGAGGAGGCACTGGTAGGTGGCACTGATGGGCATTGACAGGCATCACTGATGGCCACTGAAAGGCAGCACTGATACATGGCACTGATATATGGCACTGATAGGTGGCACTGACTGGCACTGTTAGGTGGCACTGACTGGCACTGACTGGCACTGATAGGTGGCACTGATAGGCAGCACTGATGCGCACTGATAGGCGTCACTGACTGGTACTGATGCGCACTGATAGGCGGCACTGATTGGCAGCACTGATAGGCAGCACTGACTGGCACTGTTAGGTGGCACTGACTGACACTGATAGGTGGCACTGACTGGCACTGATAGGTGGCACTGATAGGCAGTACTGATGCGCACTGATAGGCGGCACTGACTGGCACTGATAGGCGGCACTGAGTGGCACTGATATGTGGCACTGATTGGCAGCACTGAAAGGTGGCACTGATGGGCATTTACAGGCATCACTGATGGGCACTGTAAGCCAGCACTGATACATGGCACTGATAGGCGGCACTGACTGGCACTAATAGGTGGCACTGATTGGCAGCACTGATAGGTGGCACTGATTGGCATTGATAGGTGGCACTGATGGGTGACACTGAAAGGCAGCTCAGATGGGCACTGATATGTGGCATTGATGTGCACTGGTAGGCACTGATATGTGACATTGATGTGGCACTGATGGACACTGACAGCTGGCACTGATGGACACTGACAGGTGTCACTGCTGGGGCTACACTGATCATTAGGGCACACTGATCATTAGTGCCCTGATGATCAGGGTACATGTCCCCTCCGCGGAAAGCCGATTACCGGCTCTCCTCTCCTCTGTCAGCGTGACAGCTCGAGAGGAGAGAAATGCCGATAACCGGCATTTCCCTGTTTACATGTGATCAGCTGTGATTGGACACAGCTGATCACATGACCGAGCCGACATCTTCGGCTCTTTCCGTGATCGGTGATCCGCTGTGTCTGAGGGACACAGCGCATCGCCGCGCATGCGCGGAGAATGGGAGGACGTCATATGAGCCAATCACGGCAAGTGATGTATTCTATTAATGAATACAGAGCCTGCTCGGATTGGCTGCGTCAGATGATGTCACAACTTCAGCCAATCTGAGCAGGCTCTGTATTATTCATTAATAGAATACATCGCTCGCCGTGATTGGCTCAGCGCGGTACACTGTATGTAGTTGAAGCTACCGTACAGTATTACCGCACATCCAGCAGTTCTATACCTGGCATATAAGACGACCCCCAATTGTTGGGGTATGGTTTTAAGTAAAAAAAGTCGTCTTATACGCCAGAAAATACGGTATCTAACATGCTATCCAAACCATGCTTAATTACGAATGGTACCAGACAAGGATTCCCATTGTCACCACTAATTTTTAACCTATCAATTGAACCTCTTGCTGAAACTATAAGAAACAACCCAGATATACATGGCTTCTATATAGGTAAAAACCACCACAAAATAACACTCTTTGCAGATGACATCATTTTAATGCTAACTAATCCTTCTACTTCTTTAGCAGCAATTCAACAAATTATCATACAATTCAGTAATATTTCATATTGTAAAATAAATGCATCCAAATCTAATATCCTAAATCTGGGTGTAGATCACATTTTAAAAATGCACCTCTTATCTTATAATATTGTGGACAAACAAAACCTCTGACCTAGGAAATCTTATTATTCATTCCAAAAATTCAAACCCACCTTAATCAAATGGCTAAGCATGAACTATCCTGGCCTGGCAGACTGGCTGCATTTAAAATATCTATTTAGATCAATTCCAATCCCAATTAAATCTTCATATCTAACAAAACTACAATCTATGCTTAACAAATATGTCTGGGGAAATATGAGACCTGAATGCTCACACAATATATTAATCAAACACAAAAACATGGGAGGAATGGGATTTGTAGACATTCGGGACTATCACAAAGCATCATTATTAAACCAACTCAAACATTGGTTTATAGTGGAAGATGATACAAAATGGGGTGACATTGAAAAAACTCTATCCTCTACGACAGATTTAGGTGCCATACTACTAGCAAACTCGTGGCAAAGGATTCCCACTAGTAAAACAACACCAACTGTACGAGCCTCAATTGAAGCCTGGAAATCTTTAAGCTCCATGCCTATAGATCCTCTCCGAATAAGTCCTCTTCCTATACCTATAACAGCCTAAGAAGTCTTAATGCCTAGCATAGATATCTCGAATTGGAAACATAATGGCATACACACAATACAAGAGATTTGTGTTAAAAACGGCACCAAATTTTTTGAATTCCTTATGAAAGAATTTAACCTCCTCCCTTCTGAAAAATCAACCTATACACGCATCAGTAGTTGCCTACGGAAACATCCAGTAAAAACAATATATATATAGCTAAAGCAGGGCTTGAAAAAGCAGCTCATCCGCTCGCCAAATGCGAGGAGAAATAACTGTGTGGCGAGCAGTGAGCACAGATGATGGATGGAGCGGCTGCACCTGTGCTCCAAGCCTCATTGTGAAGCCGAGTTCCGGTTTCCAACTTCCGGTTTCCGGCTTCTTCGGCACCACTATAACACTGGCAGCGCCACTGAGGGGACAGGTGCAGGAGAGGTTCGCTGTCCTCCACTGAGAGGAGACACCCTCTCCATCGCCGCGGGGGACTCGAGGAGAGGTCTGCTCTCCACTGCCTTGGGGGATCTTGAAGTATTTTTGGGTATGGTCTGTGAAAATTTTGTTCAGTTTATGTATGGTTATTTGTACATTCTTTGTGTACGGTTAGAGGTCCATCCTCTACTCCTACAGTTTTTATAAAGTTTAATCCTTTATTAAACACCCTATTGTACATGTTGTATAGCTTTTAGTAGTACCTGAAAACTTGCATAGTGCTTTCTCTTGGTGTCTGTACTCAATACGGTAATAATAATATGCCACGTTAGCCATAGATAGTAGAAAGGATGTGAAAATGTAAGCAACACCTTTTTGCTAGCTAACCTAATATACTTTAGTGCAAGCTTTTTTAGAATACCGAGTTGTTTTCACCAGACATGGTGTCATACCTTTACACATCAGTGACATGAACATACACATAGTATATGCAACAAATGGTCACCAGGGGATGCCTCTGGCAGTCGGCCAGGATTCGGTGACAATTGTCCTATGTCTATGGATAGACCTTACATCCAGTTATTAACACATTGTGTCCTTTTTTAATACTTTAATGGCAGAAAATGTGTTATGTGACTTTCTAATATAATAACAGAGATGCTGTGAATACACATTACACGTTTACATAGGTTTCATAAATTGGGTTCTAGGCTCAGTCTGGCCTCTTATCCACTATGAGACTTGATTATGTAAGCCAACTTTCTATTAGACTCTATTCTAAAGAAAAATGTAATTTCATAAGCTTTAAGGGGGTGTGGTTGGGGGCAGGGCTTTGGGCAGGGTTGGGGGCGGGCCAGGGGTGGGGTTGGAGGCGGACCTGGGCAAGGTTGAGTGGGGCAACTGGTGGAGAGTAAGGTTTGTGCCTGGCTAGTAGGTCTAGACTCAAAATTTTAAGCCCTGCCTATAGTATCATTAAAGTTCTATAGCTCCGCTACTCCTAAATCAGGTGGTATAACCCTATTTTATAATCTTCTACAATGTAAATCAGAATATAACAAGACTACTCACTTAATCAAGTGGGAAAAATACTTCAAGACTGAAATCTCTAAGGAGCAGTGGGAATGTGCATTTGGGAATGTGTTTTCAACTACTAGGTGTGTTACCCTTTGGGAGCTAACGCACAAATTTCCACAAGATGGTATCTAACTCCTTACCAAATGGCCAAATTCTCAGAACAACATAGTCCTCAATGCTGGACAAACTGTGGTCAGATTGGTACTCTATTACGTATATTATGGACATGTAAAAATATTAGAAGCTATTGGTATAAAGTTTTTCACATGATATCGGAAATTACTGGGATATTAAAACAACCAGATCCTACCCTAGCCATTCTGAATATAAATATAGATACATATCCAATCCATTATCGACTTTTAGTGACACATATTCTTCTAGCATCAAGACTTAGAATTACTAGACACTGGAAAAAAGACTTAGCCCTTCTCTAAAAGAAATAATTGAGCTAGTGTAGACACACTTCATTTATGAGAAATCTTTAGCTTACCTAAACGATACAATTACCTAATTTGACAAAGCTTGAAAACCCTGGTCTGACTGGTTCAGAACTGTAACCTAACTGTAACCTAAGATTTTATTATGTTTAACCTTTTCTTGGATACTCTAAAATGATTATTTCGTGGAACTTGTAGGATTTTTAGTAATTATTCAATATTTCCTTTTTTCTCTTTGTTAAACTTTACTACAGCACCTATACTGTGATATTGTGTAGATTTTCACTATCCTGTTTTTTTTTTTTTTGTTGATGTAACTATATTTGTAAAACCAAATAAAAATGTGTTATGGAAAAAAAAGTATGTTTGTTTTATTTAATATTTTACCAGTCCCAGAACTTTAGGTTGTGAAACAGCAAACATTTAAATAATCAGAAATATCATTTCTAATAATATGCCACAATCACAATTACTTCATTAAAATACATAAATATGAGTTTTAATTCAATTCACCCCAGAGCATAGAGAAGATCCTAGCCACAGAATAAATGGGAACAAAAGATTTAAAAGTTTAATGCCGATGTCAGAGAATGCCGGGAAGCCCGGTATGCCTTGCTTCATTGTCCCATACCAGGCCTGTTGGCTCCTAAGCAGAAGTTAGCCTCTTATTTATTCTTGTCAGCAACTAGAACAATTGTTCAGGCCTGGAGATGCACTATCTGTTCCTTTTTAGGGGGTTTGGGACCGGATGACCACTTTGATGCTCAATGATGTCGAGTACTCGGAATGACTCCCAACAAATTTTGTTTTTTAATATTGTAAATTTTTATTAAAGGCCTATTTTTACAGAACAGAAAATACAACACCTTAGGTGTGGATGTTGCAAATGGAAAAACAATAATCAAAACAGAAAACATTCTTCCAGAAGTGCATTTGTGAGGTCAGGCACTGATGCCGGACGAGAAGGCCTGGCTAGCAGTCTCCACACAACACAAAGGTGTTCTTTTGGGCTGAGGTCAAGACTCTGTGCAGGCCAGTCAAGTTCTTCCCCCCCAAACTCGCTCATCCATGTCTTTATGGACTTTGCTTTGTGCACTGGTGCACAGTCATGTTGGAACAGGAAGGGGCCATCCCCAAACTGTTTCCACAAAGTTGGGAGCATGAAATTGTCCAAAATGTCCTGGTATGTTGATGCCTTAAGAGTTCCCTTCACTGTAACTAAGGGGCCAAGCCCAACCCCTGAAAAACAACCTCACACCATAATCCCCCACTACCAAACTTAACACTGGGTACAATGCAGTCAGGCAAGCACCGTTTTCCTGGCAACCACCAAACCCAGACACGTCCATTGGATTTCCAGACAGAGAAGCGTGATTCGTCATTCCAGAGAACACGTCTCCACTGCTCTAGAGTCCAATGGTGGTGTGCTTTTCATTGCACTTGGTGATGTAAGGCTTGGATACAGCTGCTCGCCATGGAATCCCATTCCATGAAGCTCTCTATGCACTGTTGTTGTGCTAAGCTGAAGGCCACACGAAGTTTGGAGGTCTTTAGCTATTGACTCTGCAGACAGTTGGTGACTTCTGCGCACTGTGCACTTCAGCATGACCCCAGTCTTCATTTTACATGGCCTACCACTTTGTGGTATATATGTATATACATATATATATATATATTTCTATATTACACAGTATATCACCCTCACTCCTACCCTCTCCCTATTACTGCACTCATCACTTCCAGGTAACTGGAGCATGTGCCGTTATACAAATCTCACAATCTCACATCTCTCACCCTACGTTACTGGTCACACTGCTGTGATTAAAAATCTCGCAATTTCTGGTGCTATTTCTGAAGACTTGTGAAGATTTTAAACGATTTCTTGCTATTTGCGATTTCTATTATATTTTATCTATGTGAAATCGCAACAAAACTGCAGAAAAAGTATTTCAAGAACTACATTAGAAATCACGCTGCAGCAAATGTTAAGGCACTAACATTCACATTCATTAGGTGCAATTTCAGGTGCAATTTTAATTCCCAAATCACGCCTGAAATCGCACTGGTATGACTGGGCACTTATGCCTTTTCGCCTTTTCTAACTGGTGATGAGCTGAACTGCTCTGGGTTCGGTTCAGCATGAGTTCGACGAAATTCAGTTAAGATACCAAACCCGAACCTTACTGAAAGTAATGGGAACTAATTCCTTCAAAGTAATAATGCCCATATTTTGGGCTAATAGATAACGTGGTGTTAAACAAATTGCATGGGGGGTGACTGTTCTAGTGAATATGTACCAATGGAAAACTTTTTTTTTAAAGCCTTGAGCAGTGATTTTTTTTTACCTTTTTCAGCAAAAAATGCAAAGAAAGTTTCATATTTGCTGGCAAATTACTTAGGCAGTTGTCATTGACAGCTTCTTTGTTTTTTTTAAAAAAACAACACATACCCCCTAGAGCAGGGGTGTCAAACTGGCGGCCCCTGCAGCTGTTGCGAAACTACAAAGTCCCATCATGCCTCTGCTTTTGGGAGTCATGCTTGTAACTGTCAATCTTGCAATGCCTTGTGGGACTTGTAGTTTGGCAACAGCTGGATGGCTGCCAGTTTGACACCCATGCCCTAGAGTCTTCAATGTGTTTGGGGGGACATTTGGATGGTGTGTGTTTGCTGTTTTTAAATTTTTCATATTTATTTTATTTTTTAAAGCAGTAGTAAATTGCCCCCCCCCCCCACAAACAGAAATAAATTGGGTCCCCTGCAGGTTTATGCCATAATGTGCTAGTATGTACCACATACTAGCACTTTATGAAAAACATTCCTTCAAACAAAGCCTTCCAGCGGCATGTGGTCATGGCTGCTGGGGCTTCCTTCTTCACCCAATCTTCCTTTTGGGTTTGCGGGCTCTGCTTTTTTCAATAGCCAGGGCTGCATCTGGTCAAGTGGGTTACCTCATTTCATTGGGTCAGGGAAATACATTTTTGGCCTTTTCTTTGGTAGGATGAACATAGACCATTTGATCTGTGCTGGTTTCCTGCCCAACTAAATCTAGTTCCCAGACTTTTTAAAACACCCATTGGGAGCTTTATTGGTTCAGCCTGCAATAAAAACAAGTATGATAAAACATTAATTTTAATGATGGTACTTATTATCACCCTTGACAGCAGATGAAGGTCTGAAGTAAAGAGCAGACATCCAATGTGCTCTAATGTGCTCTAAAGTGATCTGGGTAAACCCTGTCCGCCCTGTCAAAATCTTCAGCATCATTTGATAGGAGAGCTAATGCTGTGTGTTTGGGCATAATGGGTGCATCACAAAAAAAAAAATAAAAATGTGAGCTCCCTCAGTAAACTCTTACCAGACTGATATGGATTTTAAGGGGTCCCCCACAAAGAAACAAAAAAAACAAGACAATAAAAAATAATGTGTGAGGTCCCCCTAAAATATCAAATCCGAGCATGCAGCCCCCTGAAACATACCAGGCCACATGCCATAAACCTGGGGGATACCTTGTGGTGGGGATACCTTTACAAAGCACCTTGTTCCCATATGAACAGAAGGGAGCCTTTTTGGAGAAGCAGGCATTCAGTGGTGGCAGGAGAGAAATGCACGGTCCGCTTACTCTATGTGCCACCTGGCTGCCCCTCCAACTGTGCCCTATGGCCAGTCCAGGCCTGATAGCAATATACAAATACCTCAATGGAGATTCTAGCATAGGGAATAAATTATTCTGTCTGAGGGAGTGTAAGAAGACAAGGGACCACTCAATGAAATTGGAGAAGAAGTGGTTTAACCTTAAACTTCATAGGGGTTTTTCACTGTCAAGGATGTGGACTTCCATCAATTGGTGGTATCAGCAGGAAGTACTGATAATTTAAAAAAATGGGTATCCTAACAAACACTGTATACAGGGATATAGGCAATGTCTTTTGACATGAACACTCACACACTAACACAGGTTGAACTGGAAGGACTGGCGTCTTTATTCAACCTTTCCAACTATGTAACTAAGTAAAATATAATTGCATCCTATGTCCTGCCAAACAGACCTATTTAATTATTGTCATTTATACCCTCTCATCCAGTCCTAGTTAACTCTTTTTACTTTAACTGTCTTTTACTCTCTACTTCATCCCCCTTTGCCATCATCCAATCTCAACAACTTAAGACCCATCTCCTTGCTCCTGTTTACCTCCAAACTTCTAGAACACCCAGTCTACAACCATCTGAGCAATGATGTCACTCACAAAAACCCTCTCAACCCCATACAGTCTTCAACACACAGAAATTGCCCTCATAAACCTCACTAGTGACTTATTAACTGCTAAAACCAATGACCACTACTCCATACTCATACTTTGCTACTTTTTCTACTGCCTTTGCTACAGTTGACCAACCATGCCTCCTAATAAAAACTCCAATCCCTTGACCTCTAACATTATGTTCTTTCATTGTTTGTTTCCTACTTATCTCAGTGCACTTTCATTGTCACCTATAACTCTTTCTCCCCCTCCCCTCTTCTTTCTTCTATAGAAGTTCCCCATGGCTCTGTCCTTGGACCTTTTCTATAATCCATCTGCACCTCCTCACTGGGTCAGTAGATAAACCCCCCACTGACTCCAATATCTCTATGCTCACAACACCCCCATGTATATGCTCACGCATCAATCATATTTTTGTTCCATAAATGTTGCACTTCGCAATTACATTTTCAAAGTATCAATAACTGAATTTATATATTTGCAGGTACATAAGAGCTGTCCACGTTTACACTGGAATCAAGTAAAGTTGTAACCATATTTTGTATACCAATGGTAGAATAAAGAAAACAACTGAAAATCTAATAGGAGGGGAAAGTTGCACAGAAGTTGTACAGGGTAGCAGGAGATGTACTCCAATATCCTCAGTAATTATACATCTCAGAGAGTTCATATTTGAAAGCACTCCATAAGCCTTTTATCAATTAAGGCACAATGATCCTGTCTAAAATTGTTGCACACATAAAGATCGACAAATAAAAAAGAAAAAAAGGGTGACTGTGAGGGTTGGGAAAAAAAGGAAAAAAGAGTGGGGGGAACAAAAAAGAAAGAGAAGGGGGACGAGGGAGGGAAACAGCAGGTTGAAGGTAGTCAGAAAGAATGCAGCACTAATTTACTAACTGACATATTAGTATGGATGTCTTGCCACTTCCTCAAATGCAATCTTTCTAAAACTAAGCTCAGAATAATTCATCCTTCTGTTTCCCATACCCTGAGTTTTCCATCAAGATCAATAGCACAACCATCTAATTCTTCCCTCATGTCGGGGTGACAGATGTAGTCCTGAACTTTGACTTCTCCATTTGGCCCCACATCAAATCACTGTTCAAATCTTGCTGCCTCAACATTTGTAACATTTCCTATTTTCACCCCTTTTTAAAAAATGACACATCAAAGCTACAAACGCTCTCACTTGTTATCTCTTGCCATGACTATCGCAACTCCATCCTTGTTGGCCTTCCTCTACCCAGGCTTTACTCCCTTCAGTCCATCATGAATGCTGCTGCCAGACTTACCAACTGTTCAGTGGCTGCCAGCACTCTCTGCCAATCCTTTCACTGGCTTTCCCCAACTAATACAATTCAAAATACTAACAAGAACATACCAAACCATCCACAACTCTGCCACAAGCACCAAAGTGTCCTTTCCACTCCTCCCAAGACCTCATGAGGTTCTCTAACCCACTTGTCTCCTCCTCCCACGTGTGACTTCAGGATTTCTCCAGCACGCCTTCCTTCCTTTGTAACTCCCTACTATAGTCTGCCCAATCTGTCCAGCTATCTTCTATGCTATCCACCTTTAGGTGATCCTTAAAAACTTCAGGGACATCTATCTCACCTCCTCGTAAAAAATTTACTTTTATCTTCTCCATGAGCGCATCCCTCACAGTTATTACCTTTTGTATTACTTGCTCCTCCCTTTAACATTGAAAGTGGTCCTGTGCAGGGTTCTCCTATTGTAAATATACTGTCTCCCTTTGTTTTGTAAAGCACTGCACAAACTGTTGCCACTAAAAAATCTTGTTTAATAATAATAATAATAATAATAATAATAATAATAATAATAATACTCTTGTAGATTTTCACTGAGAACAATGGGTGGTAAGAGATTTGTTCATTCATTTAGATTGCCATACACTTGGGGTATGTTCCATTTTTATTATCTCGTATGTAGCCAGTGGAACCATGTGGTGTACATTCGGTGAAGTGATCATTTACCTTTCCTTGGAGAGTAGTGATTAGAAATCACATGAATTTTCCAACATCTCAGTTTGTACAACGACGGGGATTACTGATGTTTACAGATGCTTATTACGATTCTGGAATTAAGTCCTAAGGGGTCTGACTACATAAAATGTTGTCTCACATGTCTTGCAAACATGATTGTGTATCACACATTGGATCTGAAATGCTTTATCTCAGCCACCTACATTTTATCAATATGAAAAGTAAATGAATGATTCATTGGTCAGATTGTACAGCAGTATCACAGCTTAAAAGTTTCTCCACCTGCTAGTAACTGGCTTAAGTGATTTTGGGTAGTAGATCATTTCATTTAGTTACAATAATCCTCACTAAAATGTTTTGTTACGGTATGATAGGCAGTAAACATCAATGTGTAACCACATTATTATATTTGATAAATTGCCTCTCTTATGTCTTAATATCACCTATATTATTAGCAGACCAAAGAATATCAGAGAATTGCTAACCTCTCTTAACTTGCAAGATATAGACTAAACTGTTACAAAGTTACACACTTAGTTTGTTAAAAAAAAGTTTTCTAATGCAAGAAAAACAGACTCCCTAGAACGTCTGAAACTCATCATAGCAGAATATGGATGTTTGCCTGTCAGACAGTGGCATGACCATCAAATAAATGGTAAAGCTCTGGTGCTTTGAAGAATAACAGCAATGTCCTAGTGTTGCAAGGAATTCTTGGTAAAACATTTTAGTGTAGAGTAGTATGAGGTCTAGCCAAAATAATTTGGCATTCATTTAAATGACTAACACTTATGAAACATAAAAATGTTATCCAGGGGACTACGTTTGCACAATGTTTATGCAGATTTTAGGCTTAGCCATTTAAGGGTTTCCTATTTTTATCTGGATATTAATCTGTTCTTGGCATCTTCCTGTGTGCATTTTTTCATGGTTATTGCTAAAGGTTAAATAAGAATTCCAAAAGAAATCTACAGAAATGAAAGACATGCTGGGTGACATGATTGACATTGAATCTACAGTATTTGTGTGTTTTTTTTTTATAATGGCCTATTTCAAAATTTAACATGGAAACTAAGAAAAAACATTACTGACCCACAGTAAGCAAAACAAAAAACAAAAAAACGCAGGAACCCAGGAACTAACAAACTATATTACCAGGTGACATATAACTACACAAATTGCTAATCAGCCAGTCACATGGCAGCAACTCAGTGCATTTAGGCATGTAGATGTGGTGAAGCTCAAACCGAGCATTAGAATGGGGAAGAAAGGGGATGGTTGTTCACGCCTGATGGACTGGTTTGAGTATTTCAAAAACTGCTGATCTACTGGGATTTTCACGCACAACCATCTCTAGCATTTACAGAGAATGATCCGAAAAAAAGGAGAAAGCATCCATTGAGAGTCAGTTGTGTGGACGAAAATGCCTTGTTGATGTCAGAGGTCAGAGGAGAATGGGCAGACTTTTTGCTGTGACATTCAGATGGTAGGGTCAGAATTTGGCACAAACAACATGAAAACACGGATTTATCCTGCCTTGTATTAATGGTCCAGCTTGCTTGTGGTGTAATGGTGTAGGGGATATTTTCTTGGCACTAGCAAGGTGTACCCAATAAAGTGGCCGGTGAATGTATATTTTGCACTTTATCACAAGGCATATTTATCAGTTCAGGTTTTTGTATAGTTTATATTTCATAATAACTTTTCACACTATACATGAATGGGTCAACATTGACCAATTGAGACTCCTGCTTAACTGGCTCCCGCCTGGCCTATGGCCGAATGGCGGCCGGCAAAACCTTGTCCCTGTTGGTGGATGCCATATGGTGTCCTTTCAGGCATGTGCAGTTTGCATGCCAGCAGAGCTGCGCAGCGGCGCGATCTGTCACCGGCTGTGTACCTCAGACACGGCCGATGACAGATCTGTGTACCAGCCCCGTTGCCAGTACCATGTGACCTGCTGTGACCAATCACAGCAGGTCACATGACAGTTGTATACAATGGATGGCTTCCTATCATGCCATCCATTGTATACAAGTGTGGCTAGCTGTGAATGGTCACAGCGATCACATGCACAAGCTGGGCCAATCACAACCCAGCTGTGTCATGTGATTAGTTGCGGCCAAATCACAGTTAAAAAAAAAAAATCCTGAATGAATCAATTTCATTCAGGTAAATGCTTGCTTATAGCAAAGTAATTCTTTGCTATAAGCAAATTGTGCAAAAAAATATATAGATCACTTCCCCAAAGTAGTACAATGTTACTATGGTAACATTATACCAGTTGTGTCATAGTGAAATCTGAAAAAAAAATCTGAAAAAAATGTAATAAAAATAATTTAAAAAAAAATTATTATTTTTTTTCCCGTACTGTCACCAGTCAGTGTCCCTGATCACCGCCATGCCAGTTATATGATGACAATGTACTGCACTGGTGACAGTATGTAAAAAAAAAAAGAAATTGTGAAAATCATTTTTTGTATTTCTTCATTTCCGAAAAATTATGACAAAAAAAAATTACAACTTGAAAAAACTCGCAATGCCTGTTATAAAATATGTCGGACTGTCTACTTTGCAAAAAGGGGTCATTTGGGGGATATCTGTACTGTTGTGACATTCTTGGACCTTGGACATACCATAGTTTGAGAACCCTATAACTTTTCTACAGACTAAATAATAAATACTAATTTGGGTTATTTTCACCAAAGACATGTAGTAGAATACATTTTGGCCTAAATTTATGAAGAACAATTATTTATTTGCAAACTTTTAGAACAGAAACAAAGAAAAACGTGGTTTTTTTTCGAAATAGTTTGTTAATTTTGCAAAAAATAAATCCCCGGCGGTGATTAAATGCCACCAAAATAAAGTTCTAGTTGTGTGAAGAAAATGATAAAATTTTAGTTTGGGTACAATGTTGTATGACTGCGCAATTGTCATTCAAAGTGTGAGAGCGCTGAAACCTGAAAATTGGCCTGGGTATGGAAGAGGTTAATGCTATATAATGTATGTGCAACATTGCTTACTGAATTACACATTTGCATCATGTCTAAACCTTGATGAGCTTTCTAAATGGATTAGTGATATCATTAATTGCTTCAATCCCCAAGCTTTAAGAACTTTGCTACATTTATCTGATGATCATATCTATTGTATAACATATATGGACTGGTGGCTCTGTTCTGTAAGTTGAGTAATTTATATTTGTCAGTTGGTATTGATTATCTCGTCTTTTGAGTTAGTGGACTGTCCATAATAATCATTGTTTTTTCCTGAACAAATAAACATCCTGCAATGGGGTGGATTTACTAAAACTTGAGAGTGAAAAATCTGGTGCAGCTCTACATAGAAACCAATCAGCTTCCAGGTTTTAATGTCAACACTTAATTGAACAAGCTGATTGGCTACCATACACAGCTGCAGCAGGTTTTACACTCTCTAGTTTTACTAAATCAATCCCAGTATGTATAAAGGTTGCCACTATTATGCATTTGAGAGAGGATATTGGTCTATGACCTATTGGACGTTCATGCTTCTTACCATGCATATTTGAAAACTTACATGTTTCATGTGAAGGTCAGAAGAACAACAATATGCATATTTTACTGTTTTTATTCTCAGTTCTGGAGTGTTAACGATCTTGGCACAACAAAGGAAATATTTGGAAATATCTAGTTGAGCTATATATCTGCTGGAAAGCATGTTTGATAGAACAAAATGTCGGTTATGCACTTAGAACTATCTCTGACACCAATTATCTATGATGTAAATTATGTTACTGCAATATGATGAAAAAATCGAAGGGATATGAGACATTTTAGACATTCATAGTGATGTATACTGTATAGAGATCTTGTGGTTGGTGCCTTGTTATCATTATTGATAGTTACATAGCTATTCTTGTTGAAAAAAAGACACAAATCCATGTAGTTCAACCAGCAGAGAATAAATAAATAATATAGAATAGATAAATAGATAATCATTAGAGATGAGCGAATCGAAGTATCCGAAGTGGAATTCGAGTCGAATATCGGAAAAATTTCGATTCGTGCCGAAATCCGAAAAATAGCCTAATTCGGACGCGCGAATCAAAATTTTTCAGAAAATGGCGGCTGACATGTGCGGTGACGGAGCGGGGATGTCTGGGAAGGCGCGCAGACAAGGCGCGCTGACCCATAATGCATTCCTCAACTACATGTGATCGCATCAGCCAATCAGCAGCCAGCCAGCCAGCACTGTGTAATGGTCGAGCTATAAATAGCGGCCATTTTGGAATTCTTCATTTGCCTGCAGTTATTGAACAGAGGCAGACCGCTCTGTACTAGGGACAGGGACAGAGTTAGGGCCACAGAAACGATAATTGGGGACAGAGAAAAGTTACTTAGGGACAGAGAACCATTACTCAGGGACACAGACTTGTTAATGAGGGCCACAGAATCGTTATTTAGGGACAAAGAAACGCTAGTTAGGGCCACAGAATTCATAATCAGGGACAGACAGAATTGTTACTCAGTGCCAGAGAATTGTTACTTAGGGCCACAGAAACGTTATTAGGGCCACAGAATTTTTACTCAGGGACAGACAGAATTGTTACTGAGTGCCAGAGAATTGTTACTCAGGGACAGACAGAATTGTTACTGAGTGCCAGAGAATTGTTACTTAGGGCCACAGAAACTTTAATTAGGGCCACAGAATTTTTACTCAGGGACAGACAGAATTGTTACTGAGTGCCAGAGAATTGTTACTCAGGGACAGACAGAATTGTTACTGAGTGCCAGAGAATTGTTACTTAGGGCCACAGAAACTTTACTTAGGGCCACAGAATTTTTACTCAGGGACAGACAGAATTGTTACTGAGTGCCAGAGAATTGTTACTCAGGGACAGACAGAATTGTTACTGAGTGCCAGAGAATTGTTACTCAGGGCCCCAGAAACTTTACTTAGGGCCACAGAATTTTTACTCAGGGACAGACAGAATTGTTACTGAGTGCCAGAGAATTGTTACTCAGGGACAGACAGAATTGTTACTGAGTGCCAGAGAATTGTTACTTAGGGCCACAGAAACTTTACTTAGGGCCACAGAATTGTTACTCGCACAGACACAGAATTGTTACTCGCACAGACACAGAATTGTTACTGAAGGCCACAGAACTGTTACTTAGGGCCACAGAATTGTTACTCGCACAGACACAGAATTGTTACTTGCACAGACACAGAACTGTTACTGAGGGCCACAGAACTGTTACTTAGGGCCACAGAATTGTTACTCGCACAGACACAGAATTGTTACTCAGGGCCACAGAACTGTTACTTAGGGACAAAGAAACGCTAGTTAGGGCCACAGAATTCATACTCAGGGACAGACAGAATTGTTACGGAGTGCCAGAGAATTGTTACTCTGGGCCACAGAAACTTTACTTAGGGCCACAGAATTTTTACTCAGGGACAGACAGAATTGTTACTGAGTGCCAGAGAATTGTTACTCAGGGACAGACAGAATTGTTACGGAGTGCCAGAGAATTGTTACTCAGGGCCACAGAAACTTTACTTAGGGCCACAGAATTTTTACTCAGGGACAGACAGAATTGTTACTGAGTGCCAGAGAATTGTTACTCAGGGACAGACAGAATTGTTACTGAGTGCCAGAGAATTGTTACTTAGGGCCACAGAAACTTTACTTAGGGCCACAGAATTGTTACTCGCACAGACACAGAATTGTTACTCGCACAGACACAGAATTGTTACTGAGGGCCACAGAAAATTTACTTAGGGCCACAGAATTGTTACTCGCACAGACACAGAATTGTTACTTGCACAGACACAGAACTGTTACTGAGGGCCACAGAACTGTTACTTAGGGCCACAGAATTGTTACTCGCACAGACACAGAATTGTTACTCAGGGCCACAGAACTGTTACTTAGGGACAAAGAAACGCTAGTTAGGGCCACAGAATTCATACTCAGGGACAGACAGAATTGTTACGGAGTGCCAGAGAATTGTTACTCAGGGCCACAGAAACTTTACTTAGGGCCACAGAATTTTTACTCAGGGACAGACAGAATTGTTACTGAGTGCCAGAGAATTGTTACTCAGGGACAGACAGAATTGTTACGGAGTGCCAGAGAATTGTTACTTAGGGCCACAGAAACTTTAATTAGGGCCACAGAATTTTTACTCAGGGACAGACAGAATTGTTACTGAGTGCCAGAGAATTGTTACTCAGGGACAGACAGAATTGTTACTGAGTGCCAGAGAATTGTTACTTAGGGCCACAGAAACTTTAATTAGGGCCACAGAATTTTTACTCAGGGACAGACAGAATTGTTACTGAGTGCCAGAGAATTGTTACTCAGGGACAGACAGAATTGTTACGGAGTGCCAGAGAATTGTTACTCAGGGCCACAGAAACTTTACTTAGGGCCACAGAATTTTTACTCAGGGACAGACAGAATTGTTACTGAGTGCCAGAGAATTGTTACTCAGGGACAGACAGAATTGTTACGGAGTGCCAGAGAATTGTTACTCACGGCCACAGAAACTTTACTTAGGGCCACAGAATTTTTACTCAGGGACAGACAGAATTGTTACTGAGTGCCAGAGAATTGTTACTCAGGGACAGACAGAATTGTTACTGAGTGCCAGATAATTGTTACTTAGGGCCACAGAAACGTTATTAGGGCCACAGAATTGTTACTCAGGGACAGACAGAATTGTTACTGAGTGCCAGAGAATTGTTACTTAGGGCCACAGAAACTTTAGTTAGGGCCACAGAATTGTTACTCAGGGACAGACACAGAATTGTTACTGAGGGCCACAGAACTGTTACTTAGGGCCACAGAATTGTTACTCGCACAGACACAGAATTGTTACTGAGGACCACAGAACTGTTACTTAGGGCCACAGAATTGTTACTCGCACAGACACAGAATTGTTACACAGGGACACAGAACTGTTACTGAGGGCCACAGAACCGTTACTTAGGGCCACAGAATTGTTATTCGCACAGACACAGAATTGTTACTCGCACAGACACAGAATTGTTACTCGCACAGACACAGAATTGTTACTGAGGGCCACAGAACTGTTACTTGGGGCCACAGAAACGTTAATCAGGGACACAGAATTGTTACTGAGGGCCACAGAACTGTTACTTAGGGCCACAGAATTGTTACTCGCACAGACACAGAATTGTTACACAGGGACACAGAACTGTTACTGAGGGCCACAGAACCGTTACTTAGGGCCACAGAATTGTTACTCGCACAGACAGAATTGTTACTCGCACAGACACAGAATTGTTACTCGCACAGACACAGAATTGTTACTCAGGGACACAGAACTGTTACTGAGGGCCACAGAACTGTTACTTAGGGCCACAGAATTGTTACTCGCACAGACACAGAATTCTTACTCGCACAGACACAGAATTGTTACTCAGGGAAACAGAACTGTTACTGAGGGCCACAGAACTGTTACTTAGGGCCACAGAATTGTTACTCGCACAGACACAGAATTGTTACACAGGGACACAGAACTGTTACTGAGGGCCACAGAACCGTTACTTAGGGCCACAGAATTGTTACTCGCACAGACACAGAATTGTTACTCGCACAGACACAGAATTGTTACTGAGGGCCACAGAACTGTTACTTGGGGCCACAGAAACGTTACTCAGGGACAGACACAGAATTGTTACTGAGGGCCACAGAACTGTTACTTAGGGCCACAGAATTGTTACTCGCACAGACACAGAATTGTTACTGAGGACCACAGAACTGTTACTTAGGGCCACAGAATTGTTACTCGCACAGACACAGAATTGTTACACAGGGACACAGAACTGTTACTGAGGGCCACAGAACCGTTACTTAGGGCCACAGAATTGTTACTCGCACAGACACAGAATTGTTACTCGCACAGACACAGAATTGTTACTCGCACAGACACAGAATTGTTACTGAGGGCCACAGAACTGTTACTTGGGGCCACAGAAACGTTAATCAGGGACACAGAATTGTTACTGAGGGCCACAGAACTGTTACTTAGGGCCACAGAATTGTTACTCGCACAGACACAGAATTGTTACACAGGGACACAGAACTGTTACTGAGGGCCACAGAACCGTTACTTAGGGCCACAGAATTGTTACTCGCACAGACAGAATTGTTACTCGCACAGACACAGAATTGTTACTCGCACAGACACAGAATTGTTACTCAGGGACACAGAACTGTTACTGAGGGCCACAGAACTGTTGCTTAGGGCCACAGAATTGTTACTCGCACAGACACAGAATTCTTACTCGCACAGACACAGAATTGTTACTCAGGGAAACAGAACTGTTACTGAGGGCCACAGAACTGTTACTTAGGGCCACAGAATTGTTACTCGCACAGACACAGAATTGTTACACAGGGACACAGAACTGTTACTGAGGGCCACAGAACCGTTACTTAGGGCCACAGAATTGTTACTCGCACAGACACAGAATTGTTACTCGCACAGACACAGAATTGTTACTCGCACAGACACAGAATTGTTACTGAGGGCCACAGAACTGTTACTTGGGGCCACAGAAACGTTAATCAGGGACACAGAAGTGTTACTGAGGGCCACAGAACTGTTACTTAGGGCCACAGAATTGTTACTCGCACAGACACAGAATTGTTACACAGGGACACAGAACTGTTACTGAGGGCCACAGAACCGTTACTTAGGGCCACAGAATTGTTACTCGCACAGACAGAATTGTTACTCGCACAGACACAGAATTGTTACTCGCACAGACACAGAATTGTTACTCAGGGACACAGAACTGTTACTGAGGGCCACAGAACTGTTACTTAGGGCCACAGAATTGTTACTCGCACAGACACAGAATTCTTACTCGCACAGACACAGAATTGTTACTCAGGGAAACAGAACTGTTACTGAGGGCCACAGAACTGTTACTTAGGGCCACAGAATTGTTTCTCGCACAGACACAGAATTGTTACTCGCACAGACACAGAATTGTTACTGAGGGCCACAGAACTGTTACTTGGGGCCACAGAAACGTTAATCAGGGACACAGAATTGTTACTGAGGGCCACAGAACTGTTACTTAGGGCCACAGAATTGTTACTCGCACAGACACAGAATTGTTACTCAGGGACACAGAATTGTTACTCAGGGACACATAATCGTTTAATTAAAGAGTATGTCAGACAACATGCAGAGGAGTGGCAGAGGAGGCAATGTTTTAGGAGCGAGCAGACGTGGCAGCAGAGGAAGGGGTCGAGGCAGCACTATTCGCAGCCAGAGGCCAGTGCTCCCGGTGTCATCCAGCGGTCGTGTCTCCACCGACAACCCTGCCGTCATCGATTGGTTGGCTCGGTCGTCTTCCTCTTCCCAGGTCACCTCTGACACCTACAGCCAACGGTCGGTGGGTACGTCAGACACAACCGTTAGTTGGCATGGCCCGGGACCAAGCCCACTGAAATCACGTGTCCTCTACCTGCCCCTGTCCTTTGGTGTTCCCTCACCAAGCGAAGTATCGCATGCTGTGGGCTCAGCCCCACTGTACAGTGAGGAAGAGCTAACAGAGGGCGGTCAGGAACGGGGGGAGACATCCGCCTTTTCAGCAGCTAGGCGAAGAAGTAGTGGCGAGGAGAGTGGCCCGGTAGCCGGTCTAGAGACAGGTCTGTCTCCTGACCCAGACGCAGCCGAGGGGGCTAGTAGTGAGGCGGAGACCCTACTTGATGATGAGGAGGTTGATCGCACTTGGCAGCCTCGTCGTCATCAGGCAATTTCTTCCGCATCATCAGGAGAAGAGGGTGGCAGCTTGGCAGTGAGCGAAACAGTCGGTGGGTTGCCCAGGAGACAGCAGCAGGGTCGCAGCAGTGTCAGTGGAAGCAGTGTCAGTGGAGCCAAACGGCCACGGAGTAGAGCACCAGCTCCACTGCAGCCTACCACCACGGCCAGTAGTGGTGCCGGTGTGCACGGAGGAAGCAGCAGTCAGCCAGTGAGGAGTATCGGGGGCAAAGTTTCCTACTCGGCGGTGTGGCAATTTTTCGTCAAGCCGCCCGAGGAAGTAAACGTAGCCGTATGTCGACTATGTGGCCAGAAAGTCAAGCGTGGCCAGGGGGCCCATGTTGGGACTACAGCGTTGCGGCAGCATATGCAGCGTCGCCATTTGGTGGCCTGGGAAAACCGTGATAAAGATACGGCGGTTCTGCCCGCCCCAGCCCCCGCTCCATCACCCGCTCCGTTACTTGCTCCGTCACCCGACGTCAATCGCCCTCCATCAGCCAGTCAAGGCTCCAACACCTCTGCTGAGGGGAGTTGTCGCTCGTTGGCATCTTCCGCTCGTTCAGATGCTCCTTCTCCTGCTACTCCTCTTCACGGATTCCGTCAGCAGTCTTTCTTGGAATCCGTTTCCAAGAGACAACAGTTTGCGAGCACGCACCCGACGGTGCAAAAGCTGAACGTCCTCCTGTCCAAGTTGCTGGTGCTGCAGTCCCTCCCTTTCCAAGTGGTGGACTCAGCACCTTTCAGAGAAATGATGGCTTGTGCCGCGCCGCGGTGGAGAGTGCCAAGCCGTCATTTCTTCGCCAAAAAGGCAGTGCCAGCCCTGCATTCACATGTAGAAGACATGGTGGGCCAGTCTTTGAGCATGTCGGTCTCTGCCAAAGTGCACGGCAGCGCCGACGTGTGGAGCTGTAACTATGGTCAGGGACAGTACATGTCATTTACGGCCCACTGGGTGAACGTGGTGCCGTCACAGCCGCACCAGCAACTTGGACAGGTCACGCCGCTTTTGCCTCCACGTTTGCACGTCCTTGGTCCGGCAAAGATGTCCGCCTCTACCACCTCTTCTTCCGCCGTGTCCTCAGCCGCCACCCCCGTGCCAAGTCCCATTACCCGACCGGCATATCACATGTGCAGGGCGCAACGGTGTCACGCTGTTCTGCACCTGGTATGCCTTGGCGAACGTAGTCACACAGGGGAGGAACTTCTGAGTGTAATGAACAGAGAAATCGACAGATGGCTGTCTCCGCGCAAACTGAAAATCGGAACCATGTTGACCGACAACGGAAAGAACATAGTGTCTGCTCTGCGTCAAGGAAGGTTGTGCCATGCGCCATGCATGGCTCACGTGTTCAATCTGGTTGTCAAGCGGTTCCTAAAATCCACCATCCCACTGCAAGACATCCTTAAAATGTCACGTAAACTTTGCATGCATTTCAGCCAATCCTACACCGCAAAGCACACCCTCCTTGAGCTGCAGCGGCAGAACGGAATTCCACAGGATCGCCTGATCTGCGACGTTGCAACAAGGTGGAATTCAACCCTACACATGTTAGACCGCCTTTACGAACAGCGAAAGGCCATCACCGATTTCCTGATGTTACAAGCGGATAAAGGTACTCCCCTGTGTAACTTCGATGTCAGCCATTGGCAGCTCATGCGTGACACCTGCCGCTTGCTCAGGCCCTTTGAGGAGGCCACGCTATTCGTGAGTCGGCAGGACTATGGGATGAACGACGTCATTCCTCTGTTGCACGTCCTTGAACAAATGCTGTTAACAATGGCTGGTCAGGGTGCGGTAGACGTGGCGCACAGATCTCAACGCCACATGACCCCTGTGGGGGCAGGACAGGAAGAAGAGGAGGAGGTAGAGGAGGACATTTGTGCTCAGGAATTATTGAGTGAAATGGGTGGTTTTTCCACTCAGCGGACAGGAGTGGAGGAGCAGGAGCATCTGGTAGAGGAGGAGGAGGAGGAGACAGAGGACCCAGACGCACCGTGGCAGTATGCTGTGGAGATGGAGGCAGGGAGTCCCTCGCATTCCTTGTCACAAATGGCCCATAGCATGCTCGGTTGCTTGCGTAGCGACAGCCGAATAATAACCATCAGACAGAGGGATGACTTTTGGCTGTCCACCTTGTTGGACCCTCGCTACCGTTCCAAAATGGTGGCCTTTTTCACACCTGCTGAGAGGGAGGCCAAAATAACGTACTATAAAAACCACCTATGTAGTCAGTTGGTCTCTGCCTTTGTGCGCCAACGTCCATCCTCAGACACTGTGGGCCCTGTGCGCTCGCGTTCTGCTGCCATGGCAGCAGGGGAGGGGTGGGGTGGTAGGAGCAGTGGCAGCTCCACCAGCAGCGGCTGCCTCAGTCTGCAGTCGATGATGAGTAGCTTTCTTCACCAGCGCAGTGAGGAAACTACTAACCAGCCGCAGCAGCAGCAGCAGCAGCAGCATCAGGTGGACCTGGAGCAGGACCTCAAACAACAGGCTTGGGCCTACTTGGACAGCACCCTGCCAACCGAGGTAGACAATCCCCTTGACTACTGGTCAACGAAACTTGACCTTTGGCCCCAACTAGCTGAATTTGCCCTTGAAAGGCTGTCATGCCCGGCCAGTAGCGTGGCATCGGAGCGCGTGTTTAGTGCGGCAGGAGGTATTGTAACTCCGCGGAGGACACGACTGTCCACCCAAAGTGTGGAGAGACTCACGTTTGTGAAAATGAATCAGGCGTGGATTAGTCTGGATTTCAAACCACCAGTTCCTGACACAACTGACTAAATCCGCCATGAATCATGCCTCAAACATGTGCCACTTTGAGGTCTCCTCACACACTGCTGGTGTGTAGAATTTTTTGACATAGGGTGCTGGCAGATTACGGGCCTCCTATAGCTGCTGCCAGGCCCCTAATCTGCCATAGGCCCCTATATACCGCCTCCTCATGCTGCTGCCAGGTCCACAGTGTCTCATGCCATGTGCCACTTTCAGGTCTCCTCACACTGCTGGTGTGTTGAATTTTTTGACATAGGGTGCTGGCAGATTATGGGCCTCCTATAGCTGCTGCCAGGCCCCTAATCTGCCATAGGCCCCTATATACCGCCTCCTCATGCTGCTGCCAGGTCCAGAGTCTCTCATGGTTCCCTGTACGGCCTCCCATTGCTGCTGTCTCCATCGCCACACTCTGCCATGTGCCACTTTCAGGTCTCCTCACACACTGCTGGTGTGTAGAATTTTTTGACATAGGGTGCTGGCAGATTACGGGCCTCCCATAGCTGCTGCCAGGCCCCTAATCTGCCATAGGCTCCTATATACCGCCTCCTCATGCTGCTGCCAGGTCCAGAGTCTCTCATGGGTCCCTGTACGGCCTCCCATTGCTGCTGTCTCCATCGCCACACTCTGCCATGTGCCACTTTCAGGTCTCCTCACACTGCTGGTGTGTAGAATTTTTTGACATAGGGTGCTGGCAGATTACGGGCCTCCTATAGCTGCTGCCAGGCCCCTAATCTGCCATAGGCCCCTATATACCGCCTCCTCATGCTGCTGCCAGGTCCAGAGTCTCTCATGGTTCCCTGTACGGCCTCCCATTGCTGCTGTCTCCATCGCCACACTCTGCCATGTGCCACTTTCAGGTCTCCTCACACACTGCTGGTGTGTAGAATTTTTTGACATAGGGTGCTGGCAGATTACGGGCCTCCCATAGCTGCTGCCAGGCCCCTAATCTGCCATAGGCCCCTATATACCGCCTCCTCATGCTGCTGCCAGGTCCAGAGTCTCTCATGGGTCCCTGTACGGCCTCCCATTGCTGCTGTCTCCATCGCCACACTCTGCCATGTGCCACTTTCAGGTCTCCTCACACACTGCTGGTGTGTTGAATTTTTTGACATAGGGTGCTGGCAGATTACGGGCCTCCCATAGCTGCTGCCAGGCCCCTAATCTGCCATGGGCCCCTATATACCGCCTCCTCATGCTGCTGCCAGGTCCACAGTGTCTCATGCCATGTGCCACTTTCAGGTCTCCTCACACTGCTGGTGTGTTGAATTTTTTGACATAGGGTGCTGGCAGATTATGGGCCTCCTATAGCTGCTGCCAGGCCCCTAATCTGCCATAGGCCCCTATATACCGCCTCCTCATGCTGCTGCCAGGTCCAGAGTCTCTCATGGGTCCCTGTACGGCCTCCCATTGCTGCTGTCTCCATCGCCACACTCTGCCATGTGCCACTTTCAGGTCTCCTCACACTGCTGGTGTGTAGAATTTTTTGACATAGGGTGCTGGCAGATTACGGGCCTCCCATAGCTGCTGCCAGGCCCCTAATCTGCCATAGGCCCCTATATACCGCCTCCTCATGCTGCTGCCAGGTCCAGAGTCTCTCATGGGTCCCTGTACGGCCTCCCATTGCTGCTGTCTCCATCGCCACACTCTGCCATGTGCCACTTTCAGGTCTCCTCACACTGCTGGTGTGTAGAATTTTTTGACATAGGGTGCTGGCAGATTACGGGCCTCCTATAGCTGCTGCCAGGCCCCTAATCTGCCATAGGCCCCTATATACCGCCTCCTCATGCTGCTGCCAGGTCCAGAGTCTCTCATGGGTCCCTGTACGGCCTCCCATTGCTGCTGTCTCCATCGCCACACTCTGCCATGTGCCACTTTCAGGTCTC
The DNA here is from genome assembly GCF_062004578.1 of Staurois parvus. Taxonomy (NCBI): domain Eukaryota; kingdom Metazoa; phylum Chordata; class Amphibia; order Anura; family Ranidae; genus Staurois; species Staurois parvus. The sequence goes on from NW_028318340.1 coordinate 8,676,549, forward strand.
CTCACACTGCTGGTGTGTAGAATTTTTTGACATAGGGTGCTGGCAGATTACGGGCCTCCCATAGCTGCTGCCAGGCCCCTAATCTGCCATAGGCCCCTATATACCGCCTCCTCATGCTGCTGCCAGGTCCAGAGTCTCTCATGGGTCCCTGTACGGCCTCCCATTGCTGCTGTCTCCATCGCCACACTCTGACATGTGCCACTTTCAGGTCTCCTCACACACTGCTGGTGTGTAGAATTTTTTGACATAGGGTGCTGGCAGATTACGGGCCTCCCATAGCTGCTGCCAGGCCCCTAATCTGCAATAGGCCCCTATATACCGCCTCCTCATGCTGCTGCCAGGTCCAGAGTCTCTCATGGGTCCCTGTACGTCCTCCCATTGCTGCTGTCACCATCGCCACACTCTGCCATGTGCCACTTTCAGGTCTCCTCACACACTGCTGGTGTGTAGAATTTTTTGACATAGGGTGCTGGCAGATTACGGGCCTCCTATAGCTGCTGCCAGGCCCCTAATCTGCCATAGGCCCCTATATACCGCCTCCTCATGCTGCTGCCAGGTCCACAGTGTCTCATGCCATGTGCCACTTTCAGGTCTCCTCACACTGCTGGTGTGTTGAATTTTTTGACATAGGGTGCTGGCAGATTATGGGCCTCCTATAGCTGCTGCCAGGCCCCTAATCTGCCATAGGCCCCTATATACCGACTCCTCATGCTGCTGCCAGGTCCAGAGTCTCTCATGGTTCCCTGTACGGCCTCCCATTGCTGCTGTCTCCATCGCCACACTCTGCCATGTGCCACTTTCAGGTCTCCTCACACACTGCTGGTGTGTAGAATTTTTTGACATAGGGTGCTGGCAGATTACGGGCCTCCCATAGCTGCTGCCAGGCCCCTAATCTGCCATAGGCCCCTATATACCGCCTCCTCATGCTGCTGCCAGGTCCAGAGTCTCTCATGGTTCCCTGTACGGCCTCCCATTGCTGCTGTCTCCATCGCCACACTCTGCCATGTGCCACTTTCAGGTCTCCTCACACACTGCTGGTGTGTAGAATTTTTTGACATAGGGTGCTGGCAGATTACGGGCCTCCCATAGCTGCTGCCAGGCCCCTAATCTGCCATAGGCCCCTATATACCGCCTCCTCATGCTGCTGCCAGGTCCAGAGTCTCTCATGGGTCCCTGTACGGCCTCCCATTGCTGCTGTCTCCATCGCCACACTCTGCCATGTGCCACTTTCAGGTCTCCTCACACACTGCTGGTGTGTTGAATTTTTTGACATAGGGTGCTGGCAGATTACGGGCCTCCCATAGCTGCTGCAAGGCCCCTAATCTGCCATGGGCCCCTATATACCGCCTCCTCATGCTGCTGCCAGGTCCACAGTGTCTCATGCCATGTGCCACTTTCAGGTCTCCTCACACTGCTGGTGTGTTGAATTTTTTGACATAGGGTGCTGGCAGATTATGGGCCTCCTATAGCTGCTGCCAGGCCCCTAATCTGCCATAGGCCCCTATATACCGCCTCCTCATGCTGCTGCCAGGTCCAGAGTCTCTCATGGGTCCCTGTACGGCCTCCCATTGCTGCTGTCTCCATCGCCACACTCTGCCATGTGCCACTTTCAGGTCTCCTCACACTGCTGGTGTGTAGAATTTTTTGACATAGGGTGCTGGCAGATTACGGGCCTCCCATAGCTGCTGCCAGGCCCCTAATCTGCCATAGGCCCCTATATACCGCCTCCTCATGCTGCTGCCAGGTCCAGAGTCTCTCATGGGTCCCTGTACGGCCTCCCATTGCTGCTGTCTCCATCGCCACACTCTGCCATGTGCCACTTTCAGGTCTCCTCACACTGCTGGTGTGTAGAATTTTTTGACATAGGGTGCTGGCAGATTACGGGCCTCCTATAGCTGCTGCCAGGCCCCTAATCTGCCATAGGCCCCTATATACCGCCTCCTCATGCTGCTGCCAGGTCCAGAGTCTCTCATGGGTCCCTGTACGGCCTCCCATTGCTGCTGTCTCCATCGCCACACTCTGCCATGTGCCACTTTCAGGTCTCCTCACACACTGCTGGTGTGTAGAATTTTTTGACATAGGGTGTTGGCAGATTACGGGCCTCCCATTGCTGCTGCCAGGCCCCTAATCTGCCATGGGCCCCTATATACCGCCTCCTCATGCTGCTGCCAGGTCCAGAGTCTCTCATGGGTCCCTGTACGGCCTCCCATTGCTGCTGTCTCCATCGCCACACTCTGCCATGTGCCACTTTCAGGTCTCCTCACACACTGCTGGTGTGTAGAATTTTTTGACATAGGGTGCTGGCAGATTACGGGCCTCCCATAGCTGCTGCCAGGCCCCTAATCTGCCATAGGCCCCTATATACCGCCTCCTCATGCTGCTGCCAGGTCCAGAGTCTCTCATGGGTCCCTGTACGGCCTCCCATTGCTGCTGTCTCCATCGCCACACTCTGCCATGTGCCACTTTCAGGTCTCCTCACACACTGCTGGTGTGTAGAATTTTTTGACATAGGGTGCTGGCAGATTACGGGCCTCCTATAGCTGCTGCCAGGCCCCTAATCTGCCATAGGCCCCTATATACCGCCTCCTCATGCTGCTGCCAGGTCCACAGTGTCTCATGCCATGTGCCACTTTCAGGTCTCCTCACACTGCTGGTGTGTTGAATTTTTTGACATAGGGTGCTGGCAGATTATGGGCCTCCTATAGCTGCTGCCAGGCCCCTAATCTGCCATAGGCCCCTATATACCGCCTCCTCATGCTGCTGCCAGGTCCAGAGTCTCTCATGGTTCCCTGTACGGCCTCCCATTGCTGCTGTCTCCATCGCCACACTCTGCCATGTGCCACTTTCAGGTCTCCTCACACACTGCTGGTGTGTAGAATTTTTTGACATAGGGTGCTGGCAGATTACGGGCCTCCCATAGCTGCTGCCAGGCCCCTAATCTGCCATAGGCCCCTATATACCGCCTCCTCATGCTGCTGCCAGGTCCAGAGTCTCTCATGGGTCCCTGTACGGCCTCCCATTGCTGCTGTCTCCATCGCCACACTCTGCCATGTGCCACTTTCAGGTCTCCTCACACTGCTGGTGTGTAGAATTTTTTGACATAGGGTGCTGGCAGATTACGGGCCTCCTATAGCTGCTGCCAGGCCCCTAATCTGCCATAGGCCCCTATATACCGCCTCCTCATGCTGCTGCCAGGTCCAGAGTCTCTCATGGTTCCCTGTACGGCCTCCCATTGCTGCTGTCTCCATCGCCACACTCTGCCATGTGCCACTTTCAGGTCTCCTCACACACTGCTGGTGTGTAAAATTTTTTGACATAGGGTGCTGGCAGATTACGGGCCTCCCATAGCTGCTGCCAGGCCCCTAATCTGCCATAGGCCCCTATATACCGCCTCCTCATGCTGCTGCCAGGTCCAGAGTCTCTCATGGTTCCCTGTACGGCCTCCCATTGCTGCTGTCTCCATCGCCACACTCTGCCATGTGCCACTTTCAGGTCTCCTCACACACTGCTGGTGTGTAGAATTTTTTGACATAGGGTGCTGGCAGATTACGGGCCTCCCATAGCTGCTGCCAGGCCCCTAATCTGCCATAGGCCCCTATATACCGCCTCCTCATGCTGCTGCCAGGTCCAGAGTCTCTCATGGGTCCCTGTACGGCCTCCCATTGCTGCTGTCTCCATCGCCACACTCTGCCATGTGCCACTTTCAGGTCTCCTCACACACTGCTGGTGTGTAGAATTTTTTGACATAGGGTGCTGGCAGATTACGGGCCTCCTATAGCTGCTGCCAGGCCCCTAATCTGCCATAGGCCCCTATATACCGCCTCCTCATGCTGCTGCCAGGTCCACAGTGTCTCATGCCATGTGCCACTTTCAGCTCTCCTCACACTGCTGGTGTGTTGAATTTTTTGACATAGGGTGCTGGCAGATTATGGGCCTCCTATAGCTGCTGCCAGGCCCCTAATCTGCCATAGGCCCCTATATACCGCCTCCTCATGCTGCTGCCAGGTCCAGAGTCTCTCATGGGTCCCTGTACGGCCTCCCATTGCTGCTGTCTCCATCGCCACACTCTGCCATGTGCCACTTTCAGGTCTCCTCACACACTGCTGGTGTGTAGAATTTTTTGACATAGGGTGCTGGCAGATTACGGGCCTCCCATAGCTGCTGCCAGGCCCCTAATCTGCCATAGGCCCCTATATACCGCCTCCTCATGCTGCTGCCAGGTCCAGAGTCTCTCATGGGTCCCTGTACGGCCTCCCATTGCTGCTGTCTCCATCGCCACACTCTGCCATGTGCCACTTTCAGGTCTCCTCACACTGCTGGTGTGTAGAATTTTTTGACATAGGGTGCTGGCAGATTACGGGCCTCCTATAGCTGCTGCCAGGCCCCTAATCTGCCATAGGCCCCTATATACCGCCTCCTCATGCTGCTGCCAGGTCCAGAGTCTCTCATGGTTCCCTGTACGGCCTCCCATTGCTGCTGTCTCCATCGCCACACTCTGCCATGTGCCACTTTCAGGTCTCCTCACACACTGCTGGTGTGTAGAATTTTTTGACATAGGGTGCTGGCAGATTACGGGCCTCCCATAGCTGCTGCCAGGCCCCTAATCTGCCATAGGCCCCTATATACCGCCTCCTCATGCTGCTGCCAGGTCCAGAGTCTCTCATGGTTCCCTGTACGGCCTCCCATTGCTGCTGTCTCCATCGCCACACTCTGCCATGTGCCACTTTCAGGTCTCCTCACACACTGCTGGTGTGTAGAATTTTTTGACATAGGGTGCTGGCAGATTACGGGCCTCCCATAGCTGCTGCCAGGCCCCTAATCTGCCATAGGCCCCTATATACCGCCTCCTCATGCTGCTGCCAGGTCCAGAGTCTCTCATGGGTCCCTGTACGGCCTCCCATTGCTGCTGTCTCCATCGCCACACTCTGCCATGTGCCACTTTCAGGTCTCCTCACACACTGCTGGTGTGTTGAATTTTTTGACATAGGGTGCTGGCAGATTACGGGCCTCCCATAGCTGCTGCAAGGCCCCTAATCTGCCATGGGCCCCTATATACCGCCTCCTCATGCTGCTGCCAGGTCCACAGTGTCTCATGCCATGTGCCACTTTCAGGTCTCCTCACACTGCTGGTGTGTTGAATTTTTTGACATAGGGTGCTGGCAGATTATGGGCCTCCTATAGCTGCTGCCAGGCCCCTAATCTGCCATAGGCCCCTATATACCGCCTCCTCATGCTGCTGCCAGGTCCAGAGTCTCTCATGGGTCCCTGTACGGCCTCCCATTGCTGCTGTCTCCATCGCCACACTCTGCCATGTGCCACTTTCAGGTCTCCTCACACTGCTGGTGTGTAGAATTTTTTGACATAGGGTGCTGGCAGATTACGGGCCTCCCATAGCTGCTGCCAGGCCCCTAATCTGCCATAGGCCCCTATATACCGCCTCCTCATGCTGCTGCCAGGTCCAGAGTCTCTCATGGGTCCCTGTACGGCCTCCCATTGCTGCTGTCTCCATCGCCACACTCTGCCATGTGCCACTTTCAGGTCTCCTCACACTGCTGGTGTGTAGAATTTTTTGACATAGGGTGCTGGCAGATTACGGGCCTCCTATAGCTGCTGCCAGGCCCCTAATCTGCCATAGGCCCCTATATACCGCCTCCTCATGCTGCTGCCAGGTCCAGAGTCTCTCATGGGTCCCTGTACGGCCTCCCATTGCTGCTGTCTCCATCGCCACACTCTGCCATGTGCCACTTTCAGGTCTCCTCACACACTGCTGGTGTGTAGAATTTTTTGACATAGGGTGTTGGCAGATTACGGGCCTCCCATTGCTGCTGCCAGGCCCCTAATCTGCCATGGGCCCCTATATACCGCCTCCTCATGCTGCTGCCAGGTCCAGAGTCTCTCATGGGTCCCTGTACGGCCTCCCATTGCTGCTGTCTCCATCGCCACACTCTGCCATGTGCCACTTTCAGGTCTCCTCACACACTGCTGGTGTGTAGAATTTTTTGACATAGGGTGCTGGCAGATTACGGGCCTCCCATAGCTGCTGCCAGGCCCTTAATCTGCCATAGGCCCCTATATACCGCCTCCTCATGCTGCTGCCAGGTCCAGAGTCTCTCATGGGTCCCTGTACGGCCTCCCATTGCTGCTGTCTCCATCGCCACACTCTGCCATGTGCCACTTTCAGGTCTCCTCACACACTGCTGGTGTGTAGAATTTTTTGACATAGGGTGCTGGCAGATTACGGGCCTCCTATAGCTGCTGCCAGGCCCCTAATCTGCCATAGGCCCCTATATACCGCCTCCTCATGCTGCTGCCAGGTCCACAGTGTCTCATGCCATGTGCCACTTTCAGGTCTCCTCACACTGCTGGTGTGTTGAATTTCTTGACATAGGGTGCTGGCAGATTATGGGCCTCCTATAGCTGCTGCCAGGCCCCTAATCTGCCATAGGCCCCTATATACCGCCTCCTCATGCTGCTGCCAGGTCCAGAGTCTCTCATGGTTCCCTGTACGGCCTCCCATTGCTGCTGTCTCCATCGCCACACTCTGCCATGTGCCACTTTCAGGTCTCCTCACACACTGCTGGTGTGTAGAATTTTTTGACATAGGGTGCTGGCAGATTACGGGCCTCCCATAGCTTCTGCCAGGCCCCTAATCTGCCATAGGCCCCTATATACCGCCTCCTCATGCTGCTGCCATTTCCAGAGTCTCTCATGGGTCCCTGTACGGCCTCCCATTGCTGCTGTCTCCATCGCCACACTCTGCCATGTGCCACTTTCAGGTCTCCTCACACTGCTGGTGTGTAGAATTTTTTGACATAGGGTGCTGGCAGATTACCGGCCTCCTATAGCTGCTGCCAGGCCCCTAATCTGCCATAGGCCCCTATATACCGCCTCCTCATGCTGCTGCCAGGTCCAGAGTCTCTCATGGGTCCCTGTACGGCCTCCCATTGCTGCTGTCTCCATCGCCACACTCTGCCATGTGCCACTTTCAGGTCTCCTCACACACTGCTGGTGTGTAGAATTTTTTGACATAGGGTGCTGGCAGATTACGGGCCTCCCATAGCTGCTGCCAGGCCCCTAATCTGCCATGGGCCCCTATATACCGCCTCCTCATGCTGCTGCCAGGTCCACAGTGTCTCATGCCATGTGCCACTTTAAGGTCTCCTCACACTGCTGGTGTGTTGAATTTTTTGACATAGGGTGCTGGCAGATTATGGGCCTCCTATAGCTGCTGCCAGGCCCCTAATCTGCCATAGGCCCCTATATACCGCCTCCTCATGCTGCTGCCAGGTCCAGAGTCTCTCATGGGTCCCTGTACGGCCTCCCATTGCTGCTGTCTCCATCGCCACACTCTGCCATGTGCCACTTTCAGGTCTCCTCACACTGCTGGTGTGTAGAATTTTTTGACATAGGGTGCTGGCAGATTACGGGCCTCCTATAGCTGCTGCCAGGCCCCTAATCTGCCATAGGCCCCTATATACCGCCTCCTCATGCTGCTGCCAGGTCCAGAGTCTCTCATGGGTCCCTGTACGGCCTCCCATTGCTGCTGTCTCCATCGCCACACTCTGCCATGTGCCACTTTCAGGTCTCCTCACACTGCTGGTGTGTAGAATTTTTTGACATAGGGTGCTGGCAGATTACGGGCCTCCCATAGCTGCTGCCAGGCCCCTAATCTGCCATAGGCCCCTATATACCGCCTCCTCATGCTGCTGCCAGGTCCAGAGTCTGTCATGGGTCCCTGTACGGCCTCCCATTGCTGCTGTCTCCATCGCCACACTCTGCCATGTGCCACTTTCAGGTCTCCTCACACACTGCTGGTGTGTAGAATTTTTTGACATAGGGTGCTGGCAGATTACGGGCCTCCTATAGCTGCTGCCAGGCCCCTAATCTGCCATAGGCCCCTATATACCGCCTCCTCATGCTGCTGCCAGGTCCACAGTGTCTCATGCCATGTGCCACTTTCAGGTCTCCTCACACTGCTGGTGTGTTGAATTTTTTGACATAGGGTGCTGGCAGATTATGGGCCTCCTATAGCTGCTGCCAGGCCCCTAATCTGCCATAGGCCCCTATATACCGCCTCCTCATGCTGCTGCCAGGTCCAGAGTCTCTCATGGTTCCCTGTACGGCCTCCCATTGCTGCTGTCTCCATCGTCACACTCTGCCATGTGCCACTTTCAGGTCTCCTCACACACTGCTGGTGTGTAGAATTTTTTGACATAGGGTGCTGGCAGATTACGGGCCTCCTATAGCTGCTGCCAGGCCCCTAATCTGCCATAGGCCCCTATATACCACCTCCTCATGCTGCTGCCAGGTCCAGAGTCTGTCATGGGTCCCTGTACGGCCTCCCATTGCTGCTGTCTCCATCGCCACACTCTGCCATGTGCCACTTTCAGGTCTCCTCACACTGCTGGTGTGTAGAATTTTTTGACATAGGGTGCTGGCAGATTACGGGCCTCCTATAGCTGCTGCCAGGCCCCTAATCTGCCATAGGCCCCTATATACCGCCTCCTCATGCTGCTGCCAGGTCCAGAGTCTGTCATGGGTCCCTGTACGTCCTCCCATTGCTGCTGTCTCCATCGCCACACTCTGCCATGTGCCACTTTCAGGTCTCCTCACACACTGCTGGTGTGTAGAATTTTTTGACATAGGGTGCTGGCAGATTACCGGCCTCCTATAGCTGCTGCCAGGCCCCTAATCTGCCATAGGCCTCTATATACCGCCTCCTCATGCTGCTGCCAGGTCCACAGTGTCTCATGCCATGTGCCACTTTCAGGTCTCCTCACACTGCTGGTGTGTTGAATTTTTTGACATAGGGTGCTGGCAGATTATGGGCCTCCTATAGCTGCTGCCAGGCCCCTAATCTGCCATAGGCCCCTATATACCGCCTCCTCATGCTGCTGCCAGGTCCAGAGTCTCTCATGGTTCCCTGTACGGCCTCCCATTGCTGCTGTCTCCATCGCCACACTCTGCCATGTGCCACTTTCAGGTCTCCTCACACACTGCTGGTGTGTAGAATTTTTTGACATAGGGTGCTGGCAGATTACGGGCCTCCCATAGCTGCTGCCAGGCCCCTAATCTGCCATGGGCCCCTATATACCGCCTCCTCATGCTGCTGCCAGGTCCACAGTGTCTCATGCCATGTGCCACTTTCAGGTCTCCTCACACTGCTGGTGTGTTGAATTTTTTGACATAGGGTGCTGGCAGATTATGGGCCTCCTATAGCTGCTGCCAGGCCCCTAATCTGCCATAGGCCCCTATATACCGCCTCCTCATGCTGCTGCCAGGTCCAGAGTCTCTCATGGGTCCCTGTACGGCCTCCCATTGCTGCTGTCTCCATCGCCACACTCTGCCATGTGCCACTTTCAGGTCTCCTCACACTGCTGGTGTGTAGAATTTTTTGACATAGGGTGCTGGCAGATTACGGGCCTCCCATAGCTGCTGCCAAGCCCCTAATCTGCCATAGGCCCCTATATACCGCCTCCTCATGCTGCTGCCAGGTCCAGAGTCTCTCATGGGTCCCTGTACGGCCTCCCATTGCTGCTGTCTCCATAGCCACACTCTGCCATGTGCCACTTTCAGGTCTCCTCACACTGCTGGTGTGTTGAATTTTTTGACATAGGGTGCTGGCAGATTACGGGCCTCCCATTGCTGCTGCCAGGCACGTAATCTGCCATGGGCCCCCGTACCGACTCCTCATGCTGTGACGTTGCAACAAGGTGGAATTCAACCCTACATATGTTAGACCGCTTTTACGAACAGCGAAAGGCCATCACCGATTTCCTGATGTTAAAAGCGGATAAAGGTACTCCCTGTGTAACTTAGATGTCAGCCATTGGCAGCTCATGCGTGACACCTGCGCTTGCTCAGGCCCTTTGAGGAGGCCACGCTATTTGTGAGTCGGCAGGACTATGGGATGAACGACGTCATTCCTCTGTTGCACGTCCTGGAACAAATGCTGTTAACAATGGCTGGTCAGGGTGCGGTAGACGTGGCGCACAGATCTCAACGCCACATGACCCCTGTGGGGGCAGGACAGGAAGAAGAGGAGGAGGTAGAGGAGGACATTGGTGCTCAGGAATTATTGAGTGAAATGGGTGGTTTTTCCACTCAGCGGACAGGAGTGGAGGAGCAGGAGCATCTGGTAGAGGAGGAGGAGGAGGAGACAGAGGACCCAGACGCACCGTGGCAGTATGCTGTGGAGATGGAGGCAGGGAGTCCCTCGCATTCCTTGTCACAAATGGCCCATAGCATGCTCGGTTGCTTGCGTAGCGACAGCCGAATAATAACCATCAGACAGAGGGATGACTTTTGGCTGTCCACCTTGTTGGACCCTCGCTACCGTTCCAAAATGGTGGCCTTTTTCACACCTGCTGAGAGGGAGGCCAAAATAACGTACTATAAAAACCACCTATGTAGTCAGTTGGTCTCTGCCTTTGTGCGCCAACGTCCATCCTCAAACACTGTGGGCCCTGTGCGCTCGCGTTCTGCTGCCATGGCAGCAGGGGAGGGGTGGGGTGGTAGGAGCAGTGGCAGCTCCACCAGCAGCGGCTGCCTCAGTCTGCAGTCGATGATGAGTAGCTTTCTTCACCAGCGCAGTGAGGAAACTACTAACCAGCCGCAGCAGCAGCAGCAGCAGCAGCATCAGGTGGACCTGGAGCAGGACCTCAAACAACAGGCTTGGGCCTACTTGGACAGCACCCTGCCAACCGAGGTAGACAATCCCCTTGACTACTGGTCAACGAAACTTGACCTTTGGCCCCAACTAGCTGAATTTGCCCTTGAAAGGCTGTCATGCCCGGCCAGTAGCGTGGCATCGGAGCGCGTGTTTAGTGCGGCAGGAGGTATTGTAACTCCGCGGAGGACACGACTGTCCACCCAAAGTGTGGAGAGACTCACGTTTGTGAAAATGAATCAGGCGTGGATTAGTCTGGATTTCAAACCACCAGTTCCTGACACAACTGACTAAATCCGCCATGAATCATGCCTCAAACATGTGCCACTTTGAGGTCTCCTCACACACTGCTGGTGTGTAGAATTTTTTGACATAGGGTGCTGGCAGATTACGGGCCTCCTATAGCTGCTGCCAGGCCCCTAATCTGCCATAGGCCCCTATATACCGCCTCCTCATGCTGCTGCCAGGTCCACAGTGTCTCATGCCATGTGCCACTTTCAGGTCTCCTCACACTGCTGGTGTGTTGAATTTTTTGACATAGGGTGCTGGCAGATTATGGGCCTCCTATAGCTGCTGCCAGGCCCCTAATCTGCCATAGGCCCCTATATACCGCCTCCTCATGCTGCTGCCAGGTCCAGAGTCTCTCATGGTTCCCTGTACGGCCTCCCATTGCTGCTGTCTCCATCGCCACACTCTGCCATGTGCCACTTTCAGGTCTCCTCACACACTGCTGGTGTGTAGAATTTTTTGACATAGGGTGCTGGCAGATTACGGGCCTCCCATAGCTGCTGCCAGGCCCCTAATCTGCCATAGGCTCCTATATACCGCCTCCTCATGCTGCTGCCAGGTCCAGAGTCTCTCATGGGTCCCTGTACGGCCTCCCATTGCTGCTGTCTCCATCGCCACACTCTGCCATGTGCCACTTTCAGGTCTCCTCACACTGCTGGTGTGTAGAATTTTTTGACATAGGGTGCTGGCAGATTACGGGCCTCCTATAGCTGCTGCCAGGCCCCTAATCTGCCATAGGCCCCTATATACCGCCTCCTCATGCTGCTGCCAGGTCCAGAGTCTCTCATGGTTCCCTGTACGGCCTCCCATTGCTGCTGTCTCCATCGCCACACTCTGCCATGTGCCACTTTCAGGTCTCCTCACACACTGCTGGTGTGTAGAATTTTTTGACATAGGGTGCTGGCAGATTACGGGCCTCCCATAGCTGCTGCCAGGCCCCTAATCTGCCATAGGCCCCTATATACCGCCTCCTCATGCTGCTGCCAGGTCCAGAGTCTCTCATGGGTCCCTGTACGGCCTCCCATTGCTGCTGTCTCCATCGCCACACTCTGCCATGTGCCACTTTCAGGTCTCCTCACACACTGCTGGTGTGTTGAATTTTTTGACATAGGGTGCTGGCAGATTACGGGCCTCCCATAGCTGCTGCCAGGCCCCTAATCTGCCATGGGCCCCTATATACCGCCTCCTCATGCTGCTGCCAGGTCCACAGTGTCTCATGCCATGTGCCACTTTCAGGTCTCCTCACACTGCTGGTGTGTTGAATTTTTTGACATAGGGTGCTGGCAGATTATGGGCCTCCTATAGCTGCTGCCAGGCCCCTAATCTGCCATAGGCCCCTATATACCGCCTCCTCATGCTGCTGCCAGGTCCAGAGTCTCTCATGGGTCCCTGTACGGCCTCCCATTGCTGCTGTCTCCATCGCCACACTCTGCCATGTGCCACTTTCAGGTCTCCTCACACTGCTGGTGTGTAGAATTTTTTGACATAGGGTGCTGGCAGATTACGGGCCTCCCATAGCTGCTGCCAGGCCCCTAATCTGCCATAGGCCCCTATATACCGCCTCCTCATGCTGCTGCCAGGTCCAGAGTCTCTCATGGGTCCCTGTACGGCCTCCCATTGCTGCTGTCTCCATCGCCACACTCTGCCATGTGCCACTTTCAGGTCTCCTCACACTGCTGGTGTGTAGAATTTTTTGACATAGGGTGCTGGCAGATTACGGGCCTCCTATAGCTGCTGCCAGGCCCCTAATCTGCCATAGGCCCCTATATACCGCCTCCTCATGCTGCTGCCAGGTCCAGAGTCTCTCATGGGTCCCTGTACGGCCTCCCATTGCTGCTGTCTCCATCGCCACACTCTGCCATGTGCCACTTTCAGGTCTCCTCACACTGCTGGTGTGTAGAATTTTTTGACATAGGGTGCTGGCAGATTACGGGCCTCCCATAGCTGCTGCCAGGCCCCTAATCTGCCATAGGCCCCTATATACCGCCTCCTCATGCTGCTGCCAGGTCCAGAGTCTCTCATGGGTCCCTGTACGGCCTCCCATTGCTGCTGTCTCCATCGCCACACTCTGACATGTGCCACTTTCAGGTCTCCTCACACACTGCTGGTGTGTAGAATTTTTTGACATAGGGTGCTGGCAGATTACGGGCCTCCCATAGCTGCTGCCAGGCCCCTAATCTGCAATAGGCCCCTATATACCGCCTCCTCATGCTGCTGCCAGGTCCAGAGTCTCTCATGGGTCCCTGTACGTCCTCCCATTGCTGCTGTCACCATCGCCACACTCTGCCATGTGCCACTTTCAGGTCTCCTCACACACTGCTGGTGTGTAGAATTTTTTGACATAGGGTGCTGGCAGATTACGGGCCTCCTATAGCTGCTGCCAGGCCCCTAATCTGCCATAGGCCCCTATATACCGCCTCCTCATGCTGCTGCCAGGTCCACAGTGTCTCATGCCATGTGCCACTTTCAGGTCTCCTCACACTGCTGGTGTGTTGAATTTTTTGACATAGGGTGCTGGCAGATTATGGGCCTCCTATAGCTGCTGCCAGGCCCCTAATCTGCCATAGGCCCCTATATACCGACTCCTCATGCTGCTGCCAGGTCCAGAGTCTCTCATGGTTCCCTGTACGGCCTCCCATTGCTGCTGTCTCCATCGCCACACTCTGCCATGTGCCACTTTCAGGTCTCCTCACACACTGCTGGTGTGTAGAATTTTTTGACATAGGGTGCTGGCAGATTACGGGCCTCCCATAGCTGCTGCCAGGCCCCTAATCTGCCATAGGCCCCTATATACCGCCTCCTCATGCTGCTGCCAGGTCCAGAGTCTCTCATGGTTCCCTGTACGGCCTCCCATTGCTGCTGTCTCCATCGCCACACTCTGCCATGTGCCACTTTCAGGTCTCCTCACACACTGCTGGTGTGTAGAATTTTTTGACATAGGGTGCTGGCAGATTACGGGCCTCCCATAGCTGCTGCCAGGCCCCTAATCTGCCATAGGCCCCTATATACCGCCTCCTCATGCTGCTGCCAGGTCCAGAGTCTCTCATGGGTCCCTGTACGGCCTCCCATTGCTGCTGTCTCCATCGCCACACTCTGCCATGTGCCACTTTCAGGTCTCCTCACACACTGCTGGTGTGTTGAATTTTTTGACATAGGGTGCTGGCAGATTACGGGCCTCCCATAGCTGCTGCAAGGCCCCTAATCTGCCATGGGCCCCTATATACCGCCTCCTCATGCTGCTGCCAGGTCCACAGTGTCTCATGCCATGTGCCACTTTCAGGTCTCCTCACACTGCTGGTGTGTTGAATTTTTTGACATAGGGTGCTGGCAGATTATGGGCCTCCTATAGCTGCTGCCAGGCCCCTAATCTGCCATAGGCCCCTATATACCGCCTCCTCATGCTGCTGCCAGGTCCAGAGTCTCTCATGGGTCCCTGTACGGCCTCCCATTGCTGCTGTCTCCATCGCCACACTCTGCCATGTGCCACTTTCAGGTCTCCTCACACTGCTGGTGTGTAGAATTTTTTGACATAGGGTGCTGGCAGATTACGGGCCTCCCATAGCTGCTGCCAGGCCCCTAATCTGCCATAGGCCCCTATATACCGCCTCCTCATGCTGCTGCCAGGTCCAGAGTCTCTCATGGGTCCCTGTACGGCCTCCCATTGCTGCTGTCTCCATCGCCACACTCTGCCATGTGCCACTTTCAGGTCTCCTCACACTGCTGGTGTGTAGAATTTTTTGACATAGGGTGCTGGCAGATTACGGGCCTCCTATAGCTGCTGCCAGGCCCCTAATCTGCCATAGGCCCCTATATACCGCCTCCTCATGCTGCTGCCAGGTCCAGAGTCTCTCATGGGTCCCTGTACGGCCTCCCATTGCTGCTGTCTCCATCGCCACACTCTGCCATGTGCCACTTTCAGGTCTCCTCACACACTGCTGGTGTGTAGAATTTTTTGACATAGGGTGTTGGCAGATTACGGGCCTCCCATTGCTGCTGCCAGGCCCCTAATCTGCCATGGGCCCCTATATACCGCCTCCTCATGCTGCTGCCAGGTCCAGAGTCTCTCATGGGTCCCTGTACGGCCTCCCATTGCTGCTGTCTCCATCGCCACACTCTGCCATGTGCCACTTTCAGGTCTCCTCACACACTGCTGGTGTGTAGAATTTTTTGACATAGGGTGCTGGCAGATTACAGGCCTCCCATAGCTGCTGCCAGGCCCCTAATCTGCCATAGGCCCCTATATACCGCCTCCTCATGCTGCTGCCAGGTCCAGAGTCTCTCATGGGTCCCTGTACGGCCTCCCATTGCTGCTGTCTCCATCGCCACACTCTGCCATGTGCCACTTTCAGGTCTCCTCACACACTGCTGGTGTGTAGAATTTTTTGACATAGGGTGCTGGCAGATTACGGGCCTCCTATAGCTGCTGCCAGGCCCCTAATCTGCCATAGGCCCCTATATACCGCCTCCTCATGCTGCTGCCAGGTCCACAGTGTCTCATGCCATGTGCCACTTTCAGGTCTCCTCACACTGCTGGTGTGTTGAATTTTTTGACATAGGGTGCTGGCAGATTATGGGCCTCCTATAGCTGCTGCCAGGCCCCTAATCTGCCATAGGCCCCTATATACCGCCTCCTCATGCTGCTGCCAGGTCCAGAGTCTCTCATGGTTCCCTGTACGGCCTCCCATTGCTGCTGTCTCCATCGCCACACTCTGCCATGTGCCACTTTCAGGTCTCCTCACACACTGCTGGTGTGTAGAATTTTTTGACATAGGGTGCTGGCAGATTACGGGCCTCCCATAGCTGCTGCCAGGCCCCTAATCTGCCATAGGCCCCTATATACCGCCTCCTCATGCTGCTGCCAGGTCCAGAGTCTCTCATGGGTCCCTGTACGGCCTCCCATTGCTGCTGTCTCCATCGCCACACTCTGCCATGTGCCACTTTCAGGTCTCCTCACACTGCTGGTGTGTAGAATTTTTTGACATAGGGTGCTGGCAGATTACGGGCCTCCTATAGCTGCTGCCAGGCCCCTAATCTGCCATAGGCCCCTATATACCGCCTCCTCATGCTGCTGCCAGGTCCAGAGTCTCTCATGGTTCCCTGTACGGCCTCCCATTGCTGCTGTCTCCATCGCCACACTCTGCCATGTGCCACTTTCAGGTCTCCTCACACACTGCTGGTGTGTAGAATTTTTTGACATAGGGTGCTGGCAGATTACGGGCCTCCCATAGCTGCTGCCAGGCCCCTAATCTGCCATAGGCCCCTATATACCGCCTCCTCATGCTGCTGCCAGGTCCAGAGTCTCTCATGGTTCCCTGTACGGCCTCCCATTGCTGCTGTCTCCATCGCCACACTCTGCCATGTGCCACTTTCAGGTCTCCTCACACACTGCTGGTGTGTAGAATTTTTTGACATAGGGTGCTGGCAGATTACGGGCCTCCCATAGCTGCTGCCAGGCCCCTAATCTGCCATAGGCCCCTATATACCGCCTCCTCATGCTGCTGCCAGGTCCAGAGTCTCTCATGGGTCCCTGTACGGCCTCCCATTGCTGCTGTCTCCATCGCCACACTCTGCCATGTGCCACTTTCAGGTCTCCTCACACACTGCTGGTGTGTAGAATTTTTTGACATAGGGTGCTGGCAGATTACGGGCCTCCTATAGCTGCTGCCAGGCCCCTAATCTGCCATAGGCCCCTATATACCGCCTCCTCATGCTGCTGCCAGGTCCACAGTGTCTCATGCCATGTGCCACTTTCAGCTCTCCTCACACTGCTGGTGTGTTGAATTTTTTGACATAGGGTGCTGGCAGATTATGGGCCTCCTATAGCTGCTGCCAGGCCCCTAATCTGCCATAGGCCCCTATATACCGCCTCCTCATGCTGCTGCCAGGTCCAGAGTCTCTCATGGGTCCCTGTACGGCCTCCCATTGCTGCTGTCTCCATCGCCACACTCTGCCATGTGCCACTTTCAGGTCTCCTCACACACTGCTGGTGTGTAGAATTTTTTGACATAGGGTGCTGGCAGATTACGGGCCTCCCATAGCTGCTGCCAGGCCCCTAATCTGCCATAGGCCCCTATATACCGCCTCCTCATGCTGCTGCCAGGTCCAGAGTCTCTCATGGGTCCCTGTACGGCCTCCCATTGCTGCTGTCTCCATCGCCACACTCTGCCATGTGCCACTTTCAGGTCTCCTCACACTGCTGGTGTGTAGAATTTTTTGACATAGGGTGCTGGCAGATTACGGGCCTCCTATAGCTGCTGCCAGGCCCCTAATCTGCCATAGGCCCCTATATACCGCCTCCTCATGCTGCTGCCAGGTCCAGAGTCTCTCATGGTTCCCTGTACGGCCTCCCATTGCTGCTGTCTCCATCGCCACACTCTGCCATGTGCCACTTTCAGGTCTCCTCACACACTGCTGGTGTGTAGAATTTTTTGACATAGGGTGCTGGCAGATTACGGGCCTCCCATAGCTGCTGCCAGGCCCCTAATCTGCCATAGGCCCCTATATACCGCCTCCTCATGCTGCTGCCAGGTCCAGAGTCTCTCATGGTTCCCTGTACGGCCTCCCATTGCTGCTGTCTCCATCGCCACACTCTGCCATGTGCCACTTTCAGGTCTCCTCACACACTGCTGGTGTGTAGAATTTTTTGACATAGGGTGCTGGCAGATTACGGGCCTCCCATAGCTGCTGCCAGGCCCCTAATCTGCCATAGGCCCCTATATACCGCCTCCTCATGCTGCTGCCAGGTCCAGAGTCTCTCATGGGTCCCTGTACGGCCTCCCATTGCTGCTGTCTCCATCGCCACACTCTGCCATGTGCCACTTTCAGGTCTCCTCACACACTGCTGGTGTGTTGAATTTTTTGACATAGGGTGCTGGCAGATTACGGGCCTCCCATAGCTGCTGCAAGGCCCCTAATCTGCCATGGGCCCCTATATACCGCCTCCTCATGCTGCTGCCAGGTCCACAGTGTCTCATGCCATGTGCCACTTTCAGGTCTCCTCACACTGCTGGTGTGTTGAATTTTTTGACATAGGGTGCTGGCAGATTATGGGCCTCCTATAGCTGCTGCCAGGCCCCTAATCTGCCATAGGCCCCTATATACCGCCTCCTCATGCTGCTGCCAGGTCCAGAGTCTCTCATGGGTCCCTGTACGGCCTCCCATTGCTGCTGTCTCCATCGCCACACTCTGCCATGTGCCACTTTCAGGTCTCCTCACACTGCTGGTGTGTAGAATTTTTTGACATAGGTTGCTGGCAGATTACGGGCCTCCCATAGCTGCTGCCAGGCCCCTAATCTGCCATAGGCCCCTATATACCGCCTCCTCATGCTGCTGCCAGGTCCAGAGTCTCTCATGGGTCCCTGTACGGCCTCCCATTGCTGCTGTCTCCATCGCCACACTCTGCCATGTGCCACTTTCAGGTCTCCTCACACTGCTGGTGTGTAGAATTTTTTGACATAGGGTGCTGGCAGATTACGGGCCTCCTATAGCTGCTGCCAGGCCCCTAATCTGCCATAGGCCCCTATATACCGCCTCCTCATGCTGCTGCCAGGTCCAGAGTCTCTCATGGGTCCCTGTACGGCCTCCCATTGCTGCTGTCTCCATCGCCACACTCTGCCATGTGCCACTTTCAGGTCTCCTCACACACTGCTGGTGTGTAGAATTTTTTGACATAGGGTGTTGGCAGATTACGGGCCTCCCATTGCTGCTGCCAGGCCCCTAATCTGCCATGGGCCCCTATATACCGCCTCCTCATGCTGCTGCCAGGTCCAGAGTCTCTCATGGGTCCCTGTACGGCCTCCCATTGCTGCTGTCTCCATCGCCACACTCTGCCATGTGCCACTTTCAGGTCTCCTCACACACTGCTGGTGTGTAGAATTTTTTGACATAGGGTGCTGGCAGATTACGGGCCTCCCATAGCTGCTGCCAGGCCCTTAATCTGCCATAGGCCCCTATATACCGCCTCCTCATGCTGCTGCCAGGTCCAGAGTCTCTCATGGGTCCCTGTACGGCCTCCCATTGCTGCTGTCTCCATCGCCACACTCTGCCATGTGCCACTTTCAGGTCTCCTCACACACTGCTGGTGTGTAGAATTTTTTGACATAGGGTGCTGGCAGATTACGGGCCTCCTATAGCTGCTGCCAGGCCCCTAATCTGCCATAGGCCCCTATATACCGCCTCCTCATGCTGCTGCCAGGTCCACAGTGTCTCATGCCATGTGCCACTTTCAGGTCTCCTCACACTGCTGGTGTGTTGAATTTCTTGACATAGGGTGCTGGCAGATTATGGGCCTCCTATAGCTGCTGCCAGGCCCCTAATCTGCCATAGGCCTCTATATACCGCCTCCTCATGCTGCTGCCAGGTCCAGAGTCTCTCATGGTTCCCTGTACGGCCTCCCATTGCTGCTGTCTCCATCGCCACACTCTGCCATGTGCCACTTTCAGGTCTCCTCACACACTGCTGGTGTGTAGAATTTTTTGACATAGGGTGCTGGCAGATTACGGGCCTCCCATAGCTTCTGCCAGGCCCCTAATCTGCCATAGGCCCCTATATACCGCCTCCTCATGCTGCTGCCAGGTCCAGAGTCTCTCATGGGTCCCTGTACGGCCTCCCATTGCTGCTGTCTCCATCGCCACACTCTGCCATGTGCCACTTTCAGGTCTCCTCACACTGCTGGTGTGTAGAATTTTTTGACATAGGGTGCTGGCAGATTACCGGCCTCCTATAGCTGCTGCCAGGCCCCTAATCTGCCATAGGCCCCTATATACCGCCTCCTCATGCTGCTGCCAGGTCCAGAGTCTCTCATGGGTCCCTGTACGGCCTCCCATTGCTGCTGTCTCCATCGCCACACTCTGCCATGTGCCACTTTCAGGTCTCCTCACACACTGCTGGTGTGTAGAATTTTTTGACATAGGGTGTTGGCAGATTACGGGCCTCCCATAGCTGCTGCCAGGCCCCTAATCTGCCATGGGCCCCTATATACCGCCTCCTCATGCTGCTGCCAGGTCCACAGTGTCTCATGCCATGTGCCACTTTAAGGTCTCCTCACACTGCTGGTGTGTTGAATTTTTTGACATAGGGTGCTGGCAGATTATGGGCCTCCTATAGCTGCTGCCAGGCCCCTAATCTGCCATAGGCCCCTATATACCGCCTCCTCATGCTGCTGCCAGGTCCAGAGTCTCTCATGGGTCCCTGTACGGCCTCCCATTGCTGCTGTCTCCATCGCCACACTCTGCCATGTGCCACTTTCAGGTCTCCTCACACTGCTGGTGTGTAGAATTTTTTGACATAGGGTGCTGGCAGATTACGGGCCTCCTATAGCTGCTGCCAGGCCCCTAATCTGCCATAGGCCCCTATATACCGCCTCCTCATGCTGCTGCCAGGTCCAGAGTCTCTCATGGGTCCCTGTACGGCCTCCCATTGCTGCTGTCTCCATCGCCACACTCTGCCATGTGCCACTTTCAGGTCTCCTCACACTGCTGGTGTGTAGAATTTTTTGACATAGGGTGCTGGCAGATTACGGGCCTCCCATAGCTGCTGCCAGGCCCCTAATCTGCCATAGGCCCCTATATACCGCCTCCTCATGCTGCTGCCAGGTCCAGAGTCTGTCATGGGTCCCTGTACGGCCTCCCATTGCTGCTGTCTCCATCGCCACACTCTGCCATGTGCCACTTTCAGGTCTCCTCACACACTGCTGGTGTGTAGAATTTTTTGACATAGGGTGCTGGCAGATTACGGGCCTCCTATAGCTGCTGCCAGGCCCCTAATCTGCCATAGGCCCCTATATACCGCCTCCTCATGCTGCTGCCAGGTCCACAGTGTCTCATGCCATGTGCCACTTTCAGGTCTCCTCACACTGCTGGTGTGTTGAATTTTTTGACATAGGGTGCTGGCAGATTATGGGCCTCCTATAGCTGCTGCCAGGCCCCTAATCTGCCATAGGCCCCTATATACCGCCTCCTCATGCTGCTGCCAGGTCCAGAGTCTCTCATGGTTCCCTGTACGGCCTCCCATTGCTGCTGTCTCCATCGTCACACTCTGCCATGTGCCACTTTCAGGTCTCCTCACACACTGCTGGTGTGTAGAATTTTTTGACATAGGGTGCTGGCAGATTACGGGCCTCCTATAGCTGCTGCCAGGCCCCTAATCTGCCATAGGCCCCTATATACCACCTCCTCATGCTGCTGCCAGGTCCAGAGTCTGTCATGGGTCCCTGTACGGCCTCCCATTGCTGCTGTCTCCATCGCCACACTCTGCCATGTGCCACTTTCAGGTCTCCTCACACTGCTGGTGTGTAGAATTTTTTGACATAGGGTGCTGGCAGATTACGGGCCTCCCATAGCTGCTGCCAGGCCCCTAATCTGCCATAGGCCCCTATATACCGCCTCCTCATGCTGCTGCCAGGTCCAGAGTCTGTCATGGGTCCCTGTACGTCCTCCCATTGCTGCTGTCTCCATCGCCACACTCTGCCATGTGCCACTTTCAGGTCTCCTCACACACTGCTGGTGTGTAGAATTTTTTGACATAGGGTGCTGGCAGATTACCGGCCTCCTATAGCTGCTGCCAGGCCCCTAATCTGCCATAGGCCTCTATATACCGCCTCCTCATGCTGCTGCCAGGTCCACAGTGTCTCATGCCATGTGCCACTTTCAGGTCTCCTCACACTGCTGGTGTGTTGAATTTTTTGACATAGGGTGCTGGCAGATTATGGGCCTCCTATAGCTGCTGCCAGGCCCCTAATCTGCCATAGGCCCCTATATACCGCCTCCTCATGCTGCTGCCAGGTCCAGAGTCTCTCATGGTTCCCTGTACGGCCTCCCATTGCTGCTGTCTCCATCGCCACACTCTGCCATGTGCCACTTTCAGGTCTCCTCACACACTGCTGGTGTGTAGAATTTTTTGACATAGGGTGCTGGCAGATTACGGGCCTCCCATAGCTGCTGCCAGGCCCCTAATCTGCCATGGGCCCCTATATACCGCCTCCTCATGCTGCTGCCAGGTCCACAGTGTCTCATGCCATGTGCCACTTTCAGGTCTCCTCACACTGCTGGTGTGTTGAATTTTTTGACATAGGGTGCTGGCAGATTATGGGCCTCCTATAGCTGCTGCCAGGCCCCTAATCTGCCATAGGCCCCTATATACCGCCTCCTCATGCTGCTGCCAGGTCCAGAGTCTCTCATGGGTCCCTGTACGGCCTCCCATTGCTGCTGTCTCCATCGCCACACTCTGCCATGTGCCACTTTCAGGTCTCCTCACACTGCTGGTGTGTAGAATTTTTTGACATAGGGTGCTGGCAGATTACGGGCCTCCCATAGCTGCTGCCAAGCCCCTAATCTGCCATAGGCCCCTATATACCGCCTCCTCATGCTGCTGCCAGGTCCAGAGTCTCTCATGGGTCCCTGTACGGCCTCCCATTGCTGCTGTCTCCATAGCCACACTCTGCCATGTGCCACTTTCAGGTCTCCTCACACTGCTGGTGTGTTGAATTTTTTGACATAGGGTGCTGGCAGATTACGGGCCTCCCATTGCTGCTGCCAGGCACGTAATCTGCCATGGGCCCCCGTACCGACTCCTCATGCTGTGACGTTGCAACAAGGTGGAATTCAACCCTACATATGTTAGACCGCCTTTACGAACAGCGAAAGGCCATCACCGATTTCCTGATGTTAAAAGCGGATAAAGGTACTCCCTGTGTAACTTAGATGTCAGCCATTGGCAGCTCATGCGTGACACCTGCGCTTGCTCAGGCCCTTTGAGGAGGCCACGCTATTTGTGAGTCGGCAGGACTATGGGATGAACGACGTCATTCCTCTGTTGCACGTCCTGGAACAAATGCTGTTAACAATGGCTGGTCAGGGTGCGGTAGACGTGGCGCACAGATCTCAACGCCACATGACCCCTGTGGGGGCAGGACAGGAAGAAGAGGAGGAGGTAGAGGAGGACATTGGTGCTCAGGAATTATTGAGTGAAATGGGTGGTTTTTCCACTCAGCGGACAGGAGTGGAGGAGCAGGAGCATCTGGTAGAGGAGGAGGAGGAGGAGACAGAGGACCCAGACGCACCGTGGCAGTATGCTGTGGAGATGGAGGCAGGGAGTCCCTCGCATTCCTTGTCACAAATGGCCCATAGCATGCTCGGTTGCTTGCGTAGCGACAGCCGAATAATAACCATCAGACAGAGGGATGACTTTTGGCTGTCCACCTTGTTGGACCCTCGCTACCGTTCAAAAATGGTGGCCTTTTTCACACCTGCTGAGAGGGAGGCCAAAATAACGTACTATAAAAACCACCTATGTAGTCAGCTGGTCTCTGCCTGTCTGCGCCAACGTCCATCCTCAGACACTGTGGGCCCTGTGCGCTCGCGTTCCGCTGCCATGGCAGCAGGGGAGGGGTGGGGTGGTAGGAGCAGTGGCAGCTCCACCAGCAGCGGCTGCCTCAGTCTGCAGTCGATGATGAGTAGCTTTCTTCACCAGCGCAGTGAGGAAACTACTAACCAGCCGCAGCAGCAGCAGCAGCAGCATCAGGTGGACCTGGAGCAGGACCTCAAACAACAGGCTTAGGCCTACTTGGACAGCACCCTGCCAACCGAGGTAGACAATCCCCTTGACTACTGGGCAACGAAACTTGACCTTTGGCCCCAACTAGCTGAATTTGCCCTTGAAAGGCTGTCATGCCCGGCCAGTAGCGTGGCATCGGAGCG
The DNA here is from genome assembly GCF_062004578.1 of Staurois parvus. Classification (NCBI taxonomy): domain Eukaryota; kingdom Metazoa; phylum Chordata; class Amphibia; order Anura; family Ranidae; genus Staurois; species Staurois parvus. Next base: position 8,700,201 of record NW_028318340.1, read on the forward strand.
CGTGTTTAGTGCGGCAGGAGGTATTGCAACTCCGCGGAGGACACGACTGTCCACCCAAAGTGTGGAGAGACTGACGTTTGTGAAAATGAATCAGGCGTGGATTAGTCTGGATTTCAAACCACCAGTTCCTGACACAACTGACTAAATCCGCCATGAATCATGCCCCAAACATGTGCCACTTTCAGGTCTCCTCACACTGCTGGTGTGTTCCATTTTTTGTCATAGGGTGCTGGCAGATTACGGGCCTCCCATAGCTGCTGCCAGGCCCCTAATCTGCCATGGGCCCCTATACCGCCTCCTCATGCTGCTGCCAAGTCCAGAGTCTCTCATGGGTCCCTGTACGGCCTCCCATTGCTGCTGTCTCCATCGCCACACTCTGCCATGTGCCACTTTCAGGTCTCCTCACACTGCTGGTGTATTCCATTTTTTGTCATAGGGTGCTGGCAGATTACGGGCCTCCCATAGCTGCTGCCAGGCCCCTAATCTGCCATGGGCCCCTATACCGCCTCCTCATGCTGCTGCCAGGTCCAGAGTCTGTCATGGGTCCCTGTACGGCCTCCCATTGCTGCTGTCTCCATCGCCACACTCTGCCATGTGCCACTTTCAGGTCTCCTCACACTGCTGGTGGGTTCCATTTTTTGTCATAGGGTGCTGGCAGATTACGGGCCTCCCATAGCTGCTGCCAGGCCCCTAATCTGCCATGGGCCCCCGTACCGACTCCTCATGCTGCTGCCAGGCCCGTAATCTGTCATGGGCCCCTGTTGTCGCTTGTTGGCATATTCCGCTCGTTCAGATGCTCCTTCTCCTGCTACTCCTCTTCACGGATTCCGTCAGCAGTCTTTCTTGGAATCCGTTTCCAAGAGACAACAGTTTGCGAGCACGCACCAGACGGTGCAGAAACTGATCGTCCTCCTGTCCAAGTTGCTGCTGCCAGGCTCGTAATCTGTCATGCGCCCCTGTACCGCCTCCTCATGCTGCTGCCAGGTCCAGAGTGTGTCATGGGCCCCCGTACCGACTCCAAATGCTGCTGCCAGGCCCGTAATCTGTCATGGGCCCCTGTACCGCCTCCCCATGCTGCTGCCACGTCCAGATTGTGTCATGGGTCCCTGTACGGCCTCCCATTGCTGCTGCCAGGCCTGTAATCTGCCATGGGCCCCCGTACCGACTCCTCATGCTGCTGCCAGGCCCGTAATCTGCCATGGGCCCCTGTACCGCCTCCTCATGCTGCTGCCAGGTCCAGAGTGTGTCATGGGTCCCTGTACGGCCTCCCATTGCTGCTGTCTCTATCGCCACACTCTGCCATGTGCCACTTTCAGGTCTCCTCACACTGCTGGTGGTTTCCATTTTTGTCATAGGGTGCTGTATGGCCTCCCATTGCTGCTGCCTCCACCGCCACACTGTGGCTCCACACTCTGGTTTTGGCCCCGTGACTGGCCAAATGAGTGAAGTGTGCGGTGATTCTAAGATCGACGGCACTCATCTGCATGTCATACTGCCTGACAGTATTATTTCTCTTCCCCAGCAGACTCCAAGGGCATTTAAATTAAAGGTACAGTGTTCAGCACTAATATTAAGTCTCTCTGAAGCCTAGAAACACCCTTTTTTAAGTTAAATTCACAGCGAATATATTCGACTCGAATCGAAATTTTTCCACGAATTCGCCGAATCAGTCGAATCGAATTTTTGAATACTTCGCTCATCTCTAATAATCATCATATATAGGGAATACTATACCCATAGTTGATTCAGACAATGGCAACAAAAAATCCTATAAAGAATGGTCTAATTTGCTCTAGCAGGAGAAAATACATTTCTTTACTGATCCCCCAGAACATACTTGGATATTCCCTAGTAACAATTCATGGTGGTATTACCTATAAACAGGTTTGGCTCTACCACTAGCTGAACAAGGCAGCCACCTAGGGTTGCATCCTCCTAGGGTGCAGCCACAGCTGCTGGTTTCCCTACTCTCTGCCATGGCTGGATCTGGGGGAGGTGCTGGGGTGGCCAACGCCCCCCCCCCGATTTCAGTTGTTCCACCCCAGGCCAGTCTTTCCATGGATGCTGTGCCTGGCCGCTGAGCGCCTTCCCTCATTTCTGCACTCATGGCTGGACAAGGGGAGAGCAGCCTGGAGCAGTGAAGCTTGGAAAAGAGAAATGACAGGAGAGAGCCGGGAGGTGCGGGCTGTGCTCTCCTCTCCAGTCAGTGGAGCGATGCTCCATAAATCAGATGACACAGGATCCTCTTACATTGGTCTGTTTCATTCACTCCCAGGCTCCCTGATGCTGCAAGATGAGTGGTCATTGGAAGAGATAGGGGGCGTGGTAATCAAACTGTGTACAGCCAAAACCAAGAGAGATCCTGTGTCATCTGCTGTATGGAGGATTGGTCCACTGACAGGAATAAGGGCACAGCACAACCTACACCTCTGCTTGGTTTCCCATCTGTAAGTTCGGGGGGGGGGAGCTTGCAGGCCTGAGGGAACTGCACACAATGAAAGGAGGAGTAGCAATCATTTGTGCTGAAATGAGAGGTTTGTGCAGGAGGGGGGATGGGGAGTATTTGTGCTGGGAGGGGTAATAGGGATGATGGGGGGGGGGGATTTGTGCTAGGAGGAGGAATGGGGGGGAATATGTGCTAGAAGTAGGAGGGGTTTTGTGCTAAAAGGGGGGGCAGGATTTTGGGTAGGTGGAAGGATTTTTTGCTGGGAAGGGTAATTTGAAGGGGATTTAGCTAAAGGAGAGGTTTGGGGGAATTTGTCCTAGGTCGGGGGATTGAAGGAAGAAGATTGATGCTAGGAGAGGGAATTGGGGGTATTTCTGTTTGGAGAGTGGATTGGGGGATTTGTGTTGGGGGGGGGAAATTTGGGGTGTTTTTGTTAGGCGGGGGATGGGGAGGAATTTGTACTAGGGGGGGGGGGGTTGGGGGGGAATTTGTGCTAGAAGATGGGATTGGGGAGCAGGTTTTGTTAGGAGGGAGTATTGGGGGGGGGGATTTGTGCTAGGAGGGTGATTGGCGGATTGGGGGGGAGGATGTGTGCTAGGAGAGTGGATTGGGGGGAATTTGTGCTATAGGAGGGGGATTGGGAGGGGTTGTGCTAGGAGGGGCATTTGGGGGTTGGGAGGCAAGATTTGTGCTGGGAAGGGTAATTTGGAAAGGGTTGTGCCAGGAGGAGAGATTTAGGAGGATTTGTGCTAAGAGGTGGCATTGAGGGGATTTATGCTAGGAGGGGGGGATTTGGGGGAGAGCATTTTTGTTAGGGTGGAAATTTTGAGGGGAAAGAGGGTGAGAGCTAAGAAGAGTGAAGTAGAACTAAAGGTGGAGTTTTATTTTTTGGGGGTAATATGATGTAATATCTAGTGATATCTAGTTTCTTTTGTATATTTAGTAATGCATTTAGCTGTTCATTAGTTAAAGTGATATTTACTCTTCCATTTTTTTAAATTAAAATAAAAAACATGGTATACTTACCTGCTCTGTGCAATGGTCTTGCACAGAGCATCCCCAACCCTACTTTTCTGGGGCCCTCGCTGACTCCTCCTCTTCTCTGTGTGCCACCATAGGAAGCTGCTTCCTATGGTGGCACTTCCTATGGTGGTACACATGCAGCCCTGCTCGCCCTCACATAATTTTCACTCGCCCAATACGAGTAGGAGAGTGGAAATTTGGAGTGCTGTCCTAACCTATCCTCAGTGTTGCCAACCTACCAGATTGAAATTCATTAACACGACACCCAAATTTTACTGCCACAGCCAAGTTTTTACTGGCATTTCCAAAAGTTTTAAAAACGGCAGTTTTAAGTGCAAATTTCAGTATTTAGGAAAGTACAATATGCAATTAGCAATGTGATTTAAGGTAGATAGTAAGTAAAAATATATCTTTAATTTTGATTTCGATATAGTAAGTAGCTCAGGGACAGGACTCAGGAGGGCAAGAAATTAGAATGACCAGGCACACACACATGAAATTGACTCTCACATTGACACTGACAGCACCGTGCAGCAGCACAAATGATGATGACATCTCATCAACATAACATGTCCCCTCCTGAGTTACAGTGACAGTCTCTCTCCAGGTAGTTCCTTCAATTCACTGTAGTCCAAACAGCACTGACAGTCCCACTCCTGGCGTGCTTTGCTCCCATCCCGTAGATCAACACATTAGGCTCCAGCTGCTCTGCTCAGCCCCCTTGCACCATGACATCACATAACACATTCAGGCAGTGCCTCCCTCAGACCTGCCCTCATTGGCGCCACCCAAACACACTGTTGCAGGACCTCTGATGACCTTAGCTGGCTTTGGACTGGAACTGTACATGTGCAGTTCCAAGCCAAGTACCACAGCCATATTTTTTACTGGCAACGTTTTCCTGTCACTGGCATTTACTGGCAGGAGAAAAGTGCCCATTTTTTACTGGCTCCCAGTAAAAATACTGGCAGTTGGCAACACTACCTATCCTCTAAAGAAAGACCACTGCCACTTAACTGTGTTGGAGGGTCATTCCCTAAGCCTAGTACACACGATGAGAAAATCAGATGAAAAATATCATTTTGGGAACGATTGTCTTATAATCTGAGTACACGGCGTTTGAGAGACGATCACAACAGTACATGTGAAACTATCCGAAAGAACAAGCATGAAAATTCTCTTATGATACCAAAACAAATGATTTTTGCCTAATCAGTATAGTATTTGTCCGAAATAAATTGAGTGACCAAGACCACTCATCATTCATCTGATATTCTCATTGTGTGTGCAAGGCTTTAGAGTAAGCACTATAACTTAAAGCAGTAGTAAACCACAAGAAAGAAAAAAAAATGTTCCCTGCAAGGTAATGTCATAATGTGTTAGTATCCATTGCATACTAGCGCATTATATAAAACTTTACGTAAAACGAAGGTGTCCAGTGGCATGCTATCACTGCTGCAGAGGCTTCCATCTTCACCCGGTCTTCCTTCCAGGTTTGTGATCTCTGGCCATCTGACAGGCCGTCACTGTTGCACATGTGTGCGGGAATCCCGGGCCACGGCACACAGCTCTGAAGGAAGAGCACGGGTATGCCATTCCTTCAAAGGGCATGTGGCGACTTTAGAAAAAAGAGAATATCTGCTAAACAGTGCATGTTTAGGAGATGTTCATTTTACCTACAGGTAAGCTTTATTATAGGCTTACCTGTAGGTAAAATTTAAAAAAAAACTACTTTACTGCCACTTTAATTCTAACAATTTACCTTCCTTTGCTATGTATAGGTATTTATTTTGATTTTAGTTTTGAAAGGTTACAAAACAAAAGCCATCTAACCAGGGCAATAGTATAGGAGTTGGCTGCTCAGAGCCCATGTATATCCTTCTTTATGTATATATCAGATTAGCAGACATGCTGTATCACATAAGCACAAAAAAAAAACAGAAAATGCAACTGCTATTGGTTTACTCTAAATAATAAAAACAGATCTCAGCTGACTGCTGAAAATGGCAATGAAACTATTTGTGTATAACAATTTTTCCAGTACACAACCGCACCAAAAACAAGCAGTTTAAAGAGCCTTGTATGCTTTGTAGCTCTTTGTAAGCAGAGACAAGTGCTCTGTGAACTAAAAAAGATCTGAATACAAGACAGAGCACACTGGCATAGAATAGTATTTTAGTTTTAATGGAATAGATCTTTCATTTTCCCCTGTTTAAATGTGAGATTTGTATAACCAATAAGAAAGTCAATTGGTGGACTTTTATCCACTGGCCCAAAACAGAGAAGGCTTCTTCTTGTAGGCTTATGGCTTTTTCAATTGGCCTATAGAGAAAAGTATGTGCATTTGCAGTACAGACAGAGCTCACTGGTATAGTGTAGTATTTCTGTTTTAATGGAAATGGATAATTCATACACTCACACATGAAAATCCATGCGCAGTAGCTTTTGAAAAGGTAGTAGTGTGTAACTAGAAACCAGGACTGTGACCACCAGCATGGAATGAGATTGGGCCATGGATCCAGTCTGTGGGACACTGGCGTGCACACCCCTCTCTGCTTTTCTCCCTTCTATTCCACTAACAAAATTTGCATTTTGTGCTGCACAAATCACAGGATTCCGCTGCTAGTTTTGAGGAAGCTTATCCCCAGGTAGGCTAACCAAGGGGATAAGCTTTCTCAAAAGGCATTTCCCAAGTAACAAAATCCTGTGCAGCAAAAGAATCCATGCTGGTGGTTCCATGCTGGTGGTTACAGTGGGGGTTCCTAGTTTCACAGTGCCTCCTATTCATAAGCTACTGCACAGGGATTTTAATGTGTGAATGTATGACTTTAATCTATTTCCATTAAAACTGAAATGCTACACTATGCCGATATACTTTGCCTTTGAAAGTATGCACATACTTTCTCCATAGGCCTCAGTGAAATGTCATGTACTTTAGGCCTGCAAAAGGAAGCCTTCTCTATTGGGGCCTGATGAGTAAAGTCTAGTATTTGACCCTCTAGTCAGTTATAAAAAGCTCAAATTTTAGTCAGCAGAAAAATAAACTTAGATGCACAAGAGGATCCTTATGAAGCATATCCTTACAAATCATATTTATATATATATATATATATATATATATATATATATATATATAGGAAGTATGAAAGTGTAAAGTGCAGCACTGCACTTTACACTTTCACATATTAGACACACATTAGATTTTTATATTACCTATGTGCAAGCTGCTTGGTATTATTAGTCAGCGCAGGTATACGCTTTTTTATCTCTATTTGGTCAATACATAGGAAGTATACCTTGGTTGTTTATGGTCCTTTATGAGCTTGATTAACGTGCATCTAGGCTCCCCATCCAAAAAAAAACTAATTTATTTTATTGCAGCTTACTAGTATTTAGATATAAGGGCTGCATTAGTTTTCATTTTTCAGGCATTTCTATCTTTATTTTTGCTAGGTGAGTTTGTCAGTAGTGCAGGTTCAAGGGTGACAAAGCTTGGCCTAAAACATACGGGGTAGACATTCTGTATTCTACAGAGGTGAAATTGGCAGGATGGAGAATATTCAATGCAGTAGAGGCAGGGTACTTATCCAGCTACTTAACAGTTAACACTGTGCAGTGAACAACAGCAACAAAAAGGAGAAAATACATTTTTTATTTATTGATTTCTTTTTTAAAGTGTTCTGCACTGTTGTAGCATCGACATCAAGAATGTACTGGGCAGGGAGGCATTGTATTGATGATGATTGACCATGCTGGTTGAAGTGCAGCAACAGTACAACAGCATTAACAGAATCAGAATCTTTTTATTTCATAGCATGTGAACAGAGCATTCTTTATAAAGTACAACAGAATAAAAAGAAAAATACCCCGTAAACTATAGCGTATAAAAAGGAAAATATTTCTCTCTATAAATATTTAATATTTTTCACATCTTTCCTGAGTGTCCCAGAAAATCTGTTTCCTAGGAAATCGAGGGAACAATATGAATACGATAAATCTTTCACTTCTACAAATCTGAGTGAAGACTGATCTAACCAATTCCTAAGAATAACTTTTCTAGAAGAAGTTCAAGTAATTGACAGTCTCACTTTCAAAAACTCAGAAATCAAAGTATGAGGAAACATATACTCCTAATGCAGCACTCAATTAATATTCCCAACCATACGGAGCAAATACAAAAAAACACCTCTCAGTGTAACAAAAGAAATACAAGGTATTAGATAAATATCAGTTGTGAAAAACAAAATATGAAAAGCCACAAGTCTAATTAGTCTTCTATAAAAAGTAACATAGTATCAACTTTTTTCTTCATATACAAACTGCAATCCATCCAATGAATTATGAAAAAGAAACATGAAAGATTTGCCATTTGATGAAATGCATTGGGGCAGAGTTTAGCAGAGTCAAAAATTAGCAGAAAACACACACATTCTTTAAATTAAAGGTTTGGAGTATGCCTTACAGCTGTACTGTACATTGTGTTGCATGGTAAAAAAATCTACCATGATGAATATGGACAAAAAAATTGCCTGCTCATATACTGTAAGTTCCAGCCCTGTAGACTTGCCATGAACTTATGATCAGAGATTCAAAGCCTCTTCCCTATAGAGATTAAAAATGCCTAAGTACAGAATCTTCCACTGTGTATGTGTAATGCCCAAGCTTTATATAAAATATAAATTAAAAGTGCAGCCTAACATCAGAAGCTCATCTGCAAACTTTTTTTTAAAGTATGAAGTTTTTATTGAAAATGTTGTACAAATACAGGAAATGCAATGTATATCACATGCTAGTTCGTTATAATTGAGGAGCGATATGCTTTGATGTAAAACGCTATGCAAATACGATATGCAAATCATAAAGGAAAATAGATTCATGAGTAGTAAAAAAGAAACAAAAAGGTATATCTTCAAATAACCAAAAAAAAAAAAAAAACAGTACATAGTCAAAAATTTAACAAAAAGATAAGATATTGTTGTTGAAATATATACAGTAAATTTGCATATCTCTATGCTTAAGTTATCTTCAGAAAAACATCACATTTGCAAGAATACAGATAAAGAGTCAGTCAAAATGAAACAAGTTAAAAACTAAATATGCCGAAGGTAATGCCAGCTGTTAATCTGCACAAAGATACATTTCAAGTATTCAGTCTCGTACCATTAGTATTCGGAAGAGTTGTCTGCATTTCCCACGCCTCATGAAAACACTTTTGTCTTCTTGTTTGATAAGCTATCTATTTTTCATAATAATTATTATTTTTTCCGGCAATACTCGCAGCTGAAGGAAAATATGGCAAAAATAAACTTTGCTATAGACTTTGTTTTAGATGCAGAAAAACCATAGCATCATTTGTCACATCCAAAAGTAAGATATTAAGAGGAAGAATTAAAAACATAAGAAACTCAAAACCCTAATGCACTGTAACTAAACACTAGTATCAACTTAGATCATAGGCACTCCTGTGCATTTTTTGTATTTTTACAATGTTATCTTTTGATTAAAAATTGATATAGGTCTTCATATAAAAAACAAAATGTGATGGCCAGATATATAACACAGATATACCACATTTAGGCACTTGGTGGCAATATCCAAGATGCAGTAGGCCACAGCATCCATTTAAAAATAAATTCTTAACAGATACAACTACATCAAACTAAAATATGATTGGATTCTAAGTATTACTACATTTCATTATTGCACTTTGTATTACCTAACTGAATATTCAGTATTATAATTAACATCTAAAGTTCTACAGGATGGCTTAACCATTCACTCTGCAAAACACTAAAGGACAGAACTTCTCCATTCACAAAACAGCAGTACACCATTAAGATCATTCCATTACTTCTCTCCAAGGACATGTGCATGCAGCTGAGCCTGATTGGCTCCTTATTCTGCCCCTCCTCCTCCCAGTATTGCTGTGGTATTATAGGAGTATGACAAAACAATTTAGGTAATTACATTAGTTGCATTTAAACTACATTTTATGATGTATTATTAAAATACTGCAATAAGATGTATGTAAAGCCAAAACGTTTTTTAGAGTAGGTTAAATCCCCCATCCAGGGGCGGACTGACCATTTGAGCACTCGGCACTGCCCGAGGGCCCTGGGTCAGTAGGGGGCAAAATGAAATGCCCCTGGTACCTTTTAAAGGTTTTTTTGGGTGTGCTTTGAGTGTGGGCAAGGACACAGGGGCCCCATGATCCCCTATTGCCCAGGGACCCCATGAGTTGTCAGTCCGCCCCTGCCCCCATCATTTTTTTTTTCTGCTCTGTGTTTCCTATTACAGAGTTTTCCCATCACTTCTTGATTTGGAGATGCAATAAGAATTAAAGGAAATTTTGTTACTGCGACAGGAATTCCCATCGTAGACCATTGTCTTCATTGGATGACTAACCCTTATATCTTACTCTAAAATGTTGGTATTCTCCTCACCTTTTAGTCTCAGTGACAATGGTAACCAGAACAAAAAAAAGGGGTGAACCTCTCTAATAGGGACAGAGACAGCTAAGCTTGACAGAGGTTCTAACCCTTTAGCACCTTCCCACCCGACCTATAGCAGATTGACGGCTGGGCGGGGCACTCACAGTTGTGACTGGGCGTCATATGACGTCCTGTCAAAATGAGCCGCGGCGCCACGCAGCGGTGCAGTCTGTCACTGGCTGTGTCCACAGGACACAGCTGATGTCATATCACTACACCGGCCCATTGCCAGTGTCATGTGACCGCTGTGACCAATCACAGCAGATTACATGCCAACTGTATACAGTAGATGGCTTCCTGTCATGCCATCCATTGTTTACAAATATGTTCTTAGCTGTGACTGGTCAAGGCAGTCACATGATGCAGACAGGGACAATCACAGCCCATCTGTATCATGTGATCAGCTTTGCCCAATCACATCTAATCACAACAAAAGACTGAATGAATCAGTTTCATTCAGTAACAATGATTGCAAATATCAATGAAATGACATTGGTATTAGCAACCAGAATGTGTTAAAACATTTTATAAAAAATTTAAAAAAATTGAAATATTTGAAAAAAAATTTAAATTAATTTATTATTGTTTTCACCAAAGAAATGTAGCAGAATACATTTTGACATAAATTTATGAAGAAATTTTATTTATTTGCAAAATGTTATAACAGAAACAAAGAAAAGTATGTTTTTTTTCAAAAGTTTCAGTTGTTTTTTGTTTTATTTAGCAAAAAATAAAAAAAACTCAGTAGTGATTAAATACCACCAAAAGAAAGCTCTATTTGTGTGAAAAAAATGATAAATATGTCATATGGGTACAATGTTGCATGACTGTGCAATTGTCATTCAAAGTGCAACAGCGCTGAAAGCTGAAAATTAGCCAGGGCAGGAAGGGGGTATAAGTGCCCGGTATTGAAGTGGTTAAATACATCCTACATACACTTTGAAAGATAAGTTCACCCTTTGCACAAAAGTAACAAATCCACATTTTTTTGCAGGTGAAAAAAAAATGAATTCACTTTTTTTGGCTGCAGGAGCCTGTAAAGCATTGCACCAACAATCAGCAGATCGCCGGTGCCATGGAGGTCTCCTGCAGACCTGTCAGTATATAGGCTTGCCCATATGGGATTTATGGGCAAGAAAATATACTGAAAGGAAAATTTAATGTACTACCACGGCGCTCCACAGTACCGTGTAGTTCATTGAGAACTACAAGCCAACAGCCACCAAGGCTGCCGGGACATGTAGTTCATCCATTCACAGAACACTGTGAATGAATGACGTGGCTGTGTAGGAGCCCCACATGGCCACCCTGTTTTTACATATGACAGTTAGTATGCAGAACTTCTCCCTGTACTTCTATCGGGGGGGTGGGGGGGGGGGCAGCGGACAGAGACTGCAGCACTGGGAGAATGCTACATGTACCACCCTAAAAAGAGGTGGCGCATATAACATGTTCTCAAAGGTGAACTTATACTTTAATGCTTTTAATTGGAATGGCATTCAGCTTACGTTGCCTGTACAAATTCATTTTTGAGATTTTATTTTAAGCACATCCTTCAATGTTCACTTCTTGAAGGTGCAGAATATTATTATGTCATTTTTATTACCTAGCAGATTTATGCTTTATATTTCCACTCAAGTGCCAAAATGTACAAACTGATGTACTTTTAAATTGCCTATTGCATACAATGTACTTGTTTTGATACATTTTGTGCAGCCAGTTATTGGATTCAGGATTTAAGGAAACACTGCTTTCATGCATTTATAATGTCATTCTCTTTTTATCAATAGGCATTTATGGGTATGGTGCCTTTAATGTGGACTGTATAAAATCTGGGGTGCATTTTAAAACATATATTTTATATCGTGGGTTCCTTAATAGACCCAGAGTTTCTCTATTATTGTAAGCCTGTACAGACTTGTTTTATCTATCAGGCAATAATTTTATCTATTATAGCCACAAAACTATTTAACCACTTCCAGGGCTATTTTGTGCCCTAAGCAAGACCAGTTACTTGCACCCCCCCCAACAAGATAAATAAATTTAAAAAAATTAAAAACGGTATAAAATATTAAATCAAAACATGAAACTGCTAAATTTCTTTTACTTTGCAAACATTAGTGCCAAAGGATGCCACCAGAGCCAATATTAAAGACAAAATCATGGGGCAGTGGCAGGGTAAGAGTTGCAGTGAATGGAGGATGATGGAACCACATTGACAGATCCCAGGCTGGAATTCCCCAGGCAATGGGGGGAGATAAAATGCTGTGACAGCACACACACACAAACACACACACACACAGAACACCTGAACTGAGCAATCCCACACAGTGACAGATCTGACACAACACTCCACCATCAACACTGACACAGATCAGCAGGCACAGCAGGCACTAGAAGAGCAGGCTGTGAGGTCGTGATGATGCAATCACTCACTGACACATTGCGTATGTGATGGTTGGCTGGCTGGCCAGGTCACACTCACACAGACACGAAACATCAGAGTCAGACATTTCCTTCCTCCAAAGGGACAGCTCCGCCTCTGCTGATGAATGGGAAGAGAAGTGCTGGAACTCCACAGTGATCAGCAGCTGCCAGCTGGCTTGCAGTAAGGGACTGGGTCTGAGAGGACTACCGGAAGAAGCGGAAGTTCGGCTGCTCCACTGGCCCCTGACAGCCGGCATCTTCCTCTGTCTTTTCTTCCTCCCTTCTGCCACTCCTCTTCTTAGCTGGAGGATCATTCATGATGTGGCGGTATCACATACAGAGAGAGTGCCAGCCTGTGCTAAGTGGCAGTGCGCCCTAGGTGGCCACCTAGTTTGCCTAGTGGAAGCACCGGTCCTGAATACTTCACTACCAGCACCTTAAAGTGAACTTGTACTTTACCCATGAAACATAGAAGAGTAACAGCACAAAAAGTGATCCAATGAGTCGGCCCATTTTTTACATTTTTTATATGTTTTCATATTTTTGTCTGACTATAGATCTATGTTTGTACCAAGTATGTTTGAATCCAATTAATGTTGACTGACTCACTACCTCTGTTGGAAATCTATTTCAAGAATCAACTACTCTTTCAGTAAAATAATGCTTAATAAAGATTAGTGTTGAACTTTCCTCCTGCTAGTTGGAGGTCATATCCCCGTGTTCTTGAACTTGGATTCATATTGAAAATACTGCCCTCCTGAAATGTATTCACCCCTTGATGTATTTAAAGGTTTCAATAATGCCTCCCTTTTCCCTTATTTCCTGAAGACTGTACATATTAACCACTTCCCCTCTCACACCTGTTCACCCCCTATGGTCCAGAGCAATTTTTATAATTCTGCTATGGACTTGTTTATTGGTCAATAACTTTGTCATTACTTAGGATAACAAGGTAATACATGCATTTTTTTAAGACAAGCAAGGCTTTCTTTTTATGATATTGTCTTGCAATTTTTTTTTGCAATCGGACAATAAAAGGTAACAAAACTAAACTAAACACTCTTTTTCTTTTTTTAACAGTTGTTAAGCTGGCCATACATGGATTCAAATTTGGCAAGTTCAGCGGGGGCTGGCAGAATTTCAGTCCATGTGTGGGCTGGGAGGTTGTACACAAGTCGATCTAACAATTGACTTCTGTCCAACCACTTGGATTTTCCCCGCTCCATCATTGCCGCCAGCTGATGTCTCTCCACTTTCAGAATATGGTAGCTCATCGGGGAGGATTCCCCCATCTACATCAAGTGTGTGGATGGGGGGAATGGAGACATTTTTTTTTTTTAAATTCAACCCATTGGTTGAATGAAAAAAAAAAAAAGACTAAACGTAGACAGTAAAATGTAGCAAAACTAAACAAAAAGCACTTATTTTATTAGTGTTAGTTTAAAAATAAATTGTGTTAATGCAGATAAAGAGTGTTAATTTTATTCTGTAATTTGTCCTGTGTAAAAAGACACTAAAAGTATGTTTCTGTTACAAAGCATTACTAAGTTATTTGTAAATAAAATACAGTGTTTTTTCCTCAGTGTTGCACTTTTTCAAATATGAAATGTGTAACTATATGTAAATATGTAAAAATAATAATGAACAAAACAAACCAAAAAATTAGATGTGATGGCTGCATTTATTTTATTTTCAGGTTTTGTCCCTCAGTTTTCACCTGGTGATCTGACCAGAACATACCTCCTGTAATAGAGTGCCTCAGCTCTGGATGAATGAGCACAGGGGGCACCTTTGGACAGCAGCATTGTAAGTCTGGGGGGAGGGGAGTGTTAGATGTACTAGGAGATTTAGACACTAACAAATTGATGCCAAAATCCAGCTAATACTTGAGAAGCAGTTAGAGCAAACAGTTTATTTCCTTTTGGGATAAAGATTTTACATATAATAAATTAATTAATTAATGAATTAAAGCTGATTATTGTAAGCACCCCTATCGGTGGTAAATGATTTGTCTCATCTCTGTAACTAACACATTCTGCTGGACAGCTTGTTCTTTTGAAAAACAACAGATTTACTTGCCAGATCACCTAGTAAAAATAAAAGAAAAAAAGCCTAAAATAATGAATGCAACCATCATGTCTATGAATTGGTAAGCTGTATGACTGAAACAGAATAGATCAGAACAGAATAGAATAGTAACCACTTCCAGACCAGCGACGTACCCATATGCAACTGGACTTTGGGTGGTTATACCAGACTTATGTCTGCAGCTGTATTCATCACCCTGGTACTATTTTTTAGAGCCGGCAGTCAGGTCTCTTATACAAGCAATTGGAGCAGCTAAATAGCTGCTCGATTGCTTGTACAAGCAGTGGGAGGCGACGTTCTCCCCCCCTCCCACCGCCTTTCAGTGTGTGGCGAATGCGCGTGTTTGTCTCGCACGCACACACCCAAATAGTGATTGTCTCACAGATGTGAGGTATTGCCATGAGCATCATATCATGGGCAGTAGTTCTAATACTAGACCTGCTCTGTAAATATAAAGTGTAACCTGTAAAGGCTTTTAATGTGTCAGTTATAAATAGTAATATTTACGTAGTTTCTCACTGTTGCACTGGCATATGCAAATTTAGTGTGACACGTTTGGTATCTGTTTACTTGGCGTAACATCATCTTTTAAATTTTACAAAAAAACTTGGGTTTTTTTGCAATAAAATTCAAAAAAGTATATTTTCTTCCAAAAATTGAATTTGAAAAACCACTGTGCAAATTCCGTATGACATTTAAAAATATTTAAAAACTGCCAATTTATTCTCTAGGACCTCTGCTTTAAAAAATACATAATGTTTGGGGGGTTCTAAGACTAGCAAAAAATACTGACTTTAAAATGTAAACAAAAAGTGCCAGAAATGGCTTGGGGCCGAAGTGGGTAACAATGCTACTTTGTATCTTTATATTTCACTGAACAGTGTTGTTGTTAAACTCAGAGTCAGACAGGTTTTGTTTTGACAGTGGCAGCCTTGCTGTTCTGTGTACACATCAACTCCAGCTTTGATTAATCAAGAATTTATGAGGAGTGGGGGTCCCGGAAGTAAGGACTGGATGTGCTATACATATCGTGTTTTTGTGGGTGAGTGTAGCATGTCCAATGTCTTCAACTAGTTACGTTCCTGACGTCTCTACTGGTTTTTTTTTCCCCAGACGTTTAACTATTATTGTTGCCTGTCTCTAGACTGAAAGCACCTTGTCCCCATGTTGATGAGGAGAAGGGCCTCTTCCCCACAACTCTGGCCTGTGATTGTGGGGGTCTGCAGGCAGGGGGCTTATTGGAAATTGGAAGCCCCCATATCCCGCCCCCCCATGTGAATAAGTATGGGGTACATAGTACTGCTACCCACGCTGAATCCCGGCCATCTGCCTGCTCCTCTGGCTTGACAGTTCTTAAATATGTAAGGGGCGGGGCCACCCAGTGACATCATGATGTGGCCCCACCTCCTTCTGACATAATTGACCCAGCATGCCCCGATTGAGGTCACTTGGTGGCCCAGCCCCTTACATATTTAAGAACTGTCAAGCCAGCGGAGCAGGCAGATGGCCGGGAGCCAGCATCGGGAGCGGCCATATAGAAGGCTATTTACATATATGTCCAGTGCAGAAATGCGATCCAAGCTTTACCTACAATTATAAACAAATTTTGGCATTAAGGAGGAATTATACCTCTCATCTTTTGAAAACGGGTCTCAGCGATCCATACTCTATAAGTGGAAACAGCGATGACCTTTATTAGGGTAACTATTTCCTTCATTGGAACTTCCCATAGAGATGTTTGATTTTCTGTATATTAATATTTTTATCATTCATCATAGATTTACCATTATTGTTATCCTCTGAGTGCATCCTATTTAAGGAATATCAGCCGATCGAGGTTGGCCATACACAATACAATTTCTTTTCCCAAATTATATGATGATGACGGAATACAAGGAAGGTACTAACGTCTACAATGTTATATTTCCTCTCTAAAGCCATTTAAACTACTGGATTCAAGCTTGTTGCTATAGATGCAGATAAATGCTTAAAGTGACTCTTCCCAGATTCTTTATTTATTGTATATTTATTCTCCAGGAGTTTCATCACTCACTATTCCATCATTCCACATTGATGAATATATGAAGGAAGTACAAAGACACTTCCAAGATAGGAGAGAAACAAAATAAGATATTAAAACTGTGAAGATTCAACCAACTTGAATACTAATACAATGGACTTTCCAAATATTTTAACAGAAGATTTTCTGTCAAGTATTTATTACGGTTCTTTCAGCCATTTACACTGATGCAGCTAAGTGAAAATGCAGAACGTTCTTTTTGTTTTTTTGTTTTTATGCACTGATTTTTTTGTGATTGACAGTGTGTACACCATGCTTTAAATGCCAAACCTTTCCATGATCTATTTGATCTAAATAAAATTATTTGTATCCACTACTGATGGTGACAATTTACTCCGCATAGGATTCATAAGATTCCGTCTTTCTGGCAGGTCTGCTCTAGTCAGCTGCTAACTTTTTTCTTGTGGGGAAGAGGCCCTTGTCCCCATCAACATGGGGACAAAGTGCTTTGGGGGGAGCCCCACCCACACCCAAAAGCACTCCCCGTGGTTTTTTTTTTTGTTTCTCAAATTTTAATTGCAGGCAATTCTTTTGTTTACATTCAGCTGTCAGCAGGGAGCCCACAGATGATGATGAGTTATTGGTTGTTAAAGATGCAGTCGGTTGGCTTCCCGCCCGTCCCTTAACAACCAGCTAAAAACAGAAAAAACTGGAAAAAACCGCTCATATTTGTATCCAGCATTTTTTGGGCTTATTTTTTAACTCTTGGTGTGCATGGAGTCAGAGGTAGTTAGATTCTGATGATCAGCTCAATATCACTTCAAGCAGCGATACTGCAGCATCAATTGTAGGGAAAAACCAAATTGTGCCAAAAAACTAAAGTAAAGTGTGATAATTATAAGGGAAGAACTATAGGTTATGACTGTACTCAAAAGAGATCCTTCATAATTAAAATACTCCTTTAGGAAGGCATTTGTGGTGGGAAAAGATTTCTGTTCTGGGCTGTCTTGGCTTCTCGTGTGTTTGTTCTTTTCCAAAAACAGTGATAGGTAAAAAACAGGCCTATTCTGCTTCCAGATTTTTACATAAGGTTTGCCTGAGGCGGAAAATTAAAATAGCACTATGAACTAAAATCTTATCAAGAGCAAAATGTCACTGATTAAACCATAAGAAAATTAAACTCCTAGGAAATACAAAGAGTGTCCTGCTGTGAAACCTTGGCTCTATGTTCATGATTACCTCTCTCTCTGATGATTACTATAGGGCTTTTCAACCTTTTTGTTGACCATCTATTTGTCAAGTACCTGATTGATGTTTTGCCAGGCAACCACACTAAGCCTGATTATGGAGTAATCATCATCAATATTTCTTCCCTTCCAATTATCATGCCTAATGCACAAGGGTGTGCCTGATTTCATATTGCTTTTGTTAGTGGAAGCAAAGCAGCTAGTATTCTTAGAAGGCGCATCACCCTTATTTTTCTCAGTTCAGGTTACTTTTAACTCCTAGAGCTTGTTTTCGTGTTTTAAAGATAGGTCTGTTTTGCATGAAGTAGCTTTGCATTTGTAGCACTGTATTGTATTTTTTAGCATATTTGGAAATATATTTTATTTTATAGGTTTAAATTAGGAAGAGAGAAAATTAAAAAAAACATTTTCCTAACATTTTTTATTGCAGGATTCACAGCTCTTAATATTTACCCCAAATTATAATCAACAATAATATGTGATCACTGTTACTATGTTTGCAATTTACACCTAACATATCCAAGTGGTAGAGCCCAAATTCAGAGTATTTCTAAAAGTTTAGGAGAGTTTTTTTTTTCAATCTTTTAATGCAGGAAAAATAATCCTTAAAAAACATTAGTGCAGCTTTAAGATTAAGTTATGTGGACAGGAATTACTGCAAGAGTAGTTATGTCTGATGGGCATCCATGTTATCCAGATATATTCTGGGGTCTAGAAATAAATGGGGAGGATTGGTATTTTTTAATAAATAATTTGATTATTTTGCCTAAAAAAAAGCTTGTTTTACTGTGTTCTATCTCGTTTTGCTGCGTTTTTCAAAAGTTTTTCAGCGTTAGAGCATTTTTAAAACTCCTCTGGAGACCCATTAGTCCTGGTTTTTTTTTCCAGCCAAAAATCGTCCAAGCCAAAAAACGTTGATTACAGTCTATGTGTGCATGGACACATAGGATAACATGCTGGGGGGTTTACTAGCTGTAGAAAAAGCCAGAAGCCAAAAACAGCCGATGTAAAAACGTTCAGTGTGCATGTGGACTTAGTGGTGGTAGCACTACTAATGTAAAATGATAGATCCTTGGTCAGCTGGTGTTTTTAAACAAACCAGCTGAGGGTCCTGAATGACATCAATTGACTGAATATGGTCCTGGATCCCTGGCTAGTTTGTTAACACACAGTGGCCAGCTCGAGTGACATTTTACACTGGAAGTGCGACAGGTCGACGGGCGAACATCTTTGAGTGTAGGGTTCGGCTGTTGGATCATTGGACTTACATTGGAAAACATTGTTTCCTTTTTTTCAAATAATGGTCTGTGTCACATTTTGGTTGTTGTTTATTTACTTTTAACAATTTTGTTTTTTTTTTGTGTGGGTGAGTAGTAAAGGATAATAATGTATCATGCACAGATTCCCCTAGGGGAGCAGATATCTGTGTCACACCTATAATAAAGATTCTATATTCCCATAAGTCCCCCCACTTCTTCTTGGGGATGGGATGTGTGGATGATGCCCTTCTTTCCTCAACATTAGAACAAGGTATCTTGCAAGGTACTTTCCCACTGTTACAGATATGTAGCCTGGTATGGTTCAGATGCAGGGACTGCACACTTGCTGCTACCCCTCCCCCTTTCCTGGCCACCCAGGTTGCATGCATGGATGAGAGTATGGTGTGAATTTTAAAGAGGACCACTACCTTTTTTAACCACTTGCCAGCAGGTGCAGTCATGGCAACATACATATACATACATTGCCAGCCTTCTTCCGGGTTTGGGGCATTCCTGCCCCCTGCCAGTCTCTGCTGTGATTGGCCACAACGGAAACTAGCAGATCGGCTGTGGCCAATCACAGAACAAAGTCCTGTGTTTACAAACACACACAGGACTCTGTGTAAACAGAGCAGAGATCTGGCTCTTTTTCTTCCTGAAGTAAAACCAACACATATTACACTTGTTAGGCACACAGTTAAGCTTCTGATTGCTCCTAGATGTCAACCCCTGCCCAGCCAGTTTCATTACTACAGTGTGCAGTGTTATCACTTATCAATGTACTATCGTCACTAGCGATGCAGTGTGAGTTAGCTAATGTCCCTCAGAACAGAAAGTAGAAAATATTGGGGTTTTTTTTTCAAAATTTCTAGGCTTTTTTCATTTATTTAATAAAAATAAAAGACCCAGTGGTGATCAAATACCACCAAAAGAAAGCTCTATTTGTGTGAAAAAAAAAATTGATTATTATTAATATTATATACATTTCTTTTGGGTACAGTGTTGCATGACTGTGCAATTGCCAGTAAAGTTAGCGAAGTGCTGAATAGCAAAAAATGCCTTGGTCATGAAGGGAGTAAAACCGGCTGTAGGTCAAATGGTTAAAGGGCCAGTACACATAGAAAAACAATAAAAAATCATGATATTGAACTCCTAATAACAGACCAGACCCTTCTCACAAACAAAGGAAATTTTGGCTCAGTCTAGGAATGGAAACGTGCAGCAAGTAATCGTTTAAAAAACCTGAGTTTTCTGTGCATTTACCTCTAAAGATGGTGACAAGGCCTCTTTAACTAAGCAAACATTTTAGTGGTAAATATTGATGCATAGTCAGTCATACACATGTAACCTACATTTTAAATGCATTGGAATGCGTTGGTTTTATTTGAGTTTGAAATTTCCTCAGTTAAAATTGTACATACTTAGCACTTAGAAGGTACAAAGGCTCTGGAATTGCTGGATTTGTAGAATAGCATTGATAAGTAAAACTGTGTGGACAGTGTACAATTGGTGCTATGCATTTATTTCATTTTTCTTCTACATTTTAGTAAGAGCTACTTGTGGATGTTCAGTGATGCACTTTATATGGAACCAATATTAATGAGTTCCTTCATTCTTATTCAATAAAACATTTTTTTAAATTATGAATTCTTGCCTTAGCATGGCCAGTGGTAAAAAAAAAGAATAAGAACCCAGCAATTTAGAAAGATTAAAAATGTGACAGAGCCTGTAAAAATTGGGGACCCAATCAGAACTGTTTACAGTATTTATGTACAGAATATAGAAATATGTCCATTGCATACTTTTGTCAGTGTGCAGCAGCTGTTAAATTGCCTATTAAAAAGTGCAAATTATTACTGATTTCTGATGGCTTACAAAAAAAGAAAGACTACGGTTATTCTTCCATCCTTATATTGGCCAACTGTCATGGCCACTTTATTGTTCACTGCATTCTCATACCAAAAAAGAATCATCTGTTCTTACAATTTTTTCTTAGTTCCTCTATCAATAAAGTCCACCTAATGCAGCTTCATGTCATGGATTGCAGGGATCTTGCACTGCTTCTGAAATCAACACCTGGCCACACCTAGTCCTGCCCACTGCTTTCTGAACTGACACTGTTGACACTGTCTCTGTTGCTTACACTCCCACTGTGAGCTGCAGTGTCTGGGAGGGGAAGCGTGTGAGACACAAATGAAGGAGTATTTTGCTTAGTCAGGAAAAGTAACGTTTTTTTTTTCTTTTTCTTTTCTCTTGCCTTTAGGTGTACTTTCATTAACAACAAGGGCCAGTTCAAACCACAATTTCTGTGTTCCAGGTGCGCTTCTGCATGCATATTTTTGATGTGTTCTGGCTTGTTTTTGAAGTGTTCCGGTGCCTTTTTCCTTTCTTCTCAATTCAGAACATGTGTGTTATGGTATGTTTTGGTGCATTTTGCTGTGTTTCACATTTCACAGTTACATACAGAAAAAAATGTAGCAGGTTCTACTTGTGTTTAGTGCACTGCACTGCACTCGTGTGAAGTAGGGCCATTGGAAAATACTGTGCATGTGTTTTTGATGTAGATTAGAAATGCACAAGACTGCATCTGGTGGTATGATCCAGCCCTGAAGCACTTCTGTAAGTTCTGAAGGTGTTTTCACACAAAGAAGAAACACACAACAGTGGCATGTAAAAAATTATATTGTACAAAGAAACACAGAAATTTCTACATTAAAATCCATCAAACTTTTTTTTCTGATAATTTCTCAAAGATAATTTCCTAAATCCATTTCCAGCCCTGCCATGTCATCTTTTCAATCTATCTGCTCAGCTAAAATATCCATCCCAGTATGTAGTACTTTCTCAAAAACCAGAAAAAGATGAGTATGTTTATTACGTACCATAACAATGCAACAGTTCATTCTTGTTACTTAGAAAAAAACTTAAGAAAATACTTGGGGCCTCAGTTCAGCTTTGCAGGTCTATATATACATATACTCTATATACACATAGAAGAAAACCTACGGCACGTGTAAACAATATCAATTGGACTGCTGCTGCACATAAGGTGTACCCTGTCCCTTTAAATTGTAAAACCAAAAAAATGACAGCGCTGTCCTAATTCTTAATGCATGTGATTGAGATTATACCTATATATAACATATACAACATTCAAAACTTATAATAAACACAATATTTTTACATAAAAAAAAATCTAACATAAATGTGCTCAAAGTCGTGTCTTCAGCAGATCTGTTTTTTATGCTTTACTGCTACTTCAATGCTTGTACAGTTTTTAACAAATCATTTGTGTTGTGCTTCATGTCTTCACAGTGAAAGGAGTTTCTTCCTTGCTTTTGTGAAAACAGACGTCGCATGTGCTCAGTGCCCCCCTGTAAGTGATCCCCACTCACCAGAGGGTTGTGACCCTATAATTAGATGGCTATATGAGTCTCGACCAGCTTTATTTCTACTCCACTTCTGCTCAGGTATAAAGGAATGATCTTGTTTGACTTTCTCCGGAGTTTCCTTTTTCTCTGCTTCAGACCTCTAGTGTCACCATCCAGAGTCAAATATATGTGTTCTTTATTTGTTTCACCATAATTGCTCATTCCTATACTGTACAACAGATACCACAGGACACTTTCCCTCAACATTAACATGAGGTGTGACACTCACAAAGCTTTTGTGAATTAGAATAAGGCCATGTTAAATGGACCATACCCCCATAAAATTGTTGTTAGTGTTTTATTGAACTCCCAACACACTGCTTAAGGAAACAAAGTTGCCATTTAGTTAGGGTTTTCATGTACTTTAAATAATAGCCCAACAACAAGACTCAGGTGGTGGTTAAGTAAGAACTCTCATGGTCATTAAAAAATAAAATACTAATCCAAAAATGAATGTTAAAAAATGTACTTTGTCTTTCGAGTGAACAGTGATGTATTTTAGAATAAAAATCCTTCTTTGATGCCTTCCTGCTTCTTTGCTCCTCCCCTGACAGAAGACCAATTTCTGGGTGGTACTATTGTTGAGCTCAGCTGCCACTGCCCCTTTGTTTGATGAGTGCTCCTGTCTATTATCATACCACACAACAGATTATATATTGCTCTGTATTTAGGCTCCTTTCATGTGCCTATAGTCACCTCCTGCCTGAAGTAGCTGGATATAAAATTGTGTTCAGTGGTGGCCCTGAGCTTATGTCACCTCCCTATGTGTTCTCTCCTCCTATGCCCTCCAGTGCTTTTCTGCTTTGTCCATGCACCCAATCACCTGAATTCAGTTCTCCCTGTCTGGCGTGTACTGTCCAATCTGCTGCCTGCCAGCCCATGTCACCAGCTCCATTTGGTGTTATGGTGCTATCAGGCAGCCATCTGTTACTGTCCATGTCTGCTGCTTAATGTTCTGCCAGCCATGCCTGCACACCGAACTAGTTGTGCGCAGTGTCCTTACTAGGTGGCAGGGGTATGATTGGTTGGGTGTCCAATTTGTTCTTTTTTGTTCTGAACCTGTGGTGGTGTCAAAACAAAACACCTGTAATTGAACAAAAAGTGCATGTGAAAATCACATAACAAATATAAATAAATGACAGTGCATGTGCAATAGGTAGGCCCTGCAACCCAGTAACAAAATTGCCTCAGTATTGGCCAAAAGGCCTAGCTCAAGAGCAGAAGTGCAGAAAATGTGCCATGGTTTTGCGCTGGTTTAAACAGTGGGGTTCCCAAGCCAATAAGTGATGCTAAGAGCACCACTAGGGTGACCAGCATCCAGGGGGCACTGACACTGTGGGTTTTCTGCCTTCTAGGTCCATGGCCAGGTCAGGCAGCACTATTCAAACCAGGAGACACCGGTTTCTTCAGAACCCTGCACAACAGGGAAGTACTCCTGACCCACACACACACCTGACATGGTGCACACTCAGTTCAGTTTTCTATCCATTGGGAAGACCCCTCATGAACACCATCAAACCTGCAGCCAAAAGGTCAGAACGAAGGTGTAGCACCCCTACTGAACACTGATAATAGCAGATACTACACTTAATCCTTGCTGTGGTCACAGATGTGTGCAGAACACACTATACGTCATGATGAAGTTACTTTTTACTTGGACAGTATAGAGAGCGTCTGTGTTGGGAAGGGTTTACACGTTCCTTTCTCCTGCATTCCTAGTAACAGCGTTTGTCTTGGGCAAGGGCATGGAGATGGAAACAAATGCCATCAATCAAAGCTCATTTGGTATTCATCACCTTGCTAGCTGTTTGGTTGGATAATGGTGGGAGGAGGCAGGTCGACTGCACTTTGCTCCCTGGGGGACAGAGGCAGCTAAAAAAATCAGATGTGACTCCTTTAATGACACAAGGGGGTTGATTTACTAAAACTGGAGAGTGCAAAACCTGGTGTAGCTGTGCCTGGCAGCCAATCAGCTTCCAACTTCAGCTTTTTCAATTAAAGTGGTTGTAAAGCCTCAAAGTTTTTTTACCTTCATGCATTCTATGCATGAAGGTAAAACCTTCTCTGTGCAGCATCCCCCCCCTCCAACCCCCCTGATACTCACCTAAGCCCCCTCTCAATCCAGCGGTGTGCACTGCAGTCTTGACTATCCCGAAACACTCTTCTCTGCAAAGAGACACCTACTCAGGAGCACAGTGCCGCCAGCAGGTAAATACGGGAATTGCAGATTCCATCATCTCATATCACTTTACAGCTAGTAGTCAAAATAACAGAAATACTGCACAAAAAAAGAAGTTCAACCTTCAAGTAATAAAATCACAATTCAAAACACAGATGGAAAGGTGAATCATTAACAATGTACAACTGTTGGACCATTCCCCTGTCATACAGTGAGTGTTATTGGAGTCATTTATTTATGCATACCTTTCTTTGCCCTAGTCATGGTTATTCTGTCACCTTTGTTATAAGAGGGTGTATTTAATGAACATGTTCTATCCACAGCTAAACACATCTTGAATGCAAAGTGATCTTTTTAAAAATATGTAAGAGCTAAAATGTTAGCTGCTTAAATATAAAACAGTATTTGTGTACAGTTTGTAATAACTTGTGTTTTGATCTGATATTTACTGTCAGGTACCTGAAGAGGAAGGGATTTTTTTTAAGGTAGGTCAATTTTATTTAAAGTAGATGTGATCCTAACTGAGCGGCATTCAATTTGCTAAAACAATGTATCTCAGAAACAAATTGTCTACATAAACTCCAGGATTAGCTGAATTTCTCAGGGTGGGTTTCCTGATAGTGGCAACATTAGACCATGGGGTTGATTTACTAAAACTGGAGAGTACAAAATCTGGTGCAGCTGTGCATGGTAGCCAATCAGCTTCTAAATTCAGCTTGTTCAGTTAAGCTTTGACAATGAAACCTGGAAGCTGATTGGTTTCTCTACAGAGCTGCACCAGGTTTTGCACTCTCCAGTTTTAGTAAATCAACCCCCAAGTGTGTAATATGTGTGGAAACAGCCATTTTTAGTCTCCATTGAAAGCCTTTGTATGAGGGTGGCAACACATTGGCACAATTGGTAGATAAGGACAGAGGGTTGTAACCCTAAAACAGGAAATACTATAGCAAGGACCTTCAGGGCAAAGTCATCAGATACTGTGTTAATGAACTGTGCAGGTTTAAAAAGACTTGAAATTACTTTTGAAGTTACTTTTCCATAGCAAACATTTTAGTGACTTCTTTTACATATGCTTTAACTATTATAAGTTCATCTTATAATAGTCATAGGTACTAGAGCTATGACTGTAAAGGTAGAATTTCATGACTGACTGATATGAATACAATAGCTATAACTTTTATTTTCCATCCAAAAAATAGCAAGCTAAACATCAATAGCCCAATACCTGAAAAAATCTAAGTGTGTATGGACTCCATTAGTGCCCAGAGAAGCCAATTTTGAAGGACTGTGAGTACTCATTATGGGAAACCCATTTTCTACCAAGGTACATTTATAAACGTCATGGTAGACAAGTGGCTAAATAGAGATCACAGCTGCTGCTTCATCTGTGAGCTTGATACCAGCTTTAACAGATGGTGAAGGGCTTTCCAATAAAAGTGATCAGGAAGTTGTAGAGCTGCCTGATCACTTTCACGAGGCTTTCAAAGGAGTTCACCCCCACACGCAGAGAGCCTGGGATCACGGGAAACAGCTTCCCCTGGAGTAAGCAGGAGCAACATGGGGAGCATGTATTACATCACGTACGAGGTCACAGCTGTCATTCCTCGGCAAGTGTAGCCAAGGATGCAGCTATTGCAGCAAAATCTGTACTGGAAAAAGTTGCATAGGAGAGCAGGGGAATCATTGGGGTCTAATAGACCACCATTGTCTCCATAAAGCGAATCTGTCATTTGCCCATGATATCATATGGAGGGCTTGTTACCACCCTTGTGATGGCAACGAAATAAAAAAAAAAATGAATGTCACATTTCTCCTCTCACTTCTAATTGGTCATGTGCACTTCTCTATGCACACTACCAATCTCATAGTCTATAATACATAGTCCCCAGTTCACATCGGAAGCAAACAAGAGAAGGTGGTGATATTGCTACCAAACACGAAGCTAGATTATAGCAAAAAATAAAAAATGGAGATTTGGGGGAGGCTGAGTGCAATGGAAAGGACTTTTTTGAGTTAAGAATATATGCCAGTGTAGAATTTTCTTAAAGTGGTTTTATACCCCAAACCAAAAATTTACTATACTGCAGCTTCCAATCCTTAGATCTGGTGGCTGCATTAATTTTCTTTTTTTAAGGATTTATTCTTACTGTTTTCATCTGGTGATCTGGCCAATAACACACCTCCATTATTAGAGTGCCCCCACTCTGGATGAAGGAGCACAGGGGAACCTTTGGACAGCAGCATAGTCCGTCGGGGGGGAGGAGTGTTAGAAGAACTAGCAGATTTAAATACAATAACAAATCAAAGCCAAACTCCAGCTAACATTTTATAAGCAGTTACAGCAAATATTTTTTTCCTTTTGGAATAAAGGTTTTACATGAATAAATTAAAGATGATCAATGTAAGCATCCCCACCAGTGCTAAATAGTTTGTCTCATCTCTGTAACTAACACATTCTGCATGAAAGCTTGTTCTTTTAAAAAAAACCCAACAGACTGACTGGCAAGATCATCACCAGATGAAAATAAAAAAAAGAAAGGCTAAAAAAAAACAAAAAACAAATACAGCCATCACATCTAAGAATTGATAAGCTGCAATATAATAAATGTCTGCTTTTAAACCAGAATTTAGTGCCACGTCAAAGTTCTGTATATTTGAGTCTTCTGGATAAAAATATTGTTTGGAAAAATGAACTACCTGTGTGTTTTTTCTCTTGCTACTCTGTATGCTGGAGTTCAGAGCTACGTCTACCTTGTACTTCTTCTTCCTTTCACACTCCAGACCTGCTGTAAGGGACAGCGAGTGGCTGTTACAGATCTAATCCAGGTACTTACACTGCTTACATGTAAAAAATAAATTTGTAAACTATGAATGATTGCAGAGCTAATTGTGTCTTTTATACCTGCACTGCAATTCACTTTTAAAACAAAACCCCAAATAAAAGCAGTCTGAAAAATAGGAAAGTAAATAGATCTTCTTCTACTTGCTCTGCTAAATGCCACCCTTATTCAAGTAAATGAAAACCAATACTTCCATTGTCATGTTCTTGGTCCCCCTGTTGTGCACAGAAAAAGGACACAGGAGATCGACATTCTTAGAAATGTTCGTTTCTGCAGAAAGTTTGGGGGACGAATTCTCTTTAAGCGGCAATGTTCAGCGGCATGGACAACAGAAAAGGTGAGTACTCAGCTTCTCCTTTGAAACATTTTATTCTGACATTTTTTGCCACAGAGAATAGTATTCCCTTTATTCAATGCCTGATCAGAAATGTTTAAAATAAAACCCCAGGTTACATTAAATGTTGGAAATTTGTCCAAAACAAAGCCACTCTTTTAGAAAAAAAGTATTTATTTGCAATATTCAGTAGAAGTAATCCCCAAAAAGTCTCCACTTCACTATTTTATATAAATAAAAAAAAATTGCTGAAAAATAACCCCCAATGTCTGTGCAAAACTAAAGAACCTTCAAGTAACAAATGCAAAGAACTCCCTAGAAGAAATAATTGTATCACTCAAGTAAAGTTTTCTTCATTATGTTTTTTTCTTTTAAATTAAAGTGGTTGTAAACCTCAGACATAAAAAATGAACATTTCATATACTTCTATAAGGTGTACTTGTCTCCATTAAGAGCACTAAATCTGGCCATACACGTGTGGATTTTCAGAGAATATTGGTAAGAAAAGTCATACGAAAATACTTTGAACATTCAATAAATGGACAAATGTTGTTCGAAAATTGTCTTTTACTTTTAACAATTGCTTTTAAAATGAATGTAATTTCTGAATGATAGCCACATACACTGGCTGAAAATTTGTTTGTTCGAGAAAAGTTTTCCTTATTACCCCTTTGAATTTTCCCATCACAGCTGTTGAAAATGGAAATCGATTTGACCCCTAGCAATAACGATTAGAAAATCAAATGAATATTCTTGAAACGACAATTCTCAAATGAAAATCTATACCTGTATGGCCAGCTTTAAGCCCCGTACATACAACAAGAAAATTGAACAAATGACCGTCTGTTTTTTTTTTTTTTTGCATGCCCATCATCTCATATCGAAAGTGAAGAGGCTACTAATGTTACAAAAATGCTTGTACGATAGAAAGAAAATTCAGAAGAGATGTAATGTATTTGTATTGTATTTTTGGCTGAAAACTGTACTGATTAACCACTTGCCCTCCTGAAGATTTAACCCTCTCCCTGACCAGGCCTTTTTTTCCATTACGGCGCTGCGTTACTTTAACTGACAATTGCGCAGTCATGCAAAACAATCTTTTTGACTATTTGCTATTAAACATGTCCAGTAAAAAAAATAAAATCTAATTTCGGCATAAATTTAGGCCAAAATGTAATCTTCTACGTCTTTGCTAAAAAAAATCCCAATATGTGTAAATTAATTGGTTTACGTGAAAGTTATAGCGTTTACAAATGGCGGTATAGATACCGGAATTTCTTTTTTTTTTTACTAGTAATGGCGATGATCAGAGACTTATAGCAGGACTGCGGGACTGCGGTGGACATTCTGACACTGGGAGAACCTGACTTACAGTGATCGATGCTAAAGAAAAAGCACTGACACTGTACTAATGGTTAACATTAGTTAACAGGAAGGGGTTAACATGAGGGCGATCACAGGGTTGTCTGTGTGCAGGGAGTGGTTTACTAGGTGGAGGTGTGTTTGTGCTTCACTGTTATAACACTTCTCTGGACGACTGTGCTGTGCACAGCCATCCAGAGCAGTGTACCTGAGCTGACAGGGAGGAGGACTGTTAGTAAACATAACAGTCCTCCTCACCATCGGAGATGTTCGGTAATCACCGGGCGCTGGCGGGTAATCACAGGCCAGGACCCGGTGATTGACAGCTGCGGCGCGGCTTGTGCATGCACGCCCCCCTACCCGGAAATGCAAAATCACATGTACTGTATATACGTGATTTTGTACATCCATGCCGCCCTGGAGCAGTATATTTGCTATAGGGTGACGGGAAAGCGGTTAAACAAAAAACGTACAATCTGGCATTGTATGAGAAACATTTTCATGCTTGTCCCTTCAAATAATTTCAGACGAAAGCTGTGCACTCAGATTATCGTATGATCGCTTTGAAAGTGGTATTTTTCATACGCTTTTCTGATAATGTATACTAGGCATTAGTGTCATTTCTGTCTGCTGCTTTGTTCCTCTGCTATCTTTATTCACTTCTGACAAGTTTACCTGACACCAAGAGAAAAATGGTGACAGGGGAGGGACCTCCAGCAGACTGACAGCCTCAGTTCTGTTCCTTTGAGCTGTGTGGCGGGGTGTGTGTCTCTTCCCTCCAATCAGCTCTCAGAGCTCTCCTCACTGAGCTCTCCATTGTGCAATTTTAACTCTCCATCCTCTTTTCTGAACTCTCAGACAAGCTTATAAATTCAGCACTTTAAATGGATGTAGAGAAGAGAAGACTACAATAAACAGGTACACCTTCTGTTGGAGGATTTGTTTCATTTCTATGTATCATCTGAGGATAGTCCCTTCACTGGATATATGTAAGGATTTACAACCACTTTAAATTCAACAAAAATCACTAAAATTTTAATTTTAAAAGTAAAAATCTTTTTAAACCTGCAGCTTTCGTTACCTTGTGATCCTGCCATGAAGTTCCTCGTTTAGACACTTCCTGCAATGGGGTGACAACTGTCTTCCTATTGTACTCTTGCTTTGTCACCCTGTCACACACACCCCTGGTAGAGACTAAAAAGATCTGAGTGTATACACATTAGGATTGATTTAGTAAAGGCAAATAGACTGTGTACTTTGCAAGTGCAGTTGTTCTAGACCTTGTAAATGGAGGGAAGTTGTTTGGCTTCCATCATCCAATCATGTGCAGGCAGGGCCGCGAACAAGAGGGAAACCACCAGTCCACCTGTACGGGCCCCAGGCCAGCAAGGGGGCACAGGCAGCTGGGTGAATCAGATGTGGGCAGGGATCGGCACGGTGGGGGAACAATTACTTGAACCAGTCTTCTGTATGGCTCTCTCTGCAACATCTGAAAGCTGGATTATTCTCTCCCCTGCCCACCATGCCATTCACCCTCCCTGTACGCATCTGATTCACCCAGCTGCCTGGGCCCCCACAGTGCTAACTTCCCTCCTCTCCTTCCCTCCGGCAGCTGCAAGCACACAGTAGGATCCTTCAGGATGGAGAGTAGGGGAAGGGTTTGATAATTATGTTACATTAACCAGCCCCTTCCTTTCCTGAATGAACACAATGAGTGATCGTTACTGATCACTTACTGTATTCATTTATAACTGAAGAATAGTAAACTGTTTGTTTTTTTTTTTTTGAAGGGGGCCCTGTCAGGTTGGCTGTATGGGGCCCCATGATTAAGTGTTCTTGCATGGCAAGACCACTTACTGCTATCTCACATATATATTCTGATTATTATAGCCAAATTTACCACCCTAACTCCTCCCACAGTTTTTACACTACATAGACAGTAATATACCGATACGTGTGGATTGTTCCCGATTGGTGTGCTATTACTTTGTGGAACGTTTAGCCGAATGGTTCACCAAATATCGGCATTTTTGTGGTGAAATTGGTCCCATAGGAATGAATGGCGGAATGTTCAGAACTAGAGTGGGAGCTGACAAAAGCTAGAGTGGGAGCTGAAAAATTAGGACATGATTTCTAAACTGCCATCACTCCTTCATTTTCAAGCCCACCTACACAAATCTTATATCAAAACGTTCAGCTATCCCTGCTGCCACAAAAATGTCCACGGCTAAGCCATAGTCCTGATAGTTTTCACAATATGACCATTTATTTGCAACTCACGACGCCCATTGACATTCATTGAAACTCCACTCTAGCCACCTCAAATTTGAAGGGCAATTTCTAAACTGTGACTGTGCCTTCATTTTAAATATTTCAGAGACATACTATGTATAAAAATGTAGGCCTGGGTCTTGTGATTCTCATAATATAAAGCTCTTTGGTGTAGGATTTATAATTTTTAAACTACAACCGTTGACATTGGATTGCTGTGAGTGGTTCAGAAAGCTGCTGTTGGACAAAAGAGTGGCTTTGGATCCACCCACTACCGTGAGCTGTAAGTCAACATCAAGATGAACGTGATGGGGCACAGTTCCCATGGAGGGAGCGCACTGAGGAAGGAATGTCCAGTATGAACAATTGAAGTGATTGTATATCAGCGATCACTAAATGGCGGACCGCGGTCCGTGGACAGCCCCAGCAGCGCTGCCACCCAGACTGCCAGCCAGCAATGACAGATCCCCTGCTGAACAGGGCGGTCATCACAGCAACATGACATCACATGTGCACCCCACCCCTTTCAGCTCACTGTCTCTCCAGCTCACCCTCCCTGCCTGTACACGAGCGTCCAGCAAGGATCCCGACACTCCTGTATGCCCTCAAGGTAGGGTGTAATCTTACAGGGGAACTCTGATGGGCACATTGAATGTTAAGGGGCACTCTGATGGGCACAACATAGACTGTGCCCATCAGAGTGCCCCTTAACATAACATTTGCCTATCAGAGTGCCCCTTGATATAAATGTGCCCACCAGAGTGCCCCTTAACACAAAATGTGCCCATCAGCATTCCCCTTATTTTGTGTTAAGGGGCACTCTGATGGGCACATTTTATGTTAAGGGGCACTCTGGTGGGCACATTTATATCAAGGGGCACTCTGATGGGCACAACATAGAATGTGCCCATCAAAGTGCCCCTTAACATAAAATGTATCCATCAGAGTGCCCCTTAATATAAATGTGCCCATCAGGGTGCCCCTTAACATTTAATGTGTTCATCAGAGTGCCCCTTAACATAAAATAAGGGGCATGCTGATGAGCACATTTTATGTTAAGGGGCACTCTGATGGGCACATTTTATGTTAAGGGGCACTCTGATGGATAAATTTTATGTTGAGGTGCACTCTGATGGGCACAACATAGAATGTGCCCATCAAAGTGCCCCTTAACATAAAATGTATCCATCAGAGTGCCCCTTAATATAAATGTGCCCATCAGAGTGCCCCTTAATATAAATGTGCCTATCAGAGTGCCCCTTAACATAAAATGTGCCCATCAGAGTGCCCCTTAACATAAAATGTGCTCATCAGCATGCCCCTTATTTTATGTTAAGGGGCACTCTGATGAACACATTAAATGTTAAGGGGCACTCTGATGGGCACATTTATATTAAGGGGTACTCTGATGGATACATTTTATGTTATGGGGGCGCATACTGTGGAAAGGGGCACTCTGATGGGCGCATGTGATGGAAAGGGACACTCTAATGGGGAATATGATGTATAGTGGAACTCTGATGGGGAAATATGATAGAAAGGGGTACCTGGAGTGTAAGGGGGCACTCTGACGGGAATACCTGATGTAAGGTGGCAATGTGATGGGGATACCTGATGTAAAGGGGCACTCTGATGGAGACAACCAATATAAAGGAGCATTCTGATGGGCACACCTGATGTGATGGGAATACATTATGTAAAGTTGCACTCTGATGGCGACACATAATGTAAGGGGGCATGCAAATGGGCACACCCTATTTGGACCTTGGCCAGAAGAAAATTTTAGTGACTGGACCTCCTTGAATTTTAATTCAATACCCCTGTTGTATATGATCACCTTGTAAAACAACCCATTCTGTTTAAAATAGAAATGAAAGGTAAAACATTTGTGTATAGATATTAAAAACATTATAAATACCCTTTTTCTCCTTTTTTAAAAGTGAGCACATTCCCTCAGTTCTCAGCTGCATAAGAGCTGGGGGAGGAGAAACAGCAGGCATTGATCTTCCCAGTGAATGGCTGTGCAGGGGGGGATAATGTGTCAGCACAAGTCTTATCATTGGAGTTCCCAGCACAGTTAGAGAACTGACCACAGTGTGCTCTCCTGCCTAGTTTGGTCAGTTTTTAATAGGAACACAAAGGGACTGGCAGGAACACCAGGAATTTCATACAAAGGAAGAGAACAGGATAGTTTTTCATACAAGTACATGGTACAGCAGGCACAGATCAGGAATCTGAAATTTTGGGTTTACATATTGTACTGACAGATTCATGTACCTGTACCTGACAAACACTGGCAGTTTTGGTGCGATGGCCCATAGAAACACCCTTTATTAATCCCCCATTGAGTTATTACTGTACCTTGGCTCAAATGTTGAAATAAGTTAACAAAGCCCAAGAATCTCAAGAATAATAAATAGTCAGTGAAGAGTTTGGTAAGTGTTTGCTTACTATGTAGACAAATAATTGATTCAGTACTTTTTTTTCTGCAGGTCAACAGAAAAGCAGAAAAAAAGTAAAATAGTAAATACAATTTCATTCTTCCATATGGAACCCAGAAATGGTTTATTTAATGACCCAGTAAAGTCACTTTATTTTATCTGCTAGATAATGAGGAACATGGCTGCCACAACATAGTTTTCACTGTGTAGTTGGTTAGATGGTCCTGATAAACACTGACAGCACTGTATCTGTAGGTTACCGCAAAGCTGTCGTTCTGTGATAAGACAATACTTTCAGGGAACACCTAACAAGTGCCAACGTCCTGAGTGCCAGAGAAACAAACAATTCTCAGACTGTCTAAGCCACTGGTAAACCATACAATTGGAAACTAAAGGAAAATCATTAGAAAAACTCCTCCAACTTTAAAGCCCCGTACACACAATGAGAATATCGGAGGAATGATCATCTTTTTTTTGTATGCTAAAATGAAGAGGTTACTAAAGTTACAAAAAATCTTGTACGACAGAATAAAAATTCAAAAGTGATGAAATGTATTTGTATTGTGTTTTTGGACGAAAACTGTGCTGAATAAACAAAAATCAAATCATCTGGTATTGTACAAGAAAAATGTTTGTGCTTGGCCCTTTGAATAATTTTGTACAAAACCTGTGTACTAACAATCAGATTATTGTATGTTCGCTTTAAAAAGCGGTATTTTCTGTATCACTTCATTCCAAAGGATGTGTAACTCTTTACAACTAATCTTGTAATCAGCAGGAACCATGTGTGGGCAGGCTGAATGTACCAAGTTGATTGATCAACTTGGGTACAACCAGCCTACTGGATTCACTTGCGATTATCGCTAGCATCTGCTATAGCCACTAGCAATAATCACTGTTTTCAACTGGGGGGGGAAGGCTTCCCCCTGCCCCCTTACCCGGAGAATACAATTGCTCTATTTAGCTGCTGGCTGAAAGTAAGCAAAGAGTCAAGGATGTTGGTGATGTCATTATGCAAATATGGCAATGGTCCACACTCACAGACTGGAGGGTAGACCTCTTCCCACTAGCCACCACTAACTCCTGGCTCAACCAGGTTTACTGCTGCCACTTGTAATTATAATCCAGTGTACTCCAGCAGTGCAGGCTATATGGGCCACTCCTATCCAGCTACCTGTGGCTTATATGTGCATTGGTCCACTTTACACCTTCACTGGGGTATTCATGTATCTCCTTGAATAACATCGATCTGGCTAGAAGCACAGTCCATGCCTTTTACTTAATGCTTATTTATACAATTTTCTGCTCGTGTGTACTAGGCTTAAATCTTGGCATAACAAGTAAATTCCCAGCTGTCATACATATACTGTATGTTTTACATATACTGTATGTTGATTGTTTTACCTTCCAAGGGATTTGTAACTCTTTACAACAAATCTTGTAATTGAAGAATCCCTACCACAATGCACAGCCAGGCAGGTGAAGCTTGTTTCCTGGTTCAGCTATACAGCTCCCTATGGCTCCAGCATTCTCACTTGGACGATTGATGAGTATAATCACCTATGGGAGTTGACTTAGGCTGGCCATAGATGGTTTGAATCTCGGCCAGTTCAGCAGGAATCATGTGTGGTCAGGGAACCGTGTGTACCAAGTTGATTGATCAACCAGCCTGCAGGATTCACTTTTGCAATTTTGCTATCGTCTGCTATAGCCACTAGCAATAATCACTGTCTTCTCCCGGTGAGGACGGCTTCCCCCGTCCCCTGCAATTGCTTGGCAGGAGGAATTCACGTCAGCACTGTCTGTGTTGATGGGGGAATAATGTGAATTTCTTTCCTGCAACCTGTGGTTGCACCTTCTATGGCCTGCCTTAAACTTCATGAATTATTTATTTATTACAGGTACTTCTATAGCGCCGTCAATTTATGCCGCTCCTTACATATGTATTGTACATTCACATTAGTCCCTAACCCTCAAGGAGCATACAATCTAAGGTCCCTAATTTGCATTCATACTAGAGCCAAGTTAGACAGGATCCAATTAACCTACCAGCATGTCTTTGGAGTGTGGAAGAAAACCGGAGTAGCCGGAGGAAACCCACGCAAGCACAAGGAGAACATGCAAACTCCATGCAGGAGGTGCCATGGATGGAATTCGTACTAATGACCCTAGTACTGCCAGGTGGAAGTGCTAACTATTTAGCCTCCCTAACATAATAAAATAATGTAATGTAATAAAAATGATATATGCAGTACATATAATTAGGGCTAATTACTCTCCTTTAGATAGCACAGGAACTGTGTACATGACAGCTGTGAGTTTCTGATGCCAACAGGTATTTTTTGTATTTGCTCAACAGATATAACAAAACATTCTGGTACAGTGGATATAAAAAGTGTTTTAGGTTTACCCCCCCCCCCCTAAAAGATTTCAGTTTGTTTTTCAATTGAGTTATACAATTTATAGGTCACATTAAAAGTGGAAAAAGTTCTGAAATGATTTATCTTTGTCTCATTTTATTACATCACAGAAACCTGATATTTTAACAGGGGTGTGTAGACTTTTTATATCCACTGTATATATAACAGAACAAAATGGAGAAAATAGGAATGAGCTTGGGTTTGGTTCAAATCCAAATTTATTCCTAGTATCAAACTAGATAAATTCATGTTTAGGGTTTACATACACTTAAGCTCACCATACAGCTGTACAGCCTGACTGTACAATTTTCTATAGATTTACCAAAACTATGTAGTATGAGGCCCCTCCTAAATAATCAAATCAATTTGTATACTATCAGGCAGGACTTTGCACTGCTGTATAGCGGTTGGCAGATTGAAAGAACATCATTAGACATGTGCATTGTGTTTAGTTTTTCGGATGAAAATGTCATTTTCAGAGATTTGGATGTATACAAATCTCTGAGTGGAAACATTATCAAATGTCAACGAATCTGAAAAAAAGTTATAACGAATTAACAAATGCATTAGTTTCATTCGGAAGACGTCACATGATGCGATAGTAGTTAGGGCCATGGGGAAATCTAAAATTTTAAATCCTTTGATAGATAAGTCCAAGCTAAAAATTATACATAAAAATGAGGCTTTGGAAACTTTAACACTGATAGAATTATTTACATCATGTGGATCATTTTGTTTTGTATTTATAAAGGAATGTTGGAAAGACCATGCAGGGGATTCAATAAAGTAGTTACCCCACCTTTCTGGCAGTATGGCCCGTTTGAAATGGTCTGCACCAGGGGCGGACTGACAACTCAGGGGGCCCCGGGCAAGAGGGAATCATAGGCCCCTGTGTCCTTGCCCAAACTAAAAAAATCCTATGAAAAAGGTACCAGCGGCATCTCATGGGGCCCCCTACTGACCCCGGGCCCTCGGGCAGTGCCTGAGTTTCCAAATGGTCAGTCTGCCCCTGGTCTGCGCCTAACCCATAAAAGCCTTTTGATAATTTAGTTGGGAGATCTAACATCTGCATCAGATTCAGGTAGTTCCTATTTGGAAATATTGTCTTTGTTTTTCTACAGTATATTATTCATCATAATATTCAAAATCCTGATGAAATTCAAAGTGCGTGGACCATTGACCTCACTGTGCTCTCGATTATGCCTATTGCATTGTATTGTATTTTAATGTTTTCCTTTTGATATGCATATTGGTAATTTTATGCATGAATTTTTGGAGTTCTAAACATACAGTATGTTGTTTTTGTTCTATATTGTAACTATAGGAGGCATAATCAAAGTCCCATCTATATTTATTTAGTTCTTATATCTACCATTTTTAGAACCTATTACTATAATTGCAACAGTTTAAAAAAGAATTACCATCATTTCACAGATAAGTAAACTGGTGCTAAACAAGACCACCACTGAGTTGGCATACAGAGAGACACCGTGGAACATTTTGTGCTGGGAAGCTGCACAAGGCTTGGGATTGCTAAATGTATGCAAGTATTTTTTCATGATACTGTTGCTTCCTAGAAACAGAAGACTCATTTGTGACTATAGTTATCTGCTGGTTGATGGCTGAATGTAAACATAGAGTCAAGGATGCTGGTGATTTCATTACACAAATATGGCAATAGTCCACACTCACAGACTGGAAAGTAGACCTCTTTCCACTAGCCACACTAAACTCCTGGCTCAACCAGGTTCACTTTGTTCACTTGTAATTACAATCCAGTGTACTCCGTCCAGTGCAGGCTATTATGGGACACTCCTATCCAGCTACCTGTGGCTTAGATGTGCATCGGTCCACTTTTCATGCCTTCACTGGCATATTCATAGCATCACTCCGGCCACAAGCAAAGTCCATGCCTTTTACTGAATGCTTATTTCAGTGGACATATTTCAGTGACACAGCATCACATCCACAGACAAACATAATAATAACAATTGTACCAGTCTTTACCATCTTCAGTGGTATGATATAAGTCCCTTGTTTGATGGTCAGGGGTTTACTTCAGTGAATGAGCCCAACTCAAGGGGAAACCCTCTGCAGGGGAAGCCCAAAAAGGGGAAGAGAAGGACACTGCCCATAGCAGAAATATTCCATGATGCTGTTGCTCTACATTCCTTCTTTCCCACTACCTAGGTTCCACCCACTACTTATATAGAGAGGACAGAGTAGAGATCTCACTTCCTGTGCAGGAAGGAGCGTACCAGGAGGAGCCCAAAATAAAGGGAGAAATATTAACCCCTTCCTACAGGTGTGTTTGGCAAACCTCTCCTGGAATACAAGAAGGGGTTCTCAGATCACCAAATACCAAAAAAAGATGGTTGAACTAGAGCAATGGATGAGAAAAGTGCTGAGCATATACAGTAGACTGTAGTCCTTGTATGCATTTCAAGATTTCATGCACACTTGTGTCTGAGCTTTACCTTTATTTATAGAGAAAGTAAAACATATTTTCAGAGATTGCATTGTTTGGTTAGAATCGAATTATGTACCTGTGTGAAAAAATCCTTTTCTGGGCATGCTACTAAACACAGAGATTTGTAGATTAGTCTAGTGCTTCACAACCTTTTTCCAGTCGCGGCACCCTTTAAAATTATACACAATCTTAAGTCTCTGCATTTAAAAATGTAAAAAACTGAACAAATAGTTTTACACCGAACACCCAATACTAGAGGTGATTTAACCTTTCAAAGCAAATACACCTTTGCAAACTAGTACTGAATTGAATTCCAGCATTTCTCTTCTCTCTCAGTTTCTCTCCCTCACTCATCTAAAATGACCCCAGTGCTGATGGAGAGGAGCAGGCGACGGACAAACAAGGATGCTGTTTAGGCGTCCAACATTCTCCTCATCAACCAGTGACATCATTGATGGTTAGGATGTTGCACAATAAAAACCTGTGGCCTTGTGTACCTAAAAAGGAAAGCTTGATTCATCTGCCAGCTTGTTGAGAATTTTTGGGAAATTTGGAGAAATTTCTAGGCTTTTGTTCAGGGCACCCCTAAAGAATCCAAAAGGCACCCCAGGGTGCCTGGGC
Source organism: Staurois parvus (assembly GCF_062004578.1). Classification (NCBI taxonomy): domain Eukaryota; kingdom Metazoa; phylum Chordata; class Amphibia; order Anura; family Ranidae; genus Staurois; species Staurois parvus. The sequence goes on from NW_028318340.1 coordinate 8,739,571, forward strand.
ATCCTGCTTGAATAAGGCTAGATTAGCCATTAAATAAAAGGTTAATTACTGTATCAGTGATATTGTGTAATTGCTCAGAAACTTTTGAGATGCATTCCAAAGAGTCAATTTATTGGATTGCCAGGTGTAAGTCTCCGCCTCTCTAGACACTTGGCCTCCTCAGCCCTGCTCCTCACCCCTCAGTCTATCGCAAATCACCCAGTTTTGGTTCCCGGAGGGTCCATTAGAGCTGTGCACACCGTGAGCGGCCAATATGGCCATCTGTAAGGAGAGGTGGCAGAGTGTCCAGGATTGAGCTACAGAGCACAGTACTGGCAGGACTCCCTGGGGAGGAGGACTACACTGAGCTCAGCGACTCCAGCCAACTGGAGGAGGAGGGGGCAGTGCAATATGTAGGTGGGGCTTTGTGTGGATGTGGCTTCAGTGTGGGTGGAGACAAAGGGGGCGCCATGATCTCAGATTACCCAGGGGCCCCATGAGTTGTCAGTCCATCCCTGTACAGCACGAATCAGAATTGTAGGTGGTGAAAGTGGGGTTGCCACCTCATCCCTTTAAAACCGAAACACATTAATTACACAGGTTCTGTGGCTGATTAAGGTGGTAATTAAACTGACTTAGTACCTTATCTGCATTAAATTAGCCTCAGAACCTATGTAATTATTCTGTGTTCGGTTTTTAAAGGGATGAGGTGGCAACCCTAGGTGAAAGAGGCGAGCGTAAACTCTCTTCACAGGGGGCACTTTGTTTTCCATTTTTTTAATAACGACAGGTTGGCTTCAAGCTTGATATTCAAGCCTCATACTCATATGAACCATAATGGTGCAACAACATCCTAAGAAGCAAATATTCTTCTACCTGGAGATCTAAAAAAAAAAAAATACTGTTTTATCTTAAATATCTTCCAACACAAAAGAAGATGCAGTGCTCAGTTCACAAATTCTGTTCAGACTCATTTAGAAGAGAGATCTCTAAATTTAATCTTGACAACAAATATAATAACAGAACGTAAAGGAACAATACTGTAAGTATCTGTACTCACTGGAATATTATTTAGATTCATGCCAAATCACCCGACAATACATGTGTGCAGCAGATGTGATAACATTCCTAAAAAAGAACTAAAAGCTGCAGCTGAAAAATGACTCCTGAATTGTATTAAGTCCCAGAAAAAAAATAAAGCCCACAGCACAGCTTTTGCAGACCAGTGATGTCTGGCATATATGATTAGAGCACCTGATGCAAAGTTTTTGAAAGCATGAGTCATTGTCATGCTGGTTATCCAGAAGGCAAGCATGCAGCATATGTGAGGAATGAAAGCTATGATCGCCTGTTTAGTAACAGTCACAAACAAGTAATCAGATGCCAGAATAGGGGATGTTTAAGGCATACCTTTTCAAGAAAAGACCTTTGCACTTGGCGACATTTCAGAAATAACTTGGCACTTGAACATACTTATACATGTAGCCAGGGTCGTAATTAGCGCTCATACCAACCTAGGTAAATGTAAATGACTTTGCTCTTTTTAGAATGTTTTAGCTTTATTTCTATACTCTTGTCATGTGTGATTATTAATGTTAAAGTTGAACTCCAGGCAAACAGCTAAAGAAATAGGTGAAAAATAGGTTGTGCTACTTTTTTGCAGGTAAAAAATAGTGCATTTCTTATTTTTTTTCTTGGGAGCCTGTAAATCATTGCCCCTGTGATCAGCAGATCAAGGGTGCAATGTCAGGCTCTTGCAGACTGTCAGTACACTGTTAGTATTATACAGTATTTATACAGCGCCAACAGTTCGCTCAGCGCTGTACATTCCAATGGAGGACAATACATGAGACAGTACAATAACAATATAGTGCAATACACAAGGGGTTCGAGGGTCCTGCTCCTTGGAGCTTACAATCTAGGAGGGAGGGGACAGTGGTACGGGAGGAAAAGCTGTGGGGTTTGGAGTGGTAGGAATAGTGGAGGAGATCGGTAGTTGGCAGAGGGTGGGGTAGGCTTCCCTGAAGAGGTGGGTTTTTAGGGTGCGCCTAAAGGAGAGGAGAGTGGGTGATAGTCTGATGGATTGGGGTAGGGAGTTCCAGAGGATGGGTGATGCCCTGGAGAAGTCCTGGAGGTGGGCATGGGAGGAGGAGACCAGGGAACTAGAGAGAAGGAGGTCTTGTGAAGAGCGGAGATTGTATTTTGGGTGGTATTTGGATATCAGGTCGGTGATGTAGTTTGGGGCAGAATTATGGACAGCTTTGTACGTCAGTGTTAGCAGTTTGAATTTGAACCGTTGGGCAATCGGAAGCCAGTGGAGGGATTGGCAGAGGGGGGTGGTGGAAACGGAGCGGTTGGTAAGGTGGATGAGTCTGCCCGCCATATTCAGGATCGACTGAAATGGGGATAGCCTGTTGTGAGGCAGGCCAGTGAGGAGGGAGTTGCAGTAATCGAGTCGTGAAATAATGAGGGAGTGGATGAGCTGCTTAGTAGTTTCTGGGGTTAGGAATGGGCATATTTTGGCGATGTTGCGGAGGTGGAGTCTGCATGAGTTTGTTAGTGATTGGACTTGGGGCTGGAAAGATAGATTGGAGTCTAGTATGAAACCAAGTACTCTGGCTTGCGGGGTGGGACTGATGGTGGCATGGTTGGACGTGATGGAGAAGTCAGTGGGGGGGGGGGGTGCTCGGGCTGGGGGGAAGACTAGGAGCTCAGTGTTGGAGAGGTTAAGTTTAAGGAAGTGGAGCGACATCCAATCGGATATGTCGTTCAGTAGGCTGGTGATTCGGGCGGAGACTGAAGGGGTGAGGCGAGGGGTCGAGAGATAGATTTGCGTGTCGTCGGCATAGAGGTGGTAGTTGAAGCCGTAAGAGTGTATCAGTTGGCCAAGGGAGGAGGTGTAGATGGAGAAGAGAAGGGGCCGAGGACAGAGCCTTGAGGGACCCCAACAGAGAGGGGGAGTGGGGGAGAGGTGGTAGTGTTATAGGTAACGCTGAAGGTGCGTTGTGATAGGTAGGATCAGAGCCAGGAGAGAGCGGAGTCTCTGAGGCCAAGGTTCCTGAGGAGTGTAGGTTCCTGAGGAGGAGGGGGTGGTCGACTGTGTCGAACGCCACGGAGAGGTCGAGGAGTAGGAGCACTGAGTAGTGGCCATTAGCTTTGAGTAAGGCGGTTTTCGGTGGAGTGTAGAGGAAGGAAGCCGGACTGCAGGGGGTCGAGGAGGTTGTTGTCGTTGAGGTGGGAGCTTAGGCGAGTATAGACTAAGCGCTCAAGGAGTTTGGATGTAAATGGCAACAGGGAGATGGGTCTAAGGTTGTTCAGGTCGGTGGGGTCCAGGGAGGGCTTTTTAAGTATTGGAGTGATGTGTGGGTGCTTCAGAGGGGAGGGGAATGTGCCAGAAGAGAGGGATAGATTAAAGATGTGGGTGAGGGAGCGTAGGATGGAGGAGGAGGGCGATCGTAGGAGTTGTGAGGGGACAGGGTCGAGGAGGCAGGTGGTGAGGAGGGCTTCAGAGAAGACCTTGGTAACCTCCTCAGTGGTGGTGGGGTCGAAGGAGTGGAGTGTTGAGGGGGCTACTGTGTGAGGGATGTTTGGTGGGGTTAGATGGATGTTAGATGGGGTGGAGGTCTGAACAGTGGTGAGGCCAAGGGGGAGGGGTGTTGAGGGGGTTTCTGTATGAGAGGAGGTAGGTGGGGTGGAGGTCTGAGCAGCAGCGATGTCCCTGCGAATAGTGTCTGTACCTCTGATACAGGCAGGCAGTTACTGCAGTCCAGGAAGCTCAGTAGACTATGATAGAGCTCACCAGAGCTACCACAGTACATTGAGAGCTACAAACCATCAGCTGCAAAGGCTGATGGTACTTGTAGGCATTAGTTCAGGCTCCATTCACACCAATTAGCTTTTAAGTGCTTTTTGGAGAAATGCACTACAGTCCATTTAGCAAGATTTCCTATGGAACATGTAAACAAGAACCCAGTGTCTGAATCCATATTAAATCAAAAGTCCTTTATACCAGTAATGTAGAATATTCACACTATAAGTCCTTCCATTCCTCCAAGGTTCTCACTGTTAATTTTTCAAGTGTCCAATTCACATGCAATAAAGCTTTGTGTGCTATGTGTACTCCTCTTCCTCTTTTCATAAAGCGTTAGCTCCTCATGCAAAAAGAATAAATCGCATATGGTGCAATATCTTTCTAAATATAATAAATAAATATATATTACACTCACATGAAGTGCTATAATAGTGCCACTTCTCCACCATGTGACATCAACCTAGATCTGTAATTCCTACTCTTACCCTCCAATCAAAAATCCACACTTTAATAGAGGGGGATGAATCTTGTAAATCACTTATTTTTCTTTTCCTCTTCTTTCATGTAAAATTGCTTCCCCCAAAAAATATAATATCATATAGTGTAGTATTTTCAATTTGACAAAAACCAATAGTGTCACTTTGCTCACACTTCTTCAATTACTGTGATCACCAATCCGTGCTCAATCCTCCGTAGGTGACCCACCACCTCACGGTTCATGCACCTTACCAGAACCTCCTAGGTCTAAAGCATAGACTTTGATAGACAGCTGCTACAACTCAGAAGATCCTCTACTGCCGATATTCCACTCATATGTTGTCTTATGCAATCAAACCAAATAGGCAGATCATAGCGTAGCAGATAAAATAAACAGATTTATTCTATTAAAGAAAGCGCTTACAATGTGTATAAATCGCTAGCATACAACACCTTCCTCGGAACTCAACAAAGATGGCCGCTGCTGATGCGTTTTGTCATTACAACTTTGTCAAAGGATCCGTTTTGCTGTGTTTTTGCCACGCTTTGCATTTTTATTCTGCCCAGCAACAAAAAAAATTCCACTATAACAAAAAAAAGAGCTGAAATAAAATGCAAAATGTGGTAAAAATGCATCAAAAACATGCCAAAATGCATGTAGAAAAATGCAAACCAAACTGTGAAATGCACTGCAAAACAGACAAAAAGCAAACTGCATATGTGTGAATGGGGCCTCATAGAAACTATGAATGAATACCACAGCCATTATGCAGCCCCACACAGCTGTGTTAGTTTCAAATTGTGACAGTGGGCATGGGAGAAGAACTCTGGCTCAGTTGTCATAGGGAGGGTTAGAGGTTGTAGCTGCTGGAACATGTTACATGTTTCACCCTAAAAACAGATGGAACATGTAACATGTTCCAAAAGGTGAATTTACCCCTTTAAGTAAAATATTCAGATCTTATTCTATCCTCCAGCCTGTGGTTGGAATGTTGATGAACTCATCTCTCTGCCACTCTGCTTTTTTCTCCTATCGATATACTCCATGTTAGCATACAATCCCTGAAGCACAGTAAGCTGGCTTGTTTTGCTGCTTGTGAATTTTGCCGAACAATGCAAGAGGATGATAGCAAGTATAAAATGGGAATTTACTCTTCTTGGATTTAAACAAAGAAAAAACAATGTAATTATGTATTAACAAATACAGAACTGAATTAATCTGTGCCTTTTATATTTGCCTGGGGTTACAGTATCTTTAAATAGAATTGTTAATTTGAGTTAGCAACCAGTTCACAACGTTTATCGATCAGGAACCTGCAAGAAAGGAAGCGTTAGCTGTGTATTATGTAAGATAAAGAAAGTCTTGTGATTACCCCCTACACCCCTACAACCATCACTACTAGGAAGTAGCTTATGGTTCGGTCCAAACCTTGGCTGTTCTGATGTTCACAACTGAGTTCTTAACAACTACTGACATCATCCAGACCCAATCACTCACATGGCTGGGAATTCCTGGCCATGTAAGCAAAGAAGCTGGAGATAGTTAAAAATTAAAACAAAAAGGAACAGCATGGAGTTCCCACATAATTCAAGGGGGCAAGTGTGCAGCAACAGTAAGGGGACCCCTAGATACCATCCAACTCAATCACACAAAAAAAAGGAAACAATCTTACATCAATGAATACTCATCCTTTATATCAGCTCAATGGCAGCTGATATAAAGAAAGGCAGGGGGTCTCACACGTGACATCATTGACCATATTTGTACTGGACCATATTTTGTCAATGATGCTACTGGTATCCAAAAACTGTGTATGTTGTTTTTACTGTTTACATTTTGTTTTCTTGTGAATGAGTTGGGGGACTATGTACCCCTTTCTCATTCACATAGGTGGGGGGCTGGTATACTTTTAAAGGGGACTTATAGATCCTGATAATCCCCCTGTCCACAGACCCCCATAACCACTGGCCCTTGATGTGTGAAAGAGGCCCTCGTCAACATGGGGACAAGTTGCTTTGCTAGGGTGGTCCCCCTGGCAAGGTACCCCCCGTTGAGGGTATGTGGCCTGGTATTGTTCAGGAGGATATGAATAAGGGTCGGCTAAGGATCTGCCATGAATTGTTTGGGGTGGACCCTACCTTTTTTTTTTTATGTTTGCATAGAGTCCCTCCTTAAATCTATACCAGAACTGAAGGGACTAGTATGAATTATGGGGGAACCCCCTTCTAATTTTTTTTCATTGTGTGGGATTGCCCTGTACAGCAGAGCCTCATCTGGCATAAGGGCCTAGTGTAGATGAATGGTATCCCTGGCCTCATTCTTTACAAACAGAATGAAGCAGTTGGGGGCTGTCATTATTCAGCAATTTAACCATATTTGTATTTGTAAATGCTAGCTTTGCTGTGGTAGGTTGTAACTATTGTGCAGATGTGCCACTTGACAGGCAGGGTCAGGGCATCACTAGGCATGTTATTTAATGGAGTTTTACATTTTTACATGTTTCACTTTAAGATTGCTAAAATTGCTGCTCCCCGACATACTGCATTTTTGCATTTTTCTTTAATACAAGTTGTGCAGTGCCAAGTCTATTGCAATTTGTTTGACAATCCCTTGCCTATTAACCTAAAATAGCCAGAAGTGAAGTTTATATTTTGGTTTCCATTTAATTCAATGAGGTACAGATTTGGCACCTGATCTTTACTCATGTTCTATGAACCCTGCTCGGACCGAACCACAGTATGTCTGGCTCACTCCTAACCATCAATAATTTCTGTCATTAGGTTATATTCAAACCTCTGCAATTTAGTGCAGTGCTTTAAAATATCCTGCTGGCAGCATCTACTAGGTGATCGGGCCGGAAGTGGGAGCGGGTACCTGTCAAATTCGGGTACCCGCTCCCCTCCTGCCCCCCAAAAGTGCCAATCCTTAATGGGGAGTGGGGGAGCAGTTCTTAAAGCGGGACTTCCCCTTTTGGGTGGCGCTCCACTTTAAAGCGGTAGTAAACCATGACCTATTCTGTAAAAAAAGCAAAACAAAAAACCCTGCAAGACCATGTTATAATGTGTTATGCATCACATACTAGCACATCATGTGAAACTTTCCGCGGTTCAGGGGCTCCGGTGGCTTGAATAGCCAAGCTGCGATTACATCATTCCCACGCATGCGTGTCGGATTCACTTTCTACGACACACAGCTCTGAAGGAATGGGACTGGCATGCTGTTCCTTCAGAGCACATGCACTGGTGTCTTTTTCAAGCAATTATCTCCTAATGGTGCACGTTTAGAAGATAATTACAATACCTACAGGCAAGCCTTATTATAGGCTTACCTGTAGGTACAAGTGAAAAAAACAACTTTACTACCACTTTAATACAGACTTGACTTCTGTACCTGTTAAGAAGTTTCTCCATTCTGTCACAGTCTATCCTGGATAGTAGTAGATGTGATAGAATTTAGTTAGTACACAGTGTTCTAGTGTTATTTTTGTTATTACTTTTTTAAGACAGAGAAGTCTCAACCAGTCATTTGCCACTTCTCCAAAATGACGAACATCCACAGGTACTTCCTTAGGGAAGAAGTATCTGCAAAATCCTCAGTGGTCCAGAATTTTTGTAAAAATCTCCCAGAGGGGAAGACCTCCAAAAACAGAAACCCTCAGAGCATAAACTTAATTGAAACCACCTTCTAGAAAGGTTGGTCCCAAATATTTATCACTTTTCAAGCTCACACCAGGTGGAAACACACATGGCCAAAATTCTGGAATAATACAAAAATTCAGTACATAGCCTGTTAACCCTTCCAATAGAATGATGGAAGTCGGTAGCAAAATTAAAAGCTTATTCGCCTTTAGTAAACCCAACTACTTCAGATGATATGCTTTTGATATAAACATTATGGTAGGTTATCACTTGTTTGGAAGTGTGTTGTATCTAACCCAGTCAAGTGCATAATAATAGCTTAGTAGTCCTTCTTTTTTAGTAGACAGCTGGAGCTTAAATTAGGGGTCCAGTCCAAAGCTTTGGATGGATTAAGGAAGGATCTCTTCTGTGTTCTTTTTTGCTGTTTGCATCCAAATTGGGTAGAAGTAGCTTCACTACTTGCTCTAGTGAATGCAAAATGTTATGCCATTTGTAAATTAGAGCTGTGTTTGCAGAGTCTTCAAAAACCATAGAGATAAATCACAGTAGTCAAACAATGGAGAACACAGCTTTCACCTAACCCAGGGGTAGGCAACCTGCAACTCTCTAGCTGTTGTAGAACTACATATACCATGAGACATTGCAAAATTGACAATTACAGCTATGACTTGCAGAGGCACGATGGAACTTGTAGTCCTGCAACAGCTGGAGAGCCGCAGGTTGCCTACCCCTGACCTAATTTGTCAGAAGCTATCTCTTTACTCAAGACTAACTACCTACTGTTTATGAAAAGTCATTATCTTTTAGATTAGCCTCTTATGCCACTTTTCAAAAACTATGGCAACCTTTGGTTAACTGGTGTAACAATTGAATACTATATAATCATACTCTGTGTCCATCAAAGTATTGCTTAACTATGTACCATCCTAATGATATTTCATGTTACTTTTGTGACCATGTTTCTGACGTAATTTTCTTAACTTCATTTATGTGCTGTTTGTATCCTTGCAGAAAAGTCAATATAATATAAAATAAAAATGTATTGATTTAAAAAAAACACATACACACAGATTATTGGCATCTAAATAATGGACCATAACCTGTGTATGTGTGCACGACTGTTGCATGAACATTAGTTTGGAAGCTCCTCTATGGTGGATACTAATGGGAACAGTCCCACACAGTCTCTTGATACTATATAAATATAATAAATACATATTCAAATCATTATGGACAAGCTTGCAGTATACATGTATTGCAAGATTCAGTAAATACCCTGCCTAGCAATTTCACAAATACGTATTAAAGTGATACTAAAGGCAATTTTATTTTTTGTTTTTCTAAATAGAAAGGAGGTTATACCTACCTGCTCTGTGCAATGATACTGCACAGAAAGGTCTCTTTTCCTCTTCTTCTGATAGTTCTCACTGATGCTGTCGGCTCCTCCATCCTCTGAATGCCTCCTGTAGTAAGTGGGATGCTAAGGAGGCACGAGTGCATGTGTGCTCCCGTTGGGTTGATCAGATGCCCCTGATGACGCCAATCTGTGATGAAACTCGTTGGGCGTGACCTGTGACACATGACGTTAGCACGTTTGATGCCATGGCCATTTTGATGATTTGTTCTTAGTGCTTTTTTAACATAGGAATTCATGTGAGTGTAATACCTTAAATAAATATGCTTGTTTTAAATGTACTTCACTACGGAAGTTTTTTAAATCTTTATATGAGGAGCATTCTTTTCTTCTGATGGCATTTCCAGGTTAACCTAGGTTAATGTGTTATCAACTTATTTAGTACCTACAGGGTTGGACATGGATAATGTACCGGGAAACCGAAACATCTCTAAGTAGTTCTAAAGTTTAAGACCATTCTATAATTTGAGGGTCTTAATATTTGTGAAGCAATTTGGGTTTACCACTGTGGTGTCATGGTTGATCATTTCAGGACACAAGCTGGTGTTGGAACTATCTTTCCCTCTTTCTGGATGAAGTCATTCCTTTATGGACTGTTTTTAGTGTATATTTAGCGCTGCATGTTTTGAGTTTATTTTATTCGTGATCAAAATAATGTATGCTGGCAGCTTCTATATTTATTTATTTATTTATATGTATGTATGTGGCTATCCAAGAGCAGCTATTTCTTTTTTTTTTTTTAGTATGTATCCATACACAGTGCCAGTAAGCCATGCCCCCGCTCCCTCCTCAGAGGAGTTTGACAGATGGCAGCTGGAGTCTATAGCTCTGCTGCCCTTGGTTTCTTCTGTGAAAGCAGGACATAAGGGGAGCAGTGCTGAAGATGGGGGCAACGCTGGAGCAGTGACATGGAGCCAGGTAGTTGTTTAGGGATGAGGGGTAGGACAGGGAGTGTATATTTGTTTTTTTTCTTAATGCAGAGGATGCATTAAGGTAAAAAATATTTAGATTTTAGGAGGAAAAGAGATTTAATCTCCAAAAATCGCCTTTTTTGAACCAGATTAACTATGTAACTATGTAGTACCACTTTAAGGACTAATCATAAGATAAGACTAGGGGTAACTACAGACAGTTGCTAGCAGGGCGCCAAGTGACAAAAAAGAATGTCATCATGGCAAAAGACATTTAGGAAGTGGCCAGGAAGGTGAATGAAAATACAACATACATTTATTGTTCACTAAATCCCGATAATTAGATGTTAATATTTTCAGAGCTCACAATTTATTGCATTTTTAGTTAATGAATAGCAGTAAAAGCAAATAACTCATTTGGGGCTGGAAGTTGCTCTGAACAGGAAACTTCTCATTTCATTAATGGATAAGCCGCTGCTTTGCTTTTATACATTGTAACACAGATAAAAGCATGCAGATAATTGTAGTTTTAGAGGAGCAGAAAATGCTGTAATCAGGGGCGGACTGACCATTTGGAAACTCGTGCACTGCCCGAGGGCCCGGGGTCAGTAGGGGGCCCCATGAGATGCCCCTGGTACCCATTTTTCATAGGCTTTTTGGAGTTTGGGCAAGAACACAGGGGCCCCATGATCCCCTATTGCCCGGGGGCCCCATGAGTTGTCAGTCCGCCCCTGGCTTTAATTTCAAATTAAGAAAGCTGTCACTGAAATGGTGGATTTATTTTCCAGATTCATAGTATTGGGCTCAGGAGAGCAGATCTGGGCAGCTCTGTAGGTTAAACAAGGATCAGTATATATTGCATTAGTGAAAAAGATGAATAAATGGAAATGGTACCAGTTCTGCATCGCTAGAAACTGTACACTTGTCAAGGTAAAAATACAGGAATACATAATGAGCATTCCAAATACGATTAGAATGCACAAAGCATATGCTATCTGAAATGAAACCTTCAGGTCTGTATTTCTATTATATGAATGAAACTGAGAGAGCTGCTTCCTATAATATATACCCTGACACCACAAAATCTGACAGCTGGTTTCATTCCTATCTCTTATCTCCATTACGGCTGAACTCCAAGCTAAGAAATATTTTCTAAATACAAGTGCCATGTGTATGCTTGCTTAGTGCCCTTTGTGTACAGTACTGTGCAAACATTTTAAGCAGGTGTGAAGAAATGCTGTAATAATGCTTTCAAAAATATATATTTTTATTGTGTTTTTTATTTTTTTTAATCAGCTTACAAAATGCAAAGTGCAAGGACAGAAGAAAAATCTAAATCATATCAATAACACTGTTCAACAGGTAAAAAGTTTTGGGCATAAAATTAGCTAATCTTACATAATTTTGGGGTGCTGAAAACGAAAATGACCCTAAAAAATGTTGATTGGCTCTAGTTTCCATGATATATTCACCCATCTAATGACGTAAGCCATTCAAAATTATGATGCAACTTCAGCTGCATATTGCGCAATTGATACTGGTGACCAATAGAAAATTGCATGTATACTGAGATGATGCAATATTAGCCTTTAATTGCATCACTTCACTGCATAAAAGCTGCAGTATCTGTAGCTGATTGCAGTTCGACAGCGTCTTTACATTTCGTTTTATGCTTATATAGGCTACTCAGTAATGCCTCGAACTTGTGTGAATAAAGCAGATAATTTCTGCTAAATCTGCGGTGAAATAACTTTTATCTCACAAAAAAGGAGGATAACAGGAATGATTAAGAAAGCCTACAACTTGTATTTTGGCTGCAAGATAGGAGACCAGGACAAGAGCTGGGCACCACATATATGCTGCAATTCTTGTGGGACGGCACTGGAGCAATGGTTGAATGGAAAAAAGGCATCTAAGCCTTTCGCTGTGCCAATGATTTGGAGAGAGCCAACAGATCATGTTAGTAATTGTTACTTTTGTATGGTGCCTCCAATTGTAAAAGGGCTAAATAAGAAGAAAAAGTTATCTGTGCACTATCCAAATATTCCATCGGCAATATGTCCAGTTCCTCATGGAGAGGGGCTACCAATTCCTAAAGCACCAGAATCCTTCGTGGTTGAGTCAAGTGAGGAAGAACCTGAAGCGTGTAGTCACGTGCAGTTGTAAGAGATAGCCCTTTCCTCGAATACAAGAGAAAAGCCCAGAGAAGCAAAACCGACACAAACTGAAGACAAAACTAGTGAGAATCCTAAGTATTAAAATGATTCAACTTAGCTTATGGCTATAATTTTTCTTGGTAATCCTATGCAATATATTATGCCATTTAGGCTTTGTTATGTAGTCAATATCACTTGCTTTATATTTGTGGAAAGACATCTATCTATATAATTATTGTGCATTATGTAGTCATTACGCCTATAGTAGAAAACTTTCCGTTTACAGAAAAACTAGAGCCAATTGACAAATTTCATTGTTATATTTGAACTCAGAATGTGAAATTCATTAAGAAATGGATCCTTTTGTTTCCAAAACTGGCAAAAAATAAAAATTTGTTGAACAGTGTAATTTATGTGACTACCCTTTGGCTCGACATCAGTTCTTACACTTGCACACTTTGTAAACTTGCAAAAAGTCAGGGATTTCGTAGGATTAGTCAGGTGTATGATTAACCAGTTATGCCAAGAAGGTGCTACTGATCATCATTTTCATATGTAGACTGAAACATAGTCCTTAACTGAAACAGAAACAGCTGTGTAGGAAGTTTAAAACTGGATGAGGAACAGTCAAACTCTGCTACTAGGGTGAGGTTGTTGTGGAGGACAGTTTAATGTCACAGGTGTCACCATGGCAAGACAGTACACCAACAAGGCACAACAGAGTTATACTGCTTCAGCAAGGTCTCTCCAGGGAAAGATTTCCAAGCAGATTGAAGTTTCAAGATGTGCTTTTCAAGCTCTTTTGCAGAAGCACAAATAAACAGGCAACGCTGATGACAGTAGATGAAGTGGTTGACCAAGGAAACTTAATTCAGCAGATGAAAGACACATCATGCTTACTTCCATTCAATTTATGCATCATGCCATACCATCAGGGAGGCATGTGATTGGCTCCAAATTTATTCTGCAGCAGGACAATGACCCCAAACATACAGCCATACAATGTCAAGAATTATATGTCTTGCATGCTTACATTGGTTCAGCTTGGCACAAAGTAAGTATGCATATGGCTTCTGGGGAAGCTGAAAATTACTGTAGTATTTGGAGGTGCTACAGTGATAGTCGTAATCTTCTGGGTTCTGTGTGAGTGGTATTCTCTCTGCACGCTGGCCACAGGGGGGCGCTCGCTTGGCACTACCATAATTCATAGTATGCCTCACAACAATGGCACTGAGGGCATAGCTCCCCTCTTATTTTCTCTGGAAGCAGGGACTTGAGAGCACACCAGTCTTCTATTGTAAACAGCAGGTGCTGCAAGCTGTTAGAAAACCTAGCTTCAGAGTCTCTATTGTGATCTTTGAGGATACATTGCTCTACAGTACTCACAGCCACAGAGGTTAGTGCAAGCTTGCTTTAAAGTTCTTTTACTGCTGGTCAAAATATATATAGTAAATACTTTAAAGTGACCCCCCCATAACCTAATAAATATTTCTACCTAAGAAAATTCTACTAGCTAAAAATATTAAAGTTAGTAGTACCTGATATTTACCTGCCTCCTTCTCCTCCCATGGTTTTCCAAGTCTCTGTGCTCATGTCCCCTGCTGGTCACTAATCTGTACGGCCATTAAAAAAAAAGTCCTGTATGATGCATGCTTAAGATGAGGTACGTGACAACATGGTTAAACTGGCAGAAAAGGAGGAAGCAAGCTGTCCCTGATATCATGCACCTCATCTATTGCATGATCCATAGTGCATTACCTTGGTGGTAGGAACAAAAAAAGACTGTCTCTCTTATCAGATCTTGTGGAAAGTTTATTTTCTTTTGAACATCTGGCAGAAATTTGGCACATGGGTGAGATGAGGCGTATGCTGTCTCTGCACTCCTGGCAACCTCACCGACATCCCCTTTCCTCTATCTGATCACAACCTCATCAGTTTCACAGTGTCCTTGTCTTCAACCTCCTATCCATCCAAGCATTAAACAATTATTTGTAGAAATCTTCACCACCATAAAGGAGTATTAAACCCAATTTAAAAAAGTTTTATATTACAGCTTAACAATCATTAGATGTCATCTATTTACTTTTTAAGGCTTTTTTCCTTCTGTTTTCTCCTGGGGATCTGGCAAGTAACACACTTCCTGTATTAGTGATACACCACTCTGGAGGAATGAGCATGGGATACAGCAGACACCAGCATTGTCACTCTGGGGGAATGGGAGTGGCAAATGCATTAGCAGATTTGAATACAATAACAAATTGAAGTCAAACTTCAACTCACACTTTATAATCAGTTACAGCAAACTGTTTTTTTTCCTTTTGGGATAAAGATTTTACATGAATAAATAAATGCTGATCATTTTAATCACTCTTACCAGTAGTAAATAGATTGTCTCATCCATGTAATACATTCTGCTGGAGAGTTTGAACTTGTGATAAACAGCAGATTTGCTAGCTGAATGAAAGATAAAAATTGAAGAAAGAAAGCCTATAGGAAACTAATACACTTTGATGCAATCCGTGAGGACATATCCACTGTATAGATATCTTCCCCACTTAACATACCCTGTAATATGCACATTCAGTACTGTACTTTCCTCTTTTGACCCAGCGACTACTGAATAGGTTATCAAACTTTAATGAGAGGCCCATCTAACCAATTGTCCCCTGGATCCTGTTCCCTTGCAGCTACTACAGTCTTCTTCTATCCTATGCTCTCTCACATCTTCTGCCTCTTCCTTGCTACTGGCACCTTCCCCTCCTCTCTAAAGCATGCACAGATCCACCCCCTTACTAAAAAGGCTTTACTGGACCCCACCAACCTAAATAACCTAGGACCTATCCCCTTGCTCCCATTTACCTCTAAACTTTTAGAACACTTAGACTACAATCATCTGAGCTCCTACCTCATTGAAAACAACCTTCTTGACCTCTTACAATCTGGTGTTCTCTCACAGCACTCCACAGAAACTGCCCTACTAAAACTCACTAATGATTTACTAACTGCTAAAATCAATGGCCACTGCTCCATACTTTTACTACTAGACCTCTCTGCAGCCTTTGATACTATCCTATGTGGTTGACCACCAGCTTTTTCTCAATAAATTTCACTCCTTGGCCTCCAAAATTCTGCTCATTCCTGGTTCTCCTCCTATATATCACATTGTTCCCAAAGTGTTACCTTTTAACTTTTTCTCCTCCTCTCCACTTTCTCTTTCTGTAGGGGTTCCACAAGGTTCTGCTCTTGAACCCTTTCTCTTCTCTGTTGACATCTCTTCTCTTGGTCACTTGATAACCTCCCAGCCATTCCTATACCATCTCTATGCTGATGATACCCAAATCTATCTCTCTACTCCTTACCTCTCTCCTCCAGTCTCCTCTCACATAACTAGCTTACTAACTGACATGTCAACATGGATGTCTAGCCACTTCCTCAAACTAAATATGATCTCCCCCTTTCCCTGCCTGTGCCCTCCTCCCTGTTTTTTCAATAAAGATCAGTATTACTATTATTAGTCCCTCCCCTCATACCAGGGTACTAGGTGTAATCCTCAACTCTGATCTCTCCTTTCAGCCCCAAATCCACTCACTGTCCAAATTGTGCAGACTTTACCTCCGTAACATCTCTAAAATTCGCCCCCTTTTTAACTAGTGAAACCACCAAGCTCCTCATTCACTTTCTTGTTATCTCTCGCCTTGACTATTGCAACTCCCTTCTTATAGGCCTACCTCTACACAGGCTATCCCCCGTTCAGTCTATCACGAATGCTGTCAATTCACTCATCAAACTTATCAACCACTCAATGGGGTTTATTTACCAAAGATGGTTCTCTCAGAATCTCATTACCTTTCTACATAGAAACCAATCAGCTTCCAGGTTTTAATGCTAAAGCTTAATTGAACAAGCTGAGGTTAGAATCTGATTGGCTCCCATGCACAGCTGCACCAAATTCAGAGTGCTCCAAATTTAGTAAATAAACCCCAGTGTCTGCCACCCCTTTCTGCTAATCCCTCCACTGGCTTCTGATTGCCCAGCAAATTAAATTCAAAATAACAGCTAACATAACAACATACAAAGCCATTCACCACTCTGCCCCAAGCTACATCACCAATCTTGTCTCAAAATATCACCCAAACCATCCTCTCCACTCCTTCCAAGACCATTGGCTTTCAAGCTCTCTTGTCTCCAGGACTTCTCCAGATCCTCTCCTAAACTCTGGAAATCTCTACCTCAATCTGTCCGGCTATCTCCTACTCCAGATACCTTTAGGCTATCCCTGAAAACCTATCTTTTTAGGGAAGTCTATCCCACCACTGCCTAATAACTGAACTTTTAATTCTTCCATCAGCTAATCCCTCACAGTTATAACCTTTTGAACCACTTGCCCCACCCTATTAGATTGTAAACTTTTATGAGCAGGGCCGCCTTAACCCTCTTGTATTTTATTGTATTTTGTGTATGTACCATCACCCTTTATATTGTAAACTGCTGTGCAAACTGTTGGCGCATATAAATCCTGTATAATAATAATAATGCACTTCATGCCATACAAAATTACACTAATGAGCTGCTGTTGTGAGTTTTACTGACAGGGAGGAAAGGTCCACTTTAATGTCTTTATTCTGGTCACAGGTACATTTTAAAATTTGAATTACAATATATGATTGTATAGTACAAATGCAACACATTTATATATAAATAATTTCCAAATCTGGGATCAGAAATATCACATAATTGCAAATGTTAATAGGACCACAATATACAGTAGCTACAAAGCATAGTGCAACTGTTTCTGAAACGAAATGACCATGCTATATTGTTTCAAAAAGTTCAGCTCAGAACAGACATGAAATAGAAATATATTCGCCAAAAACAAACTTCTAAAGGACACTGGTTCTCTATACTCAGTTCAGATGTAGAAATGAATTCATCCAGCAATCATAAATCTCAGAACTCTATGTGACTGTACAACAGTGACAGAAACTATCAGTGAACTCAACATTTCTAAATGAGACAAATGTGGGTTATGAATCTAGTTTATACAAATGAATAACAGCTTCTGCTAGCAAATACATATTGATATTTCTAGCACATAATCTTTAGAATCAAAATCAGTCAAGCATGTACAAAAATACTTTTCTGCTGTTTAGGGTTTAAAAGTCTAAAAAAAACAATAATACAATATGCCAGTCTTAGTTATACACACAGTTGCTATATACTGTACGTATGCAAATACTGTAAAGATGGACAATGTCTCACTATGAGAACTGTCAGCATTTAAAAACTGAAGAAGTACAAATAGTGCAAAATAGCAATTGTGCAAGTGAGGATTCAAATAATCATGATTATGATAGCTTGAAGTTTACAAATTTCAAGATCATTCAGATGTAAAGGTGTAGGCTAGAAATAATTGAAATACAATGTGGAAATTAATATATGATTTTACATTTTGACCATTGGTACGCCTTAAGTCTGGCTTAAGTCTGGCTGCCCAGGCTAGGGATGAACCACATGTTTGGTCAGAATCCATGTTAAATCCAAATTCTGTTTGGAGGTTTGTCAAACAGGAAAACTAAATGGGTGTCTGCAGCCAAAGGTGAAACATTTAGTTGCAGTATTATTGGATTGTGGGCAGGTCAGCACCAATTATTTTTTTATGGATACCTAACTGTCAGTTCTAATCTGTCCCTGTTGGAGGCTGAACCTAACCAGCGAGTGATGGAAGTGCAAAGAACAGACCAATTACTGCAGTGTAAAATTGTATCAGCATATCATGAGACCTGACGAAGTTCCTGAGCAGATGCACCAAATACATGTTTTGTTGGACTTATTTGAGGATTGTATGAATCTTGGATCTCCACTTCAAGTCCTAGAAATATATAATTTTCAGAAGCCTGAAGGTTTTCAAAATCGTCATAGTACTGTTGAGCATGGTAAGAGTGGACTACTCCTGAGATTAGCTGTCATTTCCAAGGTTTTGGGCATGTTGATCTCCAGGTTGCTACAACTGCACCTCAGGGCCAACAGATATACTTCACGCATGTATGCTGATTCTACCATCTTGGATGAGACCGATGATGGTGGTGTCACCTTCATATTTTGACACCTTAACAGAGGAAATCCCTGAGGGGCAGCCACTGGTATAAAGGGAAATGAGTAGTGGGGAGAGCACATAACCCCAGGGAGTGTCAATACTGACTGCCTGGATGCTGGATATGATTTTCCCCTGCTCAACTGCTGCATCCTGTCAGTAAGTTGGTAATCCATTGACAGATAAAGGTGGACACTATGTGTTTCATTTACTAAAGGCAAAAAGAATGTGCACTTTGCAAAGTGCAGTTGCTCCAGAGCTTAGTAAAGCTTTGCTAAGACTACCCTATCACTTGCAAGAAGAAAACAAAAGGCAGTTTTTGCTTTCATATGATTGAATGGTGGAAGTCTGCAGAGCTTCTGCTCATTTACTAAATTCTGGAGCAACTGCACTTTCAGAGTGTAACTGAACTTTTTAAATTGCTTAGTCTCTTTGCCTTTAGTATATCAACCCCAGTGATTCGTGTGATTTTGGTTTGGAGTGGAAGATTTCTGGAGAGATCAGCCTTATTCACTGGAGCTGCATGAAGACAGCCTATACTGTATATGTGAAGGGAGAAACAGAGGCTATATGGACACATCTGCACACCTGAGTTTTACAGGCATACAGGGGCAAGTGCACGGCCACAAACCTTGACAGTGTGCATTCATATCCATAGTGGTGGAACAATAGCAGTTACATAGTAGCACCACTGTATATGGAGGCTGCAGTGAATTTTGTTCTTGTATAAGAAAAAAAAAGCTTTGGCCATACTTCTCTTTTAAAAGATGAACCATGTTATTCTAGAGAAGGAAAAGTGTGCTTACATTAGCAAACCTAAATGATCCTATTCCTTTACATAAATAAGCGGTGAGGCTGGACTCAGAGAGTCTCTTTCCTGAGTTTAGAGTTTCCTGAGTGCTTCTGAGTTTTTATGTCTTGGACTGCATGGAAACAAGGGAGTCCGTGTCATCTGGAAGGATGTAACCTTCATCTGCCACTCTATGGGATTCTCCAACAATTTACACTACCAGTTGTGGACTCTCACCTTTACAGGTATGCCCAGGCAGCCTTAGAATAGTTGGGCAGGAGTTGGATCAAGTTGCCCTTTATGTGGTAATGTCTTCCAGGGTTTCCAAGAAAATATGTAAACCGTTACAAGCCAGGTCTAAAGGTCTTGAAAGGGGTGCCTAGTGGTAAATGGCGTATCAAAAGGGCCTGTAAAGCACACATGGGTTATGGAAGCAAGGCCATTATAAAGGGTTAATTTGGCAAAGGAATTGGAGGAAAAGAGTAGCTGCCACGGGTAACCAAGTATTGGTGGGAAGTGAACAGCAGCCATTCAATAAAGTGTGGTATCTGGCATAGGGGAAGGGTCATCAGGTAGTGAGGGGGTCGGTGTTCTGGCTCCTTCCCTAGCGGTCGATTCCCCAAAAGTGTCTGGAACTGAACTGTAGTACAAAGACCCCAAATACCTAGGGAGAGTGGAATGAGTTAATTGAGTGGACACATGACATCTGCGCTAGGTACATGGCGGGATCCCAATCCGTAATTGGGAGTGAGGTGGCATAGTTACACTAGACTGGTGGAGAGGGCATGGGTGCAGCAGTGTTCCTCCTAAATGTAACATACAAGGGAGGAACCCTGTATGTCACACAAATGAACACAGTGTATGGCTCATCTCTAAGCTGGGGTACCGCTATAATGTTGACTTTCACATGAGCGCAGCCCCGCCTTGTTCTGGGCATTGATGAGCCCACACACACAAGAAAGGTACCCCCACGTGCAGGGTGAGGTGGTCCTGACCACACAGGGATGCTCAGGTGTTGCATGCATCCCTGTGCTGGCAGTTCCGCTGTTCTCTATCGGGATAAAGCTGCTGCTTCTCCCAATATGACATGCATGTGGGTGCAGGTACATGGCCCCGAACACAACCAGGTGAGTTTGGGGACACGCACCCGCCCTGTATGGATGTCATATTGGGACACAGTGGCAACAATGGGACTGCCAGCAATGGGATGCAAGTATCACCTGTGTATCCTTGTGCCAGTAAAACACAGCCCTGCACGTACCATATAGAACCAACCTTATGTACTTATTTTACATGCAGGCAAGGATTTCAGCTTAATATGGCCATACTGTGATTGTATTTTATTGTTCCTCTCTCTCAGTGCAAGACTTTAAGTATTTTCAGACTGAGTTAAATCAATAAAATATATACGGTATGATGTATATCCTATAACAAATTTCAATCTGAGCAGCTTATGGATGATAAGTAGAGAGAACTGGGAAATAGGATTTGAGCCATCTAATGCAGAGATCCACATATTTTTTCCAGTTTCCACCAAAACAGTTTTTGACATTCTCTGTTTGCGCTGCATGTATTGAATTCTCCAAAGTGATTGCCAGCTGTTTTTAACAGCCAATTATAAAAAAAACGTTTGTACAATATCTTCACAAATAAAAGCCTTGTGTGTTGGCTGATATTTAGACAACACCAAATACAGTATTTTTTTGTGTGCGGAAAAAAAATTTAAATGTGATACAGACAATTTCTAATACTACTGAAAGGAAATAATGAAGATAATGTATGTAAAAATGTTGGTTTTTCACCTAAAACTAAATCTAAAATTAAAAGTATCAATAATTAATTAGTTTACTGTTACTTTTGACCAGAGAATAACACTTGCTCTGTTCTTTGTTATCTCTATAATTTGTTTTTCTATACAATTAAAGATGTTCCAAATGTATTAAATAATTGTGAAAAACATGTATTATTATTATTATGGTGTCATTAAACAAAGAGTGTCAATATATATCTGACTAATGACATTCCAGTGCCATCTATATCCAAATGAAGAATTTTAGTGTCAGTAACGAAAAGAACCAAAGTTTCTGTACTTGACACAATTAAATAACATCAGGCAAATTCATTTCACCTGATTAGTTGACATTATCTGAATGGCTTGATTAAGATTTTCACACCATGACTTTGGACCATGGTACCACTTAGGTTGTCTCTTCCTTATTCCTTTGAATGCGAGTATATCCTAATTTCATCCTGTAACCCCTATTTAGTGTAGCTTCTGTACAAGAGTTGTTTGCAGTTAAAGTTGAAGTTTGTGTAAACCCTAACAATGAACATTACTTTTTTGCTTCTCTTTTTGAACGTTGAATATACACTTAAAAGAGTTTTATCATATCTATTTCAGTTTGCATTTTGCAGGAGGGTGGCACTGACCTCCTCTATTCAGTCACTAGGCAGCACTCCTGCAAAAGCATCTGTATAGATAGTAGTATGGACATCTGGGCAAGTAGTAGCAGCAGTAGAAGAAACAGCTTCTGGCTGTAGTGGCCCCTGTGGGACTGGTCGGGCCTACTGGTCATATATGTAGTCTCACCAGTGTGAGATATTTCCCAGCTGGGAAATAAATGAAGAGGTCTTGTTGCCCCTAGGAAGAAGTAGGAAGTAGTGAACACTACACAAAGAGAGTGCTGAGAAACCATCTGAGATCTGCGCATGCTATGCCCTGAAAGCTGCTCTTCTGGAAGTTCACTTTGATGAAGTTCTAAAACTGCAATTGACTTTCATTCAAGGCATTGCATTATCTTTAAAACATCTGGAACAATATGCAAGTGTGATAGCTAAACTGTAAGTTATGGACTTTCTAAGTGATTGGGGATTCCCACCGACAAGCTGAGAATAGATTGGTGGTGCTATGAATGTCATGTCAGGTCCTGCACGCTACCAGATTGTTACCAGCTCTTTCTATGGACTACTGAAAAAAGAAAAATGTACACATTACATCTATGGAATGGTAAGGTACAATATATTAAATTTTTTACTTTTTTGACTGGCGTTTTACTTTTTTTTCTGCCTCTAAAGGGCCCACCATGTTATCCTGTGTCCATCCTCACATAGGGGTTTGCAGGTGTTTAGAGGCAAGAGCATTTAGAGGCAGAAAAAACCCTATCACTTACGCGTTCAGGAGAGGAGCGTTTCAGTAGAGAAAAATGCCCAACGTGCCTAAAGAAAATCTAAACATGTCTAAACTCTAGGAGCATTTAGCACTTGAGCATTCATTCATTTGAATGGGCAGAGTAAATTAATATTCTGGCCTATGCAGTGAACAAATGCCCAAATGCTTGACACATCTAAGCACAACTAAGTGTGCAAAACATGGTTTTAGGCATAGTTTTTATGCTGCTTTTCTCCTGCCAGGAGAAAATGCTTTAAGAAGAGCTGTGGAAATGCCTAATGTGCATGAGGCCTTAGGAGGACAAGAAGATGTATGGAAACCCTCAAAATGTGTAATGTGATAAACATGCAATGAGAACAAGGAGAGAGCTGAAAGTCAAACAGTTGTTGGTGGCAGCTGCATTGGCAGTGGTGGTGCCGCAGGAAAATTGGTCATGGAGCACGTCTTGCCACAGCTTCTGTTCTTGATGCCCCTTTTTTCATTCATTGAACTCAGTTGGTAAAACTATAGTAGTACAAAGGACATGGAAATTGGTTCTTAGTAAAGCCTCTGTTGTAAAGATACAGAATTGAGAATTTTCACACAATAAATTAACCAATTATGTGAAAAGCAAATTCATGTTCACTTAAATACCCAATAATGTGCAGATGAAATAACTAAACAGGAGTTTGTTTTTCACATGATCGGATAACTGAAGCAAATATTCACACAATTTATGGAATAAACATTCTCCACTCTCTTAGGTAAGTCTACTTCTAAAGTAGAAATTAACCCATTGACCTCTGAAGGTGAAGGTTTTACCCTTTTCATGGCCAGGGCATTTTTGGATATTCAGCACTGCACTACTTTAACTGGCAGTTGCATGGCCATGCAACATTGTACACAAATTAAATTTTATCTGTTTTTCCACACCAATAGAGCTTTCTTTTGGTGGTATTTGATCACAACTGGGTTTTTTATTTTGTGCTATATAAATGAAAAAATACTGAAAATTTTGAAAAAAAAAAACCCAATATGTTCTTTCCGTTAAAAAATATATCCAATAAAATCAACTTCATAAATTTAGGCCAAAATGTATTCTGCTACATGTCTTTGGTAAAAAAAAATCCCAAAAATTGTATATTAAATGGTTTGTGTGATAGTTATAGTGGCTACAAACTATTGTATATATTTGAAAATTGATCAATCCTGATGTACTGACAGCCTATTTTATTTCTTGAGGCCCTTAAAATGAGTCCTTTCCCTTTCACATCATCTTCTTCCCAGACTAAGGGCTTAGATGATTGACATACTGTATACATATTGTGTACATACTAGTGAACATACTGTATAATTTTCTCATTTGAAGGGGCTGCTGTGAATTTACTCAAGTCCCCCTTGCTAGTACAGAGGCTGCTAGACCATGACACAGTTTCAAGTGCTTCAACAAATGTAAGCTGTCTAGGAAATGTCTTTTTATGAATTTAATACAGAAAACCTGAACAAGGGAGGGATGCAGGATACTCCAAAACATCAGAGGAATTTAGCAGGACAAACTTTAGCCAAAATCCTCTTGTAACAACATCTTCTTGGAGTATAATGGAATGGTAAGCTAATTTAAAACTCTGTACGAGCTCTCCCAGTCCTAACAGTAACCTCTGGCACTTAAATCTCCAAGCACATGCCCACCTGGGATCCATAATCAAAGTCTTACTCAAAAATGTCTAAGGGCCACTGTCTGCCACCCAGGCTCCACGCAACACTCAACTCTTCTCCAGATCGCTCTTTCTCCAGGAGGAGATCAATCAGATCTTCTTCAGACCCTTAGCACATGCTAAGTCGACCAGGAGCAAGTTTCAGGAGCAGATCCTGCAGGAGACCATCTGCAGAGTCAGTCACATCAGCATATGCAGCTGCACAAAGATGGAGGAAACCTCCTCTGTACAGAGCTGTTCTGCCCCGACTCCGACTCCCACTTCTTGCCTGTAGGCTGCTCCTGCTGGGCAAGGTAGGAGAGTCCCTTCCTGCTCCTCTTTTGTCATCTTTCCTCCCACCTGTTGCACTGCGCTCCCTTCTGTCATACTGCCCACTCCTCTTGTTATCCTGCCCTCCTCCTGTCACACTGCTCTCCTCCTTTCAAACTGCCCTCCTCCTGTCAACCTGCCCACTCCTGTCACACTGCCCCCTCCCTCCTGTCACACTGTCCCTCCTCCTGTCACACTGCTCCCCTGCTGTCAAACTGCCCTCCTCTTGTCATCCTGCCCCCTCCTGTCAAACTGCCCCCCTCCTGTAACACTGCTCCCCTGCTGTCAAACTGCCCTCCTCATGTCATCCTGCCCCCTCCTGTCAAACTGCCCCCCTCCTGTCACACTGCTCCCCTATTGTCAAACTGCCCTCCTCTTGTCATCCTGCTCCCCTCCTGTCACACTGCTCCTCTCTTGTCAAACTGCCCCCCTCCTGTCACACTGCCCCTCCTCCTGTCACACTGCCCCCCTCCTGTCAAACTGCCCTCCTCTTGTCATCCTGCCCCCTCCTGTCAAACTGCCCCCTTCCTGTCACACTGCCCCTCTTCCTGTCACACTGCCCCCCTCCTGTCAAACTGCCCTCCTCTTGTCATCCTGCCCCCCTCCTGTCACACTGCTCCCCTCTTGTCAAACCGCCCTCTTGTCAAACTGCCCCCCTCCTGTCACACTTCTCCCCTATTGTCAAACTGCCCTCCTTTTGTCATCCTTCCCCCCTCCTGTCACACTGCTCCTCTCTTGTCAAACTGCCCTCCTTTTGTCATCCTTCCCCCCCTCCTGTCACACTGCTCCCCTATTGTCAAACTGCCCTCCTCTTGTCATCCTGCTCCCCTCCTGTCACACTGCTCCCCTCTTGTCATCCTGCTGCTTCTTGTCATCCTGCCCTCTACCTGTCAAACTGCCCCCTCCTGTCAAACTGCCTCCCTCCTGTCACACTGCCCCCCTCCTGTCACACTGTCCCTCCTCCTGTCACACTGTCCCTCCTCCTTTCACACTGCTCCCCTGCTGTCAAACTGCCCTCCTCTTGTCATCCTGCCCCCCTCCTGTCAAACTGCCCTCCTCTTGTCATCCTGCCCCCCTCCTGTCAAACTGCCCTCCTCTTGTCATCCTGCCCCCCTCCTGTCAAACTGCCCTCCTCTTGTCATCCTGCCCCCCTCCTGTCACACTGCTCCCCTCTTGTCAACCTGTTGCCCCTTGCCATCCTGCCCTCTCATGTCGCACTGCCCCTCCTCTTGTCATCAAAACTAAATGTATCCTAAATAGAGCAGAGAGCTATATATGACTCAAAAAATAAACCTACAAGATGGTCAGGAGTAGATGAGTCCAGGTGTTAAAGCTCTTATAGCATTATAGAAAAATGATGACCATGAAAGAATATGTGTAAGAACAAAATACTCTCTTGGCAGAAAAGGGTGACCAGGAACCTACACACATTATTGTGTGGCTGCAGCTGTTAGGGCCAGCTCACACCAGTGCCTTGCAGTACTGGACATATGTTTAACGTGCATTATCTGTGCATTAACCTGCAAAAGACATTATTATTTATTTTTATCACAGTGCTCCATAACACACAGAAGGTTCACAACGTTGTACTACATGGTAAAACACATTTCATTTACCATGAATTACTGCACTGCACTGCTAAGAACTGTCTCCGTAGAACTATTTACATTTAAATATAATGCATAGCGATGAAATTGTATAAAAGTTACATTAAACAACAGGCAGTAAAACAGACAGTCTGTGTGAATGCCACTTGTTGTTTTTCATGATAATTTATATATGCTCAGTTACGCACATTAGAAAATCAATCGAGCCATTATTAAGTCCATTTGTAGTAATACTATTTTGGTTCAGGAAACAAATGGCCTTTATTTACAGAAATGTCAAAAGAAATACAACTCCTAACATAATCTTCAAACTCTCTGTTCATTTTTCCAAGGTTAAAAATGAATTATTTATTTTATATTGCGTTTATAAAAATAAATGTTCCCAATCATCCAATGCCTTGCAATGTTCTGTTTTTTTGAATTTTCTGTGCTGTAAACAGGTAATGAATGCTATATTGTCTTTATTGCAACCACGAGGTAAATATTTGAAAGCAGTGCATTTTTAGAGTCACCTCAAAATATTTTTACCTACAATTTTACCTTAGCATATCACACAATGTATGTCATAATTCTTGCTTTACTCCACATTTTCAACATTTTGGGACCCTAGTTATTTAGATCATTCCTACAATGGTATTATTCTCAAGAGATTAAAACAAATTGACAGATGGAATATTTGATTGCTCTACATGCTTGTTCGATTGCTGTGTTTGGGGCAGTATGGAACCCATGGGATATCTTTATTTCTTCTCAACCTGGCCAAAATGTATGGTTTTAACAGCCTCTCCACTGTTATTTTGTGACATTATATTTATTTATTTCAGGTACTTATATAGTGCTGTCAATTTACGCAGCGCTTTACACATATATATTGTACATTTACATCTCCCTAACCCTCAAGGGGTGTACAATCTAAGGTCCCTAACTTACATTCAAACATACACATATTAGCAACAATTTAGACCGGATCCAATTAACCTACCAGCATGTCTTTGGAGTGTGGGAGGAAAGCAGAGTACCCGGAGGAAACCCACGTAGGCACAGGGAAAACATGCAAACTCCAGGCAGGTGATGCCATGGCTGGGATTTGAACCAACGACCCTAGTACTGCCAGGCAGAAGTGCTAACCATTTTGCTGCTCTGTACCCATGCAGATCTCTACCATCGATATGTTTCTTTCTCTTGTTTTTCTTTCAAATATGATGTCTGTATATATATATATATATTTATATATAATGTGTGAAAACCAATAAAAACGGTTAATTATAAAAACAAACAAACTGGTGAACAGTTTTAATCTGCTAAAATAAAAATCGACCATTAAAGTAGATGCTACAAGGTGAATGCTCAAACTGTGTTACTATAAGTGGGAATTCCTGACCTTTGGCTAAGCTACCCTCCTGACACTCTATGCCTACTAGTGCTTCCTCTGCTCACAGAATTAGGGATCTTTGATTGGTTGACTACATTTTAAAGTATGTCTAAATTCAAAATAAAAAATGTAATATATTGCAGCTTAACAGTCCAAAGGAAGCTATCAAAGGGTGAACTAGCTCACTTTGGGCCCTCAGGATCTGATGGCAAGGTTTAAATCTGACCTGGAAAAAGAGCTATTTAATCAGTGAGCAATCTTCTGCGTGCTTATTGGGGCCCAGTTGGTGCGTTACAATGAACCAGACCTTTTAAGTTGGAAGAGAAGAAGGTGACAGTCCCTCAAAGGATCAATACATGGAGAAAAAAAGGAAGAACAAGTACTATGCAAATTTTAGGCAGAAAGGTGTCAGAAGTTAGAAGAAGCACTTGCTGGCAAAGTGCAACTCCTCTCTGGCAGCAGTAGCCAATGGCAATAGTAACAGATGTTCCTTTAACCTCCGTAGCAGTATGATTATGTCAATATTTCTGCGCTCAAAGTGGTACTTTTTTTGCATGGAAATATTTCATTTTTTAATTGTAGGCCTGTAAGTTTTAGGAATAACTCACTGACAAGAGTCTAGTAAACATCCCGGGTATGATAAAATTTGAAACACGAGATCATAAATTATAGTATAATAAATAATCATAAAAAATAATAATAATAAATGATCAAACCAAAAACACTGAAATTTGAAAAATAGCGCCAAGCTTGCACATCACTGAGCAAAGTCGCAAAATTGTTTTCAGTGTCTGATGACAAATTTCCCCACTAATCATTATCACATAATTCTGCGAGTGGTTCTAATTTACTATCGTTGTATCACATGTTTTACTATGTGATTTTAGTGTATTGAGTGAATGTCACTTTTAACATTTTTTTATTTCCCGCCGGTTCCGTCCTCTGTACGTCCCGACGCTCGCAGTGACCAGAACCCGGAAGATGGATGCCGGCAGTGGCCGAAGGAGATGGCAGGGGACGCTGCAGGGGGGACATCGCGGGAACACAGGACAAGGTAAGTGAAACAGGGATCGCGGAGCAACACTGCAGGGTAATCCCAAGTGTAGCTCAGGGTTACCGCTTTTGATACTAAAACTTACCCTTGAGCTACACTCAGGAATACCGCCAGGGGGGTTAAGAAGGTAGGCCGATGGCTAAGGGAACAATAATATGGTTTGGCCTGCAGAGGGTTTGCCCTGCAGTCAGCTCTGATGATTGAAGTATGCTGTAAATGTGTTAAGTGGTAGTGACCTGGGGAACTAGGCTGCAACACGTGTTAACTATATGCAATGTCAGCAACTGTGCAGAAAATTGGCAGATTCAAAAGGAGTATCAGTGTTCACTTGTTTGGATGGTGTATGGGACTCTCTCACCCAATCTGTGGAATCACTCAGGTTCTGATTCTCTGTAGATGAGCCCCCCACAGGTTCTTTGGTCCTGCCTGCACCGTTCAGTCTAGACACAGCGCTCTGGGTCACCTGCTGGCAGAATGTCTCCCTAGACAAGTTGGCAAGGCTAGAGGTCAGAGATTCCTACTTGCTTCTCTCCTCTCTAGCTCTGTGGCCTGGTCTGGTACTCAGACAGTCTGCACAGCCTGCTCCTCACTCCTGCTCTCCAGTTCTCCTTCCACTCACTTCCTGTCCATTCTCCTGGGCTTTTGTATATATATGCTCCCACCCATCTCCTCTGGGAACTGTAGTCCTCTGATACACTGCTCCCCAGCAAAGTCATGTGGTTCACCATACAAGGTCCATGAGGCTACTCTACAGAGTGTGAGTGCCATTGAATTGAAGGAAACTGCCATCTTGTGTGTTTTTTTTAACATCCTGCAACTTGAATTATAGCAGGGTGTTACACATATAAAACCATAGCTTTTTTTTGGTTTAGGTATAGTAGGGATGATTATAACCCCTGCCAGTTTTTTTTTTTATAAGCAAGAAATCTCACTGCACTCAGGTAATTATATAAGTGAGCCACCAGCACTAAACGTTCATGATACCAAACTTACAGTGAATTTATACATAAAAGTGCAGTGCTATAAAACCTGATATAAAAATATAATAATAATATCAATATAATAATAATAATAATAATAATAAAAAATACTGTATATAATAAACCTCACTCTTCACAAACTCAGAAGAACACAATACTGGCTGATAATCATCATATTATATTTAGTTGATCATCTTCGTAATGTGGAAACCAGTGGGAAAAGCCAATGCTGTCACTTATACAGGGTTGTTTGGGAGGAGATGGTCTCATTTGACAGAGTAGAGGAAATAAATAGGTCTCATGAGACACTACGCTAAGTTTGAGTGGAAAACTGAGTGAACTAAATTTTTTTTCTTAGTAAATATTTCCTGTTTATTTCTCCATCACTTGCTAGAACATTTTTCCTTTTATGATAAATTTTTCTACAGGTTAACAGGCTTTTACATCTGAAGAATTGAATTTCCTAGTGAATCTTAGAATATATTAGAATAAAGCTAATTTAACACCTAGTCTTTTTTTTTTTTTAATTTAAATATTTATTACATTTTTCATGTTAATACAAAAACCCATAAAGGGGATAAAAATTCTCATACACATAAACATTTATAACATTTCTACCTTTCCCTTACTAAAAACTCTTTTCTTTCCCATCCCACTACCCCCCCTTTCCACCCCTCCTCCCCCCTCCTCCCCCTCTGCAGACTCTAGCCCATTCTACTCTCTTAATTTAACACCTAGTCAATTAGTCTTTTCTGAAACCAATGTATAGGCTGTTCAAATGATGAATATTCCAGATGCCATGTCTGGGTTTGCAGGAAGAATCCTTTGACGGGAAGTGAATTGACAGTTTCCAGCTCGACAACAGTATTAAATAAGAGTATAGAGCACAAAATGACAGTACATGATGAATACATTTAATAGCCTTTAATATTACATTCTGTGTGTGCTGTCAATTTTTCTGCATATTGCTTTGGAGTTTGAAGAGTGGTGTCAGAGGCTTTCAGTGACCAAGAATGACTGAAAATAAAGAAACCTTTATTGTTTCGTTTTAGGTAGTCTGCTAAATTGTTAACATCCCAGTTGGGGAGTTTTATGTTCTCTTTTTGCCTTAGTGACCATTGTCACAGAGACAGAAGGTAAATCCAATGTCTTAACGTTATCACAAGAACAGGATATGGAGGGGAAACTTCAGATGGGGACACTTCTGCCAGAAACAAGTAAGATAGGATTTACACTTAATTTGGATAGATTTGATTTCACCATCTTTTGTTTCTCTAGGTGAAAAGAATTTTCCCCAACTTGTCAGATGTAAAAACAACCTGACACAACTAAAAATTAATATGGCTTTAGATATCCTTCAACAATGTAGGTTACTGTTTTTTTCTGACCAAGACATAAACCGCAAAAGTTTGGTTCCTCTGAATTCTAGGATAGCATAATGGCTATGAATGATGATGGATGCAAACACAGTGCTAGTGCAGTGGATTGTATTCAGACAAATGTGTAGCTATAGCCTGGATGGCCTATACAAGGGAAAGTTAAAACAAAAAAAAAACACCACTCTCCTTGTTATGTCTCCTTTCCCACTGTAAAAGATCCCTCCAATTGCAGGTTTGGAATAGTAAAGAATGTTTTGTGTGTGTTTATGCATACACCAGAGAAAGCTTAAAGGATATGTAAACACAATATTTCATA
The DNA here is from genome assembly GCF_062004578.1 of Staurois parvus. Classification (NCBI taxonomy): domain Eukaryota; kingdom Metazoa; phylum Chordata; class Amphibia; order Anura; family Ranidae; genus Staurois; species Staurois parvus. The sequence continues at coordinate 8,770,719 of NW_028318340.1, forward strand.
TTCCTGATATCTGCCTGCTGTACCATGTACTTGTATGAAAAAGTCTCTTGTTCTCTTTGTATTGCTTCCTTTGTATGAAATCCCTGGTGTTCCTGTCAGCTTCTCTGTTTTCCTATTAAAAACTGACCACACTAGGCATGAGAGCAACACGTGGTCAGTTTTCTAGCTGTTCTGCGAGCTAATCCACTCACTAAGTGCACAGCCATTCATTGGGAAGATCAGTTTGCTGCTGTTTCTCCTCCCGTAGCTCTCATGCAGAGGAGAACAGAGGGTATGTGATAACTTATAAAAAAGGGGAAAAATGTGTTTATAATGTTTTTTATAAGTATACAAAAATGTATTGCCATTCCTTAAATTGAATGGGTTGTTTTACAAGGTGAGGGTTTACATATTCTGCAATAGAGAACTGAGGGGCATAAATGTAAAACATGGGAAACAGGGGAAACCATTGGCAAGAAGAAAGCTGAGCCTGTGTGAATTTTCTGATCACATCGTACATTCAATTAGTTTATCTAGGCATCACTTTTAGCAGCAATCTGGCTACTAATCTCAACAGCTTTTAATAGCTATGCCATGCAGACCACTATGTACATTTTACAGGATAAAAATGTATATCTTGGGGAACAAAGTGGAGAAGAATTAGAACCCTCTTGATTTTTTACTGCTTTGGGATTAGAAAGAATTCCCCTTACCTTCCTGGAGACACCAGTTTCACCAGACAGGAAATGTGGGAAAATGTCCAACAGCAGCTATCTGTCTTTGTTGCAGATTTTCTTTCACTTCCTGTCTGGTGAAACCATTATTACCTTGCCAGGAAGTGAGGGGAAATCCCTCTAACAGAATCCTGCATAGCAGTACAAGCTCAGCAGAGGTTCTCTTCCTTCCCCACTCTAGGCCCCAAATTATACATTTTGCATGAACAACATACACTTCAAACACTGGTGTCTACATGGCACACGTATTACAAGCAGTTACCATTGATGGTCAGTTGCCTACCTAAACAGAGCTCTGAATAGCAGCACAAACCCAACAGTGGTTGTATTCTAACGAAAAGTAAAAAAAAAAAGTATTGGCTGGACATCCATGTTAAAGTGATATTAAAGAAAGATATACAAACAAATAACAATCATGTCATACTTATCTGCTCTGTGCAGTGGTTTTGCACAGAGCAACCCTGATCCTCCTCTTCTGGGGTCCCCCACCAATGCTCCTGGCCCCTCCCTCCTGCCAAGTGCCCCCAGAGCAAGCAGCTTGCTATGGAGGCACCTGAGCAGGCTCGCTCCCGTGCTGCTGCTCTGTGGGTCCATTCACAAACTTGAGGTCTCTCCTCATTGGCTCACTGACTGTGATTGAAAGTAGTGGGGGCCAATGGCTCCTGCTGATGTCTTAGCCACTGAGGAGGAAGAGTCCCAGGAGAGATGTTGCTCTTGTGCACATCGCTGGATCAAAAGGGTGCTCAGGTAAGGAAAGGCTGGGGGAACTGCCGCACACAGAAGGTTTTGTACCTTCATGCATACTATTCATGAAGGTAAAATGCACTGAGCCTTTACAACCACTTTAAGGAGGATAATTTTAGGAGTGACATAAAAAGGAGGCTACTATTATATTTACAACCTGGTCTGCAGTACAAAATTCCCTGTGCTGGGGTGAAAAGTAACTTGGGGTTTGCAGCTAAATGTGGTTGTGCCCCCCCCCCCATCATTTGCAGTTATGTTACTAACAGCAGAAAGAAAGACACAGCTCCCCTATGCACATTCTAAGAACAAGTGACTGGTGGAACCTTTGGCAGTTACTGCAGCTCCTATACACAATTTTAGGTGGATGCGAGAGTGCCAATAGAAAATGCCAAGAAATGTGGAACAAAACGGCAGGAAGATATAAGCTATATATCATCGTATGCTGGAGCATACGTCCTAACCTTCCTCTTATGTCAGGTTCAGATAAAATATTGTTATTCATTCTTTGAATCAGAAGATATATCATAGCGCCTGGACTGCATCTTGAAAGCTCAATAAAAATGTGGCCTTCTTCAAAGAATAGTGATGCCACAAAGAATAGTGATGATGCGTGTATAGTAGTACCTTATATTGCTGATTTCAAGGTTTTGTTATATATACACATTTTTCTGCCACAAATGAACTAGCTAATGCTTATGAAAACACGCTGGACACAATTCTGTTCAATTGCAATGGGTTTGGTGCCTCAAGTTTGGATTTGTGAAGAGTAGACTTTTTCTGGTTTAATTTTTGTTAATATTGTCTAATTTTTCCTAACGTGACATCTTTCATTTACATGTTCTTTCTTGCTTTGTGTACAATTCTGTTTTGGTCAAGGCACCCCTCTAAATATAGGTCTGATCACATTATTTTTTAGGTGGTATTCTATTGTGTATGTTTGCAGCTTAGTTTTATATACAGTATTTTTGTTTTTGATCGTGCAATGATTTGTAGATTATAACAATGGTTCTCATCTAAACAACAGTGTTTCCTTTCTTATAAACCAATGCTTTACCACATCTCTTGATTTTGCCACAATTTTGCCCCTTGATGAATCAGATCCCTTAATCCCACTTAGCCTCCAGGCACGCAGCCAGGGCGATATTCTCTAGGTTAAGGACGTAACTACAGGGGTTGCAATTGTAACCTGGTCCCATGCTTCAGGGGGCCCTTGTGGCTCCAATGTACACCTGGACAGGAGGGGCAGCGAAGACAGCATATAAGAACCAATCCTCTCCATTTGCCCCTGCAACCACTGAAAGCCTGCTTCTGGAGGGGATTGGTTTCTCTATATGTGGCACCTATCACCCCTCCTGTCCTGACCATGATGCCTCCGGGTCCCTGTGTGCTCCCCCACAGTGTTGCTGGAATCCCCCTTGCCCTCTCCTGCCAGCTGTGGGGAATGTGTCTGTATGGAGTGCAGGGAAGGGACCGGTAAATATGTAATTTACCAGCCCCTTCCTTTGTGAATGGACAGAGTCAGTGATCATTGTTACAGATCATCGATTCATAACTGAAGCATAGTAATCTGTGTTTACTATGCTTCAGTTTGTGAATGAAAGGGAAGCTCTGTACAGAATTATTCCTGTCCATTCATTTTGTGCAGCCGAGGCTGCAGAGAAGGAGATTGAGGGCTGTGTCCTCAATCTGCTTTCTTTGACTCAAAGGTCTGTTTAGACAACTGATATTTCACTAAAGCCCCCCCAACAGGGTTTTTAAAAAAATAATAAAAATGAAATTGTAAAACAAATAAAATAAAATGGTAAAAAATAATAAAAGAAATAAAATAACATGCTGCAGGACCAGAATAAAGAGCCCAGCAATGAGAGTAAAGAGCCCTGAGATCAGTGGGAAGGGCCCTAGGCTCGGAGAGAAGGGCCCCAGGTGTGTGTGTGTGGGGGGGGGGGGGTCATGGTTTCTTGCACAGGGCCTTGAAGGTTCTACTTAAGACTCTGCTATAGGCTCCAGGCATATGGCCCCAATCCAGGCAAACAGTTTGGTCAACAGGGGACCTCTCTCCCCAGTACCTCTTCCTTAGGAGGGGAAGTTCTTAAAGAACTCCTCTCCCCAAAGAGGAGGATTGGCAAAGTCAAAAACATTACCCCCCTGTTTTGTCAAAGCTAGGTCTAATCCACAGATGACAAGCTCACCTGGGTTTGGCCTGCACACAGAACAGATAAGATTTTCTGTACCCACTCCTTAGATAGGACTCTGGAGCGTTTTCGCAAGGGTAATTAGCATCTGATGTTATACAGATATATCCCTGAGCAGAATGATCTGCAGAAAAAACAAAACAAAGCACGCCTGCTAGGAAACATATTCCTACATACAAATATTTAACAAGCCTAATGCCATAAAATACTAAAAATACTTACATTGGAAATGCATTTACAAACAAAAACATGTCACCCCTCAGCTTCTTCATTAAATTAAAGACCTCAGATGCAGATGCTAAACGTAGCAGAGTGTACTGGAATCAGCAGTGCAGAGAATAGGGGTTAGCAGAGCAAAGGGCAGGGATCAGCAGTTTGTGGGGCAGCATACAGGGGGTCAGCAGGGCAGAGGACAGGTGGTCAGCAGGGCAGAGGACAGGTGGTCAGCAGGGCAGAAGACAAAAGGTCAGCAGGGCAGAGGATGGTTGGTCATCAGGGCAGTGTGTAGTGGGTCAGCAGGGCAGAAGATGGGTGGTAAGCAGGGCAGAGGATGATCGGTCCTGCCCCCAGATTGAGAGCGTGGGGGGCAGGACCGAGTCACGGCTCTATGTGTCTTATGAACGCATAGTGCAGGGCTTGGGAGCAAGCACACACCAGTGCCCCCATAGTAAGAGGCTTGCTATTGGGGGTACTTCTCAAGGGGCAGGAGCCAGGAGCGCTGATGGGGGACCCGAAAAGAAGAGCATGGCTGTTTGTTTGTTTTTTTAAAAGCCAAACCTTTAATATCACTTTAAGTATCTGTATAATCAGTATTAGTACATAAGTTTATGTTTGTATATCTGATGAAACAATCAGTAGTTCTCATTGATTTTGACCTGTGATTTCTAGCAAAGAATAACTCCACAATCACCAGTGTATTATTGAAGAGCTTAACTTTAGAAGCGGAGCCCAAAAGGTAGCCAGAGGCAAACAGCTAGACACCAGTTTTGCCTGTGGTCTCCCTGTGGATTCCCCCCATTACTGACTTACCTTGCCTTATTCTGTACTCTGCCCCTATGTGGAGGTGGCCATGTTTGCCCCCTGATGTCAAAAACTCCAGAAAGGAGAACAGTGAACCACAAGGTAATGGCATCAGCAAACCTCACTCCAAGTAGCGGTAGAGGCAGCAGAGCCTTAGTTCTCAGAAGAAACTGAACAGGGTACTACTTAGGCACATTTAACATTTCTAAGTGTTTCCTACAACACAGCAATACCTCACTTTATGAGATCAGATCCACTTTAAAAGGTAGAGAGTGGGTCTGCATGGTCATGTAGCTAAAAAACATGGAAAAATAAAGCACACCATGTTACTTTGAACATTTTCCACCCAAATCCAATACTTCTGTTTTGCACTAAAGCTGGTAGGTTGAATCATTTTCTTATACCTGAAGATTTCTCTGCAAGGGCTCGTTCACACTAGGCTGTTTTGCCAACGCTTGCCAAACGCCCCTATAGCGTTTGGCAAGCGTTGGTCCGGCGTTTGCGGAGTGTTTTTTAACGCTCGGCAAACGCTCCGCAAACGCCGCATGCGCGGTTTAGCGGCGGTTGCTAGGCGTTTGCCGAGCGTTAATAACGCCCCACAAATGCCTATAATGCAGTTTGAGTGGTGTTACCGCTCCGCAAACGCCCCGCAACCGCGTCGCAACCGCACCGCAAACGCCGGCCGGGCGTTTGCGGAGCGGCACCATAGACAAGAATAGGAGGCTTCAAAGCCTCCTGACTCGTCCAGAGGCGTCCGTTTTGCTGCGACGCAACGCGACGCGACGCAAACGCTCCCGTTAGAACAGCACCATGTGCTGTAATGTGCAGAATTGGCAGAGGCGTTTGGGAAGCGGTAAAAACGCTTCCCAAACGCCTCTCTGCCGCCTGCACACAAGGCTAGTGTGAACGTAGCCCAAGAATGTGCCTCCTAGCAAAGTGGTAACAAAGTCAAGCCATGCAGCCTCTCTTCGCTGAATATGCCTCTTTTATACATCGCATGACGTGATTTCGTTCCTGCGTTAGCAGGCTTTTGACTTGTGTTGATGGCATCTATTTGACATTAGTTTGAGATGCTCCTCACAGCATTAAGAATTCATTGACCTACACTTGACCTCCTTCTGAATTGCTTCAAGTGGGTTTTGCATTTCCATAGACTTATATAAGGAATTAAAACACATATGATACGAACAAAAGTCTGTTGACTAAATCCCATAAACTGTTAGATACTATATGAGTCACTTTTACATCTAATATGGTCAACCTCATGTTCAGCATGGGTTTCTTACATGCAATAGAGAACGTTAAAAGATCAATCCACACAAAACCCACATTCCCTCCTGGGTAAAGACCAGTGGATTGTATCTCCCTCTGGGTTGGTATGTCTGTCAGGAATTCTATGAAAGAGATTTCTACACATACTGTAAGTTCACCTACATGCTGGAGCTATGCTGGTATTTATAGAAATCTTTTTCTGCTGGCATCTTACTTTTGCTGCTGGTTTCTTCATTTAATTTACATGTATTATACTGGAAGAAGCAAAGTAAGCTTAATTTTTTTTACTTTTTTAACTGCCAGCTCAGTGGATTGCTTCACAAAAGGCCTGAATTCTTTCTTAGATACACAGAATATAACTGGATACTAACATTTATAGGTAAAGTTGATCCAGGGAATATCCGATTGCCTCTCAGGGGATCAGGAAGGAATTGTTTTCCCCAGCAGGAGCAAATTGGATCATGCTTTGTTGGGTTTTTTTGCCTTCCTCTGAATCAACTGTGGGTATAGGATTATAACTTTTTTTTTTTTGTTATGGTTGAACTGGATGGACTTTTGTCTTTTTTTCAGCCAGACTAACTATGTAACTGTACATCTAGCTAGATCAATTACATTAATATAGACATGGCAAAAAAATATTCAATTGTTACTTGTTTTCTTGAAGTGATGGTAATGTTTAAAAAAATACTCATATTTACTTTTTGCTGCTATCAGGCTTATATCAGAGGCTAAACGGTGCATTCCAGAGCTTACATCAGTTACAGTGTATGGATGTCTGAGAACAGCAGATTGATTACACAAAAGGATAATGGATTTTGTTGCTATAGAATTCTCTTCAATGTCACTTCAGTAATGGCAGGCTGTACATCAAACAGGATTGTAGCAATTACCTTGTTAGGAAGGCTAAATAACTCCCAGATCTGTTAAGTCTAAAGTTTCATAAATTCTGATGGTGCTGCTCCAGAGGATTAAAAAGTACTTGCTGAAATCTTGAAACCAAAACACCTATTATTAGGAAATCCCCTGCGGACGGGATAACTAGCAGAAAACCTTCAGCAGTAAAACAAAAAAAGGAGTCTTGAAGCATGTCTGTTAGATGAGACAAATCATTTTAGTATGGCTGACATTACGCTATATCACTTTGGATTTCAATTTTAACTTTTGTATGATTTATTTTAATTTTATAATTTAGAGCCTTGGTCTCCAAACTTCGGTCCGGGGGCCAGATCTGGTGCTATGCCTGCCTTTATATGGCCCTTGGGACTCTATTCCACCAACTCACACCAATGATGGAACACTAATCACCCTACTAACACCATCAATGGGACACAATTCTTCTCATTGCTATCAACAATGGGGCACTATTCCTCTAATTAAAACCAATGATAGGGTGCTGATGTCAGATAATTTTCAACTCCCACTGGCCACAGTCCAGCCCTCCTAAAACCTGGAGGACAGTAAGCTGGCCCTTTGCATAGAAAGTTTGGAGACCCCTTATTTACAACAAGCAGCTCTCAGCAGGATGTGCCTGTGTATAACATTCTGTGCTACGACAGGGCCCTCTGGCACCCAAGGTGGGGATGCCAAAGTACAATCAAGTTTTAACTACAAATGGTTAATAAGGCATTTGTAGTTTCTGCTGCAAATATTTTTTGTATCCAGACATGCGAAAACAAGTGAATGCATTGTGAGGTGAGGTGGCTGGGGAGTGATGCACTGTGAATGTAAGCTGGGTAAGCAGGGGAGGGAAATGAAGTCTATGGGAAGGATGCTCTGTGACTGGGGTGGCAAACAGTTATTGCAGACACAAATATAGTGCACAAGCTCCCCCCACAGACACAATGGCCTCCATCCTACACACAGTATTGGGGTATTGAGTATTGTGTCACCTGCCCACATGCAGTTGCTGTCCCTGCAGTCATAGACTTCCTCAAGATGAGAGGAACGTTTCCAAGGGAGAATAGCAACCTGCTGCTGATTTGTGTGGTAATGTGGATCCAGGGCTTTTTTTCTCAGAGTATAGGTGCAAGTACTGCCCTTGTCTCCTCTGTCTACCTACCTCCAAGCACCATCCTGTGGCTCCACCCCCTATCCACCTCCCAGTGCACACTCTTTTAGAGAATACAGAACCAAGTATAATTTTTTGGTGCTAAGCAATGTGTATGGAGTTAGTTACTGATAACAAGAAAAGCAATAAAATAGATCACCTGCAGCCTGCAACAGTAGCCCCCCTCCAGCAACAATAGACCCCCAAGCAACAATAGACCCCTCTGCAATAATAGGTCTCCCAATGGCAATAGATACTCCAGCAACCAACATCAACAGGCCCTGCAGCATACCCCAGCACCCCTTGCCTTTACATACATACAGTGCTAGAGGTTTCAGAACTGTATTCCTCCTTGTTCCTGTTAAACAAAAGCCCTGGTACCATCACATGGCCGAGTCTGTCCTCAGAAGATGTGCCTCCCCCTCCAGCTCACTCAATTGGAGGGGGTGCAGAATGATGGTGGCAGAGTAATAGAAATGGGATGAGGGTGAGAGGATTGAGAAGGGTACAGGGTGATAGGAAAGAAGATCTGCAGAGGGACGAGGAGCAGAGTAAGAGGTGCAGTGGGATGAGAGGAGTAAGGTCCAGTGATCCAGAGTAATAAAAAAATAGGGGTTGTAAAGAGAGAGACACACACACACACACACACACACACACACACACACACACACACACATATACACACACATTTAGTTCAACCCACAAAAACACACACAAATAGAACACCTCCATATACACCATCATATACTAAAAGTTGATCCAGAGGAAGGCAAAAAACTCAATAAACCATCATCCAATTTTCTCCAGTGGGGGAAAATTTTTCTTCCTGACCCCCCAGCAGCAATTGGATATTCCTTGGATCAACTTTACCTATAAATGCTGTTGAAAGAGAATGGTACTGTTGGAAGAGAATTATGAGGGTGCAGCTTTTCAGGAGGTGGAAATACTATGCAAGAGAGAGAGAGAATTGTGATAAGAGCTGGGAGCTGCTGGAGGAGAAGGAGGGGGAAACATGGTGAGAGGAAAAGGTGCTAGGTGACAGGTGAGATGTTCTGCAGGGGTGGGAGAGAGGAGATGCAGCACTGTTAATAAACACAGGGTCATGTCGCAACACAAGTCTTTCCTTGCTGCTGAGCTGCACAGTCCAAGAAGGTCTCTTGTGCCCAAGGGCGGACTGACAACTCATGGGGCCCCCGGGCAATAGGGGATCATGGGGCCCCTGTGTCCTTGCCCAGACTCAAAAAAGCCTATGAAAAAGGTACCAGGGGCATCTCATGGAGCCCCCTACTGACCCCAGGCCCTCGGGCAGCGCCCGAGTTTCCAAATGGTCAGTCCGCCCCTGCTTGTGCCTCCCCTACATGGCTGCAGAAGCTCCCAGTCAGAGCTCCATCTGAGAGCAGTCCAACCAGCTTGTTTGCCTGCAGGACAAGGTCAGAACTGTAGAAACTGTAGACCTCACAGAGTGCTGATATTCAAAAGGAGGGTGCAAGTGTGAGACTACAGAGGGTTGATGAGAGTAGAGAGGGGATGAAATGATGCAGGGTGGAGCTGAGGAGTGAGGTTAAGGTGGTGGTTCCAGAGCAGAGGAGCTGGAGCTTTGTTTTGCACCTTGGCGGCTGCACACTGCAGCGGCAGAAGAGGTTCTCATCCCAGATGTGCCCCCTGCAGCACGACACCTGAGGGAGGTGCCTCTTTTTCCTCTGTCTGGTCCTGATAACATTATGAGGATAATTCCATATTTCTTATCGAGCCAAAAAAACTACTAATACTATTATTATAGTAATAATATTAATAAATTGAAAAAACACAGGGATCACTAATTAAAATTTTAATTTAAATGTTTAATGGGGCAGCCCCAAAATAAAAATAAAACATATACTTTGTTTACAACAGCCTAATAGTTGTGGCAGGTGATGAAGGACAGAAGAGGAGATGGCAATGATAAGGTAAGATTTGGATATGTGGAGGGGGAGGGAGGGTCTCTTTCAGTCAGGGGAATAAAGCAAAAGTGTTCTTTGTTTAAAAGTACACGGATTCCTTAAATGGATGCAATCACTGACAAACTGCCAATCAGGTGCAAATTGGTAGCAGCTCTGTAAAGGGGCCCCATGACCCAATTATATTAACCTTGTCAGTGCTCCCTCGCTGCTTCTTCATATTTTCAATATGAAGCCTAGATCAAGAACATGGGGACATGACTTCAAACTAGCAGGAGGAAAGTTTAATACTAATCTTAGCAAGTACTATTTTAATAAAAGGCTAGTTGATGCTTGGAATAGACTTCAAGCAGATGTAGTGAGTTAGTGAACAGTAAGTGGACTCAAACATTCTTGAGACAAACATAGATATAGCCCCAGTTCACATATATGCGGCCATGCGGGCCGCATTTTGTGTGGGCATGAGAGCCCATTCATTTGAATGGACTCCCATGCCCTGTGACACAGAGAGAAGAAATCCCTGCACTTATTCCGAAAACGCAGCCTGCACCTCAGTTCCCAGTACGGTTGCGTTTTCAAGTGCGGGTGGCGTGCCATTAGAATTAATGGCACCCGCGGGTCCGCATTTCTCTGTGCGGGTGGTGCAGCTGCATGGATTTTCGTGTGGATCCACAGCGGCACCACCCGCATGGATGTGAACCTAGAATTATACTCACACAAAAAAAGACATAAAAAATAAGAGTCAGACTTGATGGATGACTTGGTTTTTTTTCTGCCACCACTCTTCTATGTTTCTAACTCGTTCAGACCCCAGATCAGTCCCCTCCCTTTTACCCCTTCTGATTTCAGATTAGCTCCCATTTAACTCCTTAAGACCTCAGATCAGACCCCACTCTTTCTATCACCATCAAATTTCAGATCAGCCCCTCCTCTTTAACCCATTCAGACCTCAGATCAGTTCCCCCAACCCCTTCAGATGTCAGATTGGGGCACACTGGGAAAGTCAATAATAGACATCCCTTGCAACTCGGTAATTTGACGCTTTATCACATAAACAGAAACAGGAAGCAAGGATGGATTTCCCCACTTTCCAGTACTACAGCTGCAGTGGTCTGATGTCTTTTACTAACAATAGGCACTGAATGAACTTTTCAGCACCTGACACAAGAACATAGGAAACAGCATGATGGGAGGCAACCACTGGGCAGACAGGCAGCCCCAACAAACTACAGAGTTGTCAGCCACTCTGCTGCCTGGCCCAATTTGCTCCTGATTCCTGGGGCCCCAACCAGGACCCCCCTGCAGCTCAGCTCTCATAGCGGTCGCGTGTGCTGCTGTGATCGCGTGTGCTGCTGTGATGGTAGTTCTGCCACTGCCTGACATATATGTGTACCTGAGCTTCTACAGTATATGATAAACCCTATCAATTAATTCCCCTAGTGTGCTCCATTTTGGTCTGTTAAATTTATCATTGAAAGTGTTTTTTTATACGAGTTCAGTAAGTGCAAACAATATCTGTTCATCCTGCCAGAAATGTTGTGAGCTAATAACTTCCTGTGCATTCTGCCCTTGCCAATTCTTATCAGTTAGTATTGTTCCCAGTTATCTATGTGAGCTACAGAACATTGTTCTCTTTGCAACATATAAAATCTTCTATCCTAAATTAAACCCACTATGTAAAAGAAGGAAGGACAACTTTGGAGGGTAAACCTTCAAAAACAAGTCAGCAATAGCAGCTCTCAGTTTTCTATGCCGAAAGGTTGCTTTTAAAAAAACATATCCATGTGAATTAGATTTAGCCTTCTTTATCCAACTGTAATTTTTTGTACATATTTGATCTGATTAATAGCTATGGGCATTATAAACAATTTATATGTACGATAAATCCTCATGATAGAGTTCATACTGAATACAAACAATAAATAAGTCAATGATCTTTTATCATCTTCCAAAGACAATGGGCCATTCCATCTCCCATCAACTGTCTCATGTGTTTGATGTGCTCTTATCTGTAGGCAATAGGTCCACATTCTCTATTAAATATCAACAGACACATTAGTAATAATAAGAATCAGTCCTTCGTTTTTAACCATTTTCTTTCCTCTTTGCACAGAACTTTTACGTATTGTACTTCTTTACTAAACACTATTCAAATTAGCTGTACTACAAAGACCTATCGTTGATTATGTTACAGTTGTTACTGCATGTCAATTACTACATTACAGACATTGACTGATTTGTAACTTTATAGCACATATTGTTATCTTTTAGCTCTTGCTGATGAAAAAAAAAAAACATTGTCTTTTAAACCCCATCTCAGGGCTCATCTAGTATGATGACACCTGAAGACAGATTACAAGAACTGTGTCATTTCGAATAATCTATGGGTTTATAAAAATACCAAGCACTGACAGCTGTCAGGGTGGAATAAAACCTTCAGACTAACAAGATGTTTGACTAGTACCAAACCTTGCTAGCACATCAATCAAAATGAATCAAGACACTTTGTTTTTCGCTGTTTATTTTCTATACAACTTAGTCCTCCTATGTCACATCCAATTAAATCAGCCTCATAGATAGAACATTTTGCAGAATATACAAGTTTGGCTAGCTGTCAAAATAAGATTTCTACAGTTTCACTTTCCAGTAGCACATTCACAGCAGCATATTCACCTTGTTCTTAGTGCAAATTTGAATTTAAATGTATGAAATGACACTACACTTAAAATAGAGCTTGGCTAAGCTAAACCCAATTTTAATGACATTCAAATACATATGTGGAAAAGTACTAAGACCTTGATTGTAAAAACTGGTAATAGCCGAATTTTCTATGGTGGGGGGTAATGTAAACTTGTATGCAGATCAAGATCCTGTAGCCAATCAGGATTATAATGAAGGGATTATTAAAGTACATACACATATCTGTATATATATATATATATTTTTTTTTTTTCAGAAGTGTGACCAACCTAAGATTAGGATTTAATAAAGTATAATTGTAAAGCTATTCACTGAATGTTGTAGAAGCTGAACATGCAGTTACTTTATATGAAATGTGCATAAAACTACACTTAGGCAAAGCCGATGTGCAAGCCTTCATAGGAAATCAGTATAAAATGATGGATTTGTGTAAATAAATTATATATATAAATTATGGATTTGTTATAAAGTATGGTTAAGAGAGGCAAATGTTAATGGTTGAATATTTGTACTGAATGTAATTTTTTCTTATTTACAAATACAGCAAATGTTAATGACCAGAATTTGTTATCAAGGGAAGAACAAATCCCAATGTTTATTAATTATGGAAGGGGTGAATGTGTCTGTGTATAGAGTTGTTGAATTTGCTTCGTAAGTGATTGGTTATCATCAAATTATTTGTCAGCACCTAGGGAGGAATCTGGGGGAAATCTGACCATCAATTATTAAAAAAAAATTAAATAAAATAAGGACCTCTTTCAAAATTCTGGCTATGTGGACAGGTATTTCCTTTACTCAGCACTCTTTCTGTTGACTTGATGGTAATAATGTGCAAGGCAGTCAGCCTGTACTCAGCCTGAAATGGGTGGTCACATAATTCAATAAACTGGACTCAGCTTTTGTGCAAATACAAATTCAGCATTAAGTATATCAGGTTCAGCAAAGTTACAACAACTTTTCCTTATATACTTTTAAACATTCCTAAAAAAACTCAAGCCACAGCACAAAATTCTGTAATACGTTTGCTATGCAATTTGGCTAGAAACATGTACCCTTAATTTGTTTTGCATTCCCCAGCTTGAAAAGGACTGTTCCATTATATTTTTTCACTTTCTCTGAAATTATCTACTCCAATTTCCCTGTATGACACAGTAAGGTTGCAGAAAATGTAATCGGACTATTGTACACACGTAAAAGCTTCTGATTATGACTCTCAGCACTTACTGAATACTGTTTTAATGTTAAATTCTGGCAGTCTGATGCACATAATAAAAAAATGGGTACAAATTGGGTGCTTCACACTCAATAGAAATTTAATTTATGGACCTTAAATGGGAAGAGTGACAATGAATCCACATCTCAGACCCTGACACATTGCTTGGGTAGGGGTCCCCTTGTTTAAAAAAAGATTTGGTTAAAATAAAAAAAAATAATAAATTAAAAAAAAATAATACAATGCCCCATCCTTAAATCAAACAATTTAATAAGTGTTCTGCACCCTGGAGAGGATTTGATGCTCCCCCTCAATTCTTAAAGGGTAGAAACTTCAGAGAATGCAACATGTAACTGTAGCACAGTTATTTTTAATTTTCTCAAATTCATAGTGAAACCTATTATTTGAAAATCCATCCCATGAGGGTGCTAAGGGTCCACAGATGTAATTTTTCACTGGGTCCACTATCCTTGATTATGGAATTTTAAAGGCGCCAATGTAACATATTACTTAGATCTATGTTAGTATTCAAACAGGATTGCCCTTTTGCCTTATATGTATTGGGAAGAAGAATAGACAAAATCAATACAGTTTATTTCTGCTAAATAAACCTGTTTGTGTAATACTCAGCTGTGTATGTGTGCCTGCCCAATGTTTCCATATGACACAAATCAACTGCCTAGGCTGTTGTCGGTACAAATGTATGTTGTTGCTAGGGAATAAAATGTTTCACTACTTCCATGTTAATTTATATGTTTATTTGTATTTATATTCTGACTGTGGAGTTTTACCCAGCTGTCACCTCCTCAACCACATCCAACCACAACACATTCACCAATACATCCTCCAAAAAAACCTCAATGGATTTAAGAAGCAAACCACGTCAAAGGTATATTTGCACATTTTCCTAGCAACTCAATTTTCCAAGGTCACAGGAGAGAAATGTAGATCCTTCAAAATGAACCGTGGATTTGACTTATTCACATATCAGCATATAGCCGTATAGTATTTTCCTCTTCTAAAAAATATAAGTTTGGCTGTTAACCCCTAGTAAAAAATTATCTACACAGTTATTACTATATCATAACTTTTGTATACAATTAGAGGTTATAAATATTATGATAAACCTGTCAACATTATGAACATTAGAAAAACAATTGAGATCTGAAATGAGTCCTAAAGAGACATCTTAACATATATTAGAATCCATAAAACACACATATGTATGGATAAACTATATGACAATGCTATCTATCTATCTATCTATCTATCTATTTTTCTATCTATCTATCTATCTATCTATCTATCTATCTATCTATCTATCTATCTATCTATCTATCTATCGATCGATCTATCTATCTATCTATCTATCTATCTATCTATCTATCTATCTATCTATCTTTTGAGGAAATTCAACATATTAAACTGATACAAGTATTCATTAACATTGGCAATCCCATTTTTAGTTATTAATAACTCCCATGAATGGATTGTTTAAAAATTACTGGCAAAAGTGTGCTGTTCCAGAATGGCCAGGGTGGGAGGTATTGCCAACATTTTCTATCTATCTATCTATCTATCTATCTATCTATCTATCTATCTATCTATCTATCTATCTATCTATATCTTTGGGTGATTTATTTGCTGGTGACATCACATAGAACTGTTAAAAATGTTACAAATATAGCCAAGCTGTTGCTGATAAAGTCTGCATTCTATTTTTCTTTTTTATGACAAAGCATTATTGTATGAAACTATTGCAATCCCAAAAATTGAGAAGCCCCATGGTGTGAATGTACTGTCACGATGTGGATCATAAATATACTTTATCTCTTCAAACTGACTATTCACAGGCAAAAAAAAATGATTGTACCCAAAGCCCCAAGTGAACATTTCATTTTACTCCTGTCCGCATGCTACATAATGACATTTTTGAGCAGATAGAGCAAAAAGCTTCTTAAAATACATCTGCATCTGAAGAAACAACACAAGTCATCAAATATCTATTCAAACCAAAATTCATTTTACGCAATTTGTGCATATTCACCAATTAGGTCCTTTTTGTTTGAAATAGTTAACTTTAAGCAAACATTGAGTTTAGCCCCTATTTCTGTGCCGGTTATGTTATGTTAAGCAAATTGATGTTAAATCCAATCCATTTTCCATTAACGTTTTGAATGACACATACATTTTAACCATATCAATCCTGTGTTAACTACATTTGTGCTTAGTGAAGCAAATGTAATGATCGGTAAATAATATTTTAAGATGAACGACCAATAATATGATGGATGGTCGTGAGCAATGCAGCGCTTTTCCAAATCAAAAGGGTATAACTAACCTGTGGCTTAACCTCTGTGAATAACGCACTTTAAGGAAGGCAGCTTCCATTGTAAGTACTGCACTCTTTTGAATGAAAGAAGAGTGACACAGCATAGATCTTACCTTTGATATGTAGGAAGAGAATCATCTGAAGGAAAAGAGCCATTGTGGTGACCATGGTCTGAATTCCAGCTAAGGGCACAAGGTTTACAGGCATTGAGTTGTAGTTATGCTTCCTTAGACACCTCAGAAGCTACTCTGAGACTGAGAATCCCAGTGAAGGCAGCTCACATTGCAGAGCATGCTCAGATGGCACAGTTCACAGCTACTGAGGCAGATCTTGCTTGGCAAAGTGATGCTCATTACCCTGTTCTGTAAATGACAGCAAAGGGCTGACTTTTGTGTGCTAGCCTCGCCACGACACTTCTCAGTCAAATTCACTGATTTCACATTGTGCTCATCTCAACAAAGGAGATTATACATCTGCTATGGGTAATGAGTGTGCCTATATTTTAGGCTGTCGTGGCAATAATGCATTATCAGCAAACTGGAACTGCTTCTTTTGTAGCGTGGAAAAAAAGTTGGACTCACATACCATCTATCAGCACTTTGTCTGATATATTGGAATACTACGGATGCTGTCTATGTTGTTGCTTTTATTCTTTCCTCTTGAGAAAAAAAAATTCTTGATGTCTGTTCTTGCATTTTGTCCTGTGTTACACAAGAAAAATAAAGCATATGGTTTAATTCATCATGAAATTGCAAAGTTTACAGTTTTTGTACTGAAATAACCCCTCCGCGACCACGGTGAGCAACGATTTCACATTTTGTGTTAATGCAAAAGAAACAATTGCTTTTATTTAGTGGTTTCATATAGCACTCTACATCCATTTAGTTTATTTATTTTTTCATATATACAGTGCAAATGTTATTTAAAGCACTTTGCTGAGTACCTCCAGTCATTATCAGTCTGAGCTGTATTAAACATATAATTTAAAGCTGAACACCACTTAGCTGGAAAAATTAACTCAGCAGCTCTCTGCCATCCACACTGCGAGGGTTAAATGCTTGTTTTGTCTTGGGGGGATGAAATAGGCAGCCATACTTCCACTATTCCTTGTTTCCCTGGCAGCTGGTGCTCTATTGTCTTCTGCTCCTGGTATGGGGGACTTTGATGTTTTCACGTACAATGCGCATTATACTTTATGATGTCAAAGAGGACACAACCAGTCAAAGAATAGGAATGTCTTCATGGTACCATCATGGAAATAGCCTGCAGGATAGGGAATAAGGTAGGTAATGCTGCTTATTCCTTGCCCCTTCCTTGTAGGGGGTGGCACTGCAAGCTGAATTTTTAAAGCTACCTGGAGTTCACTTTTAACCACTTGCCCTCTAGAGGATTTACCCCCCTTAATGACCAGGCCTCTTTTTGCTACTCGGCACTGCACTAATTCAACTGATAATTGAGCGGTCATGCAATGCTGTACATAAATTAAATTTACATTCTTTTTTTCACACAATTAGTGCTTTCTTTTGGCAGTATTTGATCACCTGTGCGCTTTTTATTTTTCGCGCTATAAACAAAAAAAGAACAAAAATGTTGACGAAAAACAATGTTTTTTTTACTTTCGGCTATAAAAAATATATAGTACACTCAAAGTTAGTTATAAATTTAGACCAAAATGTATTCTACTACATGTTTTTGGTAAAAAAATCCCAATAAGTGTATATTGATTGCTTTGTGTGAAAGTCATAGCATCTACAAACTATGGCATAGATACTGCAATTTACGCCATTTTTTTTGCTATACAGCGCTGCGCTAGTTTAACGGACAATTGCGCGGTCATGCAATACGGTACATAAATGAAATCTATGTCCTTTTTTTCACACAAATAGAGCTTTCTTTTTGTGGTATTTGATCACCTGTGCACTTTTTATTTTTGGCGCTATAACCAGAAAAAGTTTTGAAGAAAAAAATTTTTTTTGGAAAAAAAACAATATTTTCTCATTAAATAAAATTTCGTCATAAATTTAGGCCAAAATGTATTCTGCTACATGTCTTTGGTAAAAAAAATTCCCAATAAGTGTATATTGATTGCTTTGTGTGAAAGTTCTAGCGTCTACAAACTATGGTATAGATAATGAAGTTTACACAGCTTTTACTTTCTGACTGTCCATCACATTTCTTGAGGAGCTAAAATATCAGGATAGTAGAAACGCCCTCAAATGACCCCTTTTCGGAAAGTAGACACCCTAAGCTATCTGCTGAGAGGCATATTGAGTCCATGGAAGATTTATTTTTTTCCACAAGTTTCTGGAAAATGACAAAACATTTTTTTTTTTTTACACGAAGTTGTCATTTAAATTATTTATTTCTCGCACAAGCCATGGGTATATGTGGAATTACACCCCAAAATACATTCTGCTACTTCTACTGAATATGGGGATACCACGTGTGTGAGACTTTTTGGGAGCCTAGCCACATACAGGAGCCTGAAATCCAATGACCACTTTGAAAGCCTGAAAGTGCGTAACTTCCTCATTACACTTCCTCACTACCTATCATAGTTTCGAAGGCCCTGACATGCCAGGATATCACCAAACCCCCCCAAATGACCCCTTTCTGGAAAGTAGACACCCCAAGGAATTTAAAAAGAGGCATGGTGAGTATTTTGCAGATCTCATCTTTTCTTGCAAGGTTTTGAAATATAAAACAAAATAGAAAAAATATGTTTTTGTTTTTTTTCTTCATTTTCCAAAAACTTGTGGAAACAAATGAGATCTTCAAAATACTTACCATGCTTTTTTATCAAATTCCTTGGGGTGTCTACTTTCCAAAAAGATCAGGCCTGATTCTGCGAACACTTCGGTTTTGTGTGCAATGTATAAAGTGACAGTGACCTACTGACGCTGCACTTGCTGGGGGAGAAGGGGGGGGGGGTAAGCGTAGGGGCTAAACGCAGGTGCTGGCAGGTGCCGGGGCTTATCCTGCTAACGCAGCATTTTTAGGGATGCTATACTAATGTGAACGCTGGTATAGTGCTGATCTGATCAAAGATATTGACCCGTTCAGACACTATATTAGCAATGGAGGTTTGTTGTACATGATCATGCTTCTGTCAATCAAGGGGTTAAATGTGATGACTGGTGTACTGACGGGCAATCTGACGCTATCTGGGAGGGGCATGAAAACCATGGGAGCGCACATCATGTGCAAATCATATGTGATTTTGCGCACCCATGCGCCCTGTAGCAGTATTTCTGCTATAGGGTGGTCAGGAAGCGGTTACAGAAGAGGTTTGTGTTACGGCGCTGCGTTACTTTAACTGACAATTGCGCAGTCATGCAACACTGCACTCAAACTAAATGTACGTTCTTTTTTTTCCCAAAAATTGAGCTTTCTTTCGGTGGTATTCGATCGCCTGTGCGCTTTTTATTTTTTGCTCTATAAAAAAAAACGCTAACAATTTTGAGAAAAAAAAACAATATTTTGGACTTTTTGCTATAAAACATGTCCAGTAAAAAAATTTAAAAATCAAATTTCGTCATAAATTTTGGCCAAAATGCATTCTGCGACATGTCTTTGCTAAAAAATACCCCAAATACATGTAAATTAATTGGTTTACGTGAAAGTTATAGCGTTTACAAATGGCGGGAAAGATACTGGGATTTTTCATTTTTTTTATACTAATAATGGCAGCGATCAATGACTTATGGCGGCGATCAGCGACTTATGGCAGGACTGCGGCGGACATTCTGCTACTGGGGGGGAACTGGCTTGGGGTCACTGATATCCCCAGTGACACCAATACAGTGACCAGTGCAAAAATAAAACACCGACACTGTACTAATGGCACTGGGAGGAAGGGGTTAACTTTTTTATTCACTGAAAGGGTTACCTGTGTGAGGGGAGTGTTTTACTAGGGGGCGGGGGTGTGTACTGCTCGGAAACACGCTGATCCGGAGAGATGAACTCTTCTCTCTGGATCAACATGTCAGGAGCTGACAGGGAACTGACAGAAAGCAGAGGTGCAGTGTAAACACTGCAACCGTGCTCTCTGTCAGTGATTGCCCCTAATCGTCGAGACACGGCCGGTAATGACCAGCCGTGAACCGGCGACTGACACCCATGGCCGTGCCACCGGCGGCGCAGGTAGGGCGGTGGCGTGCCTCACGCGCGCCCCCTACCTGTTTTGCAAAAGCACATTTTAAAATGGGGTTTTGCGCAGCTGTGCCACCCTGCCACCGTATTTCTACAGTGGCTGGTCGGCAAGAGGTTAACACACAAAAGCCCATACACAAAGTTTTGGTGTGGACCAATTAATAATTTTTTTTCACACAAACATAGGGAGCATAATCTCCTTGTAGGTAGAATCTCGGAAGACAAGGGATACCTAACACCCCTACAATAAAAAGTTTAAAGTGGTTGTATACCTTAGTCATGAAGTATGAAAAAAGCATATCCCTCTATACTGTGTACTTGTCTCAATTAAGAGCACTAAGTTTTCCTGACACCAAGAGATAAATGGTGACAGGGGAGGAGCTCCAGAAGATTGACAGCCTCAGTTCTGTTCCCATGTGCTTTGTAAAGAGGGGTGTTTCTCTTCCCTCCAATCAGCTCTCAGAACACTTCTCACTGAGCTCTGCAGTGTGTAATTTCAGCTCTTGGCCCTCTTTTTTCTGAACTCTAAGACAAGCTTTATATATTCAGCACTTTGAATGGATGTAGAGAAGAGACGACTGTGGATAGACAGGTACAGCTTATGTAGAAGGATTTGTTTACTCTCTTTGTATAACCTAAGGTCAGTCACTTCACTGGGTACATGTAATCACTTTAATTGTCACTTCTGAATCATTATACTGCTTAATTAAAATATTTAGTATTCTTTGAAATTGCTCTATGTAATAACATGTAACCTTTGTTTATATGTTTTCATCATCCTTGGTATAACAGCAGACTTTTTAAAGTCTAACGTTTGGACCAAGCGGATCCAAGCAAACTATTTCTATCACTAACAGGTGCGCTTTCTGTCAGCACTGCATGCATCAGATACATACGGTATACAGCGCTGTGCTCCTGCAATGGGAGGGAGACTTGTCATCACACTCCTAGGAAAAAATTAAGTCCAGCTGAGAGCTGCTCAGCCATTCAGAGTTACATTTTCTGAATAAATACAAGGCTTCCTCTAACTGGCTGAGGTGGAAGGTCAGGAAGATGATGTTACACTCTCTGCCTAAGCCAATCAGAGGAAGCCTTGTATTCATTCAGGTAATACAAAGCTTCCTGTGAATGGCTGAGCAGCAATCCACCGGACTCAATTTTTTTCCTGGGAGTGGGATGGGAAGTCTCTGTCCCTCTGCTAGAACACAGCGCTGTGCACTGTACTGGATGTAGCTGAGGTTACATACAGTTTATACAATGATGACAGCAAGCACACCTGTTAGTGAAGGTAATAGTTTGCTTGGATCAGCTTGGCTCAAACAAACTATTTAAAGTTCAATCAAACCTGGAGTTAGACTTTAAATCAGGACTGGATCATAGGACAGAAGTATCGGCACAGACTGCTGAAATGAGGGAGAAAGTCAGAACAGGTGTGAGTGACCCTTTCCCCAACAGCCTTACATATCGCCCAACTTTCTGAGATAACAAATAGGGACACCTTTTGGCAAAATGTACACAGAAAAAGAACACATACTTGCCATAGTCCCAGTTAAACAGACCACTAAGGATTGATGAACAAAAAATGATTGTTGAAACCCACAAGTACTTTCTCTAACAAGCGAGGTCTCTCTCCCTACACTAGCTACACACCCGAAGCATGCCAAAACCCAGGGGGCAGGGGCTTAAATAGACCCTGCTGGCCCAAGATGGACGCTGATGGTCACATGGGTGCAGCAACTGGAATGCTCCATTGAACCAGGAAACCATAGAGAAACTTTTTTCTTCTGGACTTCCTTTTCAGGCTGAGGTGCCACTCATTATGAGCACAACCTGTACTGGAGAAAACAAACCGCTTCTGCCTACTGTGTTTCAGAGACGTGTCCAAAGGTTGCTGATAAATAGCATGTACTCAGAATGATCTGGAGTGGTATGTGGGGTGCCCCAAGGCTCTATTCTGGGACCAATTCTGTGTAAGTTATTCATAAATGACAAAGAGGTTGGTATAAATAGTGTTTGTTGATGATACAAAGCTAAGTAGGGCAATAACTTCACAGCAGGATATAAAAACTTTACAAGAAGACCTCAATGAAAGAAAGGGGTGAACAACTACATGGCAAATGAGGTTTAATGTTGAAAAATGTAAAGTAATGCACTTGGGGGCTAAAATTATAAACGCAAGTTACTTGCTAAGAAGAAAACCTCTATGGGAATCCAGAATGGAAAATGATCTGGGGGTCTTATTAGATGACAGACTCAACAATGGCATGCAATGCCAAGCTTCAGCAAGCAAAGCACAGAGTATTAGCATGCATTAAAAAGGTTATATACTCAAGAGATAAGACTATAATTCTACCACTTTACAAAACTCTGGTCCAGCTTCATCCTGAGAATGCCGTCCAGTTCTGGTCACCTATCCTCAGAAAGTATGTGTTGGAACTGGAGAGAGTCCAGAGAAGGGTACTGGAAGACTTCAGTTACAAGGAACGATTACAAACATTAAACTTATTCTCCCTGGAGAAGAGATGCTTGAGAGGAGATATGATAGCAATATACAAATACCTCAATGAAGATTCTAGCATAGGGGGGAAAACTATCCAGTTTCAGGGAACTTATGAAGACATATGGCCATGCAATGAAATTGGAGAAGTTCAACCTTAAACTATGTAGGGGGTTCTTTACTGTCAGAGTGGTAAGGATGTGGAACTCCCTTCCACAATTGGTGGTGTCAGTGGCAAGTGTTGATAGTTTGAAAAACTCTTAGAGGGGCATTTTAGGGAGCACAGATTACAAGGACTTGGGGAATGGTATTAACATAAACTCACACTTCCACACCCACACAGGTCGAACTGGTTTCTTTATTCAAACTTACTAACTGTGTAACTATGAAATGTTTAGTGTAGTATGTTTTAGTATGGACAATCCTAAAGATCGACAAAAGATGGACAATCCCTCTAAATCAGAGACCATTAGGAGCTACTGTATGGTCTTATATGAACAAACGTGTATCTAATTACACTAGACACCACGCTAGAATTCCAGTGCAGTAATAAACATATGGGGGTTTATTTACTAAAGCTGGAGAGTCCAAAATCAGACTCCCTTCTGCATAGAAACCAATCAGCTTCTAACCTCAGCTTGTTCAATGAAGCTTTGGCAATGAAACCTGGAAGCTGATTGGTTTCTATGCAGAAGTGAGTCTGATTTTGGACTCTCCAGCTTTAGTAAATAAACCCCATGGTGTCACAAAATGGTTGTAAGTAGTTAAAACTCATTTCCATCTGATAGTCAAAAGAGTATCTGATAACAGAGGTTCACTTAAATAACACTTGATTAGTGTACCATTTGCAGTCTCTGTTCTCGGTTTATATTGGATGACAATATAAATTTTAATGTTTTCAGCAGCACTTGTTGAATAAGTAAGATGGTCATGTATAGAAAAAGTAAATAAGATCATTATTAGTTTCATAAATAAAATATTGTAAGAGGAAAATGGCAGTGCTTAGATTGGTAGTATTCTCTGAAAGCAGTGCAAGATCAGAATTTGTCAGTGCAAGATCAGAATAGTGCTTCAGAGAAAACATATTTGGCAAGTGCAGCACACCGTCCTTCACCAAAAATGTTGGGCATGGCTTAAAGAGGTGTGGCTAAATAGGGTTTGAGTACAACTTCCATAGCATAGAATGAGGTAACCTTTAACAGGGAATATACAGCACAGTGCAGAATGAGGCAGTGTGGAGTAGGAAATGCACTGCGCAGTGCGCAGAATGAGGGAGATTAGATGCCAAAGCACTCAAGGACTTCTTGATTTCAATGCAACAAACCATTGAGGGCCAGTTCACACTAAAAGGCGGTACAGGAAACAATCGATTGTATACATTTCAGATACCATGTTCAAATGCACTGGGTGTGCAATCTGCTGTGGGTGTCAATATATTTCTTACAACACTCCAAAAGCAAATCACAAATGCAGTAAGTTTTCCTGCACTAGAACAAATGGTACATTAGTACCAGGCAATTAGGTGTGGTATGTATGATTTCAGCCCATTCAAATGAAGGGGCTGAAAATTGCACTGCACTGGAGTTGCATGGGAAACACACAGGAACATGCACTGCGAATCAGGTGTAAACCTGCCCTTACCACTGACAGGGTGCTTACAATGATCAGCTTTTATTTATTTATGTAAAACCTTTATCCAAAAAGAAGACACAATGGTTGCTCTATCTGTGTAACTGCTGTGTGAGCTGGAGTTTGAACCAAGAGAGGAACTCTGTGAGCTGGAGTTTGGCTTCAATTTGTTAGTGTATTTAAATCTGCTAGTACATCTAAAACCCCCCTCCCCCCAGACTGACAATGCTATTGTCCAAAGGTGCCCCCTGTGCTCCTTTATCCAGAGTGGGGTCACTCATACAGAAGATGGGTTACCTGCCAGATCACCAGGTGAAAACAAAGAGGAAAGTACATAAGAAAAGGAAACTAATGCATCTGTGGATTGGTAAGCTACTATATATTACATTTTTTGGGTTTGGGTTGAATACTGCTTTAACGCGTGCCTGTACCAAACATACACACGCATGAATATGAAGAATTTCTGAACTTCTACCTCAGTCAGTCTCTCAGCTTTTTCCCAGACAGAATATGAATAGTACGTAGGTGGCACATGGTGCAATGCAGACTGGGCAGCAGCAATAACTAATACAAACAGCTCAGTCTGTTCGAAGCAGGTGAGCCTTTAATTTGCAGCTGGGACATTACTAGGATTGTAAAAGACCGGGTGATATGGCTCATGTAATGAACAGGTGGTGCAGCCTCACTGCATTGACAGTTTAAAGTGTTAATAAACCCTCAACAGTAAAATCAGTCTGTATATTCAGTAAAGCATGCTTGTTATACTCACTGTGGAACCCAAGGGGTTAATCCTCTGCATTGTGTAAAAAGACTGTTTGATCCTGACTTCTCTGCACCTCCTCTTGTTTAAATGACCACCTGATACAGACTGAACCTGTGGTCACATGCACATGCTGTGTTTGGTGTATGTGATCAGCACAGGGTCAATCAGCCAGACAGAGGGTCAGGGGTTTCACATCCTCCTAGAGCAGAAAGAAAACTCCTCCTACAAACTTTAACCAGTGCTCTGCTGAAGTCATAAGACTGCTCTAACTGCTGATGAGAAAAGGTATTTAGCAGTTTATATTTACTAAAATAATTGCATTTCCATGTTCTATGTACTGTGGGAGACCAGATATAGTGAACGCAGGGTTCTGGGTTTAGTAACACTTTAAGTTGCATACTGTGCCTGAGCCTATTCACAGTTTGCACAGCACACATATGCTACAATCCTTATGCTCACTAAATATCTTTTAATTACTATGCCACAAGTACAACATAAGTGTAGCACAGAAAGATATAAACCTCAGCACAATCATTTTTAAAATAAAAAATCTTTGTTTGCATATACTCTTACCACAAAGACTATAGCACTAATACTTTGAGTGTACCCTATAGAAGCACTTCATTTAAATAGTCAGGGATTTAGCAACTGGAAACTGTGAAGACAATCAACACTTTGGTCAGAAGTATGTAATTACAATGTAGCATATATAGTGCAGGAGTGAGGAGTTTGTAATGTACAGGTTAAAGTGATAAAGTAATGTACACAACTCTCAGCTTTGCACTCCTCCATCAGCTTTCCCTTCGCAGTTCCTACCTCTGCACCCCTTCTTTTTTTAGCTTTGCACCCCTCCATCTCTAACCTCTGCACCCAGCTCCCCATCCACAGCTCTTACCTCTGCAACCCCCCTTCTCTCAGCTTTGCACCCCTCCACCTCTCACCTTTGAACCCAGCTTCCCTTTCACAGTTCCTACCTCTGCACCCCTTCTTTTCTTAGCTTTGCATCCATCTCTAACCTCTGTACCCCGCTCGCCTTCCACAGCTCTTACCTCTGCAACCCACCATCTCTCAGCTTTGCTCACTTCTATCTCTTACCTCTGAACCCAGCTAACCCTTTACAGCTCTTACCTCTGCACCCCTTCTTCTTTCAGCTTTGCACTCTCCATCTCTCATCCTGCATCCAGCTCCATCTCCACAACTCTTACCTCTTCAACCCCCAACCTCTCAGCTTTGCACCCCTTCCACCTCTCACTAGGGTTTGGCTTCATGTTCTAGTCGAACAGAAGTTCGACTCTAACATGGGCTGTTTCGCTCGCTGTGCCCCACAATGCACCCTGACAGTGCATTGTGATTGCCAAAGCAATGCACCTGACCATAGGTCAGGGGCAATGCTTTGGTAAATCACAGAGCATGATGATGTCACAAGGGAGAGGTGACCCCGCCTCTTGTGACATCAGCACAATATTTAAGAACTGTCATCCTGGAGCAGCTGTCAACCTGCGGGAGCCAGCATTCAGAGCAGAGCATTTTTTTGTTTTCTTTTTTTGGGTCGGCATCGTGATTGATGTTGAATCTACTTTGGGGAACATTTTTTTATTTTTGTTTTTAACCTCCCTGGTGGCATTCCTGAGTGTAGCTCGGGGTTAACTTTCAGTACCAAAAGTGGTAACCCCGAGCTACACTCAGGATTACCCTGCAGCGTTGCTCAGGGATTCCCTGTTTCACTTACCTTGTCCTGCACTCCCGCGATGTCCCCCCTGCAGCGTCCCCAGCCATCTCTTCCGGCCGATGCCAGCATCTGTCTTCTGGGTTCTGGTCCCTGCAAGCGTAGGGACGTACGAGACATACGGGGGACGGAAGTGGTGGGAAATTTATAAATTTTAAAAAGTGACGTTCACTAAATACACTAAAATCACATAGTATAACATTACTGTATCAAAGCATTTCACATACATTTAGTCCCTAGCAGGGGTGGACTGACCATTTGGAAACTCGGGCACTGCCTGAGGGCCCAGGGTCAGTAGGGGGCCCCATGAGATGCCCCTGGTACCTTTTTCATAGGCTTTTTTGAGTTTGGGCAAGGACAAAGGGGCCCCATGATGCCCTATTGCCCAGGGGCCCCATGAGTTGTCAGTCCGCCCCTGGTCCCTAGTGCTTTGTCCTGTGCCCTGCCTGCATTTTTACTGTTCTTTCTGCCTTGAAACTGAGAAACGTCCATGGCGTCCAAAAAGCATCCCTTTAGGTCAAAAGCGGTTTTAGACCAGCTAGAAAACAGTGATAGTAAATTAGAAGCACTTGCAGAATTGAGTGATAATGATTCGTGGGGAAATTCGTGATCAGATACTGAAAACGATTTTGCGACTAAGCTCAGTGATGTGCGAACTTGGCGCTCTATTTCAAATTTCAGTGTTTTTGGTTTGATTATATTATTGAATTAAATAAATTATTATATTGTTATTTTTTATGATTATTTATTATATTATAATTTATGATTTCGTGTTTCAAATTTTATCATACCGGGGATGTTTTCTAGACTCTTGTTTGGACAGATTTCAGTGAGTTATTCCTAAAAATTACAGGCCTACAGTAAAAAAACAACATATTTCCATGCAAAAAAATTTACCGCTTTGAGCACAGAAATATGGACATAATCAGACTGCTAGGGAGATTAATAAAGGACTTGTGAAAGGCTGTCTCCTGTCATTTTTACACTACACTTTTTTTTGTGAATGGGTAGCGGTACCATGTACCCCATACTCATTCACATAGGAGGTCGGGATCTGGTGACCCCCTTGTTAAAGAGGGCTTCCAGATTCAGATAAGCCCCCCACCCGCAGACCCCCACAACCACCGGCCATGGTTGTGGGGAAGATACTCTTGTCCCCATCAACATGCGGACAAGGTACTTTGTGGGGGGAACTCTCCTGCCCCAAAGCACCCCCCATGTTGAGGGCATGTGACCGGAAGTGATGTATCTGCCATATGAAGTCAATGCGTTCCGCCGATGGGCGTATCTCACTCGGCTTCGTCAGGATCATTGAGACATCTGCCTTTCAGCTTCCTATTTATACTGGGCTCAATACTTCTGATAAATGCAAATCCGTTGCTGGCAATCATTCTCAATGGGAAAAAAAGCTAATTACTTAGCAAAACAGCCGGTCATATAGCTCAATTAAAAGAGTAGACACCTGGGCACACCGAGAGGGAGGAAACATTTCCTACTTTCTTGTGTCATTAAGAGGAATCAAATGTTTGCCACTAAACTTTCCACAAGGTGGCGCTGCTAGTTTATAATTCTACACAATTAGCTATTTTTCTAAATAGGTAAACACTTTAGAGATATTAGGTCCAATGACCCCGAAAGCAATTTAGCTCAGCATTATACTAAATGCCATGGAGGTAAATTAGAGGGTACAAAAGTGAAAGGTATTTATGCACTAAATTTCCCACAGAGGAGAGGTGACTTTGATAGAGAACTATTAAAACGTGAGAAATATTGGATTTATAAACTTGATACTCTATTTTCAAAAGGGTTAAATATTGAGTGTGATCTCCAAGTATTTTTAGAAAAATAGCTAATTGTGTAGAATTATAAACTAGCAGCACCACCTTGTGGGAAGTTTGGTGGCAAACATTTGATTCCTCTTAATGACACAAGAAAGTAGGAAATGTTTCCTCCCTCTCGGTGTGCCCAGGTGTCTACTCTTTTAATTGAGCCATATGACCAGCTGTTTTGCTAAGTAATTAGCTCTTTATCCCATTGAGAATGATTGCCAGCAACTGATTTGCATTTATCAGAAGTATTGAGCCCAGTATAAATAGGAAGCTGAAAGGCAGATGTCTCAATGATCCTGACGAAGCCGAGTGAGATACGCCCATCGGCGAAACGCGTTGACGTCATACGGCAAATACGTCAATTCCGGTCACACGCATTGGCGCCATACACGCTGACCAGCAGGGAAGCGGCCATATTTGTGGGCCACGAGTTGTGCAAGGCTGCACAGGCACCAAAGGGAGAACGGAGCCCGCCAGTTACAGTCCCGATGGTGGTCGGCTGTCCCTGGGACTATGCTTGGTAATCCAGAAGGAGGAAATTTCCAGACAGTACCATCTATGGCTCGGGTGGTGAGTGAACTGTCACACAGTTAGACGAAAAGGCGTTAACTCGCCACTCTATACACACATCAGCAAGCATATATATTGATTGACTGTCCATTTGTCATCAATTTATTGCAGGATGGGGACAATATGATTCACTATCTAGGTGCAATGCACCATTTAGACATTACAAGAGACGGAGGAGCCAGCAGGTTTCATACTATCAACTATATTAAGGTGGTCTATAGCCCGCATGTTGCGCTGAAGAAACCCCTTGAAGCAGGGCCCTGCCATCTTTATCATCTTCATATTATTAAGGATACCAACAGTGATTCTTTCATGACTGACTCTGCATCTAATTATAAGGACATGTCCACTGTGAATTTGTACATGTTCACCACTCACTCATGCCCTGAATAGGGGCTGTATTGCAATCATCCTGTTACTATAGGAGCATCCGGATCCCCACATATATTTTAAAATTTTCACCCACATTGCCTTGATTGGGTTATGGGTAATTTTGTTATTAATATATGGTGCCTGCTATCAGCCATTATTGCATAGCATTGTATAGTACACTATACCTGATGGTACAATTTTTTGACACACCCCCTACTGGTTGTGTAACCAATGTGTTGGTGCTGCAAATGTACTAGACAGGTTTCTGTCATTACATATGCAGCACATTTATGAATAAGACTGGTCTTGATGTTGCTTTTATGTGATTTTAGGTCTTTATGTATTATCTCATACTGAGGTGATGGTGAACCAGGGTATTTACCCTATTGTCTATAATTATTGTGTAATAAAGAATAATTGTTGGGAACTACTCTGAGTATTGTATTAGGTATTAGAGGTATTAGGGTTAGGGAAAAAAATGATGCAACGGATAAAAAAATCTATACAGCTGCCCTTCGGTAGCAGTAAAGATAAGTGGTACATTGTCTCGACCTTTTACAATGTATAATGAAACAAGACAGGGATGTCGACTCTCACCTCTCTTGTTTATATTATCTGTAGAGCCCCTGCTAGCGACAATACAGAATAATGTAGACATAAAAGGGATACAGGTTGGAGAAACAGAAGATAAAGTTGTGGCATACGCAGATGATTTGCTATTCTTTGTTGTAAATCCTAGACTAACATTACCAATCATAATGAGTATATTAAGAAAATATGGAGAGTTGTCAAATTTTAAAATCAACCTTGAAAAGTCAAAGATTTTGAATATAAATCTACCTAAGACAGAGAAACAGGCAATACAAGGAAAGTTTTACTTTGTTTGGAGAGATAAGGAATTAAAATATTTAGGAGTGAAGCTAACACCGTCACTGAAGGGTATTTACCATGCAAATTATATCCCGCTAATTAATGAGACTAAGGAGAAATTGAGGAAAAGCCCAAAATGATTGCTTTCCTGGATAGGCCAAATAAGTAAGGTTAAGATGGTGATTTTGAAAAAAATCTTATATAAATTTCAAATGTTACCAATTTATTTGCCACTGGTGTATATTAGGGTCCTACAAAAAGTAATAATGAGATATAAATGGGTAAATAAAAAAACAAGAGTAAAGCAGGAGGTATTATGTAGGGAGAAAATAAATGGGGGCCTAAAATGCCGGATATTAAAAGATATTATTTTGAAGTTATATTGTCACGAATAATGGATTGGGTGAAGATTGAAAAGACACTGAGTGAAGTTTAATTAGATAAGATTATTTGGATTCCACAACAATACAGAATGTTAGCGGACAATACTTGCACTTTAACACGGAATGTATTGAAGATATGGGATCTAGTGTTTAAACAGATGGGGTGGGTGTATAATTCACCATTAATACCACTAGTAGGCACAAAATATTTTACACCTGGGATGGGGAATATGTCAGGGATGTGAGATAGGAATGCATGTTTAAAAGATATCATGAAAAAGGATGAAATGTGTTCTCTTCAGGAGTTGAAACACAAAAGAGATATGTTTTATGTGATAGATGAATGGAAGTATTACGAATGTAAACATTTTGTCATAGCACTTCCACAGCCAATAAGAATGATTGAAAACTTGCACTCATTAGAACACTTGATGAATCTAAAAGGAGCACAAAAACATTGTACTTGTCATATGTATAAGACACTCACTATAATATCTGAACCGGTTTTTCCACAATATATGGAAAAAATGGGAAAAGGAATTGGAAACACAGTTAAATGAACAACAGAAAAAGAAAATAATTAGAATTGCACATGGGGCAACTGATATGAATACAGTTGAAATGAACTATAAATTCCTGATTAGATGGTAAGATACACCGAGTAGAGTGCATAAGTACCACCCAGAGAATTCATTGCTCTGTTGGAGGGGATGTGGGATAGAGGGCAAAGTGATACACATATGGTGGGAATGTCCCATAATACAGGATTTCTGGCAGAGCATATAATGTAATAATGGCCCCATGGCTGTGTTTATTTTATAATACTGGCCTTACAGCAAAACAATATAAGAACACAATTGTATTTCATTTACTAAATGCAGGGAAAGGATTAATACCCAAATTTTGGAAGGCCCAAGAAGCACCAAAGGTTAAGGATTGGATAAGGAGGGTGGAATATGGCTATAGGTTAGAAGAACTTTAATCACAGTGGAGAGGATAAAATGGAAAAATGAAAAAAAAAATATGGGAAAGATGGTGCGATTTTAGGATCACACAAAAATATGCCGACATGGTGGGAAAAAGAGGAGAAGGAAATATTAGAGGGGGGAACAGAGAGATGTGAGGTTTAATAAAAGGTATAGAGAGAGTAAACAGAAGAACAAGAAGAGAAGGGAAGGGGAGGTTTCCGAGAGATGGGAAAGGGGGAATGGGAGGGGGGGATTGGATTGTAAAATGTGTGTCCACCTCACATAGGCTTCCACAACCTCCCCACCGATCTGGGTGCCTCCAGGCTGTTCCTCACCACTACTTGCTGGTAAGCAGAGCCAGCACAGACAGAGGGGAGAGCACGGACATGTCCTTCTGATCACAGTGAGCAGCTCACACACAAACTTCGCTCTCTCCCCGCACTCCAACTCAACCTCAATATGAATATTAAATGAAGTTTTCTTGCATTCCACATGTCTTCTGACTATTATAACAACAAAAGACTCAACTGGGCATCAGTCTTGATGTGTTACATGAGACCTCCAGCCATATTATGGTTTTTAAATTAATGCGTCACACATTACATCTATTTCACGTACTTCACGTACTTTCTAAATATATTTGCAGAATCAAAAATCTTGTGCTCGTCAGAGTTGAATAAATTTAAATAAAGCAGGTGGGTATATAAAATACACATAAGGGTGACCATAATATTCTTGAACCCAGTTGTTGGCAAACAGATTCATTGTTATTATTATACAAGATTTACTGAATATAGCCAACAGTTTACACAGTGCTTTACAACATAAGGGCAGACAGTACAATTACAGTACAGCTTAATACAGGCGGAATCAAAGGGCCCTGCTCATTATACCTTACAATCTAAGAGGGAGGTTCAAGAAATTCAAAAAGGTAATAACTGTGGGGGATGGGCTGTATATGTACAGTTGTTAGATAGGGACAGGATGTGCCTCTCTGGAGAGATGAGTTTTCAGGGATTGTCAGGGATGGTATTATCTAAACCACAGGCACCTTGATCTTTTGCTATTTCTACTTTTTACCACCAGACTCCTGTTGTTCTCTGACACCCAGGGATGCCCAAAGGAAGGCTGTCTGCACCCAAAAAGCCACCAGGGCATCAGTGGAAGCAGTTTGGGAGGGCACCCAAGTATCCTGTTGTGCCTGCAGATTTGGCGGCTTCTGCTGCCCCCACTGCCACAATCTCCCCGGACCCTGTCAGCTTGGAGACAGTGACGACCGCAATTACCTCCTGCCAGAATGCTTTTACCACCAAAATAGAGCATGCACAGATGGATAAAGGTCTGATACATCAAAAACTGGACTACTTTCGCTCTTGCACATGCACCACGGAATAGAGGGTGAGCAACATGAAAGATGAGTTACAAGAGCAAATGCTATCTCTCCACATATTACAAACAAAGGTCAAGTTCCTGGAAGCCAGAGCCAAAGACACAGAAAACAGGAATCAGCCCAGCAATCTTCACATTCAATTGTTTTCACTGAGAGGATGCTAAAAACCTTGCTCGCCAAAGTACACTTCTCCAGATTTTTCACTGTGGAAAGAGCTCACAGTATCCCACCTACTCAGTGCCCCCCAGCACTCCCCTTCACACTTTCATGTTAAAGCTGCTCAACTTTAAAAGAGAAGTACAGCCAAAGTTCCTTTGGTTGTACTTCTATGGATTGCAGAAGAGACATTTTCAGCCAACAGTGAGCTAAAACCCACTGTCGTCTGACATCACAGAGCCAGTCCAGGCTGAGGAAATATCACAACCACATGGTCTGGATCCATCCAAAAGCCTGTACTGGCACCTGGTTTAGCCTCTCAGCAACCCACTGAAAGCCTGAGCCAGCCACTCCCTCCCCCCTCCACAGCCCGGCACTCAAGTGAGCACTGGAGGGGCAGAGCAGAAAGCAATGACTTCAGGGAGAACAGAATGATCAGTGGTGTTTGATCACTCAGTTCTCAACCATAGAGCAAGCAGGGGACAGATACAGTATTGGATCAATGCTGCATCCACCTAGGTAAGTATGATTTTGCAAGAAAACCCTAAAAACGTCTCAAGATCGGGATGTAGTCCTCCGGGAGGTACGGCTTCAGGGTGAACTCCACTATGAGAACACACGTTCATCTTCCCCTACAATTCAGTCAAGACGAAGAGGTTGAAGATCTTTTGATGGGGTGAAGGCTAAACTCGTCTCCAAAGGCATTCCTTACGGCATGCTTATTCCAGTCAAACTCTGGGTCCAGGATGGCAAAACAAGAAAGTTTTTTACTTTGCTTGAGGAAGTGACCTCCTGGCTGGAAACTATTCACCGAGCTTGGCTGGGCAGCTAAAACTTTTCTACTGCTAAGTCACTCTAGGGTGCTTTCATAGGACTTGCTCCTTAACCATGAGTACTCTCTCAAGAACTGGCCTGTGGCATTCCCCCCATATTTTATCTACAGTGCCATTTTGGTAAGGCCTCATTCATCTCTGGGTGCTTTGCAAATTTCAGGTGCCATTAATTTTAATGGCACCTAAAAATATGGTGTGGTTGTGCCGCACAATAAATTGAGCTACAATCCGCATCACGCACAGCTTGTTGCCCAAAATGGAGCAGGAGCTTCTTTTGGGCAACAAGCTTCACTGGATACTGTTTGCCATAATTGCAGTGCCCCTTATCATGCGTCAGTGGGGGTAGAACTGAAACACGTTTTTTTTTGTGCCATTAAAGTGAATTAAAACGAAATTCACGTTGTGCAATTTGTCATTTTATCAGGGTGTTGTGAAATTGCAGGCAGAATTGCAGCGGTTCTGCTTGCGATTCAAAAGACCCAGATGCGAACGGTGCCTTATCGCTATTTGTTGCAGTTTGCTGTTGACACTTGTTGCCCCTAAGTTATGTGGCGGCTTCTCCTTGGTGCCTACACTTGGGTACCGCCATCCCTGTCTTTGCGTAGTGTCAGAGCAGGGCTACTCCTTTCTAGGCTGATATGTGGCTGAGAATACTTTGGGAGCCTGAAATTGTATGTAGTTCATGTTACTTGCAGCAGACACTCACAGCACACTGCACAACTACTAGTTTTGAGTCCCAGTTTCTCAACTGGATGCTGCTGCCCACTGTCCTCCATTGTCAAATTACTAGTTGCTAGGACCACTTGGCATCCAGTAATCAGTGACGTAATCCTACCAGCTCCTAACTTACTTGTAATGGGCAGGACCAACAGATTTTGACAGAACTCCCACAGTCCAGACTCCTCCTCTGTAGTGGATTGTGATAGACAGTCCACGTTTTATTAGATGATCAGTAAAATGACAATTTTATAGTCTTGCTACTTTCTGTTTCTTGCTCTTTAAATTCCTTACTCTCTTAAGTAAACAATCAGATATAGGTTGACAGAACAATGATGATAATTAAGATGGCGCCTTCATCCGGAGTCTCACCCTAGGTGACTCATTAGGAGAAAAGTATCTTTTAATGTAAACAACCCCCATAAAAGGGAATGAGTCTTTTTGGGGAAAATGATTGGAAGATATCAACACGGATGGAAGAACACGCAGAAACCCAGTGGACTTTTCACCCAATCAATGTATATGCTTTGCCTGCATCATAAGCCCTATAAATGATACTGTAGTTCCTCAATAAAACAGAAGTTTAGGAAGTTGGTAAACTGCGAAGTGTCAGTGTCTTACTTCCACGTGCACGTATTCTCATATTAATTTGGCTCACTGGTAGATCACGGTAAATGGTTTGTAAGTGACCGAGTCCAAAACACCTCCACAGCAGAGCATTATCCTGCATCACCTTGCTGCCCCACTCACTGTTCTCCCTCACAGCGGCATACTGCAGGAGAAATGACAGTCAATCCCACAGTTCAGTAAGTTAGGCTGTCATTGTAATAATATGTACTCAATCAGATACCTTGGAACTGCAGTCAATCAGGAAATTCTGATACTGTCATGTGACAGCGGTAGATCTTTTCTTATTGGCTGCAGTTCGAGGGCTTCTGATTGGTTCCATGGAGTAAACTTACTGGAGTGCAAGACCAGCTGCTGTATAAGGTATGTGAAGGGGGCTCCTGGTTTAAATGCCCACTGCTGATGTGCAGGGGAACTCCTGATAATAAATAAGGGGGCACTGATGTGAAAGGGAACTCCTAATATGAAGACGGAAACTTCTCATGTAAAGAGGGATTATGACATAAAGGGCAACACCTGTTCAGTAGGAGGCTATTGATGTAAGGGAACTCTTGTAGTAAAGAGGACTCTGATGTGAAAGGGGGGCTCCTGATGTATGGAGGAATACTAATGCAAAGGGAACCTCCTAATGTAAAGCAGGGACTTCTGATGTAAAAAGAGACTCTTGATTTTAACTATGGGGCTCCTGATGTGAAGGGGGGACCCCAGATGCTTAGTACGGAGCTACTGATATAAAGGGGGACTTCTGATGTGAAAGGAGGACTCCAACAGTGGGTGTCAGGAGGAGGCAAGAAAGAGGGAAAATGGGAGGAGGGCTGAGTCACTGCCCTTTGGGCCAAAAGGTGCCAGTCAGCCCCTGGTGTCAATCTCTGTATTAGCAGTGCCTACTATGGTAAATTCCATCTTCCAGGGGGATCTCACAGTTATAGCACTTACATATTTACAATGGTCCAAGTTAGACCAATGTAACTAAGTAAAAATTGTCTACCTGGAATTCAGCTTTAAATGTAATGCACAAGTGCTGTGATGGTACTTTTTTTACATTGCCAATCAGCAGTTGATGGATTCACCTAGAAAGAGTGGTGTCACTTGTGATGAATAACCACATGCAGAGAATCCTATCATATCTCATTATCTGCCAGTTAGCCCTGAAGAGGCTTCTCTGGTTTCCAGCCAATGCAAAGCATGGATCAGACTTAGACTGTCCCTGTCAGTTATGGCATTTGCTAGAAAAGTTGACCTGTATGACAGTATCTGTAGACTTTTCTTATCTCATGTGGGTTTGCTCAGCCAACTTTGTTTTTAAAATGTATTCCATTTTAAACTTTTAAAAGTAAGTGTTCTGTCTTAGAGGTGACACTGCAGAATTCCTGCCTCTAGTTATATTGCTCAAAGACCCCTCCTGTTCCAAGCTATAACTTTCCCTGATTTCATGAATAAATTCTACAAGCATCCATTCTTCTCTTAAATGAGAATAGCCTTATTATTATTATTATTATTATACAGTATTTATAAAGCGCCAATAGTTCGCTCAGCGCTGTACATTACAGAGGGGGAAGAACATGTGACAGAACAATACCAATACAATGCAAAACATGAGGGGATCGAGGGCCCTGCTCTTTCGAGCTTACAATCTAGGAGGGAGGGGATGGTGGCACAGGAGGAGATAGCTGTGGGGGATGGAGTGGTAGGAAGAGTGGAGAAGGTCGGCAAGTTAGCAGGGGGCGGGGTAGGCTTCCCTGAAGAGATGGGTTTTCAGGGTGCGCCTAAGGAGAGGAGAGTAGGTGATAATCTGATGGGTTGGGGCAGGGAGTTCCAGAGGATGGGTGACACCCTGGAGAAGTCCTGGAGGCGGGCATGGGAGGAGGAGACCAGGGAACTAGAGAGAAGGAGGTCTTGTGAGGAGCGGAGTGTGCGTGCTGGGCGGTACTTGGATATTAGGTCAGTGATGTAGTTCGGGGCAGTATGGTGGACAGCTTTGTACGTCAGCGTTAGGATTTTGAATTTGATCCGTTGCGCAATCGGAAGCCAGTGGAGGGATTGGCAGAGGGGGGTGGCGGAAACGGAGCGGTTGGAAAGGTGAATGAGTCTGGCAGCCGTATTCAGGATGGACTGAAGCGGGGATAGCCAGCGGCGAGGCAGGCCAGTGAGGAGGGAGTTGCAGTAGTCGAGTCGTGATATGATGAGGGAGTGGATGAGCTGTTTAGTGGTTTCTGGAGTTAGGAACGTGCGGATTTTGGCGATGTTGCGGAGGTGGAGTCTGCACGAGTTTGTTAAAGAGTGGACTTGGGGCTGGAAGGATAGGTTGGAGTCCAAAATGACACCAAGTATTCTGGCCTGCGGGGCGGGTTTGATGGTGGCGTTGTTGGACATGATGGAGAAGTCAATGGGGGGTGGTGTCCGGGCTAGAGGGAAGACAAGAAACTCGGTTTTGGAGAGGTTCAGTTTAAGGAAGTGGAGCGACATCCAGTCTGATATGTCGCTCAACAGGTGTGTGATTCGGGCGGAGACCGAGGGGGTGAGGTGGGGGGTTGAGAGATAGATTTGTGTGTCGTCGGCATAGAGGTGGTAGTTGAAGCCGTGAGAATGTATGAGTTAGCCAAGGGAGGAGGTGTAGATGGAGAAGAGAAGGGGCCCGAGGACAGAGCCTTGAGGGACCCCAACAGAGAGGGGGAGTGAGAGGGAGGTGGTGGCATTATAGGTAACGCTGAAAGAGTGTTGTGATAGGTAGGATGAGAGCCAGGAGAGAGCAGAATCTCTGAGGCCGAGAAAGTGTAGTTTTTTGAGGAGGAGAGGATGGTCGACTGTGTCAAAGGCCGCAGAGAGGTCAAGGAGTAGGAGCACTGAATAGTGGCCATTAGCTTTGGCGGTTAGCAGGTCGTTGGAGAGTTTCAGTAAAGCAGTTTCGGTGGAGTGTAGGGGACGGAAGCCGGACTGTAGGGGATCGAGGAGGTTGTTGTCGTTGAGGTGAGAGCATAGGCGGGCGTAGACTAGGCGCTCGAGGAGTTTAGATGTAAATGGGAGCAGGGAGATGGGTCTGAGGTTGTTCGGGTCATTGGGGTCCAGGGAGGGCTTTTTAAGTATGGGGGTGATGTGTGCATGTTTCAGAGGGGAAGGGAAAGTGCCGGAGGAGAGGGAGAGATTGAAGATGTGGGTGAGGGAGCGTAGGATGGAGGGGGAGGGAGGTTGTAGGAGTTGTGAGGGGATAGGGTCGAGGGGGCAGGTGGTGAGGCGGGCATCAGAGAGGATCTTGGAGACTTCTTCGATGGTAGTAAGGTCAAAGGTGCGGAGTGTTGGGGGAGCTTCAGTATGAGGAATGTAGGGTGGGGTGGGAGAGGAGGTCAGAGCAGTGGTGGGGCCGTGGGAGAGGGGTGTAGAGGGGGTAGCTGAGTGAGGGGGAAGGGGGTTGGAGGGAGTTTGAGCAGCGACGAAGTCCCTGTGGGTTATGTCGAGGGGGGGGGGGATGAGGGGGTAGCTGTGTGAGATGGCCTTATGGCCATTAAAGAGTAGCTCCACTTTTGTTGAGAAAAAAACATTCAATGTACATTGAAGGGATTTTAACAAACTTTGTTGCAGATTCCTATTCTAAGCAAATAGCTTTTTGTTTGTCTGCGTTCATGTGCAAAGTAAATGTGTATGGGAGAGACTGTTGTTCTGCCTCCAGCAGGGAAATTCAGTGTTGTCCTGCCTACAGTATTAAATTTGGCCACTAGATGGAGCCCAGAATAAATCTACTGTTTAACAGAAACTAGAGACTGTTTAGCCTAATAAAAAATTATTTCACTCTAAGAAAAGAAAGTGGAGCTCAGACTCCATCTCAGAAATTGATTGAGAAGGAACCAGCCATAACTCTCTGGAGCACATGGACAGAACTTACATCTCTTACAGAAAGCGTCACTGGTGAGCATGGACTTATTGCCATAAACAGCTAAATACTTTCATTGTGTTCTGTATGTTTCAGACATTGATTGTATGTATTTCTTATCTATGTTTTACTAATTGTTTCACCCACCCTGTTTTGTTAACAAAGCTGCAAGATTATATTCAGTCTGGATTACTGATAGGAGGGTTTAGCTGCATATTGAGGTACACACAGGGAAGTGTGTAGCGAGGACAGAACAACTGTTTTATTAGTGATCAGCTGCTGCACTTACAGGGTTCTAATGAGGAAAGTGGCAGGGTCTGAATCACTTAATAACAAATATTTCTACATTTTAAATTGCGCCTGTTTGCGAAATGGTGAAAATTGAATGTATGGAAATCTGTAACGTACTCGTTCACATTCACATGGGGGCCCACGCGTTAAAGGGGGCTTCAAGATTCTGATAAGCCTCTCCACCCTCAGAGCACCAAAACCACTGGCCAGGGTTGTGGGGAAGAGGCCCTTTTCCCCATCAACATGGGGACATGGTGCTTTTGGAGAGGAAGCTCCCCTACCCCAAAGCACCCCTCTCATGTTGAGAGCACATGGTGTGGTATGGTTCAGGAGGGGGGTCTTGCTCATCCCCCTCCTTTCCTGACCATGGTTGGATAAGGGTCTGCTATAGATTTGGGGGGGAACCCCATACCTTTTTTTTCATTTTGGCGTGGGGTGCCCTTTAAAATGCATACCAGACCTGAAAGTCCTGGTATGGATGGGAGGGGAACCCCCATGCTGTTTTTCCCCTTAAATTTCTTTTGTTTACACTCAGCTGTCAATGGGGAATCCTACCAACAGAAACCCCCCCCCCAGCAAAACACAAAACATGGCAAAAATGCATCAAAAACACAACACTTGCGTTTTTGGTGCTGGTCCATTGAAGTCTATTGAACCAAAAACACAGCATGTTGCGTTTAAAAAAGTCTGACCCTTTCCAAAACCGCAGTGGCTGGAGAACGCATATAAATAAACGTTTCCTATAGGAAACCATGTTAAATGGACTGTAGTGAATTTCTGAAAAATACACTAAAAAAAACATAGATGTGAACTTAGCCTAAAACTGGAGAGTGCAAAATCTGGTGCAGCTGTGCATGGTAGCCAATCAGTTTCCAACTTCAGCTTGTTTAATCAAGCTTTGACAAAAAAACTGGAAGCTGATTGGTTTCTGCACCAGATTTTGCACTCTCCAGTATTAGTAAATCAAGCCTTTTGGTCATCAGGGATATCTGACTCAGACTGAGAGATATGAATAGCACACCTCACCTAGATAATACCTATTGGGAATTCTGAATAAAATGACGTATCTACAACTAAACATGAACATTTGCCACAGTCTCTATTAAATTTCTGCACTTTGAGTTCAAAGACAGGTGTTGATGAAGATTTACTTTGACAATGGGAGTCAAATGTTAAAAATCTGTAATGATCATTTTCTAGTCTATTAGGCAAGGATTGTCAAACAAATGGTGTAGGAGGTTGGTCACTCTCCTAGGATGTTTGGCAGGGAGCAATGGTTTTAGTAGTGCTTAAAGTGAAACATTAAAAATTCAAAACTTCATTAAATAACATACTCAGAGTTGATCCAGAGGATGGCAAAAAACCCAGCAAAGCATGATCCAATTTGCTCCTGCAAGGGAAAAAAAATCCTTTCTGATCCCCCAAGAGGCAATCAGATATTCCCTTGATCAACTTTACCTATAAATGTTAGTATCCAGTTATATTATGTGTATCTTGGAAATAATCCACTGAGCTGGCCAGAACCAACTGTTGAGGGAGTCTATTCCACATTTTCACAGCTCTTACTGTGAAGAAACCTTTCCGTATGTGGAGATTAAATTTCTTTTTCTCCAGACGTAAAGAGTGCCCCCTTGTCCTCTGTGATGACCTCAGGGTGAATAACTCTACACCGAGTTCACTATATGAACCACTGATGTATTTATACATGTTGATCACATCCCCCTTTCATCTCTTCTCTACAATGTATACAACCCACTACATCAAAACTGAAATTAAGGCTAGGTTCACACCTATGCAGTTTGTGTTTGATCCGTTTCTGCAGTGCTTTTTGTGGTGCATTTTGCATTTTTGCACATGCATTTTTGATGTGTTTTGCATTTTTTTTGCCAACTTGTTGCTGGGCAAATAAAAATGCAATACGCCTTAAAAATGCATCAGAAACACACTACATGCATTTCTGCATCATCTCCATTGAAGTCTATTGAACCAAAGAGCATCGTTTTGCGTTTAAAAAAGTACCTGACCATTTCCAAAAAAGGTACCGGGTGAAATCGCGGAGATGCAAACGTGTACCATAGAAACTCATGTTAAATGGACTGTAGTGTGTTTCTGCAAAATGCAAAATGCTTCGGTGTGAAGCTATACTTATAAAGAAAAAAGTGTGTTTAAATTGCTGGCAAAATTACAGCCCCTGGCTGTTCCATTTGGTTTGTAAACAGCAGACAAGGATTAGCTTTATCCATACCAGACCATTGAGGAGATGAACGTCTACTATAGATGTTAATGGGGGACCCCCCAAAAAAAACCAACATGGGGTTCATTAATCATAATGATGAATTTGGCAGTGACCTCATGTTGTTTTTCTTTATTTTTTTTTACTGCGTGGGGTTCTCCATCTTCCCTGGTTGATTAGGACTCGCAGGTGCAAACATAGCATACATACCACTGACTATGCTGGAATCACAATAATTTGTTTCTGCATGCACTGCAGCACATAGTTGTGAACCAGTCACATAGGAAAGAATAGTATTTATTTTAATTTTGTGATCAGGCCCTCAATTAACCTATAGCAGGGATTGGGATTGTTTTTTTTTTTAATTTTCTTTTTTTAAAGCAGAACTTCACTCTTTCAATCAACATTGACTATCAGTAATTCTTATGCTGCTATCTTTAGCAAATAGATAAGAAAGTAAATAATTTTTTATATAATTTTTACTTAAAATTTTTTTATTTTATTTTAATTTTTTCATTTATTTCCTGAATTCCAGGCCCAGCCAAATAATATTATAAATCCTAAGAGTCTTTGGAAAGGGGAGAAAAGGTTTTCTCAGCTAAGCACACGCTCCTGCATGCATACCTGAGCTAAGGGCAGATGGATTCTGGGAGGTGCACGCTACAGGAATCATCTGCCCTTACTCAAGATGGCCACAGCCAGAAATGCTGTTTTTGTTTTCAAAGTGATTTCTCAGCAAAATAAAGCATGAAGACATGGAGAGATGGACAAATATGCTTTGAATATTAAAAATGAACTATAGAGAAGAATCTTCAAAGTGATTCAGTAGTAGTAGATTCCAATTCCCAAAAGATCACCACGTGCAATAAAGATGGTGTTCCCCCTTTCGGGTGTGCACTCACCAGATAGCCATGCCTCCCATTCTCATGGTTGGCTAAAATCTCTTATAAAGTGGATCTAAATGAAAAAGAGATCAGTCAAAATGGATATTATCACACTCTCTGTTCATCCTCCAATTGCCATAATCAGCTGGCACCACTTCATAGGTTAACAAATTCCTAATGATGAGGAACTTATAGCAGCATGGATAACACTCTCCTTCTCCTTAATCTCTCTCATTCAGGATTAGTGGTCTTTCAGCGATGCTGCTGCCGGGTTAAACGATTATGCCTTTTTTTTCTTTTACTCCAGAGCATAAAATAGGAAGCGATGATGGAGTGATGAATAGACGGTTAGGGTGACGTGCAGATGAACAGAAGTGTAAAAGCTCCTTTTTGCAAAAGTGTATTTAACTACACAATGGGGTGCAAAAACATAAACCCAGATCTGGAAGTTGTTCAGTTATAGCCTCACACTAAGTGGGAGGCCAAAAATTTGTGCCTGGGATTGAGAGGGGTTAAGGGATGAGGTGTAGAGGGGGATCATTGAGACCCAGACACTCCACCGTAGTAATAACATAAAACCATAGGGGTAGCAAGAAGGGAGTAGAAAAGAAGAAAAGATATAGGAAGCAGCAGGAAGCAAAAAACCCATAGATAGGGAGTAGAGGTAGAGGCCAGAATGAAGAAGAAAGAGGGGGGAGAAGATTGGTCCAACTGGGGAGCATCCATGAGTCCTAATCAACAGCTATTCAAAGGCGCAACCCAAATGTTCATTAGCAAGGGGAATGGGTGAATATATTAACTGACCACAATGTTTGTAGTTCTGGCTGGCAATAAGGTTTTCTATATTTACATACCCCCAACTTTTGAAAACTATAATCGTTTGGAAAGAGGTGAGGTTTGTTTCCATTTGAGAAGAGTGCATGCTCTAGCTACAATGATCAAATGAATAAAAAGGGAGTGTTTGTAATATCTCCTCAACATGTGATTCAGGTATAATAAGAAGTCTGTGCGTCTGTTACCAAGATCAACCTCTGTGGGCTTCTTGACATAAAACAGTACTGCCTTCCAAAAACCCCAAAGAGATGAGCATTCCCAGAATACTTGTAAAAACATACCCTCCTCTTTCCCACAACACCAACAGATCAGAAAGACTTGTGGAAAGCACCTATGTAGGACAGTAGGTTCTCTATACCATCATTATAAGATTTTAATTTGTGACTCCTGTACCTTATTATATACTATTAATGACTTGTGGGCAAAGTATAATATACAGGTGAAACTCAAAAAATTAGAATATCGTGCAAAAGTTCATTTATTTCAGTAATGCAACTTAAAAGGTGAAACTAATACTCATTACATGCAAAGCAAAATAGTTCAAGCCGTGATTTGTCATAATTGTGATGATTATGGCTAACAGCTCATGAAAACCCCAAATCCACAATCTCAGAAAATTAGAATATTGTGAAAAGGTGCAATATTCTCGGCTCAAAGTGTCCCACTCTAATCAGCTAATTAAGCCATAACACCTGCAAAGGGTTCCTGAGCCTTTAAATGGTCGGACTGACCATTTGGAAACTGGGGCACTGCCCGAGGGCCCAGGGTCAGTAGGGGGCCCCATGAGATGCCCCTAGTACCTTTTTTATAGGTCTTTTTGAGTTTGGGCAAGGACACAGGGGCCCCATGATCCCCTATTGCCCGGGGGCCCCATGAGTTGTCAGTCCACCCCTGATAC
The DNA here is from genome assembly GCF_062004578.1 of Staurois parvus. Taxonomy (NCBI): domain Eukaryota; kingdom Metazoa; phylum Chordata; class Amphibia; order Anura; family Ranidae; genus Staurois; species Staurois parvus. The sequence continues at coordinate 8,815,376 of NW_028318340.1, forward strand.
ACAGGCAACTGACATTTATGGAGCAAACCTCTGCCATGGGTTTTTTCCTTTGTCTTTGACTGGAAGTTTACCTTTGCTATGTGTCCCTTGAAAAATTACTCAAATGGAGACACAAACAGCAATACAATGGTAACAAAAAAAAAAGAAGCTTAAATTGATAATTGATTGTTGATTGTAAAATCTCTTAAAAAACAAAGTTAAACTTACCTGCTCTTTGCAATGGTTTTGCACAGAGCAGCCCCAATCCTTCTCATCCGGGGTCCCCCACTGGCGCTCTTGGCTCCTTCTATTCTCTGTGTGCCCCGTTAGCAAATCACTTGTTATGGTGGCACATGTGCGGGCATTATCCTGAGCTCAGCTGTGTGCATCGATTGATTCACACAGCAAGGTTCAGCCCTGCCCCTACCCTCCTCTCATGATATGACTGAGAGCAGCAGGAGCCAACCTTGTGAGAGCTGGGAGAGGGGAGATAAGAACTGAAGCCTGGCACAACACTGGATCAATACAGGATCCAGGTGAGTGTTAGGGAAGGGGGCTGCGGGCACTGCTATTGGAAGGTTTTTTTTACCTTAACCGCTTCCGCGCTGCCCTATAGCTGAAATCCTGCTACAGGGCGGCATGGGTGCACAACATCATGTATACGTGATTTGGAATTTCCAGATAGGGGACACGTGCACTACCTGCAGTGCCATTCGCGGCCTCAGCTGTCGATCTCCGAGGATTTCCGATGGGGGGAGACATCTGTATGTAAACAATACAGATCTCTCCGCTGTCCACTCCTGCACGCTGCTTTGTATGGCTCTGCATAGAAAAAAATGGCCTGGTCAGGAAGGGGGGTAAATCCTCTGGAGGGCAAGTGGTTAAAGTTGTTGTAAACACTTACATATGCCCAGTGAAGTAAGTGGCCTCAGATGATATACAGAGATGGGGAAAATACTTCTACATAAGTTGTGTCTGGTAATCTGCAGTATTCTCTTCTCTACATCTGTTCAAAGTGCTAAATTTATACAGTTTGTCTGAGCTGTCAGAGCTCAGTGAGAATTCTATGAGCTGATTGGAGGGAGGAAACACACTCGCCATCACACAGTCCACAGGAACAGAGCTGAGGCTTTCAATCTGCTGGAGGTCCCTCCCCTGTCACCATTTTTCTATTGGTGTCAGGAATACTTGTAAGAAGTGATTCATGATAGCAGAGGAGGCAGCAGACAGAAATGACACATAGTGCTCTGGATTGAGACAAGTACACACTATAGAAGGATATATTTTGTTCATCATGCCTGAGGTTTACAACCACTTTAATGCAGAGAATGCATTTGGGTAAAAACCCTATAACCTTTATAACCACTTTAGTGTAGAGAAAAGGATTGATTAGAGTCCATAAAGGATGCAATAATCTGAGGTGTGTGTGTGGTTAGTTTTTCAAAATACACACAGACCAACACACATTCTGGTTCCTCAAATGTTAGACCTGTTCCAAGGTATGTTTGACCTGCTTGTTCCAAAAATGGCACCAATTTTTCCCTATAAATGTATATAGCACTGTCAATTTATGCAGCACTTTACATGTTGAACATTCACATCAGTCCCTAACCCTCAAGGGGTGTACAATCTAAGGTCCCTAATTTACATTCATACATACACATACTAGGGACAATTTAGACAGGAGCCAATTAACCTACCAGCATGTCTTTGGAGTGTGGGAGGAAACTGGAGCACCCAGAGAAAACCCACACAAGCACAGGGAGAACATGAAAACTCCATGCAGGAATTGAACCCATGACCCATTTACTGCAAGGCAGATGTGCTAACCACTAAGCCACTGTACTGCCCACATAAATGCTGTAGTGTTTTATTTCATGTCCTTTTAGCATGAAAGAAACACATAAAAAATTAGCCATAACCTCTACAGTGCTTGATCTGCAAAAATGAAATGATATGAATGGCAATATACACACAACTACTATGTGATCATAACTATATAACAGTTAATAATTTACACTCTAGAATCCAATATTTCCAATGTAAAACTACAGCTGGAAGTACAAAAATGCTCTCACTATATCTGCTAACCTGTATGCAAAAACACAAGCTAGATAGCAAAAGAACAAGCTGATCAACAAGATCTTTTAAAAAACTGACCAAAATAATAGTAATAATTACTAAATATATATATATATATATATATATATATAAATATATACAAAATGTTTAACATATATATATATATATATATATATATATATATATATAAATTTGAGCATATCTAAGAAACTAGAACTTATGTAGTCTAGCCAATGCATAGTTCCCAGATAATGGAACAAACCTAAAAAGCATGGCACCAAGTAAAAATACTTTTTTTAGTTGGGCAATGATAATTCTGTGCTACTCATCTCAGGCTGGAGGTCTGTATGGGGACTCTCCCTCCTTATTAGCTGAGACAGAAGCGGGAGCCCATTGGCTCCCACTGCTATCAATCACAGCCAGTGAGCCTATGAGGAGAGAGCAAGGGGGTGGGGTTGAGCTGCAGCTCTATGTGTCTTATGGACGCATAGAGCATCAGCTCTGGAGTGAGCATGCACAGGTTCTTCAAAAACAAGTGGATTTCTTTGGGGACACTGCTCGTGAGAGAGGAGCCAGGAGCACTGCAGGAGAACTGAAAAGAAGAAGATCGGGGCAGCTGTGTGCAAAACCACTGCACAGAGCAGATAAGTGTGACAATTGTTATTTTATTACAAAAAAAACCCCAAAGCTTTAGTATCACTTTAGGATGTGTTTAACATCCCCATAATGAAAATTATTTTTCTGTAAGACTTTAACTTTAGAAGCCCGATTTAGAAATGATGTGCAAAAGCTTGCTGTATACACTGCTCTTATACAAGCTGAAGCCTATGTGAAGAAGTTTCAGTCTAAACTTTCTGGTTGGTCCCATTGTTTGTCCCATTGTTAACCCAGGTTCTGATCCCTTAATGGAGCAAGCAGGTAGACACAGGGTGTTTTCAGCTAGGTGTGTTAAATCCCACTCACTCCTCAGACAGTAATCAGGCTGATAGTGTCTTTTTTGTTGTGTAATTATTTTTTATAACTGAGATAGGGATTGGGAAAAGCTTTGGGATACCCAGAACTAAACAACCTGAAAGAGTTAACTGAAGTAAAGCAGAGTTTTCTGCACATAAGGTAGTGGCAGTTCAACACAGGGGGGCTTCCTCTTCTTGGCAGCAGGTCTAGAACAGTCCCTCTATCAAGAAGGGGTGTACAGGCAACAGTCTCTCTCTCTCTCTCTCTTAGGGATCCAGGGAATCTGAAGGCCTTTTTATAACTTCAGCTGACACTGGCACAAAAGTAGCTCAGGAAGATCCTCTTTAGATGTTACCCTGGTGTTCTTGTGACTTTGAGGGTGATCCTTCAGATCCTTGGTACACTAGAGTCATCCAGGACTTCTGAGCTTCTTCTCAGTCTTGGAAGCTTTAGCAGCACTTCCAGTCGCTCTCCAGCAGGTGAAGGACCCTGCTCATCTGACCCCAGGAGTCCAACTTTGAGGAATGGCCTTAGCTGCAGTACTGGCCACGCCCTCTGATGCATTTCACCCTGCCCACCGGGCTTGGACACAGTGGCCTGACCTCTGTGACCAAGCCCCGGTGGGTGGGGCGAAACACATCAGAGGGCGTGGCCAGTATGGCGGCCAAGGCCATTCCTCAACATTGGCCTCCTGGGGTCGGTTGAGCAGTATCCATCCCTTCACTTGTATTGGCTGACTCTGGAATCACTCGGACTCATGCTCCCCTCTTCTCACTTGCCGGTGGGGTGATCCTTTTCCTTCCATGAAGTGACACCATAAGGTATACTTTTTACTAGGTGAAGGACCCTGCTACTTTCTGCTCCAGTCTCTATATGCCTCTCTCAGCCCCCTGCTGGTCACATTTCTGACTGGGGATTGGCTGAGGCTGTATACAGGGCCAGCTCAAGCTCTACCTTTTCCACCTACTATGTTCCAGAGATTTCTGGAAAGACAGGGGGAGACAGGTAAGCCTGCAGAACCCAGAGTAGGCCAAACACAATCACAGCTCCACTGGCTACAGCAGAGCCCAAAATAACTACATTTCCTTCACTACTATCACCTAACTACGAGAGTACTACATTTTTACATCTTTAAGTCAGGAAAACATTTTGTCCCCCACAAGCAAAAACTGTCCAGAGTTTTTTAATGTGTTTGGCCAAAACTGCTTTAATTTATATGAAGCGCAACTTTATTTTTTCAACCTCATTAACTATATGACTGCCATTCATAGACACATTAGTAGTAGATTAGTGTACAGCAGTAATGTCTACTCATTAATAGCGACTGGTAGCAAATCTGAAAAAATGCCAGAAGGACCAATTTGGCAAATTGCATATATAGGCTGTTCAAACTAGCTTGCTTTAATAAAACAGCAAAGTAACTGTAAATGGTATACACCCAGTTTCAGCCTCTCAACACTATACTGGGCAAGTAGCATTTCATATTCATAAATGCTTTTGGTCCATTGACTTTAGCAGAACAATGCTATAAACACAAGTGTATTGATAAGAGTTAATTAACCAAATCAACATGTTTACAAATCAACATGTTGAATGAAAAGCTTTAAATGTAGGCTGTATCTGTGCTTTAAATTAGCAATCCTGTATGCAGAGCAGGCCACTGGGGCATAAAACGATAATTTGATTGTCTCTATCCTCAAACACAGGGTGATGAATTAATCCTCCTTTGGAAGACTATGGAAATACATTAAGGGACATTTACAAAACACCCATAAGCTAACATCCAGGCAATTTTGCACTTTGAGTATATTTGTTTGTTGCTAATCTCCATATTATTATCTGGTAATTACTAATTTTTATGAATGAGTGGAGTAAATAATCATTAACAATTCATAGTTTAGTAATGTACAAATACTGGCTGCTTTTCAAACTTCAGACATTTTATAAATAGTTCCCATTATGTTGTAAAAATTCAAGTTTTGTTTACAAAGGGAATTTGTAACATTATTTATCTATTACCAGCATTTAAATAGTACCATACATATACTATATATATTGAATATTCTAATCAGTCCCTCAAGGAGCTTGCAATCTATATCTATGGTCCCTAACTTACATACATACATGTAAGGCTACTTTAGATTTGAGCTAATTAACCAGCATGTTTTGGAGGACCCTTGTGCTGTAAGGCAGAAGTGCTAACCACTAAGCCACTATGCTTCAATTACTTGCTTATCACAGGGATAATCTCAGAAGTCTCTGATGGAGGTAGCCACTCGTTGACTTGTGCCAAATGCCAATGAGTGACTTCATGTGCTGCAAAGTTGAAACACTTTCGCTGCCCCTAATCTGAGTGGTCTGATAGATAAAGAATGTCAGTCTATATCACAGGTTTAAAAGACATACAGTATTCTATCTAATACACAGAGTGAAAAAAGCATGCAGTTCCTAAAGCTGTGCATGCCATACAATGGTGAAAAGCTATAGCATCCATAAATTATGTCCCTAAAGTTTATATGCTTACTTTGATGCTCATGGCGATACCACACATGTATGGCGCAAATTCCTATTTACATATAGTACATGTGAACAACCTACACTGCATTGCATTTGGGTGTGTGCATTGGGTGACGGGGTTAGTTTTGCATATTTTTTCATAATCTTTATTTTATTGTAATTTATTGTAAATACTTTATTATTATTTTTTATTTAACTGCATTGCTATCACAAGGAGCTAATAGACATGGGCAAGAGATAGGGCCTTTTTACGGAAACACCAGGGATCTATTAGACTCCCTTATGTCTCCCCTGCCCTCCACTGCAGCTAATCTCGGGAGGGACCCCTTGTAATATTTTTCTTTTTTTTTTTTTGCATGGGGTTCCCTCGTAAAATCTATGTCAGATACAAAGGGTCTGGTATAGAATTTGGGGGGAAACCACATACCATTTTCTTCTTTTAAAACATTTTTGTGGGGTTACCCTTTAAAATTTATAACAAATCTTCATCAAGGATAAGGGTATGGAATTTGGAAAAGTGAAATTTTACAAAGAAAAAAATATGCAGTTTTTGAACATCTGGCAAAGTGACTGTTACAAAGAAAAATATGCCATTTGTGGACATTTTAATTTCCCTGCCAGATTTTTTGTAAGAAAATGGAATGGGGAGCTCCAAAATATATAACAGGTGTCTGGAAAGTATTGTGGAGAGATCCCCATGCAGATTGTACAAAAAATAGAAAAAAACAAGCTTATAGGGAAATGACAATTATGGACAATTTAAGTTGTATTTTCCTTCCTTTGTGAATATCACATCTGCTGTAGTATATTATATACATCATGCAGACTAACCACTTCACAGGCAGGTTCAGGCATCCTCAAATGTTTTTAAGAAATTGTACACTTTTAAAGTTGCACTTTAAATAATATTAAAATGGCTGCTCCACACATTTTATTAAAATATTATTTTGCTTCGGTATATATTTGTTTGACAATCTCTTGCCTATTAGCCAAGAAAAATTCCATCACTAATTTCTAAAATTTGGCTCCCATTGATTTAAATAGGGTTCGGATCAGGCATCTGATTTTTCCAAACGTACCCATAACCAAACCCGGATACATTCCACTCATCAGTAGTTGGTTGGATTCAAGGCAGATTCCATGAACTTTGCAGATACCAAACCAGTAATTGTCAGTTCTAGTTTTTTTTAATTCCATGTGGTGGAGAGCAGAGATTTTATTAAGCTTTGGGTGCAACATTAAAAATGCAAAATACTTTTAAAAGACACGCCTGGGGGTTCCCTTAACCTGCCTGTGAAGTGGTGTCCCTATACAATGTATACCTACTACTGTAAACTGATATTTACAAAGAAAGGAAACTGGCATATAAATAAAATATACATTTTATTGTAGAACTAAGCAGACATAAAGACTCTTGATGTTGGTGGGTAGCGTACCCACTTATATTACTTGCAGTGCGCATTCACTATTGACTTCCCTGGTTTGTGTAACCTGCTAATTCTTGTAGTGCCGCTATAAGCAAAGAAAGAAAATGTACGTGTAGTTCCGCTGGTTCTTAGGATTTGGGTGCTGGCTGAAAATATCACCATCCAGTAGTGTATAGCTGTGTTCCTATGGCTATTTTTTAAAGATTTTTATAGCATAGATACTGTAAGTGAATCGTTAGATTTTAAGACCATGTTTTTTTTTAAATTAGGCTTCCCCTATTGACAGCAAATTAACCAGTTGGACTGGTTTATGAGTTCAGCACAGGAAGTGAGACTACAAGATACGATGTAGTGGAAATAGGGGAAGGAAAATAGGATCTGAAAGTTTTTCTTACTGTTGTTCTGGAGACTTTGGAAGAACCAGTTGTTTGGTGCTGGACTCTAAGAAGCAAGGAGCCACAAAAAGACTCCATCACAAGGAAACCCAACTAAAGTAGCTGATTAGTAAACTCTTACATACATTTTCCATGCTAATTTGCTGAGAAGGATTGTTTGGTCACGAGTATACTGTATGCATATTTTGTTATACTTTGCATGCTATGAATTGTCTTTCTTGCAGTTTTATGTGCAGCCTTTTCTGTTTAGCAAAGCAAATATTAATACACTATAGAATTCCAGGCTTCCTTGGGTTTACCGCAAGAACCTTAATAGACACAAGGCAAAACAGTAGCATACTAAAAAAAATCGCTGCTCAACCCAATCCAATCTATGTGATTAACGTGTAAGATGACCTCAGTCTTGCATCACTCCACAAGCCATGCCAAGGTGCAAGACTGAGGCCATCTTACACATAGATTGAATTGGGTTGAGCAGCGATTTTTTGTATGCTACTGTATGCATACATACTTTATACTTTATACTAGCAAAAGTACCTGAGAAAAACAGCGCTGTAGGAGTTATTGTAGTAAAGACCTCGCTAAGTGGTGTACCTTTATTATACTGTAATAAGCCAATATGGATCACAAGAACCAAGCCAGTGACGTGGCAGGATAGCCTGGGCCAGGATGGATAGCCCGTCCGCTCTGATGGCGATGGTCTGAGGCTGAGGAAACACTTGTCAGCGCGAAGACCATGTGACCGCGGCATCCCGGGATGACATCACCACGGTCTACGGAGGAAGCGGAAGGGAGAAACCAGCGTTGGACCGCAAGCAAAGTATGCTACTGTTTTGTAGAGTGGTGCAAGGCTAAGGCAACCATAGACATGTTAACTACATAGACTGGGTTGGGTTGAGTGGCGATTTTTCCCTGGTTTATGTTCTTTGGTATGTTGCTCTTACCAATAAACGTTTGCCTGGGTGTGGTCTGGCACTGAACTCAGATAACCCATAAAAAGCATAATCTTTGTATTGTAAAAATTGTGTAGGACTCATCAATGAAAATCCTCTGTTGTGGGTGGTGAACTTACATTCCAAAATACAAAACAATACCTGAAGATTTCAGGTTTTAGGGAACAACTGAAAAGATGTGTTTAAAATAAATACCAGTCCGCTTAATTAATAAATGTTATAGGTGATTTAAGAGACTGGTTTACAAGCATTGTGCATCTGCAACTGAACTATCTGGTGTTTTAACTAACCTTTAAAAGTGCCATTTTTTTCAACTCATTTTTAAAGGATAAGTTCACGTTAAGGTTTGATCCGAGCATGTAGGCCCTTTACAAAATAATTTAGAGTGGGTGACTGGGGACAAAGAGAAGGCAAATTTATTTAATACCTTCTTCAGCTCTGTGTATACAAAGGAGCATGGGGGAGCTCTAGTCCATAATGGGCATGGTATTGACACAGCTCCAGATGATCCACATTGACTCACAATTGATATGATCCAAAAATATTTAGACAGTATAAAGGTGTATAAAGCACCTGGACCGGGTGGCAAACACCCACGGGTTCTTAAAGAATTGACCTCTGTCATTTCAAAGCCATTGTTTCTAATTTTTAGGGACTCTTTAATGACTGGCATAGTACCACTGGATTGGCGTAAGGCCAATGTGGTGCCAATATTTAAAAAGGGGTCAAAATCTTTACCAAGTAATTATAGACCTGTTAGTTTAACTTCTATAGTTGGGAAGATTATTATTATTATACAGTATTTATAAAGCGCCAATAGTTCGCTCAGCGCTGTACATTACAAAGGGGGACAGAACATGTGACAGAACAATAACAATACAATGCAAAACATGAGGGGATTGAGGGCCCTGCTCTTTCGAGCTTACAATCTAGGAGGGAGGGGATGGTGCCACAGAAGGAGATAGCTGTGTGGGATGGAGTGGTAGGAAGAGTGGAGGAGGTTGGCAAGTTAGCAGGGGGCGGGGTAGGCTTCCCTGAAGAGATGGGTTTTCAGGGTGCACCCAAAGGAGAGGAGAGTAGGTGATAATCTGATGGGTTGGGGCAGGGAGTTCCAGAGGATGGGTGACACCCTGGAGAAGTCCTGGAGGCGGGCATGGGAGGAGGAGACCAGGGAACTAGAGAGAAGGAGGTCTTGTAAAGGAGCGGAGTGTGTGTGCTGCGCGGTACTTGGATATTAGGTCAGTGATGTAGTTCGGGGCAGTATGGTGGACAGCTTTGTACGTCAGTGTTAGGATTTTGAATTTGATCCGTTGCGCAAGCCAGTGGAGGGATTGGCAGAGGGGGGTGGCGGAAACGGAGCTGTTGGAAAGGTGAATGAGTCTGGCAGCCGTATTCAGGATTGACTGAAGCGGGATAGCCAGCGGCGAGGCAGGCCAGTGAGGAGGGAGTTGCAGTAGTCGAGTCGTGATATGATGAGGGAGTGGATGAGCTGTTTAGTGGTTTCTGGAGTTAGGAACGCGCGGATTTTGGCGATGTTGCGGAGGTGGAGTCTGCATGAGTTTGTTAAAGATTGGACTTGGGGCTGGAAGGATAGGTTGGAGTCCAGAATGACACCAAGTACTCTGGCCTGCGGGGCGGGTTTGATGGTGGCATTGTTGGATGTGATGGAGAAGTCAATGGGGGGTGGTGTCCGGGCTGGGGGGAAGACAAGAAACTCGGTTTTGGAGAGGTTCAGTTTAAGGAAGTGGAGCGACATCCAGTCTGATATGTCGCTCAGTAGGTGTGTGATTCGGGCAGAGTCCGAGGGGGTGAGGTGGGGGGTTGAGAGATAGATTTGTGTGTCGTCGGCATAAAGGTGGTAGTTAAAGCTGTGAGAGTGTATGAGTTGGCCAAGGGAGGAGGTGTAGATGGAGAAGAGAAGGAGCCGGAGGACAGAGCCTTGAGGGACCCCAACAGAAAGGGGGAGTGAGGGGGAGGTGGTAGCATTATAGGTAACGCTGAAAGAGCGTTGTGACAGGTAGGATGAGAGCCAGGAGAGAGCAGAATCTCTGAGGCCGAGGGAGTGTAGTTTTTTGAGGAGGAGAGGGTGGTCGACTGTATCGAAGGCTGCAGAGAGGTCAAGGAGTAGGAGCACTGAATAACGGCCATTAGCTTTGGCAGTTAGCAGGTCGTTGGAGAGTTTGAGTAAGACAGTTTCGGTGGAGTGTAGGGGACGGAAGCCGGACTGTAGGGGATCGAGGAGGAAGATACTGGAGAGTTTAATAAAAGACCACATAGATGAGTTCTTGCTGTTGGAAATAAATATTTTAAGCAACAGACAGCATGGATTCATGAAAGACAGAAGTTGTCAAACAAATCTGATTTCTTTTTATGAGGGGGTGAACAAAACCTTGGACAGAGGGGTGGTGGAGGATTTTGCAAAAGCGGTTGACACAGTTCCCCACACACGGCTAATGTGTAAGGTAAAGGCTACAGGTTTGAAAAAAATACGTATGTAAATGGATAGAAAACTGGCTAAAAGATTGTATTCAGAGAGTAATGGTTAATGATTCATACTTTGAATGGTCTAGCGTTGTCAGTGGTGTACCCCAGGGTTCAGTGTTGGGACCCTTACTTTTTAATATATTTATAAACAATATAGGGTCTGGAATTAAAAATCCCATTTCAGTCTTTGCAGATGACACCAAGCTGTGCAGTGGAATAACGTCCTTACAGGATGTCTCCAATTTACAAGCCGACTTCAATGCACTGTTTAATTGGACAACTATGTAGCAAATGAGGTTTAATGTTGATAAATGTAAGTTTCTGCACTTGGGGGCTAAGAATATGCATGCATCATACATACTAGGGGGGTACAACTGGGGGAATCAATGGTGGAGAAGGATCTGGGGGTTCTGGTAGATCACAAGCTTAATAATGGCATGCAATGCCAAGCTGCGGTTTCTAAAGCGAGCAAAATCCTCTCTTGTATTAAAAGAGGTATAGACTCCAGAGAGAGAGATATCATTTTACCCCTGTACAAATCATTAGTAAGAGCTCATCTGGAATATGCAGTTCAGTTTTGGGCACCAATTCACAAAAAGAACATTGGGGAACTGGAGAAAGTACAGAGAAGGGCAACTAAACTGATAAAAAGCATGGAGGAGCTCAGCTGTGAGGAAAGATTAGAGGAACTGAATGTATTCTCTCTTGAGAAGAGGAGATTAAGGGGGGATATGATCAACATGTATAAATACATCAGTGGTTCATATAGTGAACTTGGTGTAGAGCTATTCACCCTGAGGTCAACACAGAGGACAAGGGGGTACTCTTTATGTCTGGAGGAAAAGAAATCTCAAAACACGGAAAGGTTTCTTCACAGTGAGAGCTGTAAAAATGTGGAATAGACTCCCTCAAGAGTTGGTTCCGGCCAGCTCAGTGGATTGCTTCAAAACAGGCCTTGATTATTTCACAGATACACGGAATATAACTGGTTACTAACATTTATAGGTAAAGTTGATCCAGGGAATATCCAATTGCCTCTCGGGGGATCAGGAAGGAATTTTGTTCCCAGCACATGCAAATTGGATTGTGCTTTGCTGGGGTTTTTTTTGCCTTCCTCTGGATCAACTGTGGGTATAGGATTATAACTTTTTTGTTTCCCTATGGTTGAACTGGATGGACTTTTGTCTTTTTTCAGCCAGACTAACTATGTAACTATGGAACTATGTAACCTTTGGGAACATGCTACATGTTTCCCCCATTTTTAAAGTGGAATGTGTTACATGTTTTCAATGCTGCAGCCACTGAATGACTCCCCCCCATGACTGTTAGAGATGAGCGAATCGAACCAGGCGAACCGGAATTCGAGTCGAATTTCAGGAAATATTCGATTTTTGCCTACTTCGGGTGCGCGAATCGAACATTTCCCGATCAGCCGGCAAAAGTGTCCCTGCAGTGAGCTCCGCTATTTCTTCTTCTTCTTCTTCATCCTCATCCTCATCCTCAGAAGAAGAAGAAGAGGATGAGGATGAGGATGAAGAAGAAGAAGAAGAAGAAGAAGAAGTAGGATGAAAATAAGAATAATTCCAAGCCGGCAAAAAGTGTATGTGCAGAGCTCCTCTAAGTGTATCTGCAGAGCTCCTCTAAGTGTATCTGCAGAATAGAGGAACTCTGCACATACACTTTTTGCCGGAAACCGCTGTATGGAGGGAATGTCCCAGAACTGTCAGAAATAGTCTATTTCTGACAGTTCTGGGACATTCACTCCATACAGCTGTTTCAACCGCTGTATGGAGGGAATGTCATAGAACTGTCAGAAATAGACTATTAATGACAGTTCTGGGACTGTCCTTCCATACAGCGGTTGAAACATTGTATCTATTTGTTTCCATAAATGGATCCATTTATGGAAACAAATAGATACAATGTTTCAACCGCTGTATGGAAGGACAGTCCCAGAACTGTCATTAATAGTCTATTTCTGACAGTTCTATGACATTCCCTCCATACAGCGGTTGAAACAGCTGTATGGAGTGAATGTCCCAGAACTGTCAGAAATAGACTATTTCTGACAGTTCTGGGACATTCACTCCATACAGCGGTTGAAACATTGTATCTATTTTTTTCCATAAATGACATTCTGCAGATACACTTAGATGAGCGCTGCAGATACACTTTTTGCCGGTTTGGAATTATTCTTATTTTCATCCTACTTCTTCTTTTTCTTCTTATGAGGATGAGGATGAAGAAGAAGAAGTAGGATGAAAATAAGATTAATTCCAAGCCGGCAAAAAGTGTATCTGCAGCGCTCCTCTAAGTGTATTTGCAGAATGTCATTTATGGAAAAAAATAGATACAATGTTTCAACCGCTGTATGGAAGGACAGTCCCAGAACTGTCATAAATAGTCTATTTCTGACAGTTCTGGGACATTCACTCCATACAGCTGTTTCAACCGCTGTATGGAGGGAATGTCATAGAACTGTCAGAAATAGACTATTAATGACAGTTCTGGGACTGTCCTTCCATACAGCGGTTGAAACATTGTATGTATTTGTTTCCATAAATGGATCCATTTATGGAAACAAATACATACAATGTTTCAACCGCTGTATGGAAGGACAGTCCCAGAACTGTCATTAATAGTCTATTTCTGACAGTTCCATGACATTCCCTCCATACAGCGGTTGAAACAGCTGTATGGAGTGAATGTCCCAGAACTGTCAGAAATAGACTATTTCTGACAGTTCTGGGACAATCACTCCATACAGCTGTTTCAACCGCTGTATGGAGGGAATGTCATGGAACTGTCAGAAATAGACTATTAATGACAGTTCTGGGACTGTCCTTCCATACAGCGGTTGAAACATTGTATGTATTTGTTTCCATAAATGGATCCATTTATGGAAACAAATACATACAATGTTTCAACCGCTGTATGGAAGGACAGTCCCAGAACTGTCAGAAATAGTCTATTTCTGACAGTTCTGGGACATTCACTCCATACAGCTGTTTCAACCGCTGTATGGAGGGAATGTCATAGAACTGTCAGAAATAGACTATTAATGACAGTTCTGGGACTGTCCTTCCATACAGCGGTTGAAACATTGTATCTATTTGTTTCCATAAATGGATCCATTTATGGAAACAAATAGATACAATGTTTCAACCGCTGTATGGAAGGACAGTCCCAGAACTGTCATTAATAGTCTATTTCTGACAGTTCTATGACATTCCCTCCATACAGCGGTTGAAACAGCTGTATGGAGTGAATGTCCCAGAACTGTCAGAAATAGACTATTTATGACAGTTCTGGGACATTCACTCCATACAGCGGTTGAAACATTGTATCTATTTTTTTCCATAAATGACATTCTGCAGATACACTTAGAGGAGCGCTGCAGATACACTTTTTGCCGGCTTGGAATTATTCTTATTTTCATCCTACTTCTTCTTTTTCTTCTTATGAGGATGAGGATGAAGAAGAAGAAGTAGGATGAAAATAAGATTAATTCCAAGCCGGCAAAAAGTGTATCTGCAGCGCTCCTCTAAGTGTATTTGCAGAATGTCATTTATGGAAAAAAATAGATACAATGTTTCAACCGCTGTATGGAAGGACAGTCCCAGAACTGTCATAAATAGTCTATTTCTGACAGTTCTGGGACATTCACTCCATACAGCTGTTTCAACCGCTGTATGGAGGGAATGTCATAGAACTGTCAGAAATAGACTATTAATGACAGTTCTGGGACTGTCCTTCCATACAGCGGTTGAAACATTGTATGTATTTGTTTCCATAAATGGATCCATTTATGGAAACAAATACATACAATGTTTCAACCGCTGTATGGAAGGACAGTCCCAGAACTGTCATTAATAGTCTATTTCTGACAGTTCCATGACATTCCCTCCATACAGCGGTTGAAACAGCTGTATGGAGTGAATGTCCCAGAACTGTCAGAAATAGACTATTTCTGACAGTTCTGGGACAATCACTCCATACAGCTGTTTCAACCGCTGTATGGAGGGAATGTCATGGAACTGTCAGAAATAGACTATTAATGACAGTTCTGGGACTGTCCTTCCATACAGCGGTTGAAACATTGTATGTATTTGTTTCCATAAATGGATCCATTTATGGAAACAAATACATACAATGTTTCAACCGCTGTATGGAAGGACAGTCCCAGAACTGTCATTAATAGTCTATTTCTGACAGTTCCATGACATTCCCTCCATACAGCGGTTGAAACAGCTGTATGGAGTGAATGTCCCAGAACTGTCAGAAATAGACTATTTCTGACAGTTCTGGGACAATCACTCCATACAGCTGTTTCAACCGCTGTATGGAGGGAATGTCATGGAACTGTCAGAAATAGACTATTAATGACAGTTCTGGGACTGTCCTTCCATACAGCGGTTGAAACATTGTATGTATTTGTTTCCATAAATGGATCCATTTATGGAAACAAATACATACAATGTTTCAACCGCTGTATGGAAGGACAGTCCCAGAACTGTCAGAAATAGTCTATTTCTGACAGTTCTGGGACATTCACTCCATACAGCTGTTTCAACCGCTGTATGGAGGGAATGTCATAGAACTGTCAGAAATAGACTATTAATGACAGTTCTGGGACTGTCCTTCCATACAGCGGTTGAAACATTGTATCTATTTGTTTCCATAAATGGATCCATTTATGGAAACAAATAGATACAATGTTTCAACCGCTGTATGGAAGGACAGTCCCAGAACTGTCATTAATAGTCTATTTCTGACAGTTCTATGACATTCCCTCCATACAGCGGTTGAAACAGCTGTATGGAGTGAATGTCCCAGAACTGTCAGAAATAGACTATTTATGACAGTTCTGGGACATTCACTCCATACAGCGGTTGAAACATTGTATCTATTTTTTTCCATAAATGACATTCTGCAGATACACTTAGAGGAGCGCTGCAGATACACTTTTTGCCGGCTTGGAATTATTCTTATTTTCATCCTACTTCTTCTTTTTCTTCTTATGAGGATGAGGATGAAGAAGAAGAAGTAGGATGAAAATAAGATTAATTCCAAGCCGGCAAAAAGTGTATCTGCAGCGCTCCTCTAAGTGTATTTGCAGAATGTCATTTATGGAAAAAAATAGATACAATGTTTCAACCGCTGTATGGAAGGACAGTCCCAGAACTGTCATAAATAGTCTATTTCTGACAGTTCTGGGACATTCACTCCATACAGCTGTTTCAACCGCTGTATGGAGGGAATGTCATAGAACTGTCAGAAATAGACTATTAATGACAGTTCTGGGACTGTCCTTCCATACAGCGGTTGAAACATTGTATGTATTTGTTTCCATAAATGGATCCATTTATGGAAACAAATACATACAATGTTTCAACCGCTGTATAATACATACAATGTATCAACCGCTCCATACAGCGGTTGAAACATTGTATGTATTTGTTTCCATAAATGGATCCATTTATGGAAACAAATACATACAATGTTTCAACCGCTGTATGGAAGGACAGTCCCAGAACTGTCATTAATAGTCTATTTCTGACAGTTCCATGACATTCCCTCCATACAGCGGTTGAAACAGCTGTATGGAGTGAATGTCCCAGAACTGTCAGAAATAGACTATTTCTGACAGTTCTGGGACAATCACTCCATACAGCTGTTTCAACCGCTGTATGGAGGGAATGTCATGGAACTGTCAGAAATAGACTATTAATGACAGTTCTGGGACTGTCCTTCCATACAGCGGTTGAAACATTGTATGTATTTGTTTCCATAAATGGATCCATTTATGGAAACAAATACATACAATGTTTCAACCGCTGTATGGAAGGACAGTCCCAGAACTGTCATTAATAGTCTATTTCTGACAGTTCCATGACATTCCCTCCATACAGCGGTTGAAACAGCTGTATGGAGTGAATGTCCCAGAACTGTCAGAAATAGACTATTTCTGACAGTTCTGGGACAATCACTCCATACAGCTGTTTCAACCGCTGTATGGAGGGAATGTCATGGAACTGTCAGAAATAGACTATTAATGACAGTTCTGGGACTGTCCTTCCATACAGCGGTTGAAACATTGTATGTATTTGTTTCCATAAATGGATCCATTTATGGAAACAAATACATACAATGTTTCAACCGCTGTATGGAAGGACAGTCCCAGAACTGTCAGAAATAGTCTATTTCTGACAGTTCTGGGACATTCACTCCATACAGCTGTTTCAACCGCTGTATGGAGGGAATGTCATAGAACTGTCAGAAATAGACTATTAATGACAGTTCTGGGACTGTCCTTCCATACAGCGGTTGAAACATTGTATGTATTTGTTTCCATAAATGGATCCATTTATGGAAACAAATACATACAATGTTTCAACCGCTGTATGGAAGGACAGTCCCAGAACTGTCAGAAATAGTCTATTTCTGACAGTTCTGGGACATTCACTCCATACAGCTGTTTCAACCGCTGTATGGAGGGAATGTCATAGAACTGTCAGAAATAGACTATTAATGACAGTTCTGGGACTGTCCTTCCATACAGCGGTTGAAACATTGTATCTATTTGTTTCCATAAATGGATCCATTTATGGAAACAAATAGATACAATGTTTCAACCGCTGTATGGAAGGACAGTCCCAGAACTGTCATTAATAGTCTATTTCTGACAGTTCTATGACATTCCCTCCATACAGCGGTTGAAACAGCTGTATGGAGTGAATGTCCCAGAACTGTCAGAAATAGACTATTTATGACAGTTCTGGGACATTCACTCCATACAGCGGTTGAAACATTGTATCTATTTTTTTCCATAAATGACATTCTGCAGATACACTTAGAGGAGCGCTGCAGATACACTTTTTGCCGGCTTGGAATTATTCTTATTTTCATCCTACTTCTTCTTTTTCTTCTTATGAGGATGAGGATGAAGAAGAAGAAGTAGGATGAAAATAAGATTAATTCCAAGCCGGCAAAAAGTGTATCTGCAGCGCTCCTCTAAGTGTATTTGCAGAATGTCATTTATGGAAAAAAATAGATACAATGTTTCAACCGCTGTATGGAAGGACAGTCCCAGAACTGTCAGAAATAGTCTATTTCTGACAGTTCTGGGACATTCACTCCATACAGCTGTTTCAACCGCTGTATGGAGGGAATGTCATAGAACTGTCAGAAATAGACTATTAATGACAGTTCTGGGACTGTCCTTCCATACAGCGGTTGAAACATTGTATCTATTTGTTTCCATAAATGGATCCATTTATGGAAACAAATAGATACAATGTTTCAACCGCTGTATGGAAGGACAGTCCCAGAACTGTCATTAATAGTCTATTTCTGACAGTTCTATGACATTCCCTCCATACAGCGGTTGAAACAGCTGTATGGAGTGAATGTCCCAGAACTGTCAGAAATAGACTATTTATGGCAGTTCTAGGACATTCACTCCATACAGCGGTTGAAACATTGTATCTATTTTTTTCCATAAATGACATTCTGCAAATACACTTAGAGGAGCGCTGCAGATACACTTTTTGCCGGCTTGGAATTAATCTTATTTTCATCCCTCTTCTTCTTCTTCATCCTCATCCTCATCCTCATAAGAAGAAAAAGAAGAAGTAGGATGAAAATAAGAATAATTCCAATCCGGCAAAAAGTGTATCTGCAGCGCTCCTCTAAGTGTATCTGCAGAATGTCATTTATGGAAAAAAATAGATACAATGTTTCAACCGCTGTATGGAGTGAATGTCCCAGAACTGTCATAAATAGTCTATTTCTGACAGTTCTGGGACATTCACTCCATACAGCTGTTTCAACCGCTGTATGGAGGGAATGTCATGGAACTGTCAGAAATAGACTATTAATGACAGTTCTGGGACTCTGACAGTTCCATGACATTCCCTCCATACAGCGGTTGAAACAGCTGTATGGAGTGAATGTCCCAGAACTGTCAGAAATAGACTATTTCTGACAGTTCTGGGACAATCACTCCATACAGCTGTTTCAACCGCTGTATGGAGGGAATGTCATGGAACTGTCAGAAATAGACTATTAATGACAGTTCTGGGACTCTGACAGTTCCATGACATTCCCTCCATACAGCGGTTGAAACAGCTGTATGGAGTGAATGTCCCAGAACTGTCAGAAATAGACAGAAACTGTCACAGAACTGTCCTTCTTCTCATCCTTCTCCTTCTTCTCATCCTTCTTCTCATCCTTCTTCTCATCCTTCTTCTCATCCTTCTCCTTCTTCTCATCCTTCTCCTTCTTCTCATCCTTCTCCTTCTCCTTCTTCTCATCCTTCTCCTTCTCCTTCTTCTCATCCTTCTCCTTCTTCTCATCCTTCTCCTTCTCCTTCTTCTCATCCTTCTCCTTCTCCTTCTTCTCATCCTTCTCCTTCTCCTTCTTCTCATCCTTCTCCTTCTCCTTCTTCTCATCCTTCTCCTTCTCCTTCTTCTCATCCTTCTCCTTCTCCTTCTTCTCATCCTTCTCCTTCTCCATCTTCTCATCCTTCTCCTTCTCCTTCTTCTCATCCTTCTCCTTCTTCTCATCCTTCTCCTTCTCCATCTTCTCATCCTTCTCCTTTTCCTTCTTCTCATCCTTCTCCTTCTGCTTCTCCTTCTCCTTCTCCTTCTTCTCATCCTTCTCCTTCTTCTCATCCTTCTCCTTCTTCTCATCCTTCTCCTTCTCCTTCTTCTCATCCTTCTCCTTCTTCTCATCCTTCTCCTTCTTCTCATCCTTCTCCTTCTTCTCATCCTTCTCCTTCTTCTCATCCTTCTTCTTCTCCTCATCCTTCTCCTTCTTCTCATCCTTCTCCTTCTCCTTCTTCTCATCCTTCTCCTTCTCCTTCTTCTCATCCTTCTCCTTCTCCATCTTCTCATCCTTCTCCTTCTCCTTCTTCTCATCCTTCTCCTTCTTCTCATCCTTCTCCTTCTCCTTCTTCTCATCCTTCTCCTTCTTCTCATCCTTCTCCTTCTCCTCATTCTTCTCCTTCTCCTTCTTCTCATCCTTCTCCTTCTCCTTCTTCTCATCCTTCTCCTTCTCCTTCTTCTCATCCTTCTCCTTCTCCTTCTTCTCATCCTTCTCCTTCTTCTCATCCTTCTCCTTCTCCTTCTCCTTCTCTTTCCTCATCTCCAAGGGCATTTAAATTAAAGGTACAGTGTTCTGCACTAATTTAAAGGCTCTCTGAAGCCTAGAAACCCTTTTTATAAGTCATCTTCGTAGCGAAGAAATTCGCATCGAATCGAATTTCACACTGGAATTCGCCGAATCAGCCGAATCGAATTTTTGAGAAATTCGCTCATCTCTAATGACTGTAGTATGGGGAGAAGTCCCCCATACTTGCAGTACGTTTTCAAAAACAGTGTGGCTGTGCAGGGCTCCGCCCACACGGCTGCATGATTCATTTACAGAGTTCTGTGAATGAATGAACTACAAGTCCCAAAGCCCTTAGCGGCTGTCGGCTTGTAGTTCTCAATGAACTATCACAGTGCTGTGGAGCACCATGGTAGTTCAGTGATTCTTTCTGTCAGTATTTCTGCTTGCCTATAAATCCCGTAGAGGCAAGCAGATATACTGACAGGCAGGGTCAGACTGACCATTTGGAAACTCGGGCACTGCCCAAGGGCCCAGGGTTAGTAGGGGGCCCCATGAGATGCCCCTGGTACCTTTTTCATAGGCTTTTTTGAGTTTGGGCAAGGACACAGGGGCCCCATGATCCCCTATTGCCCAGGGGCCCCATGAGTTGTCAGTCCACCCCTGCTTAAAGGTCTGCAGGAGACCTGCATAGCATCAGTGATCTGCTGATTAATAATATAATAATAATTGCACATTTTTTTACCTGCAAATTATTCATTATTGTTTGTAAAAAAGGTGAACTTATCCTGTAAAGAAAATTTGTATTGAGAAAAAAATGGGCACTGTCACCACTGACATCCTTTCAAAAATGATATTTGTATTACTGCTTTGCTGATCCAGTGCTGATCCAGTGGTCTGAATCACTTATCTGGAGCAAGTATGCAGTAAGCAGTAAGTGGAGTTTGTATTACTTGTTCCAGGACAGATACATTGATAGAGGTACACAGAGTTCATTGTTAACTCATCCCAATCCCATGCCACACTTGGCAAACCAATAAATCAGAAAGCAGTAGGAAGAGCTAAATTCCCTAAGTACACTGTCCTAGTGATTCTGTGTCTGGCCAGGTAATTGCACATTTTTTTACCTGCAAATTATTCATTATTGTTTGTAAAAAAGGTGAACTTATCCTGTAAAGAAAATTTGTATTGAGAAAAAAATGGGCACTGTCACCACTGACATCCTTTCAAAAATGATATTTGTATTACTGCTTTGCTGATCCAGTGCTGATCCAGTGGTCTGAATCACTTATCTGGAGCAAGTATGCAGTAAGCAGTAAGTGGAGTTTGTATTACTTGTTCCAGGACAGATACATTGATAGAGGTACACAGAGTTCATTGTTAACTCATCCCAATCCCATGCCACACTTGGCAAACCAATAAATCAGAAAGCAGTAGGAAGAGCTAAATTCCCTAAGTACACTGTCCTAGTGATTCTGTGTCTGGCCAGGTAAATGTTAGTGTGATCAATTAGCCAAACATAATACCTGTTAACTGAAAACAAGCACAGTTAGATACACATATTGAGATGGAAATAAAGGCACACATCCAGCCACCCACTTTCCTAATAATTGTATAATTCAAAACAAGACAAGCTGCTTCTGTTGCAGCTCCAATTCAGGAGTGAGATGATATCTTAAAATTATGTAAACCAATTCTTAAGAACAGCATTAAATTGGTAGACAGTGGGTGGGCAGTTATTTAGGTGAATAAGAAATTGATTGGAAACTGAAGGTATATTGCAGGTATTCTTGTACAAAGACAAAAGGACAGATGGGATTGTTAGCCACAGCTCTACGAGAAACCCATCTGCTTTTTCCCAACTAATCAGATTTACTCTTACATAAGAAAATGTGAACTACTCAATCTTGTAAAACCACTTCAGAAAACAATTTAGGAAATGAAATGTTTTTAACTCTTGGGTACTAGTTCAGTTTCCAAATGCCTCAAAAAAAAGTTATAAAATAAAAGCCAAATGAAAGATTATTGGTTAAAACTCAGAAGTGCAGACTTAAAGCAGAGTTTGTTAAGAATATACAGAGAATTGGTCCATCTCTTATCGAGCCTGAAGAAGTTTCTTCTATAACTTGTAATGCCTGCTTGACCAAACAATAGCTTGTACAAGTGGGGTAGTTACCTAATCTAAAAAAAAATCCCATAGGATTTTGTTAAATATAGGATTATGGATATTTGCTGCCCAATATTTACCAAAAACAAAAAAGAATACTGAAGCTTCTAAAACTGGGATACAGTCAGTATTAAACTTTGAATGCAGAGAACGACTAAGCAGATGAGTAATTGGCCCATATTGCAGATGCAATAGAAGGTTTGATGGTAGAAATCAACAAATTCAAATCAGATCCCTAAAACAGCATGGGCATTGTTCTCATTTTGCATCTATTTTGGAAGTAACAGTCAAAAATGGAAAATCTGTGACCAGGATAGGACATTTGCAATTTCATTTTCTCCACCAGGAACATACCTGCCCTTAATACAAATGTTTAAGCTAGACAATTTGAGACTAAATGTCACAATATTTTAATGACTGGGGGACCATATAATGAAAGAGAACACTGGCATTATCTGTTTGAAACAAAATCATTTAGTTACTAAACTGAAAAGGGAAGAATTCAAACAGAACAAAGGTTTTTCTTGGCCCACTTAAAACCCAGGAAAGAGGTCACATTCCTGTGCACCAATTGTCTTGCCAATAACCAGCAAAACTGATGCATCAGTGGATAATTTTAAGTGTTTGTCTATAATGAAATCTTGTTGCATTAAGGGAAAGTTCACAGGCGGGAACATGTTACATATTCTACCCATTTTTAGGATGTTCCTCCCCTACCTTTCTGGAAGCTATGCATTCCTGACTGATGTAGGGGGCAGTGTAGTACTCAATTCAGCGCATCACAGAGCTCCATTTTTTTTTTGGACAACTTTTTTTTGAAGTGTACAAAAGTATACTTTATTCATAGTGCTGTAAAGCACTCATGATGCGCTGCACTGCTGTACAGTGCCATCCAGTCCTGAAAAGTGTGTCGTGAGAAAATGAAGCTTGTCTGCAATTTTCAAATATATATACAGCGCTTCAGCAAAAAATTCAAATGTGCTGAAATACCTTCTTCAATTCATACAAGCATATACATAAATTTGACGTCATATAAAAATAAATACCCTGTGAAACTTCATGTGTGTTCATATTTAAAATAAATGTTCTATAAAAATGTATATGTCTCCAAATACCAACAAAAGTATAATTACAAATAAAATGCAAAATCTTCTCCAAAATGTGCACCAGGCTTCTCATAAATCATAAAAGTGCAAATGTCCACATTCAATGTTTTAATTCAAAGTGCTCATTCATGGTGTCCTCTCTTCTGTTGTCCAACATCACGTGGCTATCCTCCACCTTCATTCCTCACTCACCAGATAGTTTAATCCACTCAGCCCTGGGTCAGCTTGTGCTATAGAAAAGAACAGGGGTGCCCACTATTCCTCTACTCCTTATCCACCAGGGTCATCCCCCACTCCTTCAATGACCCAGTTCTGGTCCCTTTAATATCTCCTTCTCCTTCCTCTCATACACTTTAATACACTCATGCAGACCACAGGAAAAGCAAAAAGGAACACCATAGCATAAAATCCTCTTTTATTTTAAAAACACATAGATCCAGTAACATGTACATTTCCCATTGCTGTCTCCCTGCATCCAGATACAATGCTTTCTTCCTGCCGGTCCCGGCTCCACCGCTCAGCCTTGTATGGAATGATATCACGTAACTCTGTCCCTACATACGCTTCCTCCTTGCAACCTCTTGAGGAAGAGAGGACTGCAGATAGACAGGTACAACTTATGTAGGAGGATTTGTTTCTTCTCTGTGTATCACCTGATGCTAGTCACTTCATTAGGTACGTGAAAGAGTTTTTTTGATGATAAGCTTCATCATACTGTATATAAACCAAGATAATCCCCCAAAGTTGCAGTATGCTTACAGTTCAATGTCTACTTGTTCAAAAAGCCTATTGGTTCTCTCTGGACATTTGTCATCCAGAACACTAGCATTAATACAAAATGGCTGTAGCCACTTACTTAAGATTGAGATATGGGTCTGCAATGACTGTTCTTAGCATTTTATGAAGGTAAAAGGGATGAAATATCTATATATTTACCTTTTTAAAATTTTTCTTTAACTGAATTATTGAAATGATAGCCTAGAGGAGACAGTTTACAGATCATCACTTTTCCAAGGTGACTTTCGGGTATGCCATAAGATTTAACTGGATGTAATCATTTATCTTGACATGGAGTAACCAAAAAGCTTTGACCTGTAGCAATTTCCTCTGAAGAAAAGGAAGAGTTTGTGCTAGCCCATACTGCCATTCATCGTCAGTTGAGGGAGCTTTGAATGTGTCAGCAAGACATAAACTGTTTAGCAATTTTAGACAACATGTGTGCTAAAGACATTTTTCCTATCAAATTTTTATTCCTATCAAAAATACTATAGTACTTGGGCTTTAGGGACTGATTTTACTACCTCTGACGAAAACAATTAACAGAACAAAACATACTTTACAAATTTACAAACCCCGTTAACTACTCTTTACTATTTATAGGAGGCTGACCTAGGGGTGGGTTAGGTGGCACAACCACTGTTTTTTTTGTGTTTTTCTTATGTCTTTACACCCGAAATTTTGGCTTTTGGCCTGAGAGGGCTGGATCTACAGGCATGCCTCTTCTTGGCAATCCTCTTGCTTTTTTATCAATCTATACTATTTTTCTGTTACTCCTTACCCATGTTTTTAGGTTTATGTGTAGTAGGTTAAGTAGTGCTTAGGGGCAATTTAATACCCTTTGTGCACTCTGATGGGTCCTTTATATGGGTGGAGTGTTGTACCAGGAGGGCTCTCTAGTATGTGAAGGTTTTTTTGTATTGCTGGTCATTTTTGTACTTTGAGTGCAAAGCAGGCTTATTGCTGTGGTGGGTGCCTATATTTCATTACTCACCTGTTTTAGCTATATAAGTGTGTATTTTACCTGCTTGCCTTTGTTTTCCTTCTTCTGTTAATCTGAAATCTGCAACTAAAATAAAGATTTTGCAAAAAAAAAAAGGAAATTAACCATGTTAAATTATCAGATTCACTAGCTATTGCAGGGACATTACTGTCACTGTGATTGACAGAAGGCTGTCTGATAAGTATTGTTGGGTTCTGAAAAATGTCTCCATTGCTGTATTAATTAGTAAGCCGCTAATGTCACTAGCATCCTCTTTATCAAAAAGGTCCCAAGTTCAGGCAATTATGTGATGCACTGTTCTCTGTGTGTGGCTGTACAGGGAAATTCTTAGACCCCTTGATAAGTGACCAGCAGTCCTGGATCCTATAGCTTTTCCACAAAGGGAATAGGAGATTCTTGAGTTCTCTTTTATCCATATCCCATTGAAGCAAGGGGGACTCCCGGCTAACCTCTCCTTTCTTCAGCTCTGGTGATTCATTGTTGTGCCACCTGAAGCCATCAACGTCACTTCCAAGAAGGCAGGAACCACTGTCATCATAGGTGGTGAAGGTTTGCTCCACTGATGTAACTAAGTGCTGTGTATATGTTTCCCCCAAGAGATTAACAGGAAAGGTGTCAGAAAATGCTCTCCATGCACTTTTCACCCCCTTCCAACTATTTTGATCCAGTAAACAGTGAAACAGGAATGTGTCCATAATTCCAGGAACTCCAGCAATGTCAAAATAAGGGGTAATATGGAGCAATAAATATGGGTGAGATTAAACCTTTAAAAAAACTCTAACCAACTTTTGCACTAACATTTTTGTCTCTTCTCCCTATAGGATCAGTAGCCGAAGGACAGCTTGTGGATCTGCTCAAAAATGACTGTTAGAACCATTAAAGTGATTGTAAACCCTCGCCTTGTAAAACAACCCATTCTGTTTAAATTAGAAATGAAAGGGAAAACATTTGTGTATAGATATAAAAACAATTATAAATACAGTACATTTCCTCTTTATTTATAAGTGATTACATTCCCTCTAAGCTCCATATGCAGCTAAGAACAAAGAGCTAGGGGAGGAGAAGCAGCAGCTGGACAAGTGTGTTTTGTTTTGATTTGTTTTTCAGAAGAAACTGTAATTTTCTGAGATTTGGATTTATTTGAATCTCCGAATGGACATAGTAATGAATGTGAACAAATCCGAAAAAAAGTTATGATGAAATGAATGAATTCATTTTGTTCCATTTGGATGATGTCACCTGCTGTGATAGTAGTTTGGGCCCATGGGGAAATTACTTCAATTTTCAAATTTGTTTGATAATTCAGATAATGAATGAATCCGAATTTCTTCCCATTTGTTAATTCGAATGCACCTGATGACAGTCGATATTGTCAGATTTTCAACTCATGACATCTCTCTTGGTGGGTTGGACTAGCGTCTGAAAATATTAAATCCTTATGATTTGATAATATATCAAATATATAGCAGTCTTCCTGAAAAACTGCAAAATGTTTTGAATCCACCTGGACCATTGAATATACAAAACAAATGCCAAAGATATGAAATAAATTCCAAAATGAATCGAGTCAACATAACGAATATGAGAAAATGTAATTATTTAATGAACTAACGCATCCGAATCAAAACTAACATTTTTGGTGAGCAAATGTATAGAAGCAGCACACTGACCTTCCCAGTGAATGGCTGTGCAGGGGGGCATGTCAGCCGAAGTCTGATTATTGGAAGACAGCATAGCTGGAGAACTGACCACGCTGTATTCTCCTTCTTAGTGTGGTCAGTTTTTATTAGGAAAGGAGAGGGACTGGCAGGAACACCAGGTATTTCAAACAAGAGAAGCAATACAAAGAGAACAGGAAACTTTTTCACATTAGTACATGTTACAACAGGCACATATCAGGAATATGAAATGTTGGGGTAACATATTCTTAAAAAATGTAAAAAGAGGGGAAGGAAGAAACAGAAAAAAATTACACAACACTTATATCAAATATAAAATTTACACTGGCTTGAACATTTCCATGTGGTAGAGAATCTTTTATTTCATGCTCCCTTTCATTAGGTAAGTATGACAGCTAGGCAACTAGCATTTTCAGATCAGCAATGACAGTCTCCATATTTTCTTTTAATATACTGTATGTGGGAAGTGTGCATGATTGTTTTGCAGTTCACTCACTTCAAGACACTCCTCCGACCAAAAGGTCAATTGTAGGTGTGTCCTAAACTCAGATCAGGTGCCTATTTATCACCTGTCTATATCTTCTAGAGATGTGCATGATTGAAAAATGTGTTTAGTTTTGCTTTGGATTCGTTAATAATTTAGTTTCATCATATTTATTATGTTAGAATGATTCATTTTCAGAATTTGTTTCCTATATTCGATTTGATTTTATATATTCGGTATTTTCAAAACGATTCAAAACTAAAATGTTGAAATTAAAATTATGGCTATATTCGTTCTATGTTATTCTATTTTAATCTATTCTATTCATGTATTTTATTGTATTTTTTTCTAGTCTATTTTTTTGTTTCCTATTCTATTTTTTATTTTCTATTCTGTTCTATTCTGTTTTATTCTATCTTATTCTGTTTTGTTATTTTCTATTCTGCTTTATTCCACTCTATTCTATTCTGTTTTATTTTTCTTTATTCTAATATATTCTATTCTATTCTATAAAGCAGCTTGAGTAGGAATGATCATCTTTCCTAATTTTCACTTTTATACCTAAAAGGTCTGGTAGGGCTTTTAGGGGGAACCCCACACACTTTTGTAACAAAAATTTTTTACTGTGGGGTCCCTCCTAACTTTCTTACCAGACCTAAAGGGTCTGGTATGGATTAGGGGAGACTTCATGCTGTTTTTTTTTAACCATACAGCAGGTTCTATACATTGTACAGATGTGCAACTTTGAAGGTAGTTTAAGGGGACCCCCCAGGCATGATATTTAAAATATTTTTTCTTATTTTTACTTTAAGCAATGAAAAATTACTGCCCTTTTAAAAACTGGTCTTTTTTAAAAAAAAATTTTTATTCCCAATTTGTGTCCCTCAAGGCAGTCCCCAAGTCCCCAATACCCCTTTCATAGCCAATAACATGCATATAAAATGGGCACTTTTGAAATTACAAATGGGAGTCCCATAGACTTGAATTCATTTCAAAGTTAGCGGTTGAACGTTCGTTAGGTTTGAACCAAACAGGTGGGTGTTTGGCCCGTCACTAAAATTCTGTCAGAAATTGTAGACTCTTGTAAATCTTAGCAATATCTGTAAGAGCTTCTCTCACCACCTGCTGATATATATGTCAAATAAGTTATTCAGGTTATTCAACTGTGTGTTTCATTGCCACAATGTTACAGAAATGTGTTTTATCCTAAATAAATAGTGATGAACACTGTGCTGTATAATAGGCATCACAAGTTGTCTGAATTTATCTCTTTTGTAATACATATTTCCTGAATCCTAACTGCCTCTGCAAATACCTGGAGTTTTGGGATATGAGGCATATGCTTTCCTCTCTTCCATCTCAGAATAAAAGTAACAGGGACAGTTAGGGACAGTTGCATGCCATTTTTCAAGGTAATTTCATGATTGTGATCAGTGATGAACTCCAGCCAATCATAGGTCACAGAGGCATCCTCCACGCCCTGCAGCCACACATATATATTTGACTGTGTGGGGGGGCTTCACCCCTATGTTTGGCTGTCAGCTTTAACAGCTTTCAGGTGGCCTAGCTCAGAAGGGTTCAGACTCAAGTTTGAACCTGCCTGAGCTCATTTCAAATGGTGATAATAGTAGACACTGCCTGCATAATGTGTATTAAAATGGCCACTTGTGGTCTCCATCAGAAGCCCACATGGCAGAGTGACAACTGGGAGATAAGGATACAATTGTGCAGATTTACAGAGAACTGAAAATGGCTTTTGAATTTTCATATCACATTAAATCTTAAAGTGGTTTTTCACCCTGTCAACAAAAATGTAATGTATCACATATTGTAGATGCTGACTTTTAAAAAACACACACTTCTTCCAGGATCCATCGCTGACCTTACCCAACCTGGCTCTTTACCAGTCTTTAGGTCACCGATGCTGGCATCCTAACTGTGGGCAGCCAGCTGTGACTCCTTGCGGCTTCAAAGCTGGCTGCCCACTGTGCATCTGTGAGCAGTGTTGTGCCTCGTAAATGATCCCGCAGTCTCCTGAGACCTGTGATGTGTCCGAAGAGGCTGTGCAGAGAGAACGAGGGGCAAATTCCTGCTCCAATCACCTAAGCGGTCAGAGCAAAAGTGGGAGCGGGTACCTGTCAAAATTAGGTACCCACTCCCCCCCAAAAAATGACATTCCAAACATGGCACAGGACGGGAGAAAAAGAAAGTGGAACTTCTCCTTTTGGGTAAAGTTCCACTTAAAGTGGTTCTAAAGCCAAAAAGTTGTATTTATCTTAAAGAATATGTATTCTCAAGATGTCATATTTCATATTCCTGATAAGTGACTGCTGTATTATGTACTGGTATGAAAAAGTATCCTGTTCTCTTTGTAATGCTTCCTTTTTTTTAAATCCCTTGTGCTCCTGCCAGGCCCTCTGCTTTCCTAATAAAAAATTACCACTAGGCATGTGAGCAGTTCATGCTTTGGGATACACTCCTCAAGGTGGATGCAGCATTGCTAAGGCTGGCAAGGCATGTTACACTGCCTCTCAAGGATTCTGTTACTTTTAGAGACCCCATTGACCGGAAAGTCAATACAGACCTCAAAACTATTTTTCGCTGGCAGGAGCGGCATGTAAGCCAGGTGTGGCTTTGATGTCTGTGGCGAAAGCTCTTGGGGTTTTGGATTTCTGATTTTACTTCAGTCTCTGATAGGGGAGTGCAGAGGTGGTCTGGTTCTTCACCACTACTACTTTTACAACTTGCAGCAGATTTTATCACAGAAGTGGCAGCCAACCAAGAGCATATGGCAGCCAAGTTCAGGGCTCATTCAGTAACAGCATGCAGAGCTCTGTGGTTAAAACACTGGTTTGCTGATAATGCATTGAAACAGGTCCTTTGCTCTAGTCCCTTCGGGGGGGAAAATGCTATTTGGAAAGACCCTCAAGGGTCTCGTACAAATTAGAAATTGAAGGATCAGTTTAAGGATGCAAAGTCTTACAGACCTGGCCAGGAGTATTTTTAGACCCTCCTGGAGGTCCGGTCAGTCCTCCTTCACTAAGGGACCCAAGTCCAAGGCAGGGCAGTATGCCAAGCCCACAGAGAAGAGCTTCTGAAGGTTCTCCCCATCAAACATCTCAGACAGGGGCAAAATTGGCCCATTTCAGAGATGTTGGGACGGAATCAGTGATGGGCAAATGGGTTTTGGGTGTTATTCAAAGAGGATATCGGATCAAGTTTTCCATCCAACCTCTGCAGGCTCATTTTGTGGAGACCAGAATCCCCTCTTCCCAGAAAAAGACTGCTTACTGTACAATTACATAGAAGAATTGTTGGCCGCCAAAGCTATTGTTTCAGTACTGGCTTGGGAGAGAAGTATGGGGTATACTCCCCCTTATTTCTTATACCAAAGGCATCAGGCGAGTTCACACCGGTATTAGATCTCAAATACCTGATTTCCTTCATAAAATCTCCTGCTTTCAGGATGGAATCAGTGGACATGATTATCGCAATAGTAAGAAACAATGATTGGATGGCATCAGTAGACTTGGCAGATGTGTATCTTCATGTACCCGTGGACCCAAGTCACAATCGCTTTTTAAGATTTGCCGTCAGGGGTGCTCATTTTCCGTTTCGGTGCCTCCCTTTTGGATTGTGTTCAGCTCCAAGAACATTTTCAAAGATTTTGCCAGTAGTTATCGCACTGTTAAGGACCAAGAGTGTTCAGATCTTCCATTATTTGGATGATATTCTTATTTTAGGAAGCAAAGAACAGGAAGTGGAAAAGCACGTTTCCCTAACTTGCGAAACCCTCTAGCAGTTTGGCTGGATAATAAACATTTGCAAAAGCCATCTTGAACCTTCTCAGAACCTGGAATATCTGGGTGTCCTCTTCAAGACAGACATGGGTCGGGTATTTCTTCCTCAGAGGAAGATTTCAGAGATCCAGAGTTCAATGGGAGCTGTAATGAGGCAGAACATCTTATCAGCAAGGGAATATATGCAGTACCTAGGTCAGTTGTCTTCAACAGTTCCAGTAGTCCCGTGGCCAGGTGGCATCGAAGACGATTTCAATTCAACTTTCTGCAGCAGTGGGACCTCCTTTCCCTAATACAAGGTATTCTCATCTCTACTTTGATTGCTCAGTCCCTGAGGTGGTGGTTGAGAACAAAGAACTTAGCACAAGGTGTGCTGCTCCAGCCACCTGCTGCGGTGATTGTGACAACAGATGCCAGTCATTTAGGTTGTGGAGCCCATTGCTTTGGTCAACAAGCTCAAGGTCAGTGGAACCAGAGCCCTCCGACAGCCTCCAATCAGTTGGAGCTTATGGCGATTATGGAGGCTCTTCAAACTTTCCGAATATTGCTTCAAGGAAAAGCAGTGAAGATTTTGTCAGACAACAAAACAGCAGTAGCCTATGTGGCCTGTCAAGGAGGCACAAAGAGCTTGAACCTACTAAGGATCACTGCTCAAATTTTTTCTCTAAGCAGAACATCATCTGACATCCAGAACAGAGGCATATCTTCCGGGGTCCCAGAATACCATAGCAGATTCTCTAAGTCGGAAATTCTTCAGTGTGAGCTACCTCCAACCAATCTTCAGCCAATGGGGGACACCGGTGATAGATTTGATGGCCTCAGCTGTGAACAATAGGCTTCCTTGATACTTCTCACGTTTTCGAGATCCGCAAGCTCTGAGCCAGGATGTCCTTTCAAACCCCTGGAGCTTTCGCCTAGTGTACGTATTCCCTCCCATCCCTCTAATACTTTGGGTGTTACTGAAGATACAGCAGGAGATGGTCCAGGCAATAGTAATGCTTCCATTTTGGCCAATAATGCCCTGGTTCCCTTTAGTATGAAGAACGAGGCTAGCAGATCAAATTCCCCTACCACTTTGGGCAGATTTATTGATGCAAAACGGGAAACAACACCCATACATCAGGAGACTGAATCTAATGGCTTGGAGATTGAAAGGGGATGGTTGAAAGAAATATGTTTTTCAGATGGAGTCATCGACACCTTGTTATGCTCGAGGAAACAGTCTACAAATTCCACAATCCGACGTGTGTGGGGAGCATTTTGTGAATTTGCATTGACGAATGGCTGGGATTCTATCTCTCCATCAATATCTAATGTGTTGGACTTCCTTTAGAAGGGCCTGGATAAAGGTCTGGCATATACAGTAATTCCTTGAGAATCCAAGTATCAGTCTTAGCAGCTCTGGCATTACATTGTTTGGTGATTTGCTTTTTGAAGGCCACAATGAGGATCTGTCCTCCGGTGAAGACCTACTTTCCAAAGTGGGATTTGACCCTGGTCTTAAAAGCTTTATTTGGATCTCCTTTTGACCCTCCATCATCCTGTTCAATGTATTATCTTACAGTAAGAATGATTTTCCTAATAGCTGTTTCCTCAGCAAGAAGAGTCTCGGAGTTGTGTGCCTTCTCGGTAAA
Organism: Staurois parvus; assembly: GCF_062004578.1. NCBI lineage: Eukaryota > Metazoa > Chordata > Amphibia > Anura > Ranidae > Staurois > Staurois parvus. Next base: position 8,847,928 of record NW_028318340.1, read on the forward strand.
GGAACCTGAGTAAGCCTGAGTCTCCCACCCTTCATTTCCATTGCGAGGCTTGTGATGGAACACCTGAGTGAGGGATTAGCTCATATTTATGGGTTAGTTATGGATTGTCCTCGAGGGGTCAGGAAGGTGGAACTGACCTGTAGTAGGCTGACATGAGAAGGGTCCAGGAAAGGAAAATTACGGTAAGTATGATAACAATTTTCCGTAATGTATATTTGTGTACTATATGGTCATCTATGTGGACAGGCTGTGAGACAATTGTTCAGAGTAAAGATACCATCACTCCCTCATCATTCCCTGTGTATGAGGAGAGGAGGACTCTGCAAAGAAATTAAGAATTCATACAAGAGGTTCATAGTCCACACAGAGAGAGTGCTGCACCCAGGTGCCCCTCGGTAGCAGTGTGCCCTAGGCAGCTGCCTAGTGGAAGCACCGACCCTGCATGTGCAGTACAAAACGGCCAGTTTCCATTACTGAAGATGCCAGTACCTGCACACGAAGTTGATTGAAGAATCAGCTCAGGTGAGGACATCGCTGAATCTCTGGACAGATATGTGACCTTATATTAAAAGTCAGCAGCTATAGTTTTGTAGCCACTGACTTTTAATTTTTTTTTTTTGGGGGGGGGGGGGGGACCTGAAGATCCACTTTAATGCATTTTCGAAGATAAAAAAATGGAACATCAATTCTACAATTTTCCAAAAAAATGTTCTAACAATATCTCTGCAAAGTAGTTTTATCTTTATGGTGCTCAAACATCTAAGCCAAGAAAACAAAGTCAACGAGTCATTAGAGAATATGTAGAACCAACATGTTATATTCCTAATATATGACTGCTGTACCATTTACCTGTATGAAAAAAATATCCTGTTCCCTTTGTATTGCTTCCTTTGTGTGAAATCCTTGGTGTTCCTGCTAATCCCTCTTCTTTCTTATTAAAAACTGACCACACTAGGCATCACAAACCATAAAATTAATTCAGTTATGGGTGGGGGTTGACACCATTCCTTTCAAATACATGATACACCAATACTATATTGCTATTCTTGGTTTCATACATTCCTTTTGGATCTACTTATTCATTGATTTTCAGCATATATGTGACACCATCTTGTATATGATACCAAACGCCCTTCTATGACATCACACAGAAGATGATCTTTCATAGGGATACCACTGGGCAACATAAAGATTGCACAGGCCCAACCAGCCACTGCCATCAAACACAACATAATAAAGTTGGTTAATTGGGGGGAATAAATGTATATTTCAAAAGTCCCTCTGCCTCCAATAATAGAGGAGATCTACTTCTAGGAGTAGAGGGATATTTGTATAAAGAACCAAACCAGATTTCGAAGCATATTATGTTACTTTAAACAATAATAAAAATACAAATGCAATTATTAGGACCTCCATTATGCTCCAAAGATCCTAATCTAAATTGGAATCTACTTTTCTGTACGTACATTTCTCTCTGCTTCTACTACTTTCATATTCACCACCAACACAAGGATTCCCACCTATTTTATAAACAAGGGTAGGCAGGAAAGTAGGATATTCTGTATATATATATATATATATATATATATATATATATATACAGTATATATAGCATTTTTCAAAGGGGATTTTGTTTACCCACTTAAGTGTAGTTAAGAATGTGATTTTGCCTTAAACAATACAGGCGATCTCTGATCAAATTCCATTGAAACATGCCTGCAGCTGTCCAAAGCCAGGAGGCTTGATCTGTCAATCAAATCAAGATCAAAGGTGCTACTAAAAACAGCCAATAAGGAAGCTGTATTTAACTGCTTTCCGACAGACTTATAGCAGAACTACTGCTACAGGGCGGCAGGGCTGCACAAAATCATGTATATATACGTGATTTTGTATTTCCGGGTATGTATTTCCACCATTGGCGGCTACAGATTTCGATTGGCGGCTACAGATTAGGGCTTTGAGGAAGAGGCAAGTCCTCGAAACGCGTCAGCCTATTGGATGTCTTCACTCCCTATTACGGACTGTTTCTCAGCGCGGTGTTGACCCAGCTGTTTTTTATGATGTGCCTTGACTACATTGTCGTTTGTGAGTACAACACCTACTTTATTTTTTATTAAACATTTTTTATGGTAATGAACTAGACCTGTGCGCCCTCTGTTTGTTCTTTCCTCCTACAGATTTCGATCACTGGGTCCCAGCCGGAGATTCCCCGCCAGCACCCAGGGATCTCCGAGGAACACTGACGAGGGAAAGGTCTGTATATGAACAATACAGATCTCTTCCCTGTCAGCTCCAGCATGCTGCTTTGTATTGCTCTTCATAGCAGAGCAATACAAAGCAACATGCTTACACAGTACAACACACACACAGCACACAGTAAAACATCACACAGTTAACCCTTTGATCGCCCCAGATGCTAACCCCTTCCTGTCCAGTGTCAGTAGTACAGTGTCAGTGCTTTTTATTCGTACTGATCACCTTATTAGTGTCACTGGGGATGTCAGTGACAGTTGGTCAGTTCCCCCCCAGTATCAGAATGCCCACCGCAGTCCCACTATAAGTCGCTGATTGCCGCCATTACTAGTATATAAAAAACAAAATTCTAGTATATATACCGCCATTTGTAGACACTGTAACTTTCATGTAAACCATATGAACCACATGTACCACATGTAAAGACTTGTAGCAGAAGACATTTTGGCCTAAATTTATGATGAAATTTGATTTTTTTACATTTTTTTGTACTGGATATGTTTTATAGCAAAAAGTCAAAAATATTGTTTTTTTTTTCAAAAACGCAGAGGTGATCCAATAACACCAAAAGAAAGCTCCATTTGTGGGAAAAAAGGACATCAATTTAATTTGGGTGCAGCATTGCATGACAGCACAATTGTTAGTTAAAATAACGCAGTGCCATATTGCAAAAAATGGCTTAGTCAGGAAGGGTGGTAAATCCTCTGGAGGTCAAGTGGATAAAGACAGATTTTGATTGCTGAAACACAGTAGTGTGGAAGCACAAACCTAGAAGATAGTATACATTATTGCATGCATCGAAGCTACCTAGGTGCATATTATAGGTTGGATATAAATGCTGGATGGTATAGTGTCTCTATGCTTGACATGAAGTATTTTAAATAGAACTCTGAGGGCTGCTGTTTGTTGTAATATTTACAAATGTTCTGCTGGATTTTGTCATCTGTTACAAGTGTCTTGCGGACTGTTCCAGAACCTAATAAATGTCTCTCTCTGGAAAAGAACCATTGAACTCATTGATGCAGAGATACCTATTAACCACTTCGGATCTAACACCTGTTCACCACTATGGACCAGAGCAATTTTTACATTTCTGCTATGGACCTGTTTATTGGGCAATAACTTTGTCATTACTTATAATAAAAATGCAATACATATCTTTTAGTAAATATTTAGAGATGAGCGAATTTCTCAAAAATTCGATTTGGCTGATTCGGCGAATTCCAGTGTGAAATTCGATTCGATGCGAATTTCTTCGCTACGAAGATGACTTATAAAAAGGGTTTCTAGGCTTCAGAGAGCCTTTAAATTAGTGCAGAACACTGTACCTTTAATTTAAATGCCCTTGGAGATGAGGAAAGAGAAGGAGAAGGAGAAGGAGAAGGATGAGAAGAAGGAGAAGGATGAGAAGAAGGAGAAGGAGAAGGATGAGAAGAAGGAGAAGGAGAAGGATGAGAAGAAGGAGAAGGAGAAGGATGAGAAGAAGGAGAAGGAGAAGGAGAAGTAGGATGAGAAGAAGGAGAAGGAGAAGGATGAGAAGAAGGAGAAGGATGAGAAGAAAGAGAAGGATGAGAAGGAGAAGGATGAGAAGAAGGAGAAGGAGAAGGATGAGAAGAAGGAGAAGGAGAAGGATGAGAAGAAGGAGAAGGATGAGAAGAAGGATGAGAAGAAGGAGAAGGATGAGAAGAAGGATGAGAAGAAGGATGAGAAGAAGGAGAAGGATGAGAAGAAGGAGAAGGAGAAGGATGAGAAGGAGAAGGATGAGAAGAAGGAGAAGGATGAGAAGAAGGAGAAGGAGAAGGATGAGAAGAAGGAGAAGGAGAAGGATGAGAAGAAGGAGATGGATGAGAAGAAGGATGAGAAGAAGGAGAAGGATGAGAAGAAGGAGAAGGATGAGAAGAAGGAGAAGGATGAGAAGAAGGATGAGAAGAAGGAGAAGGATGAGAAGAAGGAGAAGGATGAGAAGGAGAAGGATGAGAAGACGGAGAAGGAGAAGCAGAAGGAGAAGGATGAGAAGAAGGAAAAGGAGAAGGATGAGAAGATGGAGAAGGAGAAGGATGAGAAGATGGAGAAGGAGAAGGATGAGAAGAAGGAGAAGGAGAAGGATGAGAAGAAGGAGAAGGATGAGAAGAAGGATGAGAAGAAGGAGAAGGAGAAGGATGAGAAGAAGGAGAAGGATGAGAAGAAGGAGAAGGAGAAGGATGAGGAGAAGGAGAAGGATGAGAAGAAGGAGAAGGATGAGAAGAAGGAGAAGGAGAAGGATGAGAAGAAGGAGAAGGAGAAGGATGAGGAGAAGGAGAAGGATGAGAAGAAGGAGAAGGATGAGAAGAAGGAGAAGGAGAAGGATGAGAAGAAGGAGAAGGATGAGAAGAAGGAGAAGGAGAAGGATGAGAAGATGGAGAAGGAGAAGGATGAGAAGAAGGAGAAGGAGAAGGATGAGAAGAAGGTGAAGGAGAAGGATGAGAAGAAGGAGAAGGATGAGGAGAAGGATGAGAAGAAGGAGAAGGATGAGAAGAAGGAGAAGGATGAGAAGAAGGAGAAGGAGAAGGATGAGAAGAAGGAGAAGGATGAGAAGAAGGAGAAGGATGAGAAGAAGGAGAAGGAGAAGGAGAAGCAGAAGGAGAAGGATGAGAAGAAGGAAAAGGAGAAGGATGAGAAGATGGAGAAGGAGAAGGATGAGAAGAAGGAGAAGGATGAGAAGAAGGAGAAGGAGAAGGATGAGAAGATGGAGAAGGAGAAGGATGAGAAGAAGGAGAAGGAGAAGGATGAGAAGAAGGAGAAGGAGAAGGATGAGAAGAAGGAGAAGGAGAAGGATGAGAAGAAGGAGAAGGAGAAGGATGAGAAGAAGGAGAAGGATGAGAAGAAGGAGAAGGAGAAGGATGAGAAGAAGGAGAAGGAGAAGGATGAGAAGAAGGAGAAGGATGAGAAGAAGAAGGATGAGAAGAAGGATGAGAAGAAGGATGAGAAGAAGGAGAAGGATGAGAAGAAGGACAGTTTCTGGGACTGTCCTTCCATACAGCGGTTGAAACAGCTGTATGGAGTGAATGTCCCAGAACTGTCAGAAATAGACTATTTCTGACAGTTCTGGGACTGTCCTTCCATACAGCGGTTGAAACATTGTATGTATTTGTTTCCATAAATGGATCCATTTATGGAAACAAATACATACAATGTTTCAACCGCTGTATGGAAGGACAGTCCCAGAACTGTCATTAATAGTCTATTTCTGACAGTTCCATGACATTCCCTCCATACAGCGGTTGAAACAGCTGTATGAAGTGATTGTCCCAGAACTGTCAGAAATAGTCTATTTCTGACAGTTCTGGGACATTCACTCCATACAGCTGTTTCAACCGCTGTATGGAGGGAATGTCATGGAACTGTCAGAAATAGACTATTAATGACAGTTCTGGGACTGTCCTTCCATACAGCGGTTGAAACATTGTATGTATTTGTTTCCATAAATGGATCCATTTATGGAAACAAATACATACAATGTTTCAACCGCTGTATGGAAGGACAGTCCCAGAACTGTCATTAATAGTCTATTTCTGACAGTTCTATGACATTCCCTCCATACAGCGGTTGAAACAGCTGTATGGAGTGAATGTCCCAGAACTGTCAGAAATAGACTATTTATGACAGTTCTGGGACTGTCCTTCCATACAGCGGTTGAAACATTGTATCTATTTTTTTCCATAAATGACATTCTGCAAATACACTTAGAGGAGCGCTGCAGATACACTTTTTGCCGGCTTGGAATTAATCTTATTTTCATCCTACTTCTTCTTCTTCATCCTCATCCTCATAAGAAGAAAAAGAAGAAGTAGGATGAAAATAAGAATAATTCCAAGCCGGCAAAAAGTGTATCTGCAGCGCTCCTCTAAGTGTATCTGCAGAATGTCATTTATGGAAAAAAATAGATACAATGTTTCAACCGCTGTATGGAGTGAATGTCCCAGAACTGTCATAAATAGTCTATTTCTGACAGTTCTGGGACATTCACTCCATACAGCTGTTTCAACCGCTGTATGGAGGGAATGTCATAGAACTGTCAGAAATAGACTATTTATGACAGTTCTTGGACTGTCCTTCCATACAGCGGTTGAAACATTGTATGTATTTGTTTCCATAAATGGATCCATTTATGGAAACAAATACATACAATGTTTCAACCGCTGTATGGAAGGACAGTCCCAGAACTGTCATTAATAGTCTATTTCTGACAGTTCCATGACATTCCCTCCATACAGCGGTTGAAACAGCTGTATGGAGTGATTGTCCCAGAACTGTCAGAAATAGTCTATTTCTGACAGTTCTGGGACATTCACTCCATACAGCTGTTTTAACCGCTGTATGGAGGGAATGTCATGGAACTGTCAGAAATAGACTATTAATGACAGTTCTGGGACTGTCCTTCCATACAGCGGTTGAAACATTGTATGTATTTGTTTCCATAAATGGATCCATTTATGGAAACAAATACATACAATGTTTCAACCGCTGTATGGAAGTTCTGGGACTGTCCTTCCATACAGCGGTTGAAACATTGTATGTATTTGTTTCCATAAATGGATCCATTTATGGAAACAAATACATACAATGTTTCAACCGCTGTATGGAAGGACAGTCCCAGAACTGTCATTAATAGTCTATTTCTGACAGTTCTATGACATTCCCTCCATACAGCGGTTGAAACAGCTGTATGGAGTGAATGTCCCAGAACTGTCAGAAATAGACTATTTATGACAGTTCTGGGACATTCCCTCCATACAGCGGTTTCCGGCAAAAAGTGTATGTGCAGAGTTCCTCTATTCTGCAGATACACTTAGAGGAGCTCTGCAGATACACTTAGAGGAGCTCTGCACATACACTTTTTGCCGGCTTGGAATTATTCTTATTTTCATCCTACTTCTTCTTCTTCTTCTTCTTCTTCTTCATCCTCATCCTCATCCTCTTCTTCTTCTTCTGAGGATGAGGATGAGGATGAAGAAGAAGAAGAAGAAGAAGAAGTAGGATGAAAATAAGATTAATTCCAAGCCGGCAAAAAGTGTATGTGCAGAGCTCCTCTAAGTGTATCTGCAGAGCTCCTCTAAGTGTATCTGCAGAATAGAGGAACTCTGCACATACACTTTTTGCCGGCTTGCAATTATTCTTATTTTCATCCTACTTCTTCTTCTTCTTCTTCATCCTCTTCTTCTTCTTCTGAGGATGAGGATAAAGAAGAAGAAGAAGAAGAAGAAGTAGGATGAAAATAAGATTAATTCCAAACAGGCAAAAAGTGTATGTGCAGAGCTCCTCTAAGTGTATCTGCAGAATAGAGGAACTCTGCACATACACTTTTTGCCGGCTTGGAATTATTCTTATTTTCATCCTACTGCTTCTTCTTCTTCATCCTCATCCTCATCCTCAGAAGAAGAGGATGAGGAAGAAGAAGAAGAAGAAGAAGAAGAAGAAGTAGGATGAAAAGAAGAATAATTCCAAGCCGGCAAAAAGTGTATGTGCAGAGTTCCTCTATTTCTGACAGTTCTCTCACAGCTTCTTCACATGTACAGCGGTTGAAACATCTGTATCCTAAATGGAAACTAATAGATACAAATTGTATCTATTAGTTTCCATTTAGGATACAGATGTTTCAACCGCTGTACATGTGAAGAAGCTGTGAGAGAACTGTCAGAAATAGAGGAACTCTGCACATACACTTTTTGCCGGCTTGGAATTATTCTTCTTTACATCCTACTTCTTCTTCTTCATCCTCATCCTCTTCTTCTGAGGATGAAGATGAAGAAGAAGAAGAAGTAGGATGAAAAGAAGAATAATTCCAAGCCGGCAAAAAGTGTATGTGCAGAGTTCCTCTATTTCTGACAGTTCTCTCACAGCTTCTTCACATGAACAGTGGTTGAAACATCTGTATCCTAAATGTAAACTAATAGATACAATGTTTCAACCGCTAAACATGTGTTCCTTCTGTCAGAGAACTGTCAGAAATAGCGGAGCTCACTGCAGGGACACTTTTGCCGGCTGATCGGGAAATGTTCGATTCGCGCACCCGAAGTAGGCAAAATTTCGGTTTCGCCGCGAATCGAATATTTCCTGAAATTCGACTCGAATTCCGGTTCGCCTGGTTCGATTCGCTCATCTCTATAAATATTGTCTTGCAACAATGATTTTTTTTCGTAATCCTTAAACAAATAAACATATCAAAATGTAACAAAACTAACTTTTTCTTTTTTTTTTTTTTTTAGCAGTATTAGTTTAAAAATAAATAGCATCAAAAGTGCAGATTTTATTCTATAATTTGTCCTCATTCAAAATGACACTAAAATTATGATTCTGTTACAAAACATTTAAAAGTTAATTACAAGTGCAATAAATTGTTTTTTTTTTCAATTTTGCACTTTTTTAATAAATTAAATTTGTTAATAGAAGTTAAAGGTGTAAACATATTAATGAACAAAACAAACAAAAACAAAAAAAGCTTAAATATTATTAGTTAATAAAATAGAAAATAACGAAAAAAAATCTGCAGGAAAATAATAATTGAATGGAGAAAGAGAATAAGGAGTTAATTAGGGCTGATTAAAATAAACTAAGGGTTAATAAGGGGTTAAACAGAGGAACAATTAATTCAAAAAACTTTTTTTTACTTGTCAGGTTGCTTTAACTGACTTCATCTGCAGATCAAAGTTCATCCTGTTTATCTGTAGGTGAATAAACAGATACAAAATGAAACATTGTTTCTTTAGAGCGATGTTATTGATAAACATTGCCAGACTGCTTTAGTTTGATAGCTCCAGTTGTTAGGACTTTCAATGTGTACTCAGCAATGCACTTTGATTAACCACTTGCCCTCCTGCATGCATTACTTTTAACTGACTTTAACTGACAATTGTGTGGTCATGCACCCAAATGAAATTTATGTCCTCTTTCCCCATGAATTTAGCTTTCTTTCTGTGGTATTCGATCTCTTATGGGTTTTTTATTTTTTGCGCTATAAAAAAAAAGGTCTACAAGTTTGAGATAAAAAAATATTTTTGACTTTTTGCTATTAAACATGTCGGGTAAAAAAATAAAAAAAAAAATCAAATTTCATCATAAAATAAATTTAGGCCAAAATGTATTCTGCTACATGTCTTTACTAGAAAAAATCCCAATACGTGTAAATTAATTGGTTTATGTGAATATTATAGCGTTCACAAATGGCGGTATAGATACTGGAATTTTTTTTTTCATTAAAAATGGCAGCAAACCGCGACTTATAGTGGGATTGCAGGACTGTGGCGGGCATTCTGATACTGGGGGGAACTGACTTGGTGACACCAATACAGTGATCAGTGCTAAAAAAAGCACTGACACTGTACTAAAGGCACTGGTCAGGAAGGGGTTAACATGAGGGAGTGTTTTACTGGGGGGTGGTGTGTGCGGGCTTTACTGTAATCACACTGCTCTGGATGGCTGTGCTGTGCACAGCCATCTAGAGCAGTGTGTCCGAGCCAACAGGCAGGAGGACTGTTAGTAAACAAAGCAGCCCTCCTCCCCATCTGAGATCCTTGGTAATCACTGGGCACCGGCGGGTGATTACCAGCCTGGACCTGGTGATTGACAGCGAATGGTGGCATGGGTAGGGCTCTCGTGTGTGCTCCCTAGCCAGAAATGCAAAATCATGTATATATACGTGATTCTGCGCACCCCTGCTGCCCTGTAGCAGTATATCTGCTATAGGGTGGCAGGGATGTGGTTAATAAGAGCTGATTTTCTGAGTACCGTGGCAGGAGAAAAGCAGGACAGTAAGACTGGACATGTTAAACATGCACTGTGTACAATGATGAAATTTTTTTGGGGTGAGTCTGCAACTAGTTAATCCTTATCTTTTATATATGACAACATATTGGTGCTGTCCAAGTTATCAGAAGAGCATTTTTGAGTTCAGTAACAGAAGCCGGTGATGACAACAGTCCTGTGAGGTGGACCCAGAAGCTGCAGTGTGACTCAAAAGTCTGGTTGTGACTTAGGAGTCTGACCCACAAATTGAACTCCAGAATTATTATCTGGAGACTGGAAAACTGAACAAAAGACTGTGCCATGGACCAGAAGACCTGAAATGGACACTAAAGATGTAACTCCAAGACTAAACCTCACAGGTCAATTGTGTACAAAAACATAAATAAATTGCCGCGCTATGCCATCACTAATTACAAATGTCTACATATAAAAAGGAAAAGTGTATAGAAAACACCATCAACATAAAATTCCAAATCAAGTCCAAATAAGAAAAAACATAGAAAAAAGTTCCAAAGTCCCGGTGTATGTAAAGTTATACACCATAATATGTAATCCTCCACCATGTGTTAGTAGGACTCTTACCTAAACATATGGATCCTTAAACTAGTAATAGTCATAAACGCATAAATATTATGGCTTGGAGATGTGTATCCGCCACAACTCTCAAGCAGGGAAAGATGCTGGACAACCAGTATTTTCAGGAGGATCCCTTCAGACTATCACCATCCTATATGTCTCTCTTGTGTATATAAACAATCGGTCCATAAAAGAAGAGATAGGAAAGCAGACATCGCAGAAAACCATATGGACAATTCATTTAAAAAACAATATTACATTCCACTCACATTTGGGTAGACAAAAAGCACTTTGTAACAGATATAGAACCTCTGGTCCTGGGAACCAATCCTGGTATGCAAAAACCACGATGACATCAAGAACACAGACTCTATCCATTTTCATGCTACCTAGACCTCACAGGTAGAGAGTAAATTATTTTCCTTTCTTTCAGTATTACTTATATGCTCAATGCTTGCTAAGTGTGAAACTAGTGTCAGTTCTGGTAAATATACAGATGGGTGTTAACATGTGTTAAACATCATGGCAGTCCTTATGAAATTCCAGAAAAATGTAAGCAAACATGGACCCAAATAAAGGGATTTCTAAAGAAATGTTTTTGATAGCAACATTACAGAAAGTAATAGAGAAGGCTGTATTGTGCAGGACTTGTTATCTTGTTGTTTAACTTTAGAAAATTTTGTAAGGAACAAGGATGAGGAAATTTTCCAGTTACAGAATGTACTTAATAGTAGCAACAAGATCTGTGAGATGTTAAAGAACCAATCAGAAACTGAGACTGGGAATTTAAACTTGCATGCAGTTACTATTGTGGAAGCATTGATTGAGAAATCTAAACTTTGTGATGAATTATCAGAGGAAAATGAGAGATTGAAATGAAGAATTATGGAATTAGAGAGATCACAGGAATGCAGATATGCATCAAATCTTAAATTCAGAAATCTGCAGCAAAATACAAACTCAAATTTTAAATCAAATGAGACAGAATCTCATGGTCACAATTCATAAACGTGACAACATCACAAATGTGACTCACATTAATCCTCAGGGCAGCAACAGAAGTTGTGCTGCACTTCAAGAGGTGGACCCAATTTTGGCTTGGGAGTGGGCCAAAAGGCATGTTTCAGCTTTTTGGCTGTCGACTGTTTCGGAGTAGACAAACGGCAGCCAGACTTCCTCAGTGTCTGGATGCCAGTTCTCTTCACCCCAAAATTATACAGGACATCTATCACTATTGGGGGGCGCCAGATGTAGATCTATTGGTATCCTGCTTTAACAAAAAGGTGGCCAGGATTAGGGGATCTAAGGGACTTTTAAGTAGTTACACTTGTGACCTTACAGGATCAATTTCTGCTAATATACACTTTCCTTCCATTACAGATTCTTTCTTGGATGCTTTGAAAGATTGAGACTGGAGGGCTCACTGGTGATCTTGGTAGTCCCAGACTGGCACAGAAGCACTTGGTACTTGGACATTCTCCAATTCCTGGAAGTAATTCTGTGGGCACTTCCGGACCGACCTAACCTGCTGCCCCAAGGGCCAGTCTACCATCCTGATTCACTGTTGCTAGCTTTGAAACCTTGGCTGTTGAAGCCACATTCATGATTGGTCGGGGTCTCTCTGACTTTGTTATACGTACGCTGATTAAAGCTAGGAAATCAACCTCTCAGAAGGTCGCATTGCTTTAGAAGGTTTACTTTGCATGGCGAAGGGCACAGCAATTTCACCCAACATGATACTCCATGGAATATGTCCTGTCCTTTCTCTGGTCTGGGCTGGAGTAGCACCCTGATGGGTCACGTTTTCAGCCTTTACTATTTTCTTTCACATACCTCTGGTGGCTAATTTGATAGTAAAGGCCTTTGTTCCAGAAGTGGCTCATATTTATTCACTACTTACCATGGGATCTTAATTAGGTCCTGTCAGCTCTACAGAAGACTCTCTTTGAGCCCATTTGAGATACTTGTAGGGTGTTTTTGTTTTGAGGCTGTTATGTCAGAGAAACAGGTCTCTGAATTGGCAGCCTAATCTTGGAAAGAACATTTCCTTGTTCTTCATAGGGACAAGGTGGTTTTGAGGCCTTTGGCTCCTTTCTTCTTAAGGTTGGGCCAAGCTTCTATCTTAATTGGGACATTGTCCTTTCTTCTGCTTGCCCAGCTCCAAGCATCCCAAAGAGTCTTTTCTACACTGTTTCAGTGTGGTGTTCACAATGTGAGCTTACTTCCCAGACACTGCTTCTATCTGAAACATGGACTCTCTTTTTGCCCTGCTTGTGGGCTCCCACAGGGCATCTTCTTCCATCATTACTGGGTAGATTAGGCAGGTTATCATGAAAGCTTATGCCTTGCAAAATAGGAACAATCCATTTCCTTTTAAGGCTCACTTGATTCATTCAGTAGGTACCTCTCAGCTATTCTAGCACCAGGCATATATTTCTCAGATTTGCAAAGTCACCACCTGGTCCTCTGTTCACTCACTTTTTAAGTGTTACTAGGAGAATATACAGGCCTCTGCTGATGCCAGCTTTAGCCATAAGGTGGTTCAAGTTGCTCTTTGAGTTTGGGAGTCTGATTGCCTTTTTGAGGCCTATTGGCATTGTTTGCTGTTTTGCCCACCCTTAGCTGTATTGCTTGGGGATGCCCAATTATTCAATAATGGAAGCTAGTGTGTTGTACTTTACGATGCAAAAAATAAGGATTTTTGACCTACCTAAAAATCCATGTCTGACAGCATAGAGCACAGTTTAGAACACAGGCCACCCTCCTGTCTGTCCTGCTGTATCCTCCTATGTGCTTGCTAAACACTGAGCATTGCTGCAAGTGTGTGACTACCACAGTTTACAACAATGATAATATTAATACAGCTGGAGCACAGCTTGTAATGAAACCTTTGAAACCAAAAGCGTTAGATGCAATTCTTAAAGAAATAGGAATGGTTCTTTGCCATGATTTAAACAGATTTTTAAAATGGTTTTGTGACTTGCAGCATGCCAGAGATATGTACATTATAAATCTACCTGATATAGAAAGAATCTAGCACAAAGGGATAAATTACTGGAATTATTGTGTGTATTTTATGGCGCAAAATCTGATGTTACCATTCATGAGAATGTTAAACAAATTTAGAATGAGTCTCCCTGTGAATTGTCACACAGAATAGCTACTGTTATGAACTTTTGCCTGATAATAGTCCTGCTTTTGAGTGTGGAGGCTTGGCATATATGATGTTATATGCTTTGAACGAGGATATCGCAGCAAATATTTTATTGGTTGCCCCAAATCCTCATGGTTTAAATGACATTGATAAGAGCAGATCATTTATGGAGAAAATCAAATATGGAGGCTGTAAAACTTGATTTAGCCACATTGTTTAAGACAAATACTGAACATAAAGATCAAAAGATAAAAACTAATCTAAACAGCTAAGGGGGATTTACCAGGTCAAAGATTTGTGAATGTGCAAAACAGAGATAAACAAAATAATAATAAGAAAAACTCCTGGATACCATTTACTCAGTTAAAAAAGAATTATGAAGGTAGAATGTGGCAAATTATTGGAACAATTGAGAAGATTACAGGATGCCAGGGGTCCTTCAGATGTATCTTTAAATGCAAATTACACCTCTATGGCAGTGGGGGTGAATTAGCAGGAAACTATAAAAATTTAAATAGTACTTTGTTTTATCGTCAAACACAATGTTAAGGTCTTTGCTAATGAATCTTCCTTTATTATTTTTAGATCTTTTAGATGCTGAAGAAGTGCGACAAGTGAATTACAGAAGCATAGAAGTTTACTGAAACTGTTTGCCATACCACTATAACATGAATTACAAAGACTTTAAGAATAATGGGCTCTCTAATTATTGATCAAGCACTGGACTTTGCGCTGTGACTTTTTTTCGCTACCTCCTTACTTTTTATTTTTCTGATCTATTTTGTTTTATTTTCATTATGTTTTATTTTTTTTATCTTTACCTTAAAATCAGAGGCATTTAAACTCAATAATCATTATAAAAATACCATCTGTATATATGTAACTTCTAAGGTGAAATGCTACACAATGGCTTTGCATAGCATAACTTAATGGGTGTCTGAGTATTTGCACACTGGGGCTCAGGCTGGGTAGAATAATGTAAGCTGAGGATATAATACTTTTCTCTAAATTTATAAGAGAGGTGAATGAAATTATTCACTCTAGTCATAATTCGAATTTGGTTGAATCAGTTGTTTATAATATGCTGAAGTTATGACATAAATGGATGTAAGGACCTTTCTACTTTCATAGCGGAGATACTGGCAAGAATTTTGTATTGCTGCTTTGTTTGGATAGATGATCTGCTAAACATTAATTTCAAGTTGATGCTATTTAACAGCCTATAGCAGAATGACGGCTGGGCGGTACACTCGCCGTTGTGACTGGGTGTCATATGATGTCCTGTCAAAATGAGCCGTTCATGTGGCCACAGGGCCGTGCAGCACCACGATCACCACTATACCAGCTCGTTGCAAGTGTCATGTGACCGCTGTGGCCAATCACAGCAGATCACATGACAATTGTATACAATGGATGGCTTCCTGTCATGCAATCCATTGTATACAATTGCGTTGTTAGCTGTGATTGGTCAAATCAGTCACATGATACAGACAGGGCCATTCACAGCCCATCTGTATCATGTGATCAGCTTTGCCCAATCACAGCTAATCACAACAAAAGACTGAATGAATCAGTTTCATTCAGTAACAATGATTGCAAATATCAATGAAATACATTGATATTAGCAATCATAATGTGTTAAAAAAAAAAGGAAAAATCCAGATCACTTACCCAGAGTAGTTCAGTGTTACTATGGTAACATCATATTGCTTTGGTCACAGTGTTTTGTTTTATTTAGCAAAAAATAAAAAATTCCGTGGTGATTAAATACCACCAAAAGAAAGCTTTATTTGTGTGAAATAAATTATAAAAATGTCATATGGGTACAGTGTTGCATGACCACGCAATTGTCATTCAAAGTGCGACAGCTCTAAAAGCTGAAAACTGGCCTGGGGAGAAAGGGGGTATAAGTGCCCCATATTGAAGTAGTTAAACCATGTTATGATCATACTCATTGGAAGTATGTACTGAATGATCTGAGTAACTGCTCTAATGAAGGCAATGTGGGGTCGGCCTACAACAAATTATGAAAGTAAATGGTTGCTGGTAGAAGTTTCATTTTGGACTTTTGAGGAAGATTGCTAAAACTGAACAATTCATCTTTAAAAATGGACCCCTAAGCCTCAGGATGGAGAAAATCCTGGTTTTATGTGGATTGGACCTCCAGTGAAACCAAGCATTACTTTCAGTGAAATGGTGAAAAATGACTTAGGTAACAAAGTCAAAACCAGGACTGGAGTGTGACATTAGCTTGTCTTTGTGCAATACTCAAAATCTTGTGTGGACTTCAAGATGTGATCAAGCCTAACAGCTACTGTATATGGGCCATGGATTTTCAACAAATCCTTTGCTAATCTCGATCTAAAGTTATATTATTTAATAACTGATTCATTGGGATATTTTAGAGGCTGGTGAACAGAAATGTAACCAATATAAATTTTTTGTTTCAATTTCATATTTTATATGAGCCATTGTGACGCATTCAATACCTCAAACCACAATGCATCCCTTCTAGTTGATAATATAGGTTTGTGTTTATATTTTGTGGGTCAGTTATAGTTAGAATTGATCCAAGTGGGGGGAATGTATTGCACTGTGAGTGTAAATATATATATATATATATATATATATATATACACACACTATATTGCCAAAAGTATTTGAAGGGATGCAGTTTCTGTGGAGTGTTGCAGGTGAAAGCTGCAATGAACGGGTTCAAGGAGGTTGCTAACAATGAGGTGATAGCTCAGACAGTTGTAGACTAGGCATTCTAGAATTTTGGAAGTAAGTGGTAGTACGGAGGTGAGTCATATGTTGTTTGGACAGGAGGGTTACAATTATTGTTTTTTATGTAGTATAGGGGATGGGGATGGGGGGAGGGGATGTAGTATAGGGGATGGAACAGAGGAGAGGGGAAGATGGCTGTAAAGAAGGAGAGATTGAAGATGTGAGTTGGAGAACACAGAATAGATTAAGAGGCTGAGTGAAGCAGTTATGAAGGAATGGGGTCCAGGAGACAGATATTTGCATGGGTGTCATACAGAGTTATAGCAATCTCTTCTGTGGTGTCAGGATCAAAGAAAGAAAGTGTTAAATGTATTGGCAGATGTGGGGTGTTGGATGAGGTGGAGAGACCTTGTCACAAGTTGCATCAATCTGTTTTGTTTGTTAAATGATTGAAAATCCTTACCTGTAGGATATTCTATGAGTTTCAGCAGTGCTGGCAGAAAAGGTTGGTACAAATACAATCAGGTGTCACATGGTTATTACCATGCATTGCTTTGTTCACCTATGCTTGGTAATAATTCATATGTACTTTGTCAGGTCACAATATACTGTACTTGGTAAGTATATTTCCAATTACTCTCACGTTTGAAGTTATTTCCAGGAATTAATTTTGGAAATATGCTCTTTTTTTAAATTGTATAACACCTTTCTTGTAAAGCAAACATTCATCATCTAAATTTAATGTTATAGACAGTTGCATTTTACCTTGGTATAATTTTGTAAATATAATTACCGATGTGTTTCAGATAAACAGCAATTTACAAATTTCTTAGAAATGACACTGTGGATTGCCAGGATTCATTAATTGTGCAAACTTTGAGATGAGCAAAACACTTTTTCTTGAGACTTGTCAATTTAAAAATTGTAATTATGCAATAGGTTGAATCATTTCAATAACAATGGCATGTATGGCTTAAAATGGAACTTCCCCATTTCCTCATCAAACCCCCTTGAACCTCCCGATCTGGTGTTTCTTAAACACTATGGGCAAACATTTTTTCTCGAGGGTTTTCAGGCTGATCTGATGATGTCACAGGTAGTTCTTCTTGTGAGAACCACTATGTCCACAAGTACTATGCTGCTTGATGATGCCTCCCTAGAGGGCAGGTTCAGAGAACAAGCATTGCAACGGACAAGGGGCAGCTCCATATTGAGCATTAGTATTGGGGCAAAAGAAAACCCTGGTGTTCCACTTTAAGCATATGAGGATTAGGCATTTTTGAATTGTGTGATTATTTGCTGAACTATCAAATCACTGCATAGATGTAGTCAGAACTAGAGAATATGTAATATGTAAACCCTAACCTTAAAACAACCCATACAGTTTAAAATAGAAATGAAAGGTAAAACATTTTTGTATACATATAAAAAGAACATATATACCATTCTCCTTTTTTTTTATAAGTGATCACATACTGTACCCTCTGTTCTCAGCTGCATAAAGACCTTAGGGAGGAGAAACAGCAGGACATTGGTCTTCCTAGTGAATGGCTGTGCAGAGAGGGTGTCAGTACAATCCTGATCATTGGGGCAGAACAATCTGAGTTCCCAGCACAGCTAGATAACTGACCATGCTTCGCTCTCATGCCTAGTGTGGTCAGTTTTTAATAAAAAAGCAGAGGCACTGGCAGGAACACCAAGGATTTCACATAAAGGAAGCAATATAAAGAGAACAGGATACTTTTTCATACAAGTACATGATACAGCAGGCACATAACAGGAATATGAAATGTTAGGTTTACATATTCTTAAAGCGATGATAAATTATCAGACTTGCCCAAACCTTCTTGTCATTAATCCTCCTAATCTGCAGCTAATTTTCTCCATTTTAAAGCTAACACAGCTTTTTGATATTTGGTATATGGTACCTCTACTGTTACATCGATGATATATAAGTAAACAAATATGGCAGAAAGGTACCTTTAAACGTCTCTGCATGAATCCTGTATTTACTGCAACCAATTTATAAAGTTGAGATTCTGTTTATTTTTTTTAAAGGCCACGGATGCAAAGGAAATGGGTTACATAGAGTCACCTAAGATTCTGCTGGCAGGAGATGTCCTCATTTTAATCTGTTGATACATGAAGCACTGCACATTTAATCCACATGCTGTAATGATGCATACAACCCATAGCGGATTAGTTCACAAGCAGCACTAAGCCCATGTGTCTGAATATGTAGAGGTGTTTCTGTATATTTTTCTAAATAGAGAAATGTATTTGAATCATATCAGGATGCTAAACTAGCTACGAACAGTTACAGTATATGGACTTATTTCAAGGCTAGGTCCACCTAAAAGTGACATTAAAGCCTGTTGGGCTAAATTAATCCCTAATTTATTTTATATGTATAAAAATCAGTAAAGAAACAAACATTTCTTGACATTTCAGATTACATCACAGTTCCAATACTCAGTCTCTTAAAGTGCAAAGTATTGAGCTCATAGATTCTTATAATAGAGGGGGTGACCACTTTTCTCTCCTGTGCAAAAGAGAAGTGTTTTGGATATTCAAACTTGAAACCCGGATACCCAAATGGCTAAATTTCAAGTGCGATGTAACCCATTTCTATGAATAAGATTACTTATACAGCAGCTACTTATTGTTCTCATTCCAGTTGTAATAAATAATAAAAAATCATTTTTTCTTGGATAAAGAATTTTTTTTTCTTATATAAAAAAAAATCTGCTTGTCCCAAATGATGTCCCTGATCAGGACAACAGTGCTTTGATCTTAATATGAATTTTTTATTATTATTTTTTTCACATTTTCACTATACACCCCCTTTTTCTTTTTCTTTCCTTATTTTTCTTTTCCCCTATATTATTAACTCTAATAAAGATGTTCTTCCATATATCTTTTCAGTGATACAGTTTATTACTTTTCAGTCTATATTATCTAGCCTAGTTCTTCTTTTTCTTACCCTTTTCCTGCTACTATTTTTCACTACATTTTTTTTCTTTTTATTTCCCTTTGTCCTATTTGTTTTCTATTCACTTTATTTAAACCCCCTTCCTTTTATATATTATTTTATTTTGTTCTCCATTACTTCACTCATCTCCTCTCTGCATTTTTTGCATTTTCTATGTTGTTCTTCATCTTTTATCCTTTATTCTCTCCTTTTATTTTCTTTATTTTTTTACTCTTTATTTTTCATTTGCTTTCTTTTTCTCTTTTTTCTTACCCTTTATTCTGTTTTTTTCTGTGTTGTATGGTTTCATTCTCCTGTACCTTTCACACACATACACACCTGATTCACTTCATGGCCAATGATGCTGAGAATATATCTTCTAGCAGCCTGTTCTCCTCTCGCCTCTGTCACAAGACCCAATGGACGGGGCAAAACGTGTCAGAGGGCGTGGCTAGAGGGGTGCTGAGGCTATTCCATATACTCAACAAGCTTGACACCCGGAGCTGGTTTTGAGCAGCGTTCACTCCCCCTCACCTCACATAAGATACTAGTTTATTTTATGTCATGGATACTCCAATGACAAGATCTCCCTGCCTGATTTTGTTCCTTTCCGGTGAGTTTTTGGGGTTCCAATCCAGTTTGGGCCATTTGATATAAAACAAAATAGGAGACTGCAGGATTGGGGCGCAGAAAAGGAAAACAACTGTTGCAAAAGTGATTGCAGAGCTCAGTCTCAGTCCATTGAAGATTGAGATTGAGCTCCACAGTCAATCTTGCAGTAGTTGTTTTCTTACTCTGGGTCACAATCCTGTGCAATTTTCTTTTGTATCTTTTGGTCGGTTGACCATGTCAACTGCGCTTATGCTTATCAGACAACATTTTCCTGGAAAATGTATGTGCTGTCATAACCTATTATACTGTACCTCGTGACATGACAAATAAATTGGTAACTTCAGTCACAGAGGCACCAGCTAAGAAGGCATCAACAATTTGCCCTCTTTGAGGCTCAGTAAGCTCTGACATGATTCCGTATTACTAGCAGGGCACACAGTGAATGACGAAAGTGAGGCTTCCTACACATTAGCTAGGTGTCTCATCACACAGCACAAGCAAAATGTTAAATCACTTCCACTTTCAACGCAAAACATGTCATCACATTTACACCTGCAAATCATGAAGTGTTTCCAGTTTTTTTGTCTAACCCCTGCATATTACTGGCCAGTTACAAAGCTGGACATGTATTATTTGGTCAGGTGTAGAGATGAGCGAATCGAAGTATCCGAAGTGGAATTCGAGTCGAATATCGGAAAAATTTCGATTCGTGCCGAATCCGAAAAACAGCCTAATTCGGACGCGCGAATCGAAATTTTTCCGAAAATGGCGGCTGACATGTGCGGCGACGGAGCGGGGATGTCGGGGAAGGCGCGCAGACAAGGCGCGCTGCCCCATAATGCATTCCTCAACGACATGTGATCGCATCAGCCAATCAGCAGCCAGCCAGCCAGCACTGTGTAATGGTCGAGGTATATATAGCGGCCATTTTGGAAATCTTCATTTGCCTGCAGTCATTGAACAGAGGCAGACCGCTCTGTACTAGGGACAGGGACAGAGTTAGGGCCACAGAAACGAGAATTGGGGACAGAGAGAAGTTACTTAGGGACAGAGAACCATTACTCAGGGACACAGACTTGTTAATGAGGGCCACAGAATCGTTATTTAGGGACAAAGAAACGCTAGTTAGGGCCACAGAATTCATACTCAGGGACAGACAGAATTGTTACTCAGTGCCAGAGAATTGTTACTTAGGGCCACAGAAACGTTATTAGGGCCACAGAATTTTTACTCAGGGACAGACAGAATTGTTACTGAGTGCCAGAGAATTGTTACTCAGGGACAGACAGAATTGTTACTGAGTGCCAGAGAATTCTTACTCAGGGCCACAGAATTCATTCTCAGGGACAGACAGAATTGTTACTCAGGGACAGACAGAATTGTTACTGAGTGCCAGAGAATTGTTACTCAGGGACAGACAGAATTGTTACTGAGTGCCAGAGAATTGTTACTCAGGGACAGACAGAATTGTTACTGAGTGCCAGAGAATTGTTACTCAGGGACAGACAGAATTGTTACTGAGTGCCAGAGAATTGTTACTCTCACAGACACAAAATTGTTACTTGCACAGACACAGAATTGTTACTTGCACAGACACACAATTGTTACTCAGGGCCACAGAATTCATACTCAGGGACAGACAGAATTGTTACTGAGTGCCAGAGAATTCTTACTCAGGGCCACAGAATTCATACTCAGGGACAGACAGAATTGTTACTCAGGGACAGACAGAATTGTTACTGAGTGCCAGAGAATTGTTACTCAGGGACAGACAGAATTGTTACTGAGTGCCAGAGAATTCTTACTCAGGGACAGACAGAATTGTTACTGAGTGCCAGAGAATTGTTACTCTCACAGACACAAAATTGTTACTTGCACAGACACAGAATTGTTACTCGCACAGAGACAGAATTGTTACTCAGGGCCACAGAATTCATACTCAGGGACAGACAGAATTGTTACTGAGTGCCAGAGAATTGTTACTCAGGGACAGACAGAATTGTTACTGAGTGCCAGAGAATTGTTACTCTCACAGACACAAAATTGTTACTTGCACAGACACAGAATTGTTACTTGCACAGACACACAATTGTTACTCAGGGCCACAGAATTCATACTCAGGGACAGACAGAATTGTTACTGAGTGCCAGAGAATTCTTACTCAGGGCCACAGAATTCATACTCAGGGACAGACAGAATTGTTACTCAGGGACAGACAGAATTGTTACTGAGTGCCAGAGAATTGTTACTCAGGGACAGACAGAATTGTTACTGAGTGCCAGAGAATTGTTACTCTCACAGACACAAAATTGTTACTTGCACAGACACAGAATTGTTACTTGCACAGACACACAATTGTTACTCAGGGCCACAGAATTCATACTCAGGGACAGACAGAATTGTTACTGAGTGCCAGAGAATTGTTACTCAGGGACAGACAGAATTGTTACTGAGTGCCAGAGAATTCTTACTCAGGGCCACAGAATTCATTCTCAGGGACAGACAGAATTGTTACTCAGGGACAGACAGAATTGTTACTGAGTGCCAGAGAATTGTTACTCAGGGACAGACAGAATTGTTACTGAGTGCCAGAGAATTGTTACTCAGGGACAGACAGAATTGTTACTGAGTGCCAGAGAATTGTTACTCAGGGACAGACAGAATTGTTACTGAGTGCCAGAGAATTGTTACTCTCACAGACACAAAATTGTTACTTGCACAGACACAGAATTGTTACTTGCACAGACACACAATTGTTACTCAGGGCCACAGAATTCATACTCAGGGACAGACAGAATTGTTACTGAGTGCCAGAGAATTCTTACTCAGGGCCACAGAATTCATACTCAGGGACAGACAGAATTGTTACTCAGGGACAGACAGAATTGTTACTGAGTGCCAGAGAATTGTTACTCAGGGACAGACAGAATTGTTACTGAGTGCCAGAGAATTCTTACTCAGGGACAGACAGAATTGTTACTGAGTGCCAGAGAATTGTTACTCTCACAGACACAAAATTGTTACTTGCACAGACACAGAATTGTTACTCGCACAGAGACAGAATTGTTACTCGCACAGAGACAGAATTGTTACTCAGGGCCACAGAATTCATACTCAGGGACAGACAGAATTGTTACTGAGTGCCAGAGAATTGTTACTCAGGGACAGACAGAATTGTTACTGAGTGCCAGAGAATTGTTACTCTCACAGACACAAAATTGTTACTTGCACAGACACAGAATTGTTACTTGCACAGACACACAATTGTTACTCAGGGCCACAGAATTCATACTCAGGGACAGACAGAATTGTTACTGAGTGCCAGAGAATTCTTACTCAGGGCCACAGAATTCATACTCAGGGACAGACAGAATTGTTACTCAGGGACAGACAGAATTGTTACTGAGTGCCAGAGAATTGTTACTCAGGGACAGACAGAATTGTTACTGAGTGCCAGAGAATTGTTACTCTCACAGACACAAAATTGTTACTTGCACAGACACAGAATTGTTACTTGCACAGACACACAATTGTTACTCAGGGCCACAGAATTCATACTCAGGGACAGACAGAATTGTTACTGAGTGCCAGAGAATTGTTACTCAGGGACAGACAGAATTGTTACTGAGTGCCAGAGAATTGTTACTCTCACAGACACAAAATTGTTACTTGCACAGACACAGAATTGTTACTCGCACAGAGACAGAATTGTTACTCAGGGCCACAGAATTCATACTCAGGGACAGACAGAATTGTTACTGAGTGCCAGAGAATTGTTACTCAGGGAAGACAGAATTGTTACTGAGTGCCAGAGAATTGTTACTCAGGGACAGACAGAATTGTTACTGAGTGCCAGGGAATTGTTACTCTCACAGACACAAAATTGTTACTTGCACAGACACAGAATTGTTACTCGCACAGAGACAGAATTGTTACTCAGGGCCACAGAATTCATACTCAGGGACAGACAGAATTGTTACTGAGTGCCAGAGAATTGTTACTCAGGGACAGACAGAATTGTTACTGAGTGCCAGAGAATTGTTACTCTCACAGACACAAAATTGTTACTTGCACAGACACAGAATTGTTACTTGCACAGACACACAATTGTTACTGAGTGCCAGAGAATTGTTACTCAGGGACAGACAGAATTGTTACTGAGTGCCAGAGAATTGTTACTCAGGGACAGTCAGAATTGTTACTGAGTGCCAGAGAATTGTTACTCAGGGACAGACAGAATTGTTACTGAGTGCCAGAGAATTGTTACTCGCACAGACACAAAATTGTTACTTGCACAGACACAAAATTGTTACTTGCACAGACACAGAATTGTTACTCGCGCAGACACAGAATTGTTACTCAGGGCCACAGAATTCATACTCAGGGACAGACAGAATTGTTACTGAGTGCCAGAGAATTGTTACTCAGGGACAGACAGAATTGTTACTGAGTGCCAGAGAATTGTTACTCAGGGACAGACAGAATTGTTACTGAGTGCCAGAGAATTGTTACTCAGGGACAGACAGAATTGTTACTGAGTGCCAGAGAATTGTTACTCGCACAGACACAAAATTGTTACTTGCACAGACACAGAATTGTTACTCGCACAGACACAGAATTGTTACTCGCACAGACACAGAATTGTTACTCAGGGCCACAGAATTCATACTCAGGGACAGACAGAATTGTTACTGAGTGCCAGAGAATTGTTACTCAGGGACACCTAATCGTTGAATTAAATAGTATGTCAGACAACATGCAGAGGAGTGGCAGAGGAGGCAATGTTTTAGGAGCGAGCAGACGTGGCAGCAGAGGAAGGGGTCGAGGCAGCAGTATTCGCAGCCAGAGGCCAGTGCTCCCGGTGTCATCCAGCGGTCGTGTCTCCACCGACAACCCTGCCGTCATTGATTGGTTGGCTCGGTCGTCTTCCTCTTCCCAGGTCACCTCTGACACCTACAGCCAACGGTCGGTGGGTACGTCAGACACAACCGTTAGTTGGCATGGCCCGGGACCAAGCCCACTGAAATCACGTGTCCTCTACCTGCCCCTGTCCTTTGCTGTTCCCTCACCAAGCGAAGTATCGCATGCTGTGGGCTCAGCCCCACTGTACAGTGAGGAAGAGCTAACAGAGGGCGGTCAGGAACGGGGGGAGACATCGGCCTTTTCAGCAGCCAAGCGAACAAGTACTGGCGAGGAGAGTGGCTCGGTAGCCGGTCTAGAGACAGGTCTGTCTCCTGACCCAGACGCAGCCGAGGGGGCTAGTAGTGAGGCGGAGACCCTACTTGATGATGAGGAGGTTGATCGCACTTGGCAGCCTCGTCGTCATCAGGCAATTTCTTCCGCATCATCAGGAGAAGAGGGTGGCAGCTTGGCAGCGAGCAAAACAGTCGGTGGGTTGCCCAGGAGACAGCAGCAGGGTCGCATCAGTGTCAGTGGAGCCAAACGTCCACGGAGTAGAGCACCAGCTCCACTGCAGCCTACCACCACGGCCAGTAGTGGTGCCGGTGCGCACGGAGGAAGTAGCAGTCAGCCAGTGAAGAGTAGCGGGGGCAAAGTTTCCTACTCGGTGGTGTGGCAATTTTTCCTCAAGCCGCCCGAGGAAGTAAACGTAGCCGTATGTCGACTATGTGGCCAGAAATGCAAGCGTGGCCAGGGGGCCCATGTTGGGACTACAGCGTTGCGTCAGCATATGCAGCGTCACCATTCGGTGGCCTGGGAAAACCGTGATAAACATACGGCGGTTCTGCCTGCCCCAGCCCCCGCTCCATCACCCGCTCCGTTACTTGCTCCGTCACCCGACGTCGTCAATCGCCCTCTATCAGCCAGTCAAGGCTCCAACACCTCTGCTGAGGGGAGTTGTCGCTCGTTGGCATCTTCCGCTCGTTCAGATGCTCCTTCTCCTGCTACTCCTCTTCTCGGATTCCGTCAACAGTCTTTCTTGGAATCCGTATCCAAGAGACAACAGTTTGCGAGCACGCACCCGACGGTGCAAAAGCTGAACGTCCTCCTGTCCAAGTTGCTGGTGCTGCAGTCCCTCCCTTTCCAACTGGTGGACTCAGCACCTTTCCGAGAAATGATGGCTTGTGCCGCGCCGCGGTGGAGAGTGCCAAGCCGTCATTTCTTTGCCCAAAAGGCAGTGCCAGCCCTGCATTCACATGTAGAAGAGATGGTGGGCCAGTCTTTGAGCATGTCGGTCTCTGCCAAAGTGCACGGCAGCGCCGACGTGTGGAGCTGTAACTACGGTCAGGGACAGTACATGTCATTTACGGCCCACTGGGTGAACGTGGTGCCGGCACAGCCGCACCAGCAACTTGGACAGGTCACGACGCTTTTGCCTCCACGTTTGCACGTCCTTGGTCCAGCAAGCATGTCCGCCTCTACCACCTCTTTTTCCGCCGTGTCCTCAGCCGCCACCCCCGTGCCAAGTCCCATTACCCGACCGGCATATCACATGTGCAGGGCGCAACGGTGTCACGCTGTGCTGCACCTGGTATGCCTTGGCGAACGTAGTCACACAGGGGAGGAACTGCTGAGTGTAATGAACAGAGAAATCGACAGATGGCTGTCTCCGCGCAAACTAAAAATCGGAACCATGTTGACTGACAACGGAAAGAACATGGTGTCTGCTCTGCGTCAAGGAAGGTTGTGCCATGCGCCATGCATGGCTCACGTGTTCAATCTGGTTGTCAAGCGGTTCCTAAAATCCACCATCCCACTGCAAGACATCCTTAAAATGTCACGTAAACTGTGCATGCATTTCAGCCATTCCTACACCGCAAAGAACACCCTCATTGAGCTGCAGCGGCAGAACGGAATTCCACAGCATCGCCTGATCTGCGACGTTGCAACAAGGTGGAATTCAACCCTACACATGTTAGACCGCCTTTACGAGCAGCGAAAGGCCATCACCGATTTCCTGATGTTACAAGCGGATAAAGGTACTCCCCTGTGTAACTTAGATGTCAGCCATTGGCAGCTCATGCGTGACACCTGCCGCTTGCTCAGGCCCTTTGAGGAGGCCACGCTATTCGTGAGTCGGCAGGACTATGGGATGAACGACGTCATTCCTCTGTTGCACGTCCTGGAACAAATGCTGTTAACAATGGCTGGTCAGGGTGCGGTAGACGTGGCGCACAGATCTCAACGCCACATGACCCCTGTGGGGGCAGGACAGGAAGAAGAGGAGGAGGTAGAGGAGGACATTTGTGCTCAGGAATTATTGAGTGAAATGGGTGGTTTTTCCACTCAGCGGACAGGAGTGGAGGAGCAGGAGCATCTGGTAGAGGAGGAGGAGGAGGAGACAGAGGACCCAGACGCACCGTGGCAGTATGCTGTGGAGATGGAGGCAGGGAGTCCCTCGCATTCCTTGGCACAAATGGCCCATAGCATGCTCGGTTGCTTGCGTAGCGACAGCCGAATAATAACCATCAGACAGAGGGATGACTTTTGGCTGTCCACCTTGTTGGACCCTCGCTACCGGTCCAAAATGGTGGCCTTTTTCACACCTGCTGAGAGGGAGGCCAAAATTACGTACTATAAAAACCACCTATGTAGTCAGTTGGTCTCTGCCTTTGTGCGCCAACGTCCATCCTCAGACACTGTGGGCCCTGTGCGCTCGCGTTCCGCTGGCATGGCAGCAGGGGAGGGGTGGGGTGGTAGGAGCAGTGGCAGCTCCACCAGCAGTGGCTGCCTCAGTCTGCAGTCGATGATGAGTAGCTTTCTTCACCAGCGCAGTGAGGAAACTACTAACCAGCCGCAGCAGCAGCAGCAGCATCAGGTGGACCTGGAGCAGGAGCTCAAACAACAGGCTTGGGCCTACTTGGACAGCACCCTGCCAACCGAGGTAGACAATCCCCTTGACTACTGGGCAACGAAACTTGACCTTTGGCCCCAACTAGCTGAATTTGCCCTTGAAAGGCTGTCATGCCCGGCCAGTAGCGTGGCATCGGAGCGCGTGTTTAGTGCGGCAGGAGGTATTGTAACTCCGCGGAGGACACGACTGTCCACCCAAAGTGTGGAGAGACTCACGTTTGTGAAAATGAATCAGGCGTGGATTAGTCTGGATTTCAAACCACCAGTTCCTGACACAACTGACTAAATCCGCCATGAATCATGCCTCAAACATGTGCCACTTTCAGGTCTCCTCACACTGCTGGTGTGTTTAATTTTTTGACATAGGGTGCTGGCAGATTACGGGCCTCCTATAGCTGCTGCCAGGCCCCTAATCTGCCATAGGCCCCTATATACCGCCTCCTCATGCTGCTGCCAAGTCCAGAGTCTCTCATGGGTCCCTGTACGGCCTCCCATTGCTGCTGTCTCCATCGCCACACTCTGCTGCCATGTGCCACTTTCAGGTCTCTTCACACTGCTGGTGTGTTAAATTTTTTGACATAGGGTGCAGGCAGATTACGGGCCTCACATAGCTGCTGCCAGGCCCCTAATCTGCCATGGGCCCCTATATACCGCCTCCTCATGCTGCTGCCAAGTCTAGAGTCTCTCATGGGTCCCTGTACGGCCTCCCATTGCTGCTGTCTCCATCGCCACACTCTGCTGCCATGTGCCACTTTCAGGTCTCTTCACACTGCTGGTGTGTTAAATTTTTTGACATAGGGTGCAGGCAGATTACGGGCCTCACATAGCTGCTGCCAGGCCCCTAATCTGCCATGGGCCCCTATAAACCGCCTCCTCATGCTGCTGCCAAGTCTAGAGTCTCTCATGGGTCCCTGTACGGCCTCCCATTGCTGCTGTCTCCATCGCCACACTCTGCTGCCATGTGCCACTTTCAGGTCTCTTCACACTGCTGGTGTGTTTAATTTTTTGACATAGGGTGCTGCAAGATAACGGGCCTCACATAGCTGCTGCCAGGCCCCTAATCTGCCATGGGCCCCTATATACCGCCTCCTCATGCTGCTGCCAAGTCCAGAGTCTCTCATGGGTCCCTGTACGGCCTCCCATTGCTGCTGTCTCCATCGCCACACTCTGCTGCCATGTGCCACTTTCAGGTCTCTTCACACTGCTGGTGTGTTAAATTTTTTGACATAGGGTGCAGGCAGATTACGGGCCTCACATAGCTGCTGCCAGGCCCCTAATCTGCCATGGGCCCCTATATACCGCCTCCTCATGCTGCTGCCAAGTCTAGAGTCTCTCATGGGTCCCTGTACGGCCTCCCATTGCTGCTGTCTCCATCGCCACACTCTGCTGCCATGTGCCACTTTCAGGTCTCTTCACACTGCTGGTGTGTTAAATTTTTTGACATAGGGTGCAGGCAGATTACGGGCCTCACATAGCTGCTGCCAGGCCCCTAATCTGCCATGGGCCCCTATAAACCGCCTCCTCATGCTGCTGCCAAGTCTAGAGTCTCTCATGGGTCCCTGTACGGCCTCCCATTGCTGCTGTCTCCATCGCCACACTCTGCTGCCATGTGCCACTTTCAGGTCTCTTCACACTGCTGGTGTGTTTAATTTTTTGACATAGGGTGCTGCAAGATAACGGGCCTCACATAGCTGCTGCCAGGCCCCTAATCTGCCATGGGCCCCTATATACCGCCTCCTCATGCTGCTGCCAAGTCCAGAGTCTCTCATGGGTCCCTGTACGGCCTCCCATTGCTGCTGTCTCCATCGCCACACTCTGCTGCCATGTGCCACTTTCAGGTCTCTTCACACTGCTGGTGTGTTTAATTTTTTGACATAGGGTGCTGCAAGATAACGGGCCTCACATAGCTGCTGCCAGGCCCCTAATCTGCCATGGGCCCCTATATACCGCCTCCTCATGCTGCTGCCAAGTCCATAGTCTGTCATGGTCCCTGTACGGCCTCCCATTGCTGCTGTCTCCATCGCCACACTCTGCTGCCATGTGCCACTTTCAGGTCTCTTCACACTGCTGGTGTGTTAAATTTTTTGACATAGGGTGCAGGCAGATTACGGGCCTCACATAGCTGCTGCCAGGCCCCTAATCTGCCATGGGCCCCTATATACCGCCTCCTCATGCTGCTGCCAAGTCCAGAGTCTGTCATGGTCCCTGTACGGCCTCCCATTGCTGCTGTCTCCATCGCCACACTCTGCTGCCATGTGCCACTTTCAGGTCTCTTCACACTGCTGGTGTGTTAAATTTTTTGACATAGGGTGCAGGCAGATTACGGGCCTCACATAGCTGCTGCCAGGCCCCTAATCTGCCATGGGCCCCTATATACCACCTCCTCCTGCTGCTGCCAGGTCCAGAGTCTCTCATGGGTCCCTGTACGGCCTCCCATTGCTGCTGTCTCCATCGCCACACTCTGCTGCCATGTGCCACTTTCAGGTCTCTTCACACTGCTGGTGTGTTAAATTTTTTGACATAGGGTGCTGCAAGATAACGGGCCTCACATAGCTGCTGCCAGGCCCCTAATCAGCCATGGGCCCCTATACCGCCTCCTCCTGCTGCTGCCAGGTCCAGAGTCTCTCATGCCATGTGCCACTTTCAGGTCTCTTCACACTGCTGGTGTGTTAAATTTTTTGACATAGGGTGCAGGCAGATTACGGGCCTCACATAGCTGCTGCCAGGCCCCTAATCTGCCATGGGCCCCTATATACCGCCTCCTCATGCTGCTGCCAAGTCCAGAGTCTGTCATGGTCCCTGTACGGCCTCCCATTGCTGCTGTCTCCATCGCCACACTCTGCTGCCATGTGCCACTTTCAGGTCTCTTCACACTGCTGGTGTGTTAAATTTTTTGACATAGGGTGCAGGCAGATTACGGGCCTCACATAGCTGCTGCCAGGCCCCTAATCTGCCATGGGCCCCTATATACCGCCTCCTCATGCTGCTGCCAAGTCCATAGTCTGTCATGGTCCCTGTACGGCCTCCCATTGCTGCTGTCTCCATCGCCACACTCTGCTGCCATGTGCCACTTTCAGGTCTCTTCACACTGCTGGTGTGTTAAATTTTTTGACATAGGGTGCAGGCAGATTACGGGCCTCACATAGCTGCTGCCAGGCCCCTAATCTGCCATGGGCCCCTATATACCGCCTCCTCATGCTGCTGCCAAGTCCAGAGTCTGTCATGGTCCCTGTACGGCCTCCCATTGCTGCTGTCTCCATCGCCACACTCTGCTGCCATGTGCCACTTTCAGGTCTCTTCACACTGCTGGTGTGTTAAATTTTTTGACATAGGGTGCAGGCAGATTACGGGCCTCACATAGCTGCTGCCAGGCCCCTAATCTGCCATGGGCCCCTATATACCGCCTCCTCATGCTGCTGCCAAGTCCAGAGTCTGTCATGGTCCCTGTACGGCCTCCCATTGCTGCTGTCTCCATCGCCACACTCTGCTGCCATGTGCCACTTTCAGGTCTCTTCACACTGCTGGTGTGTTAAATTTTTTGACATAGGGTGCAGGCAGATTACGGGCCTCACATAGCTGCTGCCAGGCCCCTAATCTGCCATGGGCCCCTATATACCGCCTCCTCATGCTGCTGCCAAGTCCAGAGTCTGTCATGGTCCCTGTACGGCCTCCCATTGCTGCTGTCTCCATCGCCACACTCTGCTGCCATGTGCCACTTTCAGGTCTCTTCACACTGCTGGTGTGTTAAATTTTTTGACATAGGGTGCAGGCAGATTACGGGCCTCACATAGCTGCTGCCAGGCCCCTAATCTGCCATGGGCCCCTATATACCGCCTCCTCATGCTGCTGCCAAGTCCAGAGTCTGTCATGGTCCCTGTACGGCCTCCCATTGCTGCTGTCTCCATCGCCACACTCTGCTGCCATGTGCCACTTTCAGGTCTCTTCACACTGCTGGTGTGTTAAATTTTTTGACATAGGGTGCAGGCAGATTACGGGCCTCACATAGCTGCTGCCAGGCCCCTAATCTGCCATGGGCCCCTATATACCGCCTCCTCATGCTGCTGCCAAGTCCAGAGTCTGTCATGGTCCCTGTACGGCCTCCCATTGCTGCTGTCTCCATCGCCACACTCTGCTGCCATGTGCCACTTTCAGGTCTCTTCACACTGCTGGTGTGTTAAATTTTTTGACATAGGGTGCAGGCAGATTACGGGCCTCACATAGCTGCTGCCAGGCCCCTAATCTGCCATGGGCCCCTATATACCGCCTCCTCATGCTGCTGCCAAGTCCAGAGTCTGTCATGGTCCCTGTACGGCCTCCCATTGCTGCTGTCTCCATCGCCACACTCTGCTGCCATGTGCCACTTTCAGGTCTCTTCACACTGCTGGTGTGTTAAATTTTTTGACATAGGGTGCAGGCAGATTACGGGCCTCACATAGCTGCTGCCAGGCCCCTAATCTGCCATGGGCCCCTATATACCGCCTCCTCATGCTGCTGCCAAGTCCAGAGTCTGTCATGGTCCCTGTACGGCCTCCCATTGCTGCTGTCTCCATCGCCACACTCTGCTGCCATGTGCCACTTTCAGGTCTCTTCACACTGCTGGTGTGTTAAATTTTTTGACATAGGGTGCAGGCAGATTACGGGCCTCACATAGCTGCTGCCAGGCCCCTAATCTGCCATGGGCCCCTATATACCACCTCCTCCTGCTGCTGCCAGGTCCAGAGTCTCTCATGGGTCCCTGTACGGCCTCCCATTGCTGCTGTCTCCATCGCCACACTCTGCTGCCATGTGCCACTTTCAGGTCTCTTCACACTGCTGGTGTGTTAAATTTTTTGACATAGGGTGCTGCAAGATAACGGGCCTCACATAGCTGCTGCCAGGCCCCTAATCAGCCATGGGCCCCTATACCGCCTCCTCCTGCTGCTGCCAGGTCCAGAGTCTCTCATGCCATGTGCCACTTTCAGGTCTCTTCACACTGCTGGTGTGTTTAATTTTTTGACATAGGGTGCAGGCAGATTACGGGCCTCACATAGCTGCTGCCAGGCCCCTAATCTGCCATGGGCCCCTATATACCGCCTCCTCATGCTGCTGCCAAGTCCAGAGTCTGTCATGGTCCCTGTACGGCCTCCCATTGCTGCTGTCTCCATCGCCACACTCTGCTGCCATGTGCCACTTTCAGGTCTCTTCACACTGCTGGTGTGTTAAATTTTTTGACATAGGGTGCAGGCAGATTACGGGCCTCACATAGCTGCTGCCAGGCCCCTAATCTGCCATAGGCCCCTATATACCGCCTCCTCATGCTGCTGCCAAGTCCAGAGTCTGTCATGGTCCCTGTACGGCCTCCCATTGCTGCTGTCTCCATCGCCACACTCTGCTGCCATGTGCCACTTTCAGGTCTCTTCACACTGCTGGTGTGTTAAATTTTTTGACATAGGGTGCAGGCAGATTACGGGCCTCACATAGCTGCTGCCAGGCCCCTAATCTGCCATGGGCCCCTATATACCACCTCCTCCTGCTGCTGCCAGGTCCAGAGTCTCTCATGGGTCCCTGTACGGCCTCCCATTGCTGCTGTCTCCATCGCCACACTCTGCTGCCATGTGCCACTTTCAGGTATCTTCACACTGCTGGTGTGTTAAATTTTTTGACATAGGGTGCTGCAAGATAACGGGCCTCACATAGCTGCTGCCAGGCCCCTAATCAGCCATGGGCCCCTATACCGCCTCCTCCTGCTGCTGCCAGGTCCAGAGTCTCTCATGCCATGTGCCACTTTCAGGTCTCTTCACACTGCTGGTGTGTTTAATTTTTTGACATAGGGTGCAGGCAGATTACGGGCCTCACATAGCTGCTGCCAGGCCCCTAATCTGCCATGGGCCCCTATATACCGCCTCCTCATGCTGCTGCCAGGTCCAGAGTCTCTCATGGGTCCCTGTACGGCCTCCCATTGCTGCTTTCTCCATCGCCACACTCTGCCATGTGCCACTTTCAGGTCTCCTCACACACTGCTGGTGTGTTGAATTTTTTGACATAGGGTGCTGGCAGATTACGGGCCTCCCATAGCTGCTGCCAGGCCCCTAATCTGCCATGGGCCCCTATATACCGCCTCCTCATGCTGCTGCCAAGTCCAGAGTCTGTCATGGGTCCCTGTACGGCCTCCCATTGCTGCTGTCTCCATCGCCACACTCTGCCATGTGCCACTTTCAGGTCTCCTCACACACTGCTGGTGTGTAGAATTTTTTGACATAGGGTGCTGGCAGATTACGGGCCTCCCATAGCTGCTGCCAGGCCCCTAATCTGCCATGGGCCCCTATATACCGCCTCCTCATGCTGCTGCCAAGTCCAGAGTCTGTCATGGGTCCCTGTACGGCCTCCCATTGCTGCTGTCTCCATCGCCACACTCTGCCATGTGCCACTTTCAGGTCTCCTCACACTGCTGGTGTGTTGAATTTTTTGACATAGGGTGCTGGCAGATTACGGGCCTCCTATAGCTGCTGCCAGGCCCCTAATCTGCCATGGGCCCCTATATACCGCCTCCTCATGCTGCTGCCAAGTTCAGAGTCTGTCATGGGTCCCTGTACGGCCTCCCATTGCTGCTGTCTCCATCGCCACACTCTGCCATGTGCCACTTTCAGGTCTCCTCACACTGCTGGTGTGTTGAATTTTTTGACATAGGGTGCTGGCAGATTACGGGCCTCCTATAGCTGCTGCCAGGCCCCTAATCTGCCATAAGCCCCTATATACCGCCTCCTCATGCTGCTGCCAAGTCCAGAGTCTGTCATGGGTCCCTGTACGGCCTCCCATTGCTGCTGTCTCCATCGCCACACTCTGCCATGTGCCACTTTCAGGTCTCCTCACACACTGCTGGTGTGTTGAATTTTTTGACATAGGGTGCTGGCAGATTACGGGCCTCCTATAGCTGCTGCCAGGCCCCTAATCTGCCGTAGGCCCCTATATACCGCCTCCTCATGCTGCTGCCAGGTCCAGAGTCTCTCATGGGTCCCTGTACGGCCTCCCATTGCTGCTGTCTCCATCGCCACACTCTGCCATGTGCCACTTTCAGGTCTCCTCACACTGCTGGTGTGTTCCATTTTTTGTCATAGGGTGCTGGCAGATTATGGGCCTCCCATAACTGCTGCCAGGCCCCTAATCTGCCATGGGCCCCTATACCGACTCCTCATGCTGTGACGTTGCAACAAGGTGGAATTCAACCCTACATATGTTAGACCGCCTTTACGAACAGCAAAAGGCCATCACAGATTTCCTGATGTTAAAAGCAGATAAAGGTACTCCCTGTGTAACTTAGATGTCAGCCATTGGCAGCTCATGCGTGACACCTGCGCTTGCTCAGGCCCTTTGAGGAGGCCACGCTATTCGTGAGTCGGCAGGACTATGGGATGAACGACGTCATTCCTCTGTTGCACGTCCTGGAACAAATGCTGTTAACAATGGCTGGTCAGGGTGCGGTAGACGTGGCGCACAGATCTCAACGCCACATGGCCCCTGTGGGGGCAGGACTGGAAGAAGAGGAGGAGGTAGAGGAGGACATTGGTGCTCAGGAATTATTGAGTGAAATGGGTGGTTTTTCCACTCAGCGGACAGGAGTGGAGGAGCAGGAGCATCTGGTAGAGGAGGAGGAAGAGGAGACAGAGGACCTAGACGCACCGTGGCAGTATGCTGTGGAGATGGAGGCAGGGAGTCCCTCGCATTCCTTGGCACAAATGGCCCATAGCATGCTCGGTTGCTTGCGTAGCGACAGCCGAATAATAACCATCAGACAGAGGGATGACTTTTGGCTGTCCACCTTGTTGGACCCTCGCTACCGTTCAAAAATGGTGGCCTTTTTCACACCTGCTGAGAGGGAGGCCAAAATAACGTACTATAAAAAACACCTATGTAGTCAGCTGGTCTCTGCCTGTCTGCGCCAACGTCCATCCTCAGACACTGTGGGCCCTGTGCGCTCGTGTTCCGCTGCCATGGCAGCAGGGGAGGGGTGGGGTGGTAGGAGCAGTGGCAGCTCCACCAGCAGCGGCTGCCTCAGTCTGCAGTCGATGATGAGTAGCTTTCTTCACCAGCGCAGTGAGGAAACTACTAACCAGCCGCAGCAGCAGCAGCAGCATCAGGTGGACCTGGAGCAGGACCTCAAACAACAGGCTTAGGCCTACTTGGACAGCACCCTGCCAACCGAGGTAGACAATCCCCTTGACTACTGGGCAACGAAACTTGACCTTTGGCCCCAACTAGCTGAATTTGCCCTTGAAAGGCTGTCATGCCCGGCCAGTAGCGTGGCATCGGAGCGCGTGTTTAGTGCGGCAGGAGGTATTGCAACTCCGCGGAGGACACGACTGTCCACCCAAAGTGTGGAGAGACTCACGTTTGTGAAAATGAATCAGGCGTGGATTAGTCTGGATTTCAAACCACCAGTTCCTGACACAACTGACTAAATCCGCCATGAATCATGCCCCAAACATGTGCCACTTTCAGGTCTCCTCACACTGCTGGTGTGTTCCATTTTTTGTCATAGGGTGCTGGCAGATTACGGGCCTCCCATAGCTGCTGCCAGGCCCCTAATCTGCCATGGGCCCCTATACCGCCTCCTCATGCTGCTGCCAAGTCCAGAGTCTCTCATGGGTCCCTGTACGGCCTCCCATTGCTGCTGCCTCCATCGCCACACTCTGCCATGTGCCACTTTCAGGTCTCCTCACACTGCTGGTGTGTTCCATTTTTTGTCATAGGGTGCTGGCAGATTACGGGCCTCCCATAGCTGCTGCCAGGCCCCTAATCTGCCATGGGCCCCTATACCGCCTCCTCATGCTGCTGCCAGGTCCAGAGTCTCTCATGGGTCCCTGTACGGCCTCCCATTGCTGCTGTCTCCATCGCCACACTCTGCCATGTGCCACTTTCAGGTCTCCTCACACTGCTGGTGGGTTCCATTTTTTGTCATAGGGTGCTGGCAGATTACGGGCCTCCCATAGCTGCTGCCAGGCCCGTAATCTGCCATGGGCCCCCGTACCGACTCCTCATGCTGCTGCCAGGCCCGTAATCTGTCATGGGCCACTGTTGTCGCTTGTTGGCATATTCCGCTCGTTCAGATGCTCCTTCTCCTGCTACTCCTCTTCACGGATTCCGTCAGCAGTCTTTCTTGGAATCCGTTTCCAAGAGACAACAGTTTGCGAGCACGCACCCGACGGTGCAGAAGCTGAACGTCCTCCTGTCCAAGTTGCTGCTGCCAGGCTCGTAATCTGTCATGCGCCCCTGTACCGCCTCCTCATGCTGCTGCCAGGTCCAGAGTGTGTCATGGGCCCCCGTACCGACTCCTCATGCTGCTGCCAGGCCCGTAATCTGTCATGGGCCCCTGTACCGCCTCCCCATGCTGCTGCCAGGTCCAGAGTGTGTCATGGGTCCCTGTACGGCCTCCCATTGCTGCTGCCAGGCCCGTAATCTGCCATGGGCCCCTGTACCGACTCCTCATGCTGCTGCCAGGCCCGTAATCTGTCATGGGCCCCTGTACCGCCTCCTCATGCTGCTGCCAGGTCCAGAGTGTGTCATGGGTCCCTGTACGGCCTCCCATTGCTGCTGTCTCTATCGCCACACTCTGCCATGTGCCACTTTCAGGTCTCCTCACACTGCTGGTGGTTTCCATTTTTGTCATAGGGTGCTGTATGGCCTCCCATTGCTGCTGCCTCCACCGCCACACTGTGGCTCCACACTCTGGTTTTGGCCCCGTGACTGCCCAAATGAGTGAAGTGTGCGGTGATTCTAAGATCGACGGCACTCATCTGCATGTCATACTGACTGACAGTATTATTTCTCTTCCCCAGCAGACTCCAAGGGCATTTAAATTAAAGGTACAGTGTTCTGCACTAATATTAAGTCTCTCTGAAGCCTAGAAACACCCTTTTTTAAGTTAAATTCACAGCGAATTTATTCGACTCGAATCGAATATTGTCCACGAATTCGCCGAATCAGTCGAATCGAATTTTTCATTTCTTCGCTCATCTCTAGTCAGGTGTTCCAAATGGAAATATTTATGGGGGAAGACAGTGTGAACTGATCATAGCTGTTTTATCGTGTAGGATGCACAGAAGGAGACTGATGGGAGATGAGGCAGAGTAGCAGCTGGTCATGGAGCAGTATGGAGGAAAAAGTGGCAGCTTGTTGTGAACCAGGGGTCATAGGCAGAGTGGAAGATAGTCATGGTAGGGAATGGAGGAGTGACAGCTGTCTGTGGAACAATGGGAGAGGCAGAGTACAAACTGAATGTTGTGGAAAGAAAGATGAGGCAGAGAGTAAGCTGACCAAATGCAGGGAAGACCAAGCAAGAAGATTATCATAGATGTGGAGGAAAGAGAAGAAGTGGACAGTGAGATGATCAAGATCAGGAGTAACTGAAAGGGTGGAGGCGTGGAGGAGATGATCATGGATTGTAGGGATAAAGGAAGCTAAGGGTCTGATTTACTAAAGACAAATAGACTGTGCACTTTGCAAGTCCAGTTGCACTCTGCAAAGGAATTTTCTGCAGAACTTAGTAAATGAAGTGAGGCTTCACTTTTCAAAGAATACCCAATCGCATGCAAGGATAATTTAAAAAAAAGCAGCATTTTCATTTGCGTTTGATTGGATGATGGAAGTCAGCAGAGCATTCCTCATTTACTAATGGAGCAAATTACCTTGCAGAATGCACTTGCAAAGTGTACAGTCTATTTGCCTTTAGTAAATCAACTTATAAGTGTAAATGCAATCTGTTTACTAGGATGCAGCTGCCAGAAAGTAGATACATCTTTTTAGCAGAAATTAAAATCACCCTTGTAGCTAATCCTTATGTTAGGCAAACACGTGATGAATATTGACCAATATCAGCCGGTTCAGTAGAAACTGGATGACTTTCAGCCTGTGTGTGCAGCTCCATGTCCGACAGAGGCGAGTCTAAGGACCGGCTTCTGTTGAACAGGCATGTCTGAAAAGCTGCATCCGATCGGCATCTGCTCAGTGCTCTCAGCCAATGGCCATATACACTGACCTGTATGTTCTGGGGAAGGGGGGTGTGTGTTTGTGGACGTACCCCTGTCAGAACACAATAGCACAGCAATAGCATAGCTTGTGTTAGTACAGCAATCTGTCAGTTTTTTTATTCAGTCTGGTGGGTTGACCAAAAAAGAAAAATGTGTAATGTGTAACAGGCATTAGTCACAAAATGATGGGCATCTAGAGTAAGTGGACTGATATAGATGAGATGTAATAGATATAAAAGAATGGAGGTAGCATTGCACAGTTATGGGGATATACTGCTGAGGAACATACAATATACCACTAAGGGAGAGATGTCCTGCGGGGGGTTAAAATACTACAGTGGGATCCCATGAGCTGTAGGTCATTGCAGAAGGATCAATGATGCACAAAATGCTTTCTAACATATGCCACTTCAGATTGTAGATCTGATGGAGTCTCACATCCAGGGGCGGACTGACCATTCGGGCACTCGGGTCTGTAGGGGGCCCCATGAGATGCCCTTGGTACCTTTCATAGGCTTTTTTGGGTGTGGTTTGAGTGTGGGCTAGGACGCAGGGGCCCCATGATCCCCTATTGCCCGGGGACCCCATGAGTTGTCAGTCCTCCCCTGCTCACATCATTATCCATTTATTTCAAATAAATATATTTATGTACTTACAATTTTCTTAAAGCTAAGAGTTTTCACATAGAGCTGCATAAATAAATCTAAGAGTGTTACTTGAACCACAGAAACCAATATTGTTGCTAGGGGGCCTAGAACCACAGGGAGCCCAGTACACAAAGAAAGATCATATGCAAAGTATCCCTTTACTCTGGTTCTCTAATAATTCATCCAAAAATGTTGACATGCACAGTATGACTTCAGTCAGATTGCTGCAAAAGTAGTTAGCATACTCCATGTCGGTTATTGTTTTGGAATTGAATAATATTTTGTGTTAGGATTAGCTTTTTAAGTGAGACTGTGAATTATGCATATATATATATTAAAAAATAATAATAATAATATATATATATATATATATATATATATATATATATATATATATATAATTATATATTTATTTATTTTAATTTCAAAATTCACCCATCACCAAAAAATTCCCAAGTTACAATATTTACATCCGCAGATCTGAATGACATTTGCGTTTACTGCATTGAATGCTCACATGAGTATATTGCAAAGTTGTGAAAAGGACATTATTGTGCTAATTTGACCCACATTGAACCTGACTTTATTTTATTTAAAAATGGACGATCACTCCCAAAAAGCATATTGCAACTCTCCCCTGACTGCAATCTTATACACTTTTTAAAAAAAATATTTATTTTTTTACATTTCTTGCTTCAGCCTGCCTACTCCTGAATTCTTGCCTAGGTGAGAGTTACATGTTCCAGCAGACTCCAGGGACATCCAAGTCAAATATCATAGGGGGTATCAGCTTACAGACAATGGCTTGAGGAGAACGGACCTGGTTTTGTGTCATCAGGGGGCTGCAAAAACATAGAAAAGGAGATGGTAATACAAGACCTGGAATGCGAAGGCAGAGTGCCAGATCACAGCCTGACAAGGATGGATTCCTTGGCGGTGTGAGTATGTCATTTGAGTGTAACCAAACGAAAAAGGTAAGTGGAGATTTAACATTAACCACTTCCCGTCCATAGGACTACCAGTACGTCCTTTGATGGAAAGGGTGATATCTCAGTGCTTTCTTGGTGATATTAGCTGCAGTGATACCCGTGATATCATTTTTAGAGCCCACAAATCTGCATCTTGTAAAAGTAATTTGAGAAGCTAAAGAGCCACTGAATTAATTTTACAGGCAGCGGAATGGGGTCACCCCTCCCACCTGATCAAGGAGGAGCCTGGTAAGGATGTGACCGGTGGCATCCGGTTCCTGAGACACAGTGAGAAGAACAAATGCCATACTTCCCACTGTGTGACATCAGAAACCAAAAGTGACAAGGATTTTGTCACTTCCTGTTCCTGTCTCATGTAAACAAACCATTATTGGCTTGCAAAACCACCGGATCAAATGGATCTTGATTTGATCTGATGCTTTGGAGGCCAGAGGAGACATCTGGGGTCTAATAGCCCTCCTGTGGAACTCTAAACTGGTAACCTGTAAAGACCTTAAAGCGTAACCTATGGAGATTTCTGGGTACTGAAGTTTGACGCTGTTCCACAACGTACACATTTAAAGTGTGACATGTTTGGTATTTATTTACTCGGCGTAACATCATCTTTTATATTTTACCAAACAATTGGGTATTATATTGTGGGATTTATGCTCTCCATCAGCATTATAAAATTGATTCTATCAATAATAAGGGAGAGTGGAACAGTAATGCACTTCCTTTGGAGGGCTGCAGCACAAATAGTTGCAAAGCAAAGTTTATAGATTCATTCTTACTCCCAACATATAACCCCAGGAATTGACAGAAATAACAAACACATAGGGGATAGTACTATTATTTGCTTTTGGAAAAATTACAGGAAAATCCAATTTTGTCCCAGTTCTTTACAATTTCTTTCATATAAAAACCTGTCAAATTAAAAATATATGTCAGTCAGCTACCAAATTATTTATCCTAAATAAATGCTTTGGGATTTAGGGAAAAGAAGGCTCCAGGACTCAAGATGTTAAAGTGGTTGTAAACCCATACATATACCCAGTGAAATGACTGGCTTCAGGAGATGAAACAAATTCTCCTGAACAAGTTGTACCTGTTTATCTGCAATATTTTACTTCTCTGCAACCATTCGAAGTCCAGAATTTATAAAGCTTGTCTGAGAGAACAAGGTGAGGGGAGCTGAAGTTGCACACTGCAGAACTTAATGAGCAGAGCTCTGAGAACTGATTGGAGGGAAGGGACACACCTCCCTTAACACAGCTCACAAAAACAGAGCTGAGGCTGTCAATCATAATCTGTGTGTTTGAGCTCCCTCCCCTGTCACCTTTTTCTCTTGGTGTCAGGAACAGTTGTCAGAAGGGATTCATGCAGATAGTGGAGGAATGAAGCGGGAGACAGAAATGACACTTAGTGCTCTTAATTAAAACAAGTATTATTATTATTATTATTATACAGGATTTATATAGCGCCAACAGTTTGCTCAGCGCTTTACAATATAA
The DNA here is from genome assembly GCF_062004578.1 of Staurois parvus. Classification (NCBI taxonomy): domain Eukaryota; kingdom Metazoa; phylum Chordata; class Amphibia; order Anura; family Ranidae; genus Staurois; species Staurois parvus. Next base: position 8,889,947 of record NW_028318340.1, read on the forward strand.
CTGGAGACAATACAGCAACAATACAGTTCAATACAAGAGGGTTAGGAGGGCCCTGCTCCTTGGAGATTACAATCTAAGAGGGAGGGGCTAGTGGTACAACAGGTAATAACTGTGGGGGATGGATGGGGAGGAGGAATAGAAGATTCCATTATTACCTGGGGGCAGGATAGGATTCCCTGAAGAGATAGGTTTTCAGAGATTGCCTAAAAGTGAGCAGAGTAGGCGATAGTCTGATAAATTGGGGTACAGAGTTCCAGAGGATTGGGGAAGCTCTGGAGAAGTCCTGGAGACGAGCATGGGAGGAGGAGACAAGGGAGCTAGAGAGTAGGAGGTTGTGTGAGGAGCTGAGAGTACGGTTTGGGTGATATTTGGAGACAAGATTGGTCATGTAATTTGGGGCAAAGTTATAAATTGCTTTATATGTTATTGTTAATGTACAGACTATAGAGGGATATACATTGTTCATTTTTCATATCTGAGGTTTACAACCACTTTAAGTATCAGTAATGATGTCTTAATTTACCTCTACCTAGTGGACAATGTGTAGCTGATGAAATGAATGTGATTACTCAAATAATTATATAAGTACAAGACTCTTATGAACAGGAAAATATTGCCCTTTCCACATTTTATGTGTGATTTGATTGACATTTATGCATAAAAAAACAAGAAACATATGGTGATATTTTCTTGTCGCTTATAACATGCTGATGCTTTGAAAATCATAATAATTTCCCCAGCTAGCTAGGATGTGATGCTCATACAAAGTTGGTTTGGTGAATGGTATATCTCCTCAAAGAAAGATTCACTGTTCTATATTCTGATTAAAGATAGCACAGTTTACTGTCATGCCCAGATAATCTGTAATTAGTAACACCAGCCAGTGTACAATACCATTTACAAAATCTTTTAGATATCTACATGCAAAATGCAATAATAAGTTTTCAATATTTGATGTAAAGTCAAAATAAATAAAACAATGTGCAAAGTTTATTGTTTGCTAGTGGAAGTCTGCTGTAGACCTCTCTGTACTAATACGTTTCAGGCTTTGCTAGAGCTGAGCACCAATTAAAAAGCTTAAGGGAGGCATTATCCAGAGAGAGATCAGGGCTAGATGGGGATTTTAGTCTACAATGGCCTCTTTAATGTTATGTTTATGTCTAGAATCTAGTCTGTTTATCTCACCTATGTGCTTGCTTTTTAATTTTTTTCTAATAACTTTTTTTTTTACAGAAAACATGTACAACATGTCAACCTTGCTTAAAATGCTAGTTACCTGGCTGTCAAGCTGATCAAGTGGTTTCAACACTTCCTGCATGACCACAAGGAATTATACTAATCAAGAGTTCTGATTGGAAAAGGGAAATAATTGTGATTATAACTAAAGTCATAGTGTAGTCTGTTAGTTTGGATTTGCTCAAAGGTGGCCATAGACATTAGATGATTTTTATCCAATACTGCCAATTTTATTCCCCATATCAGGGGCGTATCTGCCGCAAGGCAAACAAGGCATCTGCCTTTGGCAGCATTTTTCAGGGGGGTGGCACTGCCCCCAGGCAGAAGGGACCAGTGTCATCGCTGCAAAGGGCTGTGCTTGGCCAGGGGGGGCATGCTTGTGTGTGCTAGAACGGGGCGTGTTCGGACGGGTTCGTGTGTGCTCGGCGGCGAGGATGGGTGAGGAGACAGAGAACCTGTCAGCCATGGGGCTGCCTGGAGAGGGGGCCAGGTGGCATATAGAGGACCGTGCATTTCTCAGTTGCTCTATGTGCTGCCCGGTTGCCTCTCCTATCCATCTCCTGCATGCGGTCAGCTCCTGTATGCTCCCCCACGGCCGCCCCCCCCCCCCCACAGCACTGCAGGGGATCTGTAAGCATATGCAGTCCCCAGTGCTGACAGTCCCTCCCCTCACACAGACGGGAAAGGAGAGAGAAAGCTGCCCCTCCTCCTGTGTCTGCCCCGCCCACACTTCCAGCCAGCCTTGCGTCTTCTTTCCCCCCCCCCCCCTCTCTCTCTCTCTCTCTCTCCCTCTCTCCCTCTCCCCCTCTCCCCCTCCCCCCTCTCTCTTCTCTTCTCTCTCCCCTCTCTCTCCTCTATCTCCCCTCTCTCCCCGCTCTCCCCCCTCTCTCTCTCCTCTCGTATCTCTCCTCTCTCTCCCCTCCCCCCCTCCCCCCCTCTCTCTCTCCTCTCTCTCCCTCTCCCCTCTCTCTGTAAGGGATTTCCAGCCAGAAGAATCGCGATCGGAAATGCGCGTGCGCATAGGAATTCCCACAGAAGAATCGCTGGTTGTGCGCATGCGTGCAGGAATGTGCGATCACGCACACGCACGGTAAAGATTGGCGCCAGACGGCCTATTTAAGGAGTGCCTCTGCTCATGTTCAGTGCTGACTGGTCTTCAGCTCCCCCATGTCCTGCTTGTTCCTGTGTGATTCCTTTGTTGCTGACCTGGCTTGTTCCTCACCTGACTCTTATTGCTCCCCTGATACTGGTTCCTGACTTAGGCTCTGCTCCTGATCTTGGCTTTTCCTTCTGATTCTGTACCGTGCTGCCCATGTTGATGACCCTGGCTATTCCATGACATTGCTCCTGTTTCTTGTCCTCACTACCTGCCTTGCTCTGGTGCACGACTGGCAATCTACAAAACCTGCTCTGCCTACTACTACTGTGCCAAAATCAGAGGATCATCAGCCTTCCAAGGTCATCATCTGCAAGATGTGCAAGCAACAACTACTGGCACTCTTGTTCCCCTGGGTCCTAGACTCCCTCTGTTTCAACTCCAGTGCGGTCAGGGCTAGTGACACAAGTGAGGCCGACCTCGTTATTTCAGTCTCCCATCAGGTACGTGACACTCACTCCCCCCCGCTCTCTCTCTCTCCTCTCTTCTCTCTCTCCTTTCTCTCCCCTCTCTTTCTCCCCCCTTCTCTCTCTCCCTCTCCCTCTCTCTCTCCTCCCTCTCTCTTCTCTCTCTCTCCTCCCACCCTCTCTTCTCTCTCTCTCTCTTCTCTCTCTCCCTCCCCATCCCCTCCTCTCTCTCACTCCCCTCTCCCCCTCTCTCTCTCCTCTACCCTCTCTCTCCCTTCTCTCTCTCTCCCTCCCCTCCCCTCTCTCTCCTTGCTCTCCCCTCTCTCTCCCCCCTCTCCCCTCTCTCTCCCTCCTCTCCCCTCCTACAAATAAATGTAAAAAAATAAAATTGTAAAAATGTAAATAAAAATAAAAACCTACTGACACTAGTGGTGGAACTACCAGGGTCGCAAAGGCCACTCTTGTGACCAGACCCTTGAGTTCTGCCACCAGGCTCTGAGGAAAGGGACCCTGGGCATTGGGCTGCTCAGTCCAAAGTGCCCGGGCCTATTTTTTTGTCCCAGTCCAGGCCTGGCCATGACCAATAAAGGGCACAACGTCTATAAAGATCTCGGGTTCTACTCATTTTACTAGGAGGTGCAGTATGTGAGTCTTCTCTGAGGTGCTGGATGTTTAACTATATTGGTGAAAGCTTGATGTAGACTAGACTCTTTGAGTGGCTTCAGAGTCTAACAGGTTGTGCAGCACCCATCTAATGTGTGTAGACAAATCAGATATCTATAGTGCTTGGTATAGACCAGGCCTCTGCAGCTGGTTCACAATCTCTGACCATCTCCTGTATCCTGTCAGCAGTCTCTGACTGTCTCCTGTATCCTGTCTGCAGTCTCTGACTGTCTCCTGTATCCTGTCCGCAGTCTCTGACTGTCTCCTGTATCCTGTCCGCAGTCTCCAGTCATCTCCTGTACTATGTCCACAGTCTCTGACTGTCTCCTGTACTATGTCCACAGTCTCTGATCTCTCCTATATCCTGTCCACAGTCTCTGACCATCTCCTGTAGTATATCAACAGACTCTGATCATCTCCTGTATCATGTCTGCAGTCTCTTACCATCCCCTGTATCCTGTCCACAGTCTCTGACCATCCCCTGTATCCTGTCCACAGTCTCTGACCATCTCCTTTAGTATGTCAGCAGACCCTGATTATCTCTTGTATCCTGCCTGCAGTCTCTGACCTTCTCCTGTATAAAGTCCTCAGTCTCTGACCTTCTCCTGTATCCTGTCCTCCGTCTCTGACCGTCTCCTGTATCCTGTCCGCCGTCTCTGACCGTCTCCTGTATCCTGTCCGCCGTCTCTGATCGTCTCCTGTATCCTGTCCACAGTCTCTGACCATCTCCTATAGTATTTCAGCAGACTCTGATCATCTCCTGTATCCTGTCCTCAGTCTCTGACCGTCTCCTGTATGCTGTCCACAATCTCTGACCATCTCCTGTATCCTGTCCGCAGTCTCTGACCGTCTCCTGTATCCTGTCCACAGTCTCTGACTGTCTCCTGTATCCTGTCCAGTCTCTGACTGTCTCCTGTATCTTGACTTCAGTCTCTGACAAACTCCTGGAGGTGGAGCTCTAATAGGAAGAGGTGGAGGCTAAAGCAGAAGGGGTGGGGTTTACAGATGAAGAGGTGGATCCGAAACAAGAAGGGGTGGGACAAATTTAGATGGGGGTGTGTGATTTTAGTCTTGCCTAGGGCAGCACAAAACCAAAATACACCACTGCCCCATACTATCTGTTGGGGGGGGGTGCAGGTGGCAGATGCGGCTATGGGAACACGTTACATGTTTCAAAGCTGAATTTATCCTTTAATTTGGCATGTGCATGGAGAAGCTAGAGAGGATTGTACCCATTACTGGGCTACAATGTGCCTTTCATTAGCTGATACTATTGACAAGCTTAGATTAAAATAGCTAAAATAGCTACAAGTACTTGAGAACATGACATGTTTTTTTAACACCCTCAGTTGTGCATGTTTCCATTTGAGATTATGTGTGTTTGTGGGGGGGTGTGCATTCCCTCCACTCAGATTTCAGATTACACTCAGGTCTCCTTTCTGAGTTGTGCAGTGTGACATGAGATCTCGCCCCTTACCTCTGGAAGCTCAGAAAAGCTGTGTAAAATGTGCTCTTTAAACAGCAGTAGAGTACAGATGGCTGCAGATAAACAGGTAAAACTTATGTAGGAGGATTTATTTCATCTCTGTATATCACCTGAGGATAGTCACTTCACTGAGTATACAAAAGATTTTACAACCACTTTAAGGCCTTGTTCACACCAGTGTGCAGAGATGTCCATTTTTCTGCATGTTCTCTGCAAGGGCACAACAAAATCAATTGCTCTCTATGTGCCCTGTTCACACCACAACACTAGTATCATGTGCAGATTTTCCCTGTGCAGGAATCTGCAACGTATATAAAAATCATTCAAACGCACATGAAAACTGATGTAAACTTGTGTCTCTGCAAGTGAAATCTGCTTGTCAGTTTTCATCAGTTTTTCTGGTGTGAACGAGGCCTTACTGTTAGTGTCGGTTATATCGTTTTTAATGGAAAAGGGCAGTTGACATGCATGACAACATACCTACACAAAGCATTAAAAAATTTTTTTTTGGCATATTCATGCCATGTTTTTTATTAATATTTTATTAAGTTTTACATTTCATCTATTCCAAAAAATAAAAATAAAAATCTCTTATTACTCTATTATCATCAAAAGTACAAAAATACAAAACTTCCCCTTCCCCCCACCATAACTCGATCGCTACATCCCCTTCCCCACCCTCCCTCCACTCTGCATCCTTCCCCTATCTTTGGAAGTCCCAGGGTTTTCATCTATTTCTATTTCCTAAATACTTTCAGTGAGCTTAACCTTCTTAAACTCCTCCCATTTTTTCCATTTCTCACGAAAACACTCATCTATATGGTTATCCTCATCTATATGGTATAGTTCCTCCATTTTATATATCTGATCTACCTTTATGCCATTTTTTTAATCTCCTGGGACAGCCAGTTGATGCTATTGCCTTAACAACTATAATTAAAGCTTTCAGTAAATCGCAAGACAGCTTTGTGATCCTGGGATGACAAGTGTTTACTGTAATATGAGTAATGAGTTTTCTCTATCTACCCACTTTCTAGATGAAGGTATCAGAAAGATGAATCGCAAGACTATGTTCACACAGCAGTTTAGCTGCGGATAGTTTAGAAGCCGCTAAATGCTACCTCTGGAAGTAGCAACGCTGTGCTATGGCTATGGATTATCTGCAGCCAAATTTGTGTAAACTTGGAGGAAGACCAAGTGAAGATGGAAGTCGTATCAGCGAAGACAGCACCCCGCCAGAGGGCTTTGTTTTAAGATTAGTCTTTCATAATGTGCTAGTATGCAATGCATGCTAGCACATTATATTACTTTGCAGAAGGAATTTTCTTTCCTGAAAGTTTTCTACCACTTTAATGCAGGTACATGGTAACACAGACACATATCAGAAATATGGTGGGGTAACATACACTTTGAGATTCCATATGAGAAAGCCGGTGACATCTTTGCAACACTCCTTTCCAAAGTAAGTAACTTACAGCTTGTTGAATAGATGACATCGTTATCCCTTAAGCTATCACACATAGTTACATAGTTAGTCTGGCTGAAAAAAGACAAAAGTCCATCCAGTTCAACCATAAAAAAAAAAAGTTATCATCCTATACCCACAGTTGATCCAGAGGAAGGCAAAAAAAAACACAGCAATGATGATCCAATTTGCTCCTGCTGGTAAAAAAATTCCTTCCTGATCCCCCGAGAGGCAATCGGATGTTCCCTGGATCAACTTTACCTATAAATGTTAGTATCCAGTTATATTCTGTGTATCTAAGAAAGAATCCAGGACTTTTTTGAAGCATGACACTGAGCTGGCCAGAACCAACTCTTGAGTAAATCTATTCCACATTTCACAGGTTTAACTGTGAAGAAATCTTTCAGTGTTTGGAGATTTAATTTCTTTTCCTCCAGACGTAAAGAGTGCCCCATTGTCCTCTGTGATGACCTCAGGGTGAATAACTCTACACCGAGGTCACTATATGAACCACTGAACACTACCCTCTAGCTCTTGAAATACTCCCAAACACTCCCAGCAACCATCCCTGAATGTACTGAACACTTGCAGATATTTGCTGAGGACAGACATCACCAGACCTGTCTCCTATTTTCCAATAAGATTTCTTTTGGATAATTTAAATACATTGGGGTTGATTTACTAAAACTGGAGAGTGAAAAACCTGGCACAGCTGTGTATAGTAGCCAATCAGCTTCTAACTTCAGCTTGTTTAATTAAGCTTTGACAAAGAAAAAGGAAGCCGATTGGTTTCTATACTGCAGTGTTTTTTAACCTTTTTCAGTCAAGGCACCCTTTAAAATTTTGCACAATCTTAAGGCACCCCAAAAATGAAACTAATAGTTTTACATAATGTGACATCTACACATGCAGGACACCTAGCGATAGAAGTTAGCTATTCTTCCAAAGTAAATAGCAAATATACCTTTGCACACTGGTACTGACTAGTATACCCTGTTTCTCCTCCCCATCAGTTTCTGTCCCTTACTCAGCTCAATGAGACCCCAGTACTGATAAAGAAAGGCAAACAAGGATGCTGTGTAAGCACCCAACATCCTCCTTGTCAGCCAGTGATGTCTTTGGTTGTTAGGATGCCAGCGATTGGAAGGTTGTAATGGTGCATAATGAAAACCTTTTAACTAAAAGACAGGTTTCATCCATCTGCTGCTTGTATACATTTTTTTAGCAATTTTTAGGAGTTTGCCAAGGCAGCACTGAAGAAACTTGAAGGCACCCCAGTGTGGAGGTCAGGAGTGCATAGCGCATAGGCCACTTTACAGAGTAAAAACAAAATAACCATTTTCCCAGTGCACATAATCCCCCTAGCTCATATCCCCCACAGTACAGATCTTGCCTAACATCCCTAACACCCCCCCCCCAGCCCTCTCAGTACTGACTTCCCTCCCAGCACAGACCAGTTTGCTCAACACAGAACCCTCAGCACAGACTCCTTACTGCAGACCTCACTCCAGATCAACCCCCACCAGCATGGACCCCTTTGTACAGACTGACACCCCCACACAGACTTCTCAGTAAAGATGAATCCCTCCAGCACAAACTGAACCCCCAAGCACAGACCCTCCCCCCAGTACAAACCCCTTGGTTCAGACACATTCCCCAGTTCAGACCGCTCAGTATAGACTGACCCCTCTAAATTCCTATATCTCCTTCCAAGCCCACCCTCTCAATGTAGACCCCCCCCAGTAGAGAACCTTCAGTGCAGATACCATGCTCAGTAGTATAGACACCCCTCCCTGTAACAAACACGGTGCACGACTCCTCACCAACTCCTGACAAAGGACTGGCCAACCTCACACCACACTGTCACAACAATGAAACACTGCCACTCTTAGCTGCACCCTACACAAAGACTTTCCAGTGTGTGGGACAACAATATAGGTGCCAGCAGCCTGAGAGCGATTGTCATTGGGTTAAGTTAATTAAGCAATTAACTCTTTACGCTACCACCACCACCACCACCTTTTGACTGAAAAGGCACAAACTCACAATCTTAGCAAGAATAAATATCAAAAATAATCATTTGTACATATACTGTTACCACAGACAGGTATTTTCAGATATTTATCATATATAGTAGCACTCTTCAAGAGACAGGGATTCTTTAGTTTGTATTAAAGGCCTTAGAGACAGTTGGAACACTTTTCAAAATAGGGTTTAATAACGAGCAGGTCAAAATGGTGCAAATAAAATATTTACAGAAAAAGGGTGTTACAAGGAAATAAAGAGACAATAAAGCAACTGAGAATTAAAAAGGAGTTGAAAATGAAGAATACTTGGATTCAGAGTCCAGTTGATCAGGCAAAAATGGTACAGTGGCTCTCTCAAGTCCAGTTTGGCATTCCTTGGATGATGTTAAAACGAGAGCTATCAAATCATCCGGTTTAAGGGGTGGGTGCTGGGAGGTCACCATATTTATGACCAAGTCCCAAATACAGTATTTATATTTCTGAATACCTACCATTTACAGTCTGCTACCATGCAGATTATTGTTCAACATGAAATTAGCTTCAAAATCTATATAAATATGGCAGTTCTTGGAGATCTATTTCTCATAGGAGAGGTTTGGAGGCCTACTCTAATCTGATACCTCCTAGCATAGGGGTGTTTGGGTTCAAAATGCTATCCAATAACTGATGAAGGTGAATATGAATTTATTGTGGCTACACTGTCATAATTTCAGAAGTTATGAAACATGCTGAAGTTTTAGAGTCTTCGCTGATAATTAGTCGATCAGAAATGTGTATTACACAGATTTCCACTAAGGCATTTATGACCCAATGTCTGTTAGTTCTCCAGATTGCTCAAGCTTGCAAAGGTGACTGTTTTATTAAGGTTTCCAGACTGGAATGGTGGATTGGGCTAATAGGCATGAGAGGGCCTGTATCTGTCCTGGTCTGATAAGAAGGCTCTGGCATCAAATGACAATTGTGTATTGCACCACAAGCTTCCTGGTGGGATGAAGAGAAGAGAACCACTGCTGCTAATCACCAACTTGTTTTATAAACTGCCATGGCTAATGTCTGAACAACATGGCGTCCTTGCCATTTCACAGGATTTTGTGAGGGTTCAGTATGAGTTACCATTACACTCCCCACAGTACAAATCCCTCAGTCTAGACATCCTTCATCTCAGTACAGACCCCTCAGTACAGATAAACCCCCCCAGTACTGACCCCTCTATAAAGACACCCCCTAGTACAGGACCCTCAGTACAGACACCTCAGTACAGACACCCCCCCAAGAACAGAACCCTCAGTACAGGCACCCACCATCCCCTCCCCACCCCCACCCTGATACAGCACTCTAGGTACAGTTCTCCCCCCACCCTAAACTTACTCACCAGACAACCAAATGCAACGGGAGCTGAGGAGTGAGGGGAAGTCCTCCTCTTAGCACTGTCTTATGGCCAGAGCAGGGAAGGAGACTCTCTGTTACTCTGAAGTGAGAACACTGAAGCACTGTTGACTCACTAGGGGTTATTTTTATGTGTTGTAACACAAAAAGAGAAATGTCAGGTGACTGCAGCACCCCTAGAGAGTCATCACACTGTTTGGACCGCATCCCCTTAGTACGCCACTATCCACAGGCCTGGGCTATTAACATTATACTTCTCTCAATTTACAAAAGATTCTTTTTCTCAATATTGCAAAATACAGATAACAACACTGTAAAGAATTAAATCACAAAACAGCAAGATGCATTTAATGAAACCACAAAATCATTGATCTACATAGGCTTTCTAATTCTTTAAATAGGAATATTCAAAGAAAATATATTGCAATGACCCCATGCACAGTATATAAGCACTTTTACTAGGCTACTGTTTCCCTAGACTAGGTAGACTTTCATCAAGAAATCCTAATTAGAGTGTACTGTTTTAAAGAGGCAATAGCTACACATATGTTTGATTGCTGGAGAAGTGGAATTGGCTGAAAACTAGAAAACAGAATCTGCTTTGCCCTGCAGAAAACATTAGCAATTTTGTAGTTGAGGCTCAGCTGCATAAAAATTATGTGTGACATCTTTACAGTGCTGGAGCACCAGAATAGGGCAGGAGAGGCCAATAAGCTAGTTGTTATGCCAGCTAGCAGTAGTGGAAGAAGCTATTTATGGTGGCAGGGCATGGTAATGTCAGTAGGTCAACAATGGTGAAAGTAGCTGAAAATGGTGGCAGGAGATGGTGAGGTTTGCAGTCCAGCAGAGGTTACAGGAGCTGGTATTGGTGGAAGGCCATCAGCAGTGGGAAGAGATGGTAGTGATGGCAAGCCAGGGTGCAATAACAGGTAGGGATCAAGCAGAAGTGTAGTCAGTAAATGAGCCAAATGTTGCCAACAAGTGGTTGCAGGTTGGGATCACGCAGAAGAATAGTTGAGGAACAAGCCAAAGGTTGGTAACATATGGTAGTGAAGATACGGGTGGCAGCAGGAGCATAAGGAGCAATATATTGGCTGGAGAAGAGCACAATAATCTGAAAAACAGGAAATGCAAAGGTATGACTTAAACAGGAAATTTATGGGAGGACAAGACGCTCAACCAGAAATAAGATAGAAAGTAAGTTTATCCAAGGGAACAGGCAGAGAGCTGTCCAGCATCTCAGGTGGCTCAACAAGAAGGGCTATTGCCAGACACAGCAGAGGTCCTGGATTCCTGGCTTCAGGTCCTGACAGTTATTGTAACGGACCACCTGACAGCACCTCTATCAGTCCCCTGATAGAGCCTCCCCAGAGTGCGGAGTCTAAGTACCGGAACACTTGTTCACCAGGGCCCCTGATGGTAGGGATGGACTTGGAGCGCTCCGGGACCAGGTCGCAGCTACCGGGTATCTCTACCAGAGGTAGGGGAGTCTGCCAGAGGCTCCTGTGGGTTAAGAGTCTGATGTGAGGGAGCCCGGGGATCCCTGAGGGATGGATGAGCAAGATCAGAGTCAAACAGGCCGTGTCGGTAACTAGCGGTCGGTGCGGTACAAGACGGTAGGCAAGGGATAGTCGGGTCACATGCAGGGTCAATGCCAGAAGATCAGATCTATAAGGGAGCATCCAGGAGCAGAGTCAGGCAAGCCAAGGGGTCAGGACAGGAGAAGGCAACAAGGTCAGACAATCCAGATCAGAGTACTCACAACACAGGCAACAGGATACGCAAAGACCATTCGGTAACAAGTGTCTGTGCAGGGCTGGTTTCAGTAGCCCGCCCTGCACCTGACAGGCGCAGCCTAGGTCCTAGTGCCTGCCCAGTACTGTCATAGACGACGGGTGCGCCTGGGTCCTAGTGCCCTGCTGCCTGCATGTCTTGACAGACACCTACGCATGTGTAGACCCATGCGTCGCGATGGTCCCTGACAGTTATATAAATTTTTCTTTGGCCAAATTCCAAGCAAAATTTTAATCATTGAAGGGCAGTCACTGTCACACACTACCTTGTCTGGCACAAGATGGTGTGGGGTCAGGCACCTTTCAGCCTGCCCCTGAAGAGCTGCCAGAATCTCTGGCCCAGTGTGCCACCTCGTTGCATAGGCTTTTGGTTGCTTGAGAGGGTCTTATGGGTCTAAGGAGTCAATTCAGTAGGCCATTCAGTAGGAGGGGGTATAGGTAGCTAAACTGTCACCATCACTAAAGTGCTAGACAACGGGTAGCACCATCAGCTCCAGCAGTGTGCCCTGGCCTGCATCTTTTTCAGCTGCCACCAAACTTACACAGTTTACTGCAAAGGAGATGTAATACACCTGCCCATGCTTGATAGACCAGGCATTTGTGGTCACATGCACCTTGCCGTTCACCCCATGGTTCAGCAATACAGAGACAATTGCTTTCTTCGCAAAAAAATGGTGGCTGGGTACCTTCCACTGTGGTTCAGCACTGGTACAAAATCAAAGGGGGAAGGTGACTACACCAGCTGGAATGGAAGCAACTGTAAAGCCAGCAATGTTGCCAAGCTGGCACTGAGACACTGGACATGAGGTGATTGGGTGATTCTTTTTTTCTGCTCCAGCAGCTGGGGAGGAAACATCTGCCTGGCCAAATATGCTGCTGGAGACAGCAGGTTTAGGAGACTAGTGTCAAGGTTCAAGCCTATGCTAGACCCTTTTTTGCAACATCCTACAATGATTCTCTTTTTCACTTGATGTAAGGTAAACCTTTCAAACCTCTTGTCAGACTTGTACCTCTGTTGCTTGAGGCCTCATATGCTGCAGGAGGTGCAGATGGAAAATCCCATGGAGAGGTGAAATGTGAGGAGCCAGCAGTAGTGCTGGCCTTTTTCTGATGACCAATATCACTGATGTCTGCTCACGCATGTGGTACCTAAATGACTGGTACATTTACCATATTTGGTACGCTATGGGTGTTGTTAGGAGCACATGTGTTAAAGGCCCCAACTACTGAGTTATGTCCAGAAGCCCTAAGGATAAGAATGGTCTGCAGCCAGGACGCAGTGCAATCTAGTGGAATAGGATGGCTGTTCCTTCCACTCCTTAGTGGCTAGCTGCTAGAGCTAAGCACAATACATTGTGGGGGTCATGCCTGGCATGCTCAGCTTATCATTGATGTTTAGTAAATCAGGTTACTGTCACTGAATAAAAAAGAAAAATCCTAGCTAGTGAAATATACACAGATGTCTTCTTTAATCATGATAAAAACCATAGGAGCCATGAGCTGTAATTTATAGCAATCTATTAAATTTAGGCTTTCGTGCAGTCATTTAACCAAGGAAAGATTTGTTACTATGGGGTACTGCCATGTACCCAATGGTGAAACATGTGATACTACAAATATAGGATTTTAAAACCTTTACTGTTACCTAAAACCCTAAAGTTAATGAAATGTTTACTATCCTAAAGTTAATGAAATGTGTACTATCCTAAAGTTAATGAAATGTGTACTATCCATTTCATTTTTTCTAGCTTGTCTAATCTACCTTTTGAAGTCTGAACTCAGTAAATGTCTATAAAATTGCCTCCGACACAGAAAATACAGCTTGTCCTGTTAGTTTTGACATCTGCACAGACAGGTAATGAACACACTCGACCCACATTTATAAATCCTTTTAGACCTGTTATATACTTTTCCATTATCCGAGTCAGTAAAAATAGGGCTCGATGACCAATTCTTTTTTTAACTAATATGAATTCTCAATACTCAATATACTCAATATAATCTTCCCTGTGATGTAAGCTGTAGGCACTGCAAGCAGACAAAGTTAGTTACCGGGTACTTAGCAAGTTTGCTCTAATTTGTCCTTCCTAAATAATTTAACAATTTAAATGACAATTATCAACTTTGAATTAAAGAAAGAGCTGACATCCTTGGCCTCCTTCTGAAACTGCTAATTGACTGGTTGCTGGGTTGATCCACTAGCTTTATTATTTTTTGAGTTGCTGACCTGAAACAAATATGCAGGTCAGGATAGTCATAGTAGTGTCAGATGTCCTTGACTACTTGACTATATATGGACTGGGTCAGTGATTCTAAGCATTAAAGATTGACAGTATGACAGCCAGACAGCTGTAAACTTAAAAGGTAAATCACAGCTTCAATGACAGGGTTGCTTTTTAGCGTATTTCCACTTTTATAGTGAAATTTGAGAAATCCCCACTATGTGTTTGTTATGTATTCCCATTCACTCAACATCATTAAAAATGGAAAAACATATATTTCTTTCCTTTCCAGTTGTTTTTTTAGATCAGGTTTATACACAGAACTCAATAAACAGCTTAAGCTATTTATTATTCAAAATAGCTTGCAGCTCCTCCTACTAATTACTCACGTCCATGTATTCATAGATGAGATAATGATCTTCAGGCCCCATTCACACCTGAGCTTTTTGTACCTCAAAGCTAGGAGCTCCAAAACGCTCAAGGGGGGAAAAAAAAATCAATATTAAACATAAATAAAACAATGCTAAGCTGCAAATAAATATATGTACAAAAACATATATGAAGGTGTATAGAGTGTACTAAACACTAAATATTAAATTAATGTCCATAAAGCAAGTCCATATAATGTGAAATAATCAGTGATATTGTGAACAATCCAACTCTTCACAGCTCATATGCTTCTTCATGTGCTCCCGTCTGCCCATGGCCACGCCCTTACGCATTACATCATGGCCACGTCATCCCTCTAATGAAGTCACATGGGCGTGATGTAAAATTGTCAGAGGACGGATTGGCACGATCATCAGGGCACTGGGCACGATCATCAGGGCACTGATCAACCAGTGCCCAGCAGTGCCCCCATCAGTGCAACCCATCAGTGCTGCCCATCAGTGCCACATATCAGAGCCCATCAGTACAGCCTATCAATGCCCATCATTGTTGCATATCAGTGCTAGTTCTTCAGGGCCTGCTCATCAGTGCCAGCTCATCAGTGCTGCCTATCAGTGCCCATCAGTGCTACCTATCCATGCCATCTCATCAGTGCCGCTTCTCAGAACTCATTGGTGTCATCTATGAGTGGCCATCAGTGCTGCCTATCAGTGCAGCCTCATCAACGCACAGAAAAATTACCTGTTTGCAAAATGTTATAATAGAAACAAAGAAAACATTTTATCCAAAATTTTTTGCTCTTTTATTGTTTATAGCGCAAAAAATAAAACACCCAGTGGCGATTAAATACCACAAAAAGAAAGCTCTATTTGTCTGAAAAAAATGATAAACATTTCATATGGGTAGCGTTGCATGACCGCACAATTGTCATTCAAAGTGTGACACTACTGAAAGCTGAAAATTGGCCTGGGCAGGAAGGGGGCATAAGTGTCCAATAGGCAAGTGGTTAATAGCAAAAAGTCCAAAATATTGTTTTTTTTCTCAACATTTTTGGCCTTTTTTTATAGCACAAAAAAAACAAAAAAAAAAAACACACAGGCGATCAAATACCACCGAAAGAAAGCTCAATTCGTGGGAAAAAAAAGGACATAATGTTCATTTGGGTGCAGTGTTTCATGATGCAATTGTCAGATAAAGTAACGCAGCGTTGTAACGCAAAAAATGGCCTGGTCAGGAAGGGGGGTAAATCCTCAGGAGGGCAAGTGGTTAGAAAAACATGACTGAGCTGATGAAAAAAAATGAATGCCGTTGTGAAAGGACCCAAAGGGTTTCATCAGTTTTTACATCCACTGCCAATCCAAAAATGGATGCAAAAATAGACTGTTTGTCCATTTACATCTGTTTTTTGTCCATTACATTTTTTGAACCAAACAAAATAGGGCTTCGATCCATTCCAAAAAACAGATGTTGACAGATGCCGATGTGACACAGTACTCAACACTTAGTGCACAATATACAATTACTGCAGTACCAAGTAAGCAACCACAAATTGAAATACAGCCACAATAACAAAGTTAAAAAATAAACAATTTAAGAAAATCAATTAGGAACACATTGGTACATACCCAATACTAAGTGAGACTTTGGATTATGGCTGTGATCTGGTACTAGCTTACTAAAGCTCTGCATATGAATGCAATTATCAGATAGTACTGCTTACACTTACACCGATCGGCCATAACTTTATGACTACTGACAAGTTAAGTGAAAAAGATTTATTATATTATTAAAAGGGCATCTGAAATATTGTGGGATGTATTAGGCAGCAAGTAAACATGTTGTCCATGAAGTTGACATGTGAAAGCAGAAAAAAAATGGGCATCGTAGTTTGTTGTGTATGAGGTGGGGTAGCCGCAGGCTGGTCAGGATGCCCATGCTGACCTGTGTCCACAGCCAATAGGCATATGAGCACCAGGACTTGACAACAGAGCAATGGAAGAAGGTGGCTTAGTCTGATGAATCACGTTTTCTTTTACATCAAGTGGATGGCCATGTTTGTTTGTGTCGCTTACCTGGGGAAGAGATGGTACCCAGGTGAAGTATGCAAAGAAGGCAAGCCAGTGGAGGCAGTGTGATGCTTTGGGAAATTTTCTGCTTGGAAACCTTGGTCCTGCCATTCATGTGGATGGTACTTTGACATGTACCTAAATAATGTTGCTGACCAAGTACACTCCTTTATGGAAACAGTATTCCCTGATGGCAGTGGCCTCTTTCAGCAAGATAATGTGACTACGTTGCTACACTACACAAATTGTTGAAGAATGATTTGAGGAACACATCAATGAGTTCAAGGTGTTGATGTTGCCTTCAAATTCTCCAGATCTCAATCCAATTGAGTATCCGTGGGATGTGCTTGAAAAGCAAGTCCAATGCATGGAGTCCCCACCTCATAACTTACGGGACTTAAATCAGAGTTCCAGCTGAAAAAAAAATATAAAAGTCAGCAGCTACAAAAACTGACTTTTAAAATACAGCCACTTACCTGTCCCTCGGTTCAGCGGTGTCCTCACCACCGCTGGTTTCACTGGCCGTCTTCTCTCCCTGGCGCCGGCATCTTCAGTGTGGGCACCCGGCTGTGACAGTTTGCAGCTTCACAGCCGAGTGCCCACTACGCATGCAAGAGAAGATCAGCTCATTGTGAATGGCCCCATAGTCTTCTGGGACCTGTCACATGTCCCACAAGACTACGGGGAGGGAGGGGGGGGACAACTTCTGCTTCCGATCACCTAGGCGATCACAAAAGAAGTGGGAGCGAGTACCTGTCAAATTCGGGTACCTGCTTCCCCCCCGCTCCCCAAAGGTGCCAATCCTTAATGGAAAGTGGGGGACAACGCATTCCCCTTTTGGGTGGAACTCCGCTTTAAAGGATCTGCTACTGATGGCTTGGTGCCAAATACCACAGCATACCTTCAGAGTTCAAGTGACATCCATGACTCAATTGGTCAGGACTATTTTAATGGAAAAAGGGGCCCTACTCAATATTAGGTGGGTGGCTGTTTATAGCTGATCAATGCATATCACTTATGTAATGTGAGCGTTCCCTGCAATTTGACCCTTCTTTGTTTATTATAGACCTATTACACTATGAAAAGCCTCTTTCTTCTTTCCTGAGTATTGCACATCTACATGCTGGCACAAGAACATGCTGATTTTTAGTGTGTTGTCCATCTATATGGAGTTCAGAGCAGCAAGTTTAGTTGCATGGAGAATAGATTATGTAGTGCGTTTTGACTTCCCAAACAAGCTGTTACTCTGATATGGTGTGTTCCAGTCCAGTAGGTGGTGAGAATGCACCTAGAGTGATGATAGATAAATATTAGTAGATTTTGTTAATATTTAAGATTACACTCAGAGATACAGATTACTGTTTCATGTTTTATGCTGTGTAGACAATTTATTTTTTTACACTGTTTTATTTGCTGCCTTTCATTTATTCGTTGTCATTTGAATATCTTTTTTAAGGTGTTCATTACATATCCAAGGTATTTTTTGTACACTAAATATTTACGTGGTAGTGCAAAGTCACTATATAATTGTGATGGACCTTCCTTTAGTATGTTTTTTTTTTGCCTGGTCACACAAAGATCACTGAAGCAATAGTATAGCAATATCATAATGAATGAAGCATTCAACCACTGTTCACATGTTCGCTCGAACTGAAATTATGTTCAGATTCAAGGACCAGTTATTGACTGGTACATCAATACTAAACAAAACACATTGCAACTCTAGTGTTACAATGTTACAATGAATGGATTAGCCCTTCAATCACTGTTTGCAGGTTTCCTTCACGTAGCACATTCTGTCAGTACTCGCACTACAAAAATCAAGCCCTTGCTTTAACACAGCCACTGCAGCCAAGCAAGTCTACAATGGAAGTGGCAGTGCGGAGGAGATATACTGTAGCATCACTGGGCTCCTCTTGTGTTTCTGCATGGGTCAGGCCCTGTGAGTATATCTGCATTATAATAAAAGAGGAATAGATATACTGTACTTATTGTGTTAGTCAACTCTAAAGGTGGACAATTAGAGAAAGCTATTGCTAACTTTGTTAACTACGTATTGGTTATGTATTTATGTAACTCTGTCCTGGTGACAGGACAGGAAAAGATGTTATTTGTCATTGGTAAAACAGAAAGTGCAAGATCAGTTTTGTTCCTGTTAATCCAGGGCTGAAGGTCATTTTGGCTCTCAAATAAATCAGAAAGAGCAAATGAAATAATATACCTTAGGAGCTGAATTCTTAGAAGCTTTATCTGTCATCCTGAACTTATATTAAAGATTTACTTTCCCATGCATAATTAATCCCTCCAACTGCACATTCAGCGGAGTATAGTTTTGCTTTTTGTGTAGCTGCTGAAAACATGACAATCCTAAGAAATATAACCCTTTAGTTTCTATGTTCTTCAAACCACGTTTTCTTAGGAGTATAGTCTCACAATATTTTTTACTGACAACAATTTAATTTTTGCAATCCTGTCAGACAAGAGGATGTTCTTCCAAACAATGCCTCATGTTTGACAGGATCAGGATGTTCCAACAGAAAGAAAAATTGTTATTAACTGTTCCCTTAAAGCGAAACTAAAGGCACAAAACCTTACCTTAGTTCCAATAGTCTGATGCCCGAAAGTACAGCAAACTCTGTACTCCTGCGCTTCGGGATGGACTCGGCTAGGGTTATGGTAACATCACAGATATCCTGGAAAATGCACTCCTTGCTGCCCTCAACGGACTGGGGTAGTCCAATGTCACTGGATACAAAGAAAAACAAACAGAGGGCACACCGGCCTAGTGCATTATTGTGAAAAAATTTATTGGAAGGATAAAAAGTAAGTATCGCACTAACAATAGGCAAAGAGGTCAAAGGCACATCACACTAAACAACGGTGTCCAATCCACATTGCATGTAAGTCCAAAAAAATGGAACCCTGGACTTCCAACAGGCAAACGCATTTCGAGGTCTCAACCCCTAAGGGTTGAGACCATGAAATGTGTTAGCCTGTTGGAAGTCATGGGTTCCATTTTTTTGGACATATATGCAATGTGGATTGGACACTGCTGTTTAGTGTGATGTGCTTTTGACCTGTTTGCCTATTGTGAGTACGATACTTACTTTTTATCCTTCCAATACATTTTTTATGATAATGCATTAGGTCGATGCGTCCTCTGTTTGTTTTTCTTTGAATCCAGTCTGATGCCCACAAGGTTCCTCGCCTATGCCAGCACCTTCTCCCTGGGTTCTTCTGGGTGTTGGTTAATAGCCATTTTGATTGGTTGGTGGGGGAAGATATCATGCCAGTGCATGTGAAGATCAATGTACATTCCTCAGAGCATTGCAAATGGGCAGGTAAATGTACTTTTTTGCATTGCATATCTCTTATGCAATAAAAAGCAGAACTAAAGGCACAAAAACTTACCTATGTTCCAATGGTCCGATGCCCACAAGGTCCCTCACCTATGCCAGCATCTTACCCTCAGGTTCTTCTAAGTGCTGGTTATTGGATCATTTTGATTGGCTGGTGTGGGACGACGTCATGCCAGTGCATGTGCAGCTCAATGTACATTTCTCAAAGGATAGCAAATGGACAGGTAAGTGTACTTTATTGCATTGAATGTCTCTTCTGGTTCTTCTAAGTGCTGGTTATTGGATCATTTTGATTGGCTGATGTGGGACGACGTCATGCCAGTGCATGTGCAGCTCAATGTACATTTCTCAGAGGATAGCAAATGGACAGGTAAGTGTACTTTATTGCATTGAATGTCTCTTCTGCAATAAAAAGCCTGCGTGTTTGCAATTTTTTATTTTTTACATTAAGATCCACTTTAACTCTGTTTCATCAGAAAAAAAGCAGCGTGAACAGAGGTAGTTTATTTCACATCAAAACACTGTCAGATTTAGGGATTAGTCTGTATGGGTTAGTGAACCAGGCAAAGTTTGGCTTGCGAGAGGTTCAAACTCAGCATGAAGTCTGTGAAATGCAAAACTAGTGCTAACCCCAATTGAACTCTATGGAAGCTTAATCATTCTATTTTTTTCTGGCTTTTTCAAAGTCTTATTTGTAAGCTAATGCCATGGGGAACATGTAAATTGAAATAATACTGTTCACAGGAGAGATAGTCATTTCATGCGACCTCAAGGGCAACACTGAAAACACACAAATTCTTTAAATAATATACTCTATGGTTAGCAGTACTAGGGTCATTGGTTAAAATCCCAGCCCCGGCACCTCCTGCCTGGAGTTTGCATGTTCTCCCTGTGCCTGCGTGGGTTTCCTCCTGGTACTTTGGTTTCCTCCCACACTCCAAAGACATGCTGGTAGGTTAATTGGATCCTGTCTAAATTGGCCCTAGTATATGTATGTATGAATGTGAGTTAGGGACCTTAGATTGTACGCCCCTTGAGGGTTAGGGACTGATGTGAATGTACAATATATATGTAAAGTGCTGCATAAATGGACGGCTCTATATAAGTACCTGAAATAAATAAATAAATACTCCATGTTATGCAACAGTATGAAGTGACATTTACAAAAAGAAAGGAAAACATTCCTACCAGGCTCTTTTTCAGGCATGTGCCCAGGAAAGGCAATGCAGTGAGTGCGAACCCCACTTTCCTGAACCGGACCAGACCAGGTACCTTCCAACCTTATGGGAGTACCGCTAAAGGGGGAAAATACCAAGACTTAAAAGAGGGGGGATGTGAAAAGAGATTCACAAAAAAAGCAGTTACATAATGAAGAGAAAGCGGTACTCAAAAATTCCTCAAAAATTATGCTTTATTACAAAAATTGCAAATGTAGACATTTAGGTGAATACCTCAGTTAGCCATCACCACAAGATGAGACAATACAACAAAGTATGATCTAAAACCAATAAGTTAAAAACAGACGTCATGACCGGTCATAAATATAAAGTACTGTACATGTAATGACACTAGGTCTAGTACATAGGCAGCACTGACACATAGGTTACACCACCATGTAGGGGATGTGTTAAAAAAATTGTACCATAAGGCTAAACATCAGAAATGCAATGCTGCATATAACAAGTATATTGGTACAGGGGCGGACTGACAACTCATGGGGCCCCCGGGCAATAGGGGATCATGGGGCCCCTGTGTCTTTGCCAAAACTCAAAAAAGCCTAGGAAAAAGGTACCAAGGGCATCTCATGCGGCAACCTACTGACCCCGGGCCCTCGGGCAGTGCCCAAGTTTCCAAATGGTCAGTGTGCCCCTGTATTAGTACCAAATATAGATGGATTCAGGAACCCAATACTAAATCTAAACATTCAGTTCAGGACAATGATCAGAGAGAGACTAAAGCAGTGTAAATGCAATTCTACTGACTGTATAACACACAGAAATGAGTAATATTCCAAAATAGGCACTGTAGAGCAAAATGAGTGGTAAGATCTTAAGTAGAGATGTCCAGAGTAATGGAATAAAATAAACTTTGTGACCAAAGTAATATCTCCATATAGCATCTGCCATCTATAGTTGAAGTGGCAGGGCCCTGCCAATGTAATATAGGGATTCTTCACCGCCAGCATGCTGGCTATATAACTCCCTTATTATGAATCTGTGGTGCAGAATGCAGGGATATCCATGCCGTAGAATAAAAGTAGGGTGCTGTACACCTTTCAGGAGATGTAACATGATGTCCCCATGCTGTAGTGAATAAGTGACACAAAGAGAGTCAATGTGGTTGTCACTCAGGGTATCAAGACAATAACGGTAATGCGCTGTGCCGCCCTCTTAATATTTATTTATTTCAGGTACTTATATAGCGCTGTCAATTTACGCAGTGCTTCACATACATATATTGTACATTCACATCAGTCCCTAACCCTCAAGGGGCGTACAATCTAAGGTCACTAACTCACATTCATACATGGGACAATTTTGACAGGATCCAATTAATCTACCAGCATGTCTTTGGAATGTGTGAGGAAACTGGAGTAACCGGACGAAACCCACACAGGCACAGGGTCAACATGCAAACTCCAGGCAGGTGGTGCCCTGGCTGGGATTCAAACCAATGACCCTAGTACTGCCAGGCGGAAGTGCTAACCACTTAGCCACTGTGCGATGTTCCACTCATCACCCGTGCCAAAGATGGATAACCGTGCAAAGTCTCTCTCATATGTGAGTTCACGCCCATAGTCCTGGAGGCAGCCACCACCATCAGGGCTAGAGACAGGCGGGCTCCACTTTCATCCTGGTACACGTGCACCCTGATGGACGCCCAGCACATGTATATGTACCCGCGTCCCCTGCAGGACTATGTGTATGGCGCCAATGCATTTGACCGGAAGTGACATTACAGACCTGTGATGTCAACGCGTTTCGCCAATGAGCATATCTTACTCAGCCTTGTCAGGATCAATGAGATGCATACCTCACATGCTCAGTTTATATTAGGCTAGTTCCCGCCCATATATGCAAATATATTACTGGCAAAGCATCTCATTGTGGGAAAGAAATGAAATAAAGAAAGCGGTCATCATAAAAAAGAACGTATGCATACCCGGCTATAAACACAGTGGAGAAAATAATAATTCAATACTTAGACAGTATCACTAAGATAAAGTCATTTAAAGATACTTTTGTTCACCTAGGGTGAAGAGAGGCAAAAACCAGTATAATTCCTCATACTATCTTATTTTTACTACTTGCTGCTAAAACGTTCAGGAAACCGACTGCAGCCAATACATTACTTGAGGCAAGGAGTTATCATCCACGCTCACTGATTACTGGGATACCTACTGGCCAGTTTCTGCGATGTCGTAGAAACTGTTCTAATATTAATGACTTTAGATTAGAGGCTCATGACCTCTATAAAAGATTCAGGGAACGTGGAAACTCCCATTCTCAGATTAGGAAGGCAAGAAAATGAGCATATCAAGTTGATAGGAAAACGCTACTGTGCCCAAAGGAGAAAGAAAATGTGGGTAAACAGATCCCCCAACCAGTCAGGATGATAACCCAGTATGGAGCACAATGGAAGGAAGTTAAACAGGTACTTGAAAAACATTGGAAGATCCTTCCGCAATGCCCTAATTTAGGTAGAATTGTAGGTGATCGCCTGTCTATGGTAGCTAGGAGAGCACCAAACCTTGGTGACTCACTTACTTATTCATTCAGACTACCAACCTTTAAAACAATCTACGTGGCTTACTTCACGCACCAAAGGGATGTTTAGTTGTGGAAACTATTAGATCTGTAGATTTGTAGATTGGTTTTCTGACTCTGATAATAAGTCCCATTTTAAAATCCAAAGCCTTATAAATTGCTCTACATCTAGAGTATTGTATATGTTGACCTGTCCATGTAAAAAAATGTACATTGGTAAAACTAAAAGGCAACTTAAAGTGCTTATAGGTGAACACTTTAGGGATATCAAATCTTTAAATGACTTTATCTTAGTGATACTGTCTAAGTATTGAATTATTATTTTCTCCACTGTGTTTATAGCCGGGTATGCATACGATTTTTTTTATGATGACCGCTTTCTTTATTTAATTTCTTTCCCCCAATGAGATGCTTTGCCAGTAGTATAATTGCATTAATGGGCAGGAACTAGCCTAATATACATGAGCATGTGAGCTATGCATCTCATTGGTCCTGACAAAGCTGAGTAAGATACGCCCATCAGCGAAACGCGTTGACGTCACACGTCAGTAACGTCACTTCCAGTCAGACACATTGGCGCCATACACATAGTCCTGCAGGGGACGTTGATACATACACCTGTGCTGGGCGTCCATCAGGCTGCACGTGTACCAGGATAAAAGCGGAGCCCTCCTGTCTCTAGTCCCGATGGTGGCGGCTGCCTCGGGGACTACGGGCGTGAACTCACATATGAGAGAGACTTTGCAAGGCTATCCATCTTTGGCACAGGTGGTGAGTGGAACATCGCAAATATTAAGAGGGCAGCACAGCGCATTGCCGTTATTGTCTTGATACCCTGAGTGACAACCACATTGACTCCCTTTGTGTCACTTATTCACTACAGGATGGGGACATCATGTTACATCTCCTGAAAGGTGTACAGCACCCTACTTTTATTCTACGGCATGGATATCCCTGCATTCTGCACCACAGATTCATAATAAGAGAGTTATATAGCCCGCAAGCTGCTGATGAAGAATCCCTATATTACATTGGCAGGGCCCTGCCACTTCAACTATACAGGTGAAACTCGAAAAATTAGAATATCGTGCAAAAGTCCATTTATTTCAGTAATGCAACTTAAAAGGTGAAACTAATATATGAGATAGACTCATTACATGCAAAGCAAGATAGTTCAAGCCATGATTTGTCATAACTGTGATGATTATGGCTTATAGCGCATGAAAACCCCAAATCCATAATCTCAGAAAATTAGAATATTACATGCAATCAAAAAAAAAAGGATTGTACATAGAACAATATCGGACCTCTGAAAAATATAAGCATGCATATGTACTCAGTACTTGGTTTGGGCCCCTTTTGCAGCAATTACTGCCTCAATGCGGCGTGGCATGGTAGCTATTAGAGATGAGCGAATTATTCAAAAATTCGGTTCGGCTGATTCGCCGAATTCACGGAAAAAATTCGCTTCGAGCCGAATATATTCGCTGCGAATTTAACTTATAAAAAGGGTGTTTCTAGGCTTCAGAGAGCCTTTATATTAGTGCAGAACACTGTACCTTTAATTTAAATGCCCTTGGAGTCTGCTGGGGAAGAGAAATAATACTGTCAGTCAGTATGACATGCAGATGAGTGCCGTCGATCTTAGAATCACCGCACACTTCACTCATTTGGGCAGTCACGGGGCCAAAACCAGAGTGTGGAGCCACAGTGTGGCGGTGGAGGCAGCAGCAATGGGAGGCCATACAGCACCCTATGACAAAATGGAACCCACCAGCAGTGTGAGGAGACCTGAAAGTGGCACATGGCAGAGTGTGGCGATGGAGACAGCAGCAATTGGAGGCCGTACAGGGACCCATGACACACTCTGGACCTGGCAGCAGCATGAGGAGGCGGTACAGGGGCCCATGACAGATTACGGGCCTGGCAGCAGCATGAAGAGTCGGTACGGGGGCCCATGGCATATTACGGGCCTGGCAGCAGCATGAGGAGGCGGTACAGGGGCCCATGGCAGAGTGGCGGAGCGTAAGCAGCTAAAATTGAAGGCCATACAGAGGCCTATGTTAAAAAGTCCCCCCAGCAGCAGCGTGGGGAGACGACTATCAAGAGTCCAATGGCAGAGTGGCGGAGCAGAAGCAGCTTCAATTGAAGGCCATACACAGGCCTAGGTTAAAAAGCGGAAGCCGTCAGCAGCGTGAGCAGACGACAGAGACACATGGCGCAGGGTGGCGGTGGATGCAGCAGTATTCGGAAGCCAAACACAGGCCTCGGTTAAAAAGCGGAAGCCGTCAGCAGCGTGAGCAGAAGACAGAGGCACATGGCGCAGGGTGGCGGTGGAGGCAGCAGCAATGGAAGGCCATACAGCACCCTATCACAAAATGGAACCCACCAACAGTGTAAGGAGACCTGAAAGTGGCACATGGAGCAGGGTGGCGGTAGAGGCAGCAGTATTCGGAAGCCATACACAGGCCTAGGTTAAAAAGCGGAAGCCGTCAGCAGCGTGAGCAGACGACAGAGACACATGGCGCAGGGTGGCGGTGGATGCAGCAGTATTCGGAAGCCAAACACAGGCCTAGGTTAAAAAGCGGAAGCCGTCAGCAGCATGAGCAGACGACAGAGACACATGGCGCAGGGTGGCGGTGGATGCAGCAGTATTCGGAAGCCAAACACAGGCCTCGGTTAAAAAGCGAAAGCCGTCAGCAGCGTGAGCAGACGACAGAGACACATGGCGCAGGGTGGCGGTGGATGCAGCAGTATTCGGAAGCCAAACACCGGCCTCGGTTAAAAAGCGGAAGCCGTCAGCAGCGTGAGCAGACGACAGAGGCACATGGCGCAGGGTGGCGGTGGAGGCAGCAGCAATGGAAGGCCATAGAGCACCCTATCACAAAATGGAACCCACCAACAGTGTAAGGAGACCTGAAAGTGGCACATGGCGCAGGGTGGCGGTGGATGCAGCAGTATTCGGAAGCCATACACAGGCCTAGGTTAAAAAGCGGAAGCCGTCAGCAGCGTGAGCAGACGACAGAGACACATGGCGCAGGGTGGCGGTGGATGCAGCAGTATTCGGAAGCCAAACACAGGCCTCGGTTAAAAAGCGGAAGCCGTCAGCAGCGTGAGCAGACGACAGAGGCACATGGCGCAGGGTGGCGGTGGAGGCAGCAGTATTCGGAAGCCATACACAGGCCTAGGTTAAGAAGCGGAAGCCGTCAGCAGCGTGAGCAGACGACAGAGACACATGGCGCAGGGTGGCGGTGGATGCAGCAGTATTCGGAAACCAAACACAGGCCTCGGTTAAAAAGCGGAAGCCGTCAGCAGCGTGAGCAGACGACAGAGGCACATGGCGCAGGGTGGCGGTGGAGGCAGCAGCAATGGAAGGCCATACAGCACCCTATCACAAAATGGAACCCACCAACAGTGTAAGGAGACCTGAAAGTGGCACATGGCGCAGGGTGGCGGTGGAGGCAGCAGTATTCGGAAGCCATACACAGGCCAAGGTTAAAAAGCGGAAGCCGTCAGCAGCGTAAGCAGACGACAGAGACACATGGCGCAGGGTGGCGGTGGATGCAGCAGTATTCGGAAGCCAAACACAGGCCTCGGTTAAAAAGCGGAAGCCGTCAGCAGCGTGAGCAGACGACAGAGACACATGGCGCAGGGTGGCGGTGGATGCAGCAGTATTCGGAAGCCAAACATAGGCCTCGGTTAAAAAGCGGAAGCCGTCAGCAGCGTGAGCAGACGACAGAGGCACATGGCGCAGGGTGTCGGTGGAGGCAGCAGTATTCGGAAGCCATACACAGGCCTAGGTTAAAAAGCGGAAGCCGTCAGCAGCGTGAGCAGACGACAGAGACACATGGCGCAGGGTGGCGGTGGATGCAGCAGTATTCGGAAGCCAAACACAGGCCTCGGTTAAAAAGCGGAAGCCGTCAGCAGCGTGAGCAGACGACAGAGACACATGGCACAGGGTGGCGGTGGATGCAGCAGTATTCGGAAGCCAAACACAGGCCTCGGTTAAAAAGCGGAAGCCGTCAGCAGCGTGAGCAGACGACAGAGGCACATGGCGCAGGGTGGCGGTGGAGGCAGCAGCAATGGAAGGCCATACAGCACCCTATCACAAAATGGAACCCACCAACAGTGTAAGGAGACCTGAAAGTGGCACATGGTGCAGGGTGGCGGTGGAGGCAGCAGTATTCGGAAGCCATACACAGGCCTAGGTTAAAAAGCGGAAGCCGTCAGCAGCGTGAGCAGACGACAGAGACACATGGCGCAGGGTGGCGGTGGATGCAGCAGTATTAGGAAGCCAAACACAGGCCTCGGTTAAAAAGCGGAAGCCGTCAGCAGCGTGAACAGACGACAGAGACACATGGCGCAGGGTGGCGGTGGATGCAGCAGTATTCGGAAGCCAAACACAGGCCTCGGTTAAAAAGCGGAAGCCGTCAGCAGCGTGAGCAGACGACAGAGGCACATGGCGCAGGGTGGCGGTGGAGGCAGCAGTATTCGGAAGCCATACACAGGCCTAGGTTAAAAAGCGGAAGCCGTCAGCAGCGTGAGCAGACGACAGAGACACATGGCGCAGGGTGGCGGTGGATGCAGCAGTATTCGGAAGCCAAACACAGGCCTCGGTTAAAAAGCGGAAGCCGTCAGCAGCGTGAGCAGACGACAGAGACACATGGCGCAGGGTAACGGTGGATGCAGCAGTATTCGGAAGCCAAACACAGGCCTCGGTTAAAAAGCGGAAGCCGTCAGCAGCGTGAGCAGACGACAGAGACACATGGCGCAGGGTGGCGGTGGATGCAGCAGTATTCGGAAGCCAAACACAGGCCTCGGTTAAAAAGCGGAAGCCGTCAGCAGCGTGAGCAGACGACAGAGGCACATGGCGCAGGGTGGCGGTGGAGGCAGCAGTATTCGGAAGCCATACACAGGCCTAGGTTAAAAAGCGGAAGCCGTCAGCAGCGTGAGCAGACGACAGAGACACATGGCGCAGGGTGGCGGTGGATGCAGCAGTATTCGGAAGCCAAACACAGGCCTCGGTTAAAAAGCGGAAGCCGTCAGCAGCGTGAGCAGACGACAGAGACACATGGCGCAGGGTGGCGGTGGATGCAGCAGTATTCGGAAGCCAAACACAGGCCTCGGTTAAAAAGCGGAAGCCGTCAGCAGCGTGAGCAGACGACAGAGGCACATGGCGCAGGGTGGCGGTGGAGGCAGCAGCAATGGAAGGCCATACAGCACCCTATCACAAAATGGAACCCACCAACAGTGTAAGGAGACCTGAAAGTGGCACATGGCGCAGGGTGGCGGTGGATGCAGCAGTATTCGGAAGCCATACACAGGCCTAGGTTAAAAAGCGGAAGCCGTCAGCAGCGTGAGCAGACGACAGAGGCACATGGCGCAGGGTGGCGGTGGAGGCAGCAGTATTCGGAAGCCATACACAGGCCTAGGTTAAAAAGCGGAAGCCGTCAGCAGCGTGAGCAGACGACAGAGACACATGGCGCAGGGTGGCGGTGGATGCAGCAGTATTCGGAAGCCAAACACAGGCCTCGGTTAAAAAGCGGAAGCCGTCAGCAGCGTGAGCAGACGACAGAGACACATGGCGCAGGGTGGCGGTGGATGCAGCAGTATTCGGAAGCCAAACACAGGCCTCGGTTAAAAAGCGGAAGCCGTCAGCAGCGTGAGCAGACGACAGAGGCACATGGCGCAGGGTGGCGGTGGAGGCAGCAGTATTCGGAAGCCATACACAGGCCTAGGTTAAAAAGCGGAAGCCGTCAGCAGCGTGAGCAGACGACAGAGACACATGGCGCAGGGTGGCGGTGGATGCAGCAGTATTCGGAAGCCAAACACAGGCCTCGGTTAAAAAGCGGAAGCCGTCAGCAGCGTGAGCAGACGACAGAGGCACATGGCGCAGGGTGGCGGTGGAGGCAGCAGCAATGGAAGGCCATACAGCACCCTATCACAAAATGGAACCCACCAACAGTGTAAGGAGACCTGAAAGTGGCACATGGCGCAGGGTGGCGGTGGAGGCAGCAGTATTCGGAAGCCATACACAGGCCTAGGTTAAAAAGCGGAAGCCGTCAGCAGCGTGAGCAGACGACAGAGGCACATGGCGCAGGGTGGCGGTGGAGGCAGCAGTATTCGGAACCCATACACAGGCCTAGGTTAAAAAGCGGAAGCCGTCAGCAGCGTGAGCAGACGACAGAGACACATGGCGCAGGGTGGCGGTGGATGCAGCAGTATTCGGAAGCCAAACACAGGCCTCGGTTAAAAAGCGGAAGCCGTCAGCAGCGTGAGCAGACGACAGAGGCACATGGCGCAGGGAGGCGGTGGAGGCAGCAGTATTCGGAAGCCATACACAGGCCTAGGTTAAAAAGCGGAAGCCGTCAGCAGTGTGAGCAGACGACAGAGGCACATGGCGCAGGGTGGCGGTGGATGCAGCAGTATTCGGAAGCCAAACACAGGCCTCGGTTAAAAAGCGGAAGCCGTCAGCAGCGTGAGCAGACGACAGAGACACATGGCGCAGGGTGGCGGTTGATGTAGCAGTATTCGGAAGCCAAACACAGGCCTCGGTTAAAAAGCGGAAGCCGTCAGCAGCGTGAGCAGACGACAGAGGCACATGGCGCAGGGTGGCGGTGGAGGCAGCAGTATTCGGAAGCCATACACAGGCCTAGGTTAAAAAGCGGAAGCCGTCAGCAGCGTGAGCAGACGACAGAGACACATGGCGCAGGGTGGCGGTGGATGCAGCAGTATTCGGAAGCCAAACACAGGCCTTGGTTAAAAAGCGGAAGCCGTCAGCAGCGTGAGCAGACGACAGAGGCACATGGCGCAGGGTGGCGGTAGAGGCAGCAGCAATGGAAGGCCATACAGCACCCTATCACAAAATGGAACCCACCAACAGTGTAAGGAGACCTGAAAGTGGCACATGGCGCAGGGTGGCGGTGGAGGCAGCAGTATTCGGAAGCCATACACAGGCCTAGGTGAAAAAGCGGAAGCCGTCAGCAGCGTGAGCAGATGACAGAGACACATGGCGCAGGGTGGCGGTGGATGCAGCAGTATTCGTAAGCCAAACACAGGCCTCGGTTAAAAAGCGGAAGCCGTCAGCAGCGTGAGCAGACGACAGAGACACATGGAGCAGGGTGGCGGTGGATGCAGCAGTATTCGGAAGCCAAACACAGGCCTCGGTTAAAAAGCGGAAGCCGTCAGCAGCGTGAGCAGACGACAGAGGCACATGGCGCAGGGTGGCGGTGGAGGCAGCAGTATTCGGAAGCCATACACAGGCCTAGGTTTAAAACTGGAACCCAGCAGCGTGAGCAGACGACAAAGACGCACATGGCAGAGGATGGATCTGGCAGCAGTATGAGAAGGCGGTACAGGGGCCCGTGGCACAGTGTGGTGATGGGGGCTACAGCAACTGGATGCCAGAAAGTGGCCGATAGGGCTATATACTGCATGACTACATAGGTGGTTTTTATAGTACTTTATTTTGGCCTCCCTCTCAGCAGGTGTGAAAAAGGCCACCATTTTTGAACGGTAGCGAGGGTCCAACAAGATGGACAGCCAAAAGTCATCCCTCTGTCTGATGGTTATTATTCGGCTGTCGCTACGCAAGCAACCGAGCATGCTATGGGCCATTTGTGCCAAGGAATGCGAGGGACTCCCTGCCTCCATCTCCACAGCATACTGCCACGGTGCGTCTGGGTCCTCTGTCTCCTCCTCCTCCTCTACCAGATGCTCCTGCTCCTCCACTCCTGTCCGCTGAGTGGAAAAACCACCCATTTCACTCAATAATTCCTGAGCACCAATGTCCTCCTCTACCTCCTCCTCTTCTTCCTGTCCTGCCCCCACAGGGGTCATGTGGCGTTGAGATCTGTGCGCCACGTCTACCGCACCCTGACCAGCCATTGTTAACAGCATTTGTTCCAGGACGTGCAACAGAGGAATGACGTCGTTCATCCCATAGTCCTGCCGACTCACGAATAGCGTGGCCTCCTCAAAGGGCCTGAGCAAGCGGCAGGTGTCACGCATGAGCTGCCAATGGCTGACATCTAAGTTACACAGGGGAGTACCTTTATCCGCTTGTAACATCAGGAAATCGGTGATGGCCTTTCACTGTTCGTAAAGGCGGTCTAACATATGAAGGGTTGAATTCCACCTTGTTGCAACGTCGCAGATCAGGCGATGCTGTGGAATTCCGTTCTGCCACTGCAGCTCAAGGAGGGTGTGCTTTGCGGTGTAGGAATGGCTGAAATGCATGCAAAGTTTACGTGACATTTTAAGGATGTCTTGCAGTGGGATGGTGGATTTTAGGAACCGCTTGACAACCAGATTGAACACGTGAGCCATGCATGGCGCATGGCAAAACCTTCCTTGACGCAGAGCAGACACCATGTTCTTTCCGTTGTCGGTCAACATGGTTCCGATTTTCAGTTTGCGCGGAGACAGCCATCTGTCGATTTCTCTGTTCATTACACTCAGAAGTTCCTCCCCTGTGTGACTACGTTCCCCAAGGCATACCAGGTGCAGCACAGCGTGACACCGTTGCGCCCTGCACATGTGATATGCCGGTCGGGTAATGGGACTTGGCACGGGGGTGGCGGCTGAGGACACGGCGGAAGAAGAGGCGGTAGAGGCGGACATCTTTGCTGGACCAAGGACGTGCAAACGTGGAGGCAAAAGCGGCGTGACCTGTCCAAGTTGCTGGTGCGGCTGTATCGGCACCACGTTCACCCAGTGGGCCGTAAATGACATGTACTGTCCCTGACCGTAGTTACAGCTCCACACGTCGGCGCTGCCGTGCACTTTGACAGAGACCGACATGCTCAAAGACTGGCCCACCATCTCTTCTACATGTGAATGCAGGGCTGGCACTGCCTTTTTGGCGAAGAAATGCCGGCTTGGCACTCTCCACCGCGGCTCGGCACAAGCCATCATTTCTCGGAAAGGTGCTGAGTCCACCACTTGGAAAGGGAGGGACTGCAGCACCAGCAACTTGGACAGGAGGACGTTCAGCTTCTGCACCGTCGGGTGCGTGCTCGCAAACTGTTGTCTCTTGGAAACGGATTCCAAGAAAGACTGCTGACGGAATCCGTGAAGAGGAGTAGCAGGAGAAGGAGCATCTGAACGAGCGGAAGATGCCAACGAGCGACAACTCCCCTCAGCAGAGGTGTTGGAGCCTTGACTGGCTGATAGAGGGTGATTGACGTCGGGTGACGGAGCAAGTAACGGAGCGGGTGATGGAGCGGGGGCTGGGGCAGGCAGAACCGCCGTATCTTTATCACGGTTTTCCCAGGCCACCGAATGGCGACGCTGCATATGCTGACGCAACGCTGTAGTCCCAACATTGGCCCCCTGGCCACGCTTGACTTTCTGGCCACATAGTCGACATACGGCTACGTTTACTTCCTCGGGCGGCTTGACGAAAAATTGCCACACCGCCGAGTAGGAAACTTTGCCCCCGCTACTCCTCACTGGCTGACTGCTACTTCCTCCGTGCACACCGGCACCACTACTGGCCGTGGTGGTAGGCTGCAGTGGAGCTGGTGCTCTACTCCGTGGCCGTTTGGCTCCACTGACACTGCTGCGACCCTGCTGCCTCCTGGGCAACCCACCGACTGTTTTGCTCGCTGGCAAGCTGGCACCCTCTTCTCCTGATGATGCGGAAGCAATAGCCTGATGACGACGAGGCTGCCAAGTGCGACCAGCCTCATCATCATCAATTAGGGTCTCCGCGTCACTACTAGCCCCTTTGGCTGCGTGTGGGTCAGGAGACAGACCTGTCTCTAGACCGGCTACCGAGCCACTCTCCTCGCCAGTACTTCTTCGCCTGGCTGCTGAAGAGGCGGATGTCTCCCCCCGTTCCTGACCGCCCTCTGTTAGCTCTTCCTCACTGTACAGTGGGGCTGAGCCCACAGCATGCGATACTTCGCTTGGTGAGGGAACACCAAAGGACAGGGGCAGGTCGAGGACACGTGATTTCAGTGGGCTTCCTCCCGGGCCATGCCAACTAACGGTTGTGTCTGACGTACCCACCGACCGTTGGCTGTAGGTGTCAGAGGTGACCTGGGAAGAGGAAGACGACCGAGTCAATCAATCGATGACGGCAGGGTTGTCGGTGGAGACACGACCGCTGGATGACACCGGGAGCACTGGCCTCTGGCTGCGACTAGTGCTGCCTCGACCCCTTCCTCTGCTGCCACGTCTGCTCGCTCCTGAAACATTGCCTCCTCTGCCACTCCTCTGCGTGTTGTCTGACATACTCTTTAATTCAATAAGCACCCCAAAAATAAAACTGGATTTAACTCTTTGAACGTACAATAGTGGTTGTGAAGCAGAAAGTCAGTTTATTTAGCACAATCGGTCAATTGCAGCTTGCCATTGGCTGGAAACTGTACGTTTATGTCACTGGAATGCACTAATCACCCAAAAAATATTACCGCCACCCGGCGTGTAAATGGATCTAACTCTTTGAACGTACAATAGTGGTTGTGAAGCAGAAAGTCAGTTTATTTAGCACAATCGGTCAATTGCAGCTTGCCGTTGGCTGGAAACTGTACGTTTATGTCACTGGAATGCACTAATCACCCAAAAAATATTACCGCCACCCGGCGTGTAAATGGATCTAACTCTTTGAACGTACAATAGTGGTTGTGAAGCAGAAAGTCAGTTTATTGTACACAATCGGTCAATTGCAGCTTGCCGTTGGCTGGAAACTGTACGTTTCTGTCACTGGAATGCACTAATCACCCAAAAAATATTACCGCCAGCCGGCGTGTAAATGGATCTAACTCTTTGAACGTACAATAGTGGTTGTGAAGCAGAAAGTCAGTTTATTTAGCACAATCGGTCAATTGCAGCTTGCCGTTGGCTGGAAACTGTACGTTTATGTCACTGGAATGCACTAATCACCCAAAAAATATTACCGCCACCCGGCATGTATATGGATGTAACTCTTTGAACGTACAATAGTGGTTGTGAAGCAGAAAGTCAGTTTATTTAGCACAATCGGTCAATTGCAGCTTGCCGTTGGCTGGAAACTGTACGTTTATGTCACTGGAATGCACTAATCACCCAAAAAATATTACCGCCACCCTCCGTGTATATGGATTTAACTCTTTGAACGTACAATAGTGGTTGTGAAGCAGAAAGTCAGTTTATTTAGCACAATCGGTCAATTGCAGCTTGCCGTTGGCTGGAAACTGTACGTTTATGTCACTGGAATGCACTAATCACCCAAAAAATATTACCGCCACCCGGCGTGTATATGGATTTAACTCTTTGAACGTACAATAGTGGTTGTGAAGCAGAAAGTCAGTTTATTTAGCACAATCGGTCAATTGCAGCTTGCCGTTGGCTGGAAACTGTACGTTTATGTCACTGGAATGCACTAATCACCCAAAAAATATTACCGCCACCCGGCGTGTAAATGGATCTAACTCTTTGAACGTACAATAGTGGTTGTGAAGCAGAAAGTCAGTTTATTTAGCACAATCGGTCAATTGCAGCTTGCTGTTGGCTGGAAACTGTACGTTTATGTCACTGGAATGCACTAATCACCCAAAAAATATTACCGCCACCCGGCGTGTATATGGATTTAACTCTTTGAACGTACAATAGTGGTTGTGAAGCAGAAAGTCAGTTTATTTAGCACAATCGGTCAATTGCAGCTTGCCGTTGGCTGGAAACTGTACGTTTATGTCACTGGAATGCACTAATCACCCAAAAAATATTACCGCCACCCGGCGTGTATATGGATTTAACTCTTTGAACGTACAATTGTGGTTGTGAAGCAGAAAGTCAGTTTATTTAGCACAATCGGTCAAGTGCAGCTTGCCGTTGGCTGGAAACTGTACGTTTATGTCACTGGAATGCACTAATCACCCAAAAAATATTACCGCCACCCGGCGTGTAAATGGATCTAACTCTTTGAACGTACAATAGTGGTTGTGAAGCAGAAAGTCAGTTTATTTAGCACAATCGGTCAATTGCAGCTTGCTGTTGGCTGGAAACTGTACGTTTATGTCACTGGAATGCACTAATCACCCAAAAAATATTACCGCCACCCGGCGTGTATATGGATTTAACTCTTTGAACGTACAATAGTGGTTGTGAAGCAGAAAGTCAGTTTATTTAGCACAATCGGTCAATTGCAGCTTGCCGTTGGCTGGAAACTGTACGTTTATGTCACTGGAATGCACTAATCACCCAAAAAATATTACCGCCACCCGGCGTGTATATGGATTTAACTCTTTGAACGTACAATAGTGGTTGTGAAGCAGAAAGATAGTTTATTGTACACAATCGGTCAATTGCAGCTTGCCGTTGGCTGGAAACTGTACGTTTATGTCACTGGAATGCACTAATCACCCAAAAAATATTACCGCCACCCGGCGTGTAAATGGATCTAACTCTTTGAACGTACAATAGTGGTTGTGAAGCAGAAAGTCAGTTTATTGTACACAATCGGTCAATTGCAGCTTGCCATTGGCTGGAAACTGTACGTTTATGTCACTGGAATGCACTAATCACCCAAAAAATATTACCGCCACCCGGTTTGTATATGGATTTAACTCTTTGAACGTACAATAGTGGTTGTGAAGCAGAAAGTCAGTTTATTTAGCACAATCGGTCAATTGCAGCTTGCCGTTGGCTGGAAACTGTACGTTTATGTCACTGGAATGCACTAATCACCCAAAAAATATTACCGCCACCCGGCGTGTATATGGATTTAACTCTTTGAATGTACAATAGTGGTTGTGAAGCAGAAAGTCAGTTTATTTAGCACAATCGGTCAATTGCAGCTTGCCGTTGGCTGGAAACTGTACGTTTATGTCACTGGAATGCGCTAATCACCCAAAAAATATTACCGCCACCCGGCGTGAAAATGGATCTAACTCTTTGAATGTACAATAGTGGTTGTGAAGCAGAAAGTCAGTTCATTGTACACAATCGGTCAATTGCAGCTTGCCGTTGGCTGGAAACTGTACGTTTCTGTCACTGGAATGCACTAATCACCCAAAAAATATTACCGCCAGCCGGCGTGTAAATGGATTTAACTCTTTGAACGTACAATAGTGGTTGTGAAGCAGAAAGTCAGTTTATTTAGCACAATCGGTCAATTGCAGCTTGCCGTTGGCTGGAAACTGTACGTTTATGTCACTGGAATGCACTAATCACCCAAAAAATATTACCGCCACCCGGCGTGTATATGGATTTAACTCTTTGAACGTACAATAGTGGTTGTGAAGCAGAAAGTCAGTTTATTTAGCACAATCGGTCAATTGCAGCTTGCCGTTGGCTGGAAACTGTACGTTTATGTCACTGGAATGCACTAATCACCCAAAAAATATTACCGCCACCCGGCGTGTAAATGGATCTAACTCTTTGAACGTACAATAGTGGTTGTGAAGCAGAAAGTCAGTTTATTTAGCACAATCGGTCAATTGCAGCTTGCCGTTGGCTGGAAACTGTACGTTTATGTCACTGGAATGCACTAATCACCCAAAAAATATTACCGCCACCCGGCGTGTAAATGGATCTAACTCTTTGAACGTACAATAGTGGTTGTGAAGCAGAAAGTCAGTTTATTGTACACAATCGGTCAATTGCAGCTTGCCGTTGGCTGGAAACTGTACGTTTCTGTCACTGGAATGCACTAATCACCCAAAAAATATTACCGCCAGCCGGCGTGTAAATGGATCTAACTCTTTGAACGTACAATAGTGGTTGTGAAGCAGAAAGTCAGTTTATTTAGCACAATCGGTCAATTGCAGCTTGCCGTTGGCTGGAAACTGTACGTTTATGTCACTGGAATGCACTAATCACCCAAAAAATATTACCGCCACCCGGCATGTATATGGATGTAACTCTTTGAACGTACAATAGTGGTTGTGAAGCAGAAAGTCAGTTTATTTAGCACAATCGGTCAATTGCAGCTTGCCGTTGGCTGGAAACTGTACGTTTATGTCACTGGAATGCACTAATCACCCAAAAAATATTACCGCCACCCTCCGTGTATATGGATTTAACTCTTTGAACGTACAATAGTGGTTGTGAAGCAGAAAGTCAGTTTATTTAGCACAATCGGTCAATTGCAGCTTGCCGTTGGCTGGAAACTGTACGTTTATGTCACTGGAATGCACTAATCACCCAAAAAATATTACCGCCACCCGGCGTGTATATGGATTTAACTCTTTGAACGTACAATAGTGGTTGTGAAGCAGAAAGTCAGTTTATTTAGCACAATCGGTCAATTGCAGCTTGCCGTTGGCTGGAAACTGTACGTTTATGTCACTGGAATGCACTAATCACCCAAAAAATATTACCGCCACCCGGCGTGTAAATGGATCTAACTCTTTGAACGTACAATAGTGGTTGTGAAGCAGAAAGTCAGTTTATTTAGCACAATCGGTCAATTGCAGCTTGCTGTTGGCTGGAAACTGTACGTTTATGTCACTGGAATGCACTAATCACCCAAAAAATATTACCGCCACCCGGCGTGTATATGGATTTAACTCTTTGAACGTACAATAGTGGTTGTGAAGCAGAAAGTCAGTTTATTTAGCACAATCGGTCAATTGCAGCTTGCCGTTGGCTGGAAACTGTA
This sequence comes from Staurois parvus, assembly GCF_062004578.1. NCBI lineage: Eukaryota > Metazoa > Chordata > Amphibia > Anura > Ranidae > Staurois > Staurois parvus. The sequence goes on from NW_028318340.1 coordinate 8,927,957, forward strand.
CGTTTATGTCACTGGAATGCACTAATCACCCAAAAAATATTACCGCCACCCGGCGTGTATATGGATTTAACTCTTTGAACGTACAATTGTGGTTGTGAAGCAGAAAGTCAGTTTATTTAGCACAATCGGTCAAGTGCAGCTTGCCGTTGGCTGGAAACTGTACGTTTATGTCACTGGAATGCACTAATCACCCAAAAAATATTACCGCCACCCGGCGTGTAAATGGATCTAACTCTTTGAACGTACAATAGTGGTTGTGAAGCAGAAAGTCAGTTTATTTAGCACAATCGGTCAATTGCAGCTTGCTGTTGGCTGGAAACTGTACGTTTATGTCACTGGAATGCACTAATCACCCAAAAAATATTACCGCCACCCGGCGTGTATATGGATTTAACTCTTTGAACGTACAATAGTGGTTGTGAAGCAGAAAGTCAGTTTATTTAGCACAATCGGTCAATTGCAGCTTGCCGTTGGCTGGAAACTGTACGTTTATGTCACTGGAATGCACTAATCACCCAAAAAATATTACCGCCACCCGGCGTGTATATGGATTTAACTCTTTGAACGTACAATAGTGGTTGTGAAGCAGAAAGATAGTTTATTGTACACAATCGGTCAATTGCAGCTTGCCGTTGGCTGGAAACTGTACGTTTATGTCACTGGAATGCACTAATCACCCAAAAAATATTACCGCCACCCGGCGTGTAAATGGATCTAACTCTTTGAACGTACAATAGTGGTTGTGAAGCAGAAAGTCAGTTTATTGTACACAATCGGTCAATTGCAGCTTGCCATTGGCTGGAAACTGTACGTTTATGTCACTGGAATGCACTAATCACCCAAAAAATATTACCGCCACCCGGTTTGTATATGGATTTAACTCTTTGAACGTACAATAGTGGTTGTGAAGCAGAAAGTCAGTTTATTTAGCACAATCGGTCAATTGCAGCTTGCCGTTGGCTGGAAACTGTACGTTTATGTCACTGGAATGCACTAATCACCCAAAAAATATTACCGCCACCCGGCGTGTATATGGATTTAACTCTTTGAATGTACAATAGTGGTTGTGAAGCAGAAAGTCAGTTTATTTAGCACAATCGGTCAATTGCAGCTTGCCGTTGGCTGGAAACTGTACGTTTATGTCACTGGAATGCGCTAATCACCCAAAAAATATTACCGCCACCCGGCGTGAAAATGGATCTAACTCTTTGAATGTACAATAGTGGTTGTGAAGCAGAAAGTCAGTTCATTGTACACAATCGGTCAATTGCAGCTTGCCGTTGGCTGGAAACTGTACGTTTCTGTCACTGGAATGCACTAATCACCCAAAAAATATTACCGCCAGCCGGCGTGTAAATGGATTTAACTCTTTGAACGTACAATAGTGGTTGTGAAGCAGAAAGTCAGTTTATTTAGCACAATCGGTCAATTGCAGCTTGCCGTTGGCTGGAAACTGTACGTTTATGTCACTGGAATGCACTAATCACCCAAAAAATATTACCGCCACCCGGCGTGTATATGGATTTAACTCTTTGAACGTACAATAGTGGTTGTGAAGCAGAAAGTCAGTTTATTTAGCACAATCGGTCAATTGCAGCTTGCCGTTGGCTGGAAACTGTACGTTTATGTCACTGGAATGCACTAATCACCCAAAAAATATTACCGCCACCCGGCGTGTAAATGGATCTAACTCTTTGAACGTACAATAGTGGTTGTGAAGCAGAAAGTCAGTTTATTGTACACAATCGGTCAATTGCAGCTTGCCGTTGGCTGGAAACTGTACGTTTATGTCACTGGAATGCACTAATCACCCAAAAAATATTACCGCCACCCGGCGTGTATATGGATTTAACTCTTTGAACGTACAATAGTGGTTGTGAAGCAGAAAGTCCGTTTATTTAGCACAATCGGTCAATTGCAGCTTGCCGTTGGCTGGAAACTGTACGTTTATGTCACTGGAATGCACTAATCACCCAAAAAATATTACCGCCACCCGGCGTGTAAATGGATCTAACTCTTTGAACGTACAATAGTGGTTGTGAAGCAGAAAGTCAGTTTATTGTACACAATCGGTCAATTGCAGCTTGCCGTTGGCTGGAAACTGTACGTTTATGTCACTGGAATGCACTAATCACCCAAAAAATATTACCGCCACCCGGCGTGTATATGGATTTAACTCTTTGAACGTACAATAGTGGTTGTGAAGCAGAAAGTCAGTTTATTTAGCACAATCGGTCAATTGCAGCTTGCCGTTGGCTGGATACTGTACGTTTATGTCACTGGAATGCACTAATCACCCAAAAAATATTACCGCCACCCGGCGTGTATATGGATTTAACTCTTTGAACGTACAATAGTGGTTGTGAAGCAGAAAGTCAGTTTATTTAGCACAATCGGTCAATTGCAGCTTGCCGTTGGCTGGAAACTGTACGTTTATGTCACTGGAATGCACTAATCACCCAAAAAATATTACCGCCACCCGGCGTGTATATGGATTTAACTCTTTGAACGTACAATAGTGGTTGTGAAGCAGAAAGTCAGTTTATTTAGCACAATCGGTCAATTGCAGCTTGCCGTTGGCTGGAAACTGTACGTTTATGTCACTGGAATGCACTAATCACCCAAAAAATATTACCGCCACCCGGCGTGTAAATGGATCTAACTCTTTGAACGTACAATAGTGGTTGTGAAGCAGAAAGTCAGTTTATTGTACACAATCGGTCAATTGCAGCTTGCCGTTGGCTGGAAACTGTACGTTTATGTCTTTGGAATGCACTAATCACCCAAAAAATATTACCGCCACCCGGCGTGTATATGGATTTAACTCTTTGAACGTACAATAGTGGTTGTCAAGCAGAAAGTCAGTTTATTTAGCACAATCGGTCAATTGCAGCTTGCCGTTGGCTGGAAACTGTACGTTTATGTCACTGGAATGCACTAATCACCCAAAAAATATTACCGCCACCCGGCGTGTAAATGGATCTAACTCTTTGAACGTACAATAGTGGTTGTGAAGCAGAAAGTCAGTTTATTTAGCACAATCGGTCAATTGCAGCTTGCTGTTGGCTGGAAACTGTACGTTTATGTCACTGGAATGCACTAATCACCCAAAAAATATTACCGCCACCCGGCGTGTATATGGATTTAACTCTTTGAACGTACAATAGTGGTTGTGAAGCAGAAAGTCAGTTTATTTAGCACAATCGGTCAATTGCAGCTTGCCGTTGGCTGGAAACTGTACGTTTATGTCACTGGAATGCACTAATCACCCAAAAAATATTACCGCCACCCGGCGTGTATATGGATTTAACTCTTTGAACGTACAATTGTGGTTGTGAAGCAGAAAGTCAGTTTATTTAGCACAATCGGTCAATTGCAGCTTGCCGTTGGCTGGAAACTGTACGTTTATGTCACTGGAATGCACTAATCACCCAAAAAATATTACCGCCACCCGGCGTGTATATGGATTTAACTCTTTGAACGTACAATAGTGGTTGTGAAGCAGAAAGTCAGTTTATTTAGCACAATCGGTCAATTGCAGCTTGCCGTTGGCTGGAAACTGTACGTTTATGTCACTGGAATGCACTAATCACCCAAAAAATATTACCGCCACCCGGCGTGTATATGGATTTAACTCTTTGAACGTACAATAGTGGTTGTGAAGCAGAAAGATAGTTTATTGTACACAATCGGTCAATTGTAGCTTGCCGTTGGCTGGAAACTGTACGTTTATGTCACTGGAATGCACTAATCACCCAAAAAATATTACCGCCACCCGGCGTGTAAATGGATCTAACTCTTTGAACGTACAATAGTGGTTGTGAAGCAGAAAGTCAGTTTATTGTACACAATCGGTCAATTGCAGCTTGCCATTGGCTGGAAACTGTACGTTTATGTCACTGGAATGCACTAATCACCCAAAAAATATTACCGCCACCCGGCGTGTATATGGATTTAACTCTTTGAACGTACAATAGTGGTTGTGAAGCAGAAAGTCAGTTTATTTAGCACAATCGGTCAATTGCAGCTTGCCGTTGGCTGGAAACTGTACGTTTATGTCACTGGAATGCACTAATCACCCAAAAAATATTACCGCCACCCGGCGTGTATATGGATTTAACTCTTTGAACGTACAATAGTGGTTGTGAAGCAGAAAGTCAGTTTATTTAGCACAATCGGTCAATTGCAGCTTGCCGTTGGCTGGAAACTGTACGTTTATGTCACTGGAATGCGCTAATCACCCAAAAAATATTACCGCCACCCGGCGTGTAAATGGATCTAACTCTTTGAATGTACAATAGTGGTTGTGAAGCAGAAAGTCAGTTCATTGTACACAATCGGTCAATTGCAGCTTGCGGTTGGCTGGAAACTGTACGTTTCTGTCACTGGAATGCACTAATCACCCAAAAAATATTACCGCCAGCCGGCGTGTAAATGGATCTAACTCTTTGAACGTACAATAGTGGTTGTGAAGCAGAAAGTCAGTTTATTTAGCACAATCGGTCAATTGCAGCTTGCCGTTGGCTGGAAACTGTACGTTTATGTCACTGGAATGCACTAATCACCCAAAAAATATTACCGCCACCCGGCGTGTATATGGATTTAACTCTTTGAACGTACAATAGTGGTTGTGAAGCAGAAAGTCAGTTTATTTAGCACAATCGGTCAATTGCAGCTTGCCGTTGGCTGGAAACTGTACGTTTATGTCACTGGAATGCGCTAATCACCCAAAAAATATTACCGCCACCCGGCGTGTAAATGGATCTAACTCTTTGAATGTACAATAGTGGTTGTGAAGCAGAAAGTCAGTTCATTGTACACAATCGGTCAATTGCAGCTTGCGGTTGGCTGGAAACTGTACGTTTCTGTCACTGGAATGCACTAATCACCCAAAAAATATTACCGCCAGCCGGCGTGTAAATGGATCTAACTCTTTGAACGTACAATAGTGGTTGTGAAGCAGAAAGTCAGTTTATTTAGCACAATCGGTCAATTGCAGCTTGCCGTTGGCTGGAAACTGTACGTTTATGTCACTGGAATGCACTAATCACCCAAAAAATATTACCGCCACCCGGCGTGTATATGGATTTAACTCTTTGAACGTACAATAGTGGTTGTGAAGCAGAAAGTCAGTTTATTTAGCACAATCGGTCAATTGCAGCTTGCCGTTGGCTGGAAACTGTACGTTTATGTCACTGGAATGCACTAATCACCCAAAAAATATTACCGCCACCCGGCGTGTAAATGGATCTAACTCTTTGAACGTACAATAGTGGTTGTGAAGCAGAAAGTCAGTTTATTGTACACAATCGGTCAATTGCAGCTTGCTGTTGGCTGGAAACTGTACGTTTATGTCACTGGAATGCACTAATCACCCAAAAAATATTACCGCCACCCGGCGTGTATATGGATTTAACTCTTTGAACGTACAATAGTGGTTGTGAAGCAGAAAGTCAGTTTATTTAGCACAATCGGTCAATTGCAGCTTGCCGTTGGCTGGAAACTGTACGTTTATGTCACTGGAATGCGCTAATCACCCAAAAAATATTACCGCCACCCGGCGTGTAAATGGATCTAACTCTTTGAATGTACAATAGTGGTTGTGAAGCAGAAAGTCAGTTCATTGTACACAATCGGTCAATTTCAGCTTGCGGTTGGCTGGAAACTGTACGTTTCTGTCACTGGAATGCACTAATCACCCAAAAAATATTACCGCCAGCCGGCGTGTAAATGGATCTAACTCTTTGAACGTACAATAGTGGTTGTGAAGCAGAAAGTCAGTTTATTTAGCACAATCGGTCAATTGCAGCTTGCCGTTGGCTGGAAACTGTACGTTTATGTCACTGGAATGCACTAATCACCCAAAAAATATTACCGCCACCCGGCGTGTATATTGATTTAACTCTTTGAACGTACAATAGTGGTTGTGAAGCAGAAAGTCAGTTTATTTAGCACAATCGGTCAATTGCAGCTTGCCGTTGGCTGGAAACTGTACGTTTATGTCACTGGAATGCACTAATCACCCAAAAAATATTACCGCCACCCGGCGTGTAAATGGATCTAACTCTTTGAACGTACAATAGTGGTTGTGAAGCAGAAAGTCAGTTTATTGTACACAATCGGTCAATTGCAGCTTGCGGTTGGCTGGAAACTGTACGTTTCTGTCACTGGAATGCACTAATCACCCAAAAAATATTACCGCCAGCCGGCGTGTAAATGGATCTAACTCTTTGAACGTACAATAGTGGTTGTGAAGCAGAAAGTCAGTTTATTTAGCACAATCGGTCAATTGCAGCTTGCCGTTGGCTGGAAACTGTACGTTTATGTCACTGGAATGCACTAATCACCCAAAAAATATTACCGCCACCCGGCGTGTATATGGATTTAACTCTTTGAACGTACAATAGTGGTTGTGAAGCAGAAAGTCAGTTTATTTAGCACAATCGGTCAATTGCAGCTTGCCGTTGGCTGGAAACTGTACGTTTATGTCACTGGAATGCACTAATCACCCAAAAAATATTACCGCCACCCGGCGTGTAAATGGATCTAACTCTTTGAACGTACAATAGTGGTTGTGAAGCAGAAAGTCAGTTTATTGTACACAATCGGTCAATTGCAGCTTGCTGTTGGCTGGAAACTGTACGTTTATGTCACTGGAATGCACTAATCACCCAAAAAATATTACCGCCACCCGGCGTGTATATGGATTTAACTCTTTGAACGTACAATAGTGGTTGTGAAGCAGAAAGTCAGTTTATTTAGCACAATCGGTCAATTGCAGCTTGCCGTTGGCTGGAAACTGTACGTTTATGTCACTGGAATGCGCTAATCACCCAAAAAATATTACCGCCACCCGGCGTGTAAATGGATCTAACTCTTTGAATGTACAATAGTGGTTGTGAAGCAGAAAGTCAGTTCATTGTACACAATCGGTCAATTTCAGCTTGCGGTTGGCTGGAAACTGTACGTTTCTGTCACTGGAATGCACTAATCACCCAAAAAATATTACCGCCAGCCGGCGTGTAAATGGATCTAACTCTTTGAACGTACAATAGTGGTTGTGAAGCAGAAAGTCAGTTTATTTAGCACAATCGGTCAATTGCAGCTTGCCGTTGGCTGGAAACTGTACGTTTATGTCACTGGAATGCACTAATCACCCAAAAAATATTACCGCCACCCGGCGTGTATATTGATTTAACTCTTTGAACGTACAATAGTGGTTGTGAAGCAGAAAGTCAGTTTATTTAGCACAATCGGTCAATTGCAGCTTGCCGTTGGCTGGAAACTGTACGTTTATGTCACTGGAATGCACTAATCACCCAAAAAATATTACCGCCACCCGGCGTGTAAATGGATCTAACTCTTTGAACGTACAATAGTGGTTGTGAAGCAGAAAGTCAGTTTATTGTACACAATCGGTCAATTGCAGCTTGCCGTTGGCTGGAAACTGTACGTTTATGTCACTGGAATGCACTAATCACCCAAAAAATATTACCGCCACCCGGCGTGTATATGGATTTAACTCTTTGAACGTACAATAGTGGTTGTGAAGCAGAAAGTCCGTTTATTTAGCACAATCGGTCAATTGCAGCTTGCCGTTGGCTGGAAACTGTACGTTTATGTCACTGGAATGCACTAATCACCCAAAAAATATTACCGCCACCCGGCGTGTATATGGATTTACCTCTTTGAACGTACAATAGTGGTTGTGAAGCAGAAAGTCAGTTTATTTAGCACAATCGGTCAATTGCAGCTTGCCGTTGGCTGGATACTGTACGTTTATGTCACTGGAATGCACTAATCACCCAAAAAATATTACCGCCACCCGGCGTGTATATGGATTTAACTCTTTGAACGTACAATAGTGGTTGTGAAGCAGAAAGTCAGTTTATTTAGCACAATCGGTCAATTGCAGCTTGCCGTTGGCTGGAAACTGTACGTTTATGTCACTGGAATGCACTAATCACCCAAAAAATATTACCGCCACCCGGCGTGTATATGGATTTAACTCTTTGAACGTACAATAGTGGTTGTGAAGCAGAAAGTCAGTTTATTTAGCACAATCGGTCAATTGCAGCTTGCCGTTGGCTGGAAACTGTACGTTTATGTCACTGGAATGCACTAATCACCCAAAAAATATTACCGCCACCCGGCGTGTAAATGGATCTAACTCTTTGAACGTACAATAGTGGTTGTGAAGCAGAAAGTCAGTTTATTGTACACAATCGGTCAATTGCAGCTTGCCGTTGGCTGGAAACTGTACGTTTATGTCCCTGGAATGCACTAATCACCCAAAAAATATTACCGCCACCCGGCGTGTATATGGATTTAACTCTTTGAACGTACAATAGTGGTTGTGAAGCAGAAAGTCAGTTTATTTAGCACAATCGGTCAATTGCAGCTTGCCGTTGGCTGGAAACTGTACGTTTATGTTACTGGAATGCACTAATCACCCAAAAAATATTACCGCCACCCGGCGTGTATATGGATTTAACTCTTTGAACGTACAATAGTGGTTGTGAAGCAGAAAGTCAGTTTATTTAGCACAATCGGTCAATTGCAGCTTGCCGTTGGCTGGAAACTGTACGTTTATGTCACTGGAATGCACTAATCACCCAAAAAATATTACCGCCACCCGGCGTGTAAATGGATCTAACTCTTTGAACGTACAATAGTGGTTGTGAAGCAGAAAGTCAGTTTATTTAGCACAATCGGTCAATTGCAGCTTGCCGTTGGCTGGAAACTGTACGTTTATGTCACTGGAATGCACTAATCACCCAAAAAATATTACCGCCACCCGGCGTGTAAATGGATCTAACTCTTTGAACGTACAATAGTGGTTGTGAAGCAGAAAGTCAGTTTATTGTACACAATCGGTCAATTGCAGCTTGCCGTTGGCTGGAAACTGTACGTTTATGTCACTGGAATGCACTAATCACCCAAAAAATATTACCGCCACCCGGCGTGTATATGGATTTAACTCTTTGAACGTACAATAGTGGTTGTGAAGCAGAAAGTCAGTTTATTTAGCACAATCGGTCAATTGCAGCTTGCCGTTGGCTGGATACTGTACGTTTATGTCACTGGAATGCACTAATCACCCAAAAAATATTACCGCCACCCGGCGTGTATATGGATTTAACTCTTTGAACGTACAATAGTGGTTGTGAAGCAGAAAGTCAGTTTATTTAGCACAATCGGTCAATTGCAGCTTGCCGTTGGCTGGAAACTGTACGTTTATGTCACTGGAATGCACTAATCACCCAAAAAATATTACCGCCACCCGGCGTGTATATGGATTTAACTCTTTGAACGTACAATAGTGGTTGTGAAGCAGAAAGTCAGTTTATTTAGCACAATCGGTCAATTGCAGCTTGCCGTTGGCTGGAAACTGTACGTTTATGTCACTGGAATGCACTAATCACCCAAAAAATATTACCGCCACCCGGCGTGTAAATGGATCTAACTCTTTGAACGTACAATAGTGGTTGTGAAGCAGAAAGTCAGTTTATTGTACACAATCGGTCAATTGCAGCTTGCCGTTGGCTGGAAACTGTACGTTTATGTTACTGGAATGCACTAATCACCCAAAAAATATTACCGCCACCCGGCGTGTATATGGATTTAACTCTTTGAACGTACAATAGTGGTTGTGAAGCAGAAAGTCAGTTTATTTAGCACAATCGGTCAATTGCAGCTTGCCGTTGGCTGGAAACTGTACGTTTATGTCACTGGAATGCACTAATCACCCAAAAAATATTACCGCCACCCGGCGTGTAAATGGATCTAACTCTTTGAACGTACAATAGTGGTTGTGAAGCAGAAAGTCAGTTTATTTAGCACAATCGGTCAATTGCAGCTTGCCGTTGGCTGGAAACTGTACGTTTATGTCACTGGAATGCACTAATCACCCAAAAAATATTACCGCCACCCGGCGTGTAAATGGATCTAACTCTTTGAACGTACAATAGTGGTTGTGAAGCAGAAAGTCAGTTTATTGTACACAATCGGTCAATTGCAGCTTGCCGTTGGCTGGAAACTGTACGTTTATGTCACTGGAATGCACTAATCACCCAAAAAATATTACCGCCACCCGGCGTGTATATGGATTTAACTCTTTGAACGTACAATAGTGGTTGTGAAGCAGAAAGTCAGTTTATTTAGCACAATCGGTCAATTGCAGCTTGCCGTTGGCTGGATACTGTACGTTTATGTCACTGGAATGCACTAATCACCCAAAAAATATTACCGCCACCCGGCGTGTATATGGATTTAACTCTTTGAACGTACAATAGTGGTTGTGAAGCAGAAAGTCAGTTTATTTAGCACAATCGGTCAATTGCAGCTTGCCGTTGGCTGGAAACTGTACGTTTATGTCACTGGAATGCACTAATCACCCAAAAAATATTACCGCCACCCGGCGTGTATATGGATTTAACTCTTTGAACGTACAATAGTGGTTGTGAAGCAGAAAGTCAGTTTATTTAGCACAATCGGTCAATTGCAGCTTGCCGTTGGCTGGAAACTGTACGTTTATGTCACTGGAATGCACTAATCACCCAAAAAATATTACCGCCACCCGGCGTGTAAATGGATCTAACTCTTTGAACGTACAATAGTGGTTGTGAAGCAGAAAGTCAGTTTATTGTACACAATCGGTCAATTGCAGCTTGCCGTTGGCTGGAAACTGTACGTTTATGTCCCTGGAATGCACTAATCACCCAAAAAATATTACCGCCACCCGGCGTGTATATGGATTTAACTCTTTGAACGTACAATAGTGGTTGTGAAGCAGAAAGTCAGTTTATTTAGCACAATCGGTCAATTGCAGCTTGCTGTTGGCTGGAAACTGTACGTTTATGTCACTGGAATGCACTAATCACCCAAAAAATATTACCGCCAGCCGGCGTGTAAATGGATCTAACTCTTTGAACGTACAATAGTGGTTGTGAAGCAGAAAGTCAGTTTATTGTACACAATCGGTCAATTGCAGCTTGCCGTTGGCTGGAAACTGTACGTTTCTGTCACTGGAATGCACTAATCACCCAAAAAATATTACCGCCAGCCGGCGTGTAAATGGATCTAACTCTTTGAACGTACAATAGTGGTTGTGAAACAGAAAGTCAGTTTATTTAGCACAATCGGTCAATTGCAGCTTGCCGTTGGCTGGAAACTGTACGTTTATGTCACTGGAATGCACTAATCACCCAAAAAATATTACCGCCACCCGGCGTGTATATGGATTTAACTCTTTGAACGTACAATAGTGGTTGTGAAGCAGAAAGTCAGTTTATTTAGCACAATCGGTCAATTGCAGCTTGCCGTTGGCTGGAAACTGTACGTTTATGTCACTGGAATGCACTAATCACCCAAAAAATATTACCGCCACCCGGCGTGTAAATGGATCTAACTCTTTGAACGTACAATAGTGGTTGTGAAGCAGAAAGTCAGTTTATTGTACACAATCGGTCAATTGCAGCTTGCCGTTGGCTGGAAACTGGACGTTTATGTCACTGGAATACACTAATCACCCAAAAAATATTACCGCCACCCGGCGTGTATATGGATTTAACTCTTTGAACGTACAATAGTGGTTGTGAAGCAGAAAGTCAGTTTATTTAGCACAATCGGTCAATTGCAGCTTGCCGTTGGCTGGAAACTGTACGTTTATGTCACTGGAATGCACTAATCACCCAAAAAATATTACCGCCACCCGGCGTGTATATGGATTTAACTCTTTGAACGTACAATAGTGGTTGTGAAGCAGAAAGTCAGTTTATTTAGCACAATCGGTCAATTGCAGCTTGCCGTTGGCTGGAAACTGTACGTTTATGTCACTGGAATGCACTAATCACCCAAAAAATATTACCGCCACCCGGCGTGTAAATGGATCTAACTCTTTGAACGTACAATAGTGGTTGTGAAGCAGAAAGTCAGTTTATTGTACACAATCGGTCAATTGCAGCTTGCCGTTGGCTGGAAACTGTACGTTTCTGTCACTGGAATGCACTAATCACCCAAAAAATATTACCGCCACCCGGCGTGTAAATGGATCTAACTCTTTGAACGTACAATAGTGGTTGTGAAACAGAAAGTCAGTTTATTTAGCACAATCGGTCAATTGCAGCTTGCCGTTGGCTGGAAACTGTACGTTTATGTCACTGGAATGCACTAATCACCCAAAAAATATTACCGCCACCCGGTGTGTATATGGATTTAACTCTTTGAACGTACAATAGTGGTTGTGAAGCAGAAAGTCAGTTTATTTAGCACAATCGGTCAATTGCAGCTTGCCGTTGGCTGGAAACTGTACGTTTATGTCACTGGAATGCACTAATCACCCAAAAAATATTACCGCCAGCCGGCGTGTAAATGGATCTAACTCTTTGAACGTACAATAGTGGTTGTGAAGCAGAAAGTCAGTTTATTTAGCACAATCGGTGAATTGCAGCTTGCCGTTGGCTGGAAACTGTACGTTTATGTCACTGGAATGCACTAATCACCCAAAAAATATTACCGCCACCCGGCGTGTATATGGATTTATCTCTTTGAACGTACAATAGTGGTTGTGAAGCAGAAAGTCCGTTTATTTAGCACAATTGGTCAATTGCAGCTTGCCGTTGGCTGGAAACTGTACGTTTATGTCACTGGAATGCACTAATCACCCAAAAAATATTACCGCCACCCGGCGTGTATATGGATTTAACTCTTTGAACGTACAATAGTGGTTGTGAAGCAGAAAGTCCGTTTATTTAGCACAATCGGTCAATTGCAGCTTGCCGTTGGCTGGAAACTGTACGTTTATGTCACTGGAATGCACTAATCACCCAAAAAATATTACCGCCAGCCGGCGTGTATATGGATTTAACTCTTTGAACGTACAATAGTGGTTGTGAAGCAGAAAGTCCGTTTATTTAGCACAATTGGTCAATTGCAGCTTGCCGTTGGCTGGAAACTGTACGTTTATGTCACTGGAATGCACTAATCACCCAAAAAATATTACCGCCACCCGGCGTGTATATGGATTTAACTCTTTGAACGTACAATAGTGGTTGTGAAGCAGAAAGTCCGTTTATTTAGCACAATCGGTCAATTGCAGCTTGCCGTTGGCTGGAAACTGTACGTTTATGTCACTGGAATGCACTAATCACCCAAAAAATATTACCGCCAGCCGGCGTGTAAATGGATTTAACTCTTTGAACGTACAATAGTGGTTGTGAAGCAGAAAGTCAGTTTATTTTGCACAATCGGCAAACTGCAGCACCAACTGTGCACGACAGCCACCAAAAAAAAAAATGGTGTATGTCACTTTAAATTTTCGATTCTTTGATAGCTGTGGCCCTAAGTAACGATTCTGTGTCCCTGAGTAACGATTCTGTGTCCCTGAGTAACGATTCTGTGTCCCTGAGTAACAATTCTGTGTCCCTGAGTAACGATTCTGTGTCCCTGAGTAACGATTCTGTGTCCCTGAGTAACAATTCTGTGTCCCTGAGTAACAATTCTGTGTCCCTGAGTAACGATTCTGTGGCCCTAAAGTCTCTGTGGCCCTAACTCTGTCCCTCAATACACAGAGGTTTGTCTCTCTTGAATGACCGGAGGCTAATGGAGAATTCTAAGATGGCCGCGATTTATAGCTCCACCATTACACAGTGCTGGCTGGCTGGCTGCTGATTGGCTAATGCGATCACATGTCATGATTCATGACTCATGAATGCATTATGGGTCAGCGCGCCTTGTCTGCGCGCCTTCCCAGAGATCCCCGCCCCATCTTCTCTGTCCATTTTCTCCTGTCGCCACACATGTCGCCGCCATTTTTGGGAAAATTTGATTCGTGCATCCGAAGTTTGCTAATCTTCGGATTCGTCACGAATAGAATTTTTTCAAATTTTCGGAACGAATTCCACTTCGTCATGTTCGATTCTCTGATCTCTAGTAGCTATCAGCCTGTGGCACTGCTGAGGTGTTATGGAAGACCAGGATGCTTCAATAGCAGCCTTCAGCTCTTCTGCATTGTTCGGTCTCATGTCTCTCATCTTTCTCTTGGCAATGTCTCATAGATTCTCTATGGAGTTCAGGTCAGGCGAGTTTGCAGGCCAATCAAGCACAGTAATCCCACGGTCATTAAACCAGGTTTTGGTGCCTTTGGCAGTGTGGGCAGGTGCCAAGTCCTGCTGGAAAATGAAGTCAGCAACCCCATAAAGCTCTCCTGCGGAAGGAAGCATGAAGTGCTCCAAAATATCCTGGTAGACGGCTGCGTTGACCCTGGACTTAATGAAGCACAGTGGACCAACACCAGCAGATGACATGGCTCCCCAAATCAACACAGACTGTGGAAACTTCACACTGGACTTCAAGCATCTTTCAGTGTGTGCCTCTCCATTCTTCCTCCATACTCTGGGTCCTTGGTTTCCAAATGAGATGCAAAAGTTGCTCTCATCAGAAAAGAGGACTTTGGACCACTGAGCAACAGACCAGGTCAGTTTTTCTTTAGCCCAGGTAAGACGCTACTGACATTGTTTGTTGTTCAGGAGCGGCTTGACAAGAGGAATACGACATTTGAAGCCCATGTCCAGGATCCGTCTGTGTGTGGTGGCTCTTGATGCACTGACTCCAGCCTCAGTCCACTCCTTGTGAAAGTCCCCAACACTTTTGAATGGCCTTTTCCTGACAATCCTCTCCAGGCTGTGGTCATCATTGCTGCTTGTGCACCTTTTTCTCCCACACTTTTCCCTTCCACATAACGTTCTATTAATGTGCTTTGATACAGCACTTTGGGAACATCCAACTTCTTTTGCAATTACCTTTTGAGGCTTTCCCTCTTTGTGGAGGGTGTCAATGATGATTTTCTGCATAACTGTCAGGTCAGCAGTCTTTCCCATGATTGTGATTCCTACTGAATCAGACTGAGAGACCATTTAAAGGCTCAGGAACCCTTTGCAGGTGTTATGGCTTAATTAGCTGATTAGAGTGGGACACTTTGGGGTTTATTTACTAAAGCTGGAGAGTCCAAAATCAGACTCCCTTCTGCATAGAAACCAATCAGCTTCTAACCTCAGCTTGTTCAATGAAGCTTTGGCAATGAAACCTGGAAGCTGATTGGTTTCTATGCAGAAGGGAGTCTGATTTTGGACTCTCCAGCTTTAGTAAATAAACCCCTTTGAGTCTAGAATATTGCACCTTTTAAGTTGCATTACTGAAATAAATGACCTTTTGCAAAATATTCAAATTTTTCGAGTTTCACCTGTAGATGGCAGATGCTATATGGAGATATTACTTTGGTCACAAAGTTTATTTTATTCCATTACTCTGGACATGACTGTCTCTACTTAAGATTAGAGATGAGCGAATCGAACCAGACGAACCGGAATTCGATACGAATTTCAGGAAAAATTCGATTCGCGTCGAATCCGAATATTTGCCTACTTCGGGTGCGCGAATCGGATTTTTCCCGATCAGCCGGCAAAAGTGTCCCTGCAGAGAGCTCCGCTATTTCTGACAGCTCTCTGACAGAAGGAACACATGTACAGCGGTTGAAACATTGTATCTATTTGTTTCCATTTAGGATACAGATGTTTTTATTCGGAAACAGATGTTTCAACCGCTGTACATGTGAAGGAGCTGTCAGAGAACTGTCAGAAATAGAGGAACTCTGCAGATACACTTTTTGCCGGTTTGGAATTCTTATTTTCATCCTACTTCTTCTTCTTCTTCTTCTTCTTCATCCTCATCCTCAGAAGAAGAAGAAGAGGATGAGGATGAAGAAGAAGAAGAAGAAGAAGTAGGATGAAAATAAGAATAATTCCAAGCCGGCAAAAAGTGTATCTGCAGAGCTCCTCTAAGTGTATCTGCAGAATAGAGGAGCTCTGCAGATACACTTTTTGCCGGCTTGGAATTATTCTTATTTTCATCCTACTTCTTCTTCTTCTTCTTCCTCTTCATCCTCATCCTCATCCTCTTCTTCTTCTTCTGAGGATGAGGATGAAGAAGAAGAAGTAGGATGAAAATAAGAATAATTCCAAGCCGGCAAAAAGTGTATCTGCAGAGCTCCTCTATTCTGCAGATACACTTAGAGGAGCTCTGCAGATACACTTTTTGCTGGCTTGGAATTAATCTTATTTTCATCCTACTTCTTCTTCTTCTTCTTCATCCTCATCCTCATCCTCAGAAGAAGAAGAAGAGGATGAGGATGAAGAAGAAGAAGAAGTAGGATGAAAATAAGAATAATTCCAAGCCGGCAAAAAGTGTATCTGCAGAGCTCCTCTAAGTGTATCTGCAGAATAGAGGAGCTCTGCAGATACACTTTTTGCCGGCTTGGAATTATTCTTATTTTCATCCTACTTCTTCTTCTTCTTCTTCTTCCTCTTCATCCTCATCCTCTTCTTCTTCTTCTGAGGATGAGGATGAAGAAGAAGAAGAAGAAGAAGAAGTAGGATGAAAATAAGAATAATTCCAAGCCGGCAAAAAGTGTATCTGCAGAGCTCCTCTGTTCTGCAGATACACTTAGAGGAGCTCTGCAGATACACTTTTTGCCGGCTTGGAATTCTTCTTATTTTCATCCTACTTCTTCTTCTTCTTCTTCATCCTCATCCTCATCCTCAGAAGAAGAAGAAGAGGATGAGGATGAAGAAGAAGAAGAAGAAGAAGAAGAAGTAGGATGAAAATAAGAATAATTCCAAGCCGGCAAAAAGTGTATCTGCAGAGCTCCTCTAAGTGTATCTGCAGAATAGAGGAGCTCTGCAGATACACTTTTTGCCGGCTTGGAATTATTCTTATTTTCATCCTACTTCTTCTTCTTCTTCTTCTTCCTCTTCATCCTCATCCTCTTCTTCTTCTTCTGAGGATGAGGATGAGGAAGAAGAAGAAGAAGAAGAAGAAGAAGAAGTAGGATGAAAATAAGAATAATTCCAAGCCGGCAAAAAGTGTATCTGCAGAGCTCCTCTATTCTGCAGATACACTTAGAGGAGCTCTGCAGATACACTTTTTACACATAAATGGATCCATTTATGGAAACAAATAGATACAATGTTTCAACTGCTGTATGGAGTGAATGTCCCAGAACTGTCAGAAATAGCCTATTTCTGACAGTTCTGTGACATTCACTCCATACAGCGGTTTCAACCGCTGTATGGAGTGAATGTCACAGAACTGTCAGAAATAGCCTATTTCTGACAGTTCTGTGACATTCACTCCATACAGCGGTTTCAACCGCTGTATGGAGGGAATGTCCCAGAACTGTCAGAAATAGGCTATTTCTGACAGTTCTGTGACATTCACTCCATACAGCGGTTGAAACATTGTATCTATTTGTTTCCATAAATGGATCCATTTATGGAAACAAATAGATACAATGTTTCAACCGCTGTATGGAGTGAATGTCCCAGAACTGTCAGAAATAGCCTATTTCTGACAGTTCTGTGACATTCACTCCATACAGCGGTTTCAACCGCTGTATGGAGTGAATGTCACAGAACTGTCAGAAATAGCCTAAGAAATAGCGGAGCTCTGCAGATACACTTTTTGCCGGCTTGGAATTCTCCTTCTTCTCATCCTTCTTCTTCTTCTCATCCTTCTTCTTCTTCTCATCCTTCTTCTTCTTTTCATCCTTCTCCTTCTTCTCATCCTTCTCCTTCTTCTCATCCTTCTTCTTCTTCTCATCCTTCTCCTTCTTCTCATCCTTCTTCTTCTCATCCATCTCCTTCTTCTCATCCTTCTTCTCATCCTTCTCCTTCTTCTCATCCTTCTTCTCATCCTTCTTCTCATCCTTCTCCTTCTTCTCATCCTTCTCCTTCTTCTCATCCTTCTCCTTCTCCTTCTTCTCATCCTTCTCCTTCTCCTTCTTCTCATCCTTCTCCTTCTCCATCTTCTCATCCTTCTCCTTCTTCTCATCCTTCTCCTTCTCCTTCTCCTTCTTCTCATCCTTCTCCTTCTTCTCATCCTTCTCCTTCTCCTTCTTCTCATCCTTCTCCTTCTTCTCATCCTTCTCCTTCTCCTTCTTCTCATCCTTCTCCTTCTCCATCTTCTCATCCTTCTCCTTCTCCTTCTTCTCATCCTTCTCCTTCTCCTTCTTCTCATCCTTCTCCTTCTCCTTCTTCTCATCCTTCTCCTTCTCCTTCTTCTCATCCTTCTCCTTCTCCTTCTTCTCATCCTTCTCCTTCTCCTTCTCCTTCTCCTCCTTCTCCTTCTCCTTCTTCTCATCCTTCTCCTTCTTCTCATCCTTCTCCTTCTCCTTCTTCTCATCCTTCTCCTTCTCCTTCTTCTCATCCTTCTCCTCTCCTTCTTCTCATCCTTCTCCTTCCTCATCTCCAAGGGCATTTAAATTAAAGGTACAGTGTTCTGCACTAATTTAAAGGCTCTCTGAAGCCTAGAAACCCTTTTTATAAGTTAACTTCTTCCTGAAATTCGGCGAATCAGCCGAATCGAATTTTTGAATAATTCGCTCATCTCTACTTAAGATCTTACCACTCATTTTTCTCTACAGTGCCTATTTTGGAATATTACTCATTTATGTGTGTTACACAGTCAGTAGAATTGAATTTACGCTGCTTTAGTCTCTCTCTGATCATTGTCCTGAACTGAATGTTTAGGTTTAGTATTGGGTTCCTGAATCCATCTATTATTGGTACTAATATACTTGTTATATGTAGCATTGCATTTCTGATGTTTAGCCTTATGGTAAAATTTTTTTAACACATCCCCTACATGGTGGTGTAACCTATGTGTCAGTCCTGCCTATGTACTATACCTAGTGTCATTACATTTACAGGACTTTATATTTATGACCGGTCATGACGTCTGTTTTTAACTTATTGGTTTTAGGTCATACTTTGTTGTATTGTCTTATCTTGTGGTGATGGCTAACTGAGGTATTCACCTAAATGTCTACATTTGCAATTTTTGTAATAAAGCATAATTTTTGAGGAATTTTTGAGTACCGCTTTCTGTTCATTATGTAACCGCTTTTTTGTGAATCTCTTTTCACATCCCCCCTCTTTTTGATGTTTGGTTTTTGGTTACTTGGCAGATAATATACATTTAGCGATAAATTGAATTTATGGTGCCTCTTGCCCCTTCTTTTTTATTAGTGTTGAACTACCAAGCCTTCACTTTTGCAAGATATTTTGTCATAATATTGAAGGACAAGAGAATCTTTCCCACATCCTAATAATAAGGGGCCCCCTGTATATCCTGTCCCCGCCAGTGGAATGAATTTAGGATACCCTTTATAAATCATTCCCCAAAAAAAGTAAAAAAGTAATAAAACAAATTGACACCATTACAATAACATAGTTAGATAGTTGCATGTCTGTATCAAAACCATTTACTTGCTATAACTGAGCAAAGAATCTGTACTTTTTTTCTTAGTTTCTTAGTTTTCCAACAATCTGAACAGAGAGGGTTTATTATACATCAAAACACTGTCAGATTTATGGACTAGTGGGTATGGATGAGTGAACCAGGAAAAGTTCAGTTTGTGAGAGGTTCAAACCCAGAATTAAGTCTGTGAAATGTGAAAATATTGCTAAACCAAAATGAACTCTATGATGAGCTGAATCATTCTATGTTGTCGGGATTTTTTGAAGGCTACTTTTTAAGTTAATGTTTATAAAAGGGGCATGGGTATCTGGGCACTGCCATGGGGGACATGTACCAATACAAAAAAAAAAAAGAAGCATATTCAGAGTAGAGAGTCTTTTCATGTAACCAAAAGGGCAACATTGCAAATACACACATTTTTTAAAATAATATATGTTATGGAACAGTATGAAGTGACATTTACAAAAAGAAAGGAAAAAATTCTTACCAGGCATGCAGCCAGGAATGGGAGAACAGCGAGTGTGCACCGCCCTTTCCTAAACTGGACAAGATCAGATAACGTTCAACATTATGGCAATACCGTGAAAGGGGGAACTACTATGCCTTCCCTTTTGCATGGTACTTTGTCCCAATATTGAAGGAAAGGGGCCTCTTTCCCACATCCTAATAACAAGGGAGGCCCCCATATGTCCTGTCCTCTCCAGTGGAATGAGTATAGGGTACACGTGTACCCTTTATTAATCATTCCTCAAAAAAGGTAAATGTAAACAAACTCACTGACACCATTACAATAATATAGTTAGATAGTTGAACGTTTTTATCAAAATAATTTTCTTTCAATGACTGAACAAAGAATTTGTATCTTTGCTTCAGTTGGTTTTACTTCATTTTCATATAATAGCCTTTATGTGAAACAATCTTTAGGAGAAGTCTTACGCATAAAGAACCATCATAAGCCTTCGCCTTTAGGAACAGTAACACAGAACTGAATGCTTTATTGTGTTCTTTCAGCTATTACCTATTATAGAAAAATACTTGATATCTACCAATGCACTATTTTACTGTAGTATGTGGCTAATATTTTATCTTCTTTGTTATATTACAGGATTTCATTATGATGATTTGCTACTATGTAGCATTGTGTCATTATTTATACGCACATGGAAGAAAAATAGATCTTAAATATATTTTTAAAATATTCTTCCCAAATATATTCACATACATTTGAAATAGTACAATTCTGGCCATATTCAATATATTTCAAAATATATTTCAATAAATAAATATATATATATATATATATATATATAAATATATACTGTATATTGAAATGTGTTTTTATTACAAAATATATGAAAAATATTTTTAAAAATACATTTTTAAATATACTGTATGTCTTTAAAAATACATTTAAGCTACATTTTTGGAATGCATATGCAAAAAAATATTGTAAAATAACTTTTTTATATGTTAAAAAAATTCTGAAGCATGTATTTTAAAAAAATATATTTTTACAAATATTTTTTATATATTTTGTAATATAGAATAAAAAAAAGCATTTCAACATGCAGTATATCTATCTATCTATCTATCTTGAAATATATTGAATACGGACAAAATTGTAGTATTTCAAATATATGTCAATATTCCCTCCTAGATTGTAAGCTCCAAGGAGCAGGGCCCTCCTATCCCTCTTGTATTGAACTGTACTGTTGCTCTATTGTCTCCCATTATATTGTAAAGTGCTGAGCAAACTGTTGGTGCTATATAAATCCTGTATAATAATAATATATTTGGGAAGAATATTTTTAAAATATATTTCAAATATATTTTTCTTCCACGTGGGTATGCAGAAAAAATGAAAGTCCACCTAAAGTGGAACCAGGGGCGGACTGACAGCTCATGGGGCCCCCGGGCAATAGGGGATCATGGGGCCCCTGTGTACTTGAAAAACTGAAAAAAGCCTATGAAAAAGGTACCAGGGGCATCTCATGGGGCGCCTTACTGACCCCGGGCCCTCGGGCAGTGCCCAAGTTTCCAAATGGTCAGTCCGCCTCTGAGTGGAACTGAATTAAAAAAGAAACCAGCTAGTCTTATTTGTTAGAATAGATGTTGGAGGCCTCTTCTTACATTTTTAGAAGCAACATTTTTCTTTTGATTTGCATGCCTGTGGTCCATATTCATTGTAGACTACAATGTACACTCTCGACATCTGTAAGAATGAACACAATGTGAATGACCGCCACATCAACGCCATTACCATAACCTGAATCTAGTGAAATGTTCACTGTGCATCTCTTTAGTTCAGTGGAAACATAATTCAAAGTCACATACTGTACTTACCTGCAGATTTTAAGTAAAACATTTACCATTGCATTGCATTATCCTTGAGTTTAATGGTAAACTGGTGTAGTCAGGAGAGAACTGAAAAGAATGTGCTATTGAAGTATACCTAAGCACTTAAACTGAAGTGTATTTATATGCCTTTTTCTGTTTTTCTGAAAATACTATTCATTTGATTATGACCCTGTGTTTCTCAGCTTTTCTCAGATTTTCTTAATGCATGAACAGGCAAATTGCCTTAGGTCCTATTTTTTTTTTTGAGTTCACACCACTGCACTCTGTTGGTGTGCATTGAGAAAAAGTAGGCCATGCAGTACTTCTTCACAGCAGTGTGTCGCCTTATTCTACACTGCACCAATGAATAAACATGAATGAAATGTCATTTTGTGGCATTCCAATAAACTTAAAAAACCAAACGTAAACAGCGTGATGTGCTGTAATCATCACGCCTACGGTGCACTCCACAGCGCACACCAGCAGTCTCTTTACAACAAGCCCTTAGGAAGAAAAAGTTACAGTCATATTTTATTTGTTAAAAATGAAAATAAACAATAAAAACATGATTAGAACAACACATCTAACATGTGCAAGCATTATATAGTTTGTGGTCCAGTAAACTTTTAAATTGTGTAATTTCACTGATAGTTACATATCTATTTGTATTCAGTGTAATCCGCTGAAAAATATAAAGACTCTCAGCCTTCCAATAAATAAACTCATTGTTTCTGCTGAAAATATGATATAAAACCAGCCTCCGACATGTTCCTCCTTTATTTCACTCCTCCAGCTCACAGATTCCAATAAAAATTGTGCAAACTGTCTTGTGGGGATAAATTCTGAAGCCAACACTAAGTCTGTACAGGAAGGCTGGTTGATACAAAGTACACTTAGGATCAAAAAGGCACTACCATAGGGAATATAACAAAATTTAAAGCATAACCCACCTTCAGCATCTTAGAGCTTGTCCCTGGTCACTGATATCCTTGAGCAGCCAGCTTCTGGGTATTGATTGCCGGCCACTTTCATTGGCCAGGCCACTATGATGTCACTCCGGTACATGTGGGAATTATGTAATGAGGGTGGCAGATATCTGGGGTCCCCCTATTTTAAAGTGTAGATATTTGCCAGCACACCCTGAATCTTCAGGTTGGACTCAAATATCTGCACTGCAGCATGTATGATTCTAGGAATGTTTGCGATGGGAATATCGACGGACTCCTATGTTAAAGGGAACTTCCAGATTCTGATGACTCTACCCCTTCACATCCACATTACCAGGGATGTGTAGAGGGCCCCAGAGGGTGCCTCTAGCAAGGTTCCTTCTCCATGTTGAGGACATGTAGCCTGATTCAAGAAGGGGCATATGAGGCAGTGTATTTACCGTGAGGCAAACAAGGTGTTTGCCTAGGGTGGCAATTGTTAGGGTGGCAGCAACGCCACCGATACTCCTGTAGGTGGCCCAGACAGCAGGAGGATTGGTGTGGTAGGGGAGGGCAGTTGAGAATGATGCCCTGTGTATCTCTCCCTACAGCAGTTGAAAGCCGGTTTCTCCCCCTCTCATGCACGCCGGCTTTCTGCTGCTGGAGGGAAAAACAGACCTGGCCGGATCGAGGGGGTGGCTTGGTCTTCCTGAGTGGCCACTGAGCTCCTTCCCCCGGCAACACAGTCAGAGATGGGACCAGGGGAAAGCCTGGAGCAGGGAGAGGAGATGTGGTGGAGAAGAGAGAGACAGGAGGAGATGAGCTGTATTGTGTTCTCTGGGCTCTCCCTCCTGTCATCTATGCAGCACATGAGACATGATCACTGCTAGATTGTATGGGACTGCACACACACTATGATTACCACCCCCTACCCACATTCCATACTGCCCAGAGATGATCAGCCCTTGGAGGAGGTAGGGGGTGGAAATCATACTGTGTGTGCGTGTGTACAGTCCCATATGATCCATCGGTGATCCTGTCTCATGTGCTGCAAGGACAACAGGAGGGAGAGCACAGAGAACACAACACAGCTCACCTCCTTCTGGCTCTTTCCTCTCCACATTTTCTAGGAACTGTAATGTGTAAAGTGTAATTTTTTGGAGGGTATTTGCTAGGAGGAATGGGGGGAAGAGAGAGAGAGAGGAAAAAAAGAAATCTTGTATACCTACACACACTCATTGAACTCCCTCTCTCATTGGGGGGGGGGGGGGCACACCAATTTTTGTGTTGTCTAGGGCAGCACAAAACCTAAATATACCACTGGGCATATGCATGTGTGCTGCATGCCCTTCTGGGCCAGCCAGGGCAGGGGCATGTTCAGATAAAGACCCGGTATTGATTTTTGTTTTTTCCCTGCTGCTTTTTTCATGGGTGCTCTTTAAATACCATAAGAGGCCTTCACTTAGAATAAGGGACTGGTAAGTGTGCATGCGCACGGCATCGGGAATGGACATGCCCTGACTGCTCTCCACACGCCCCGACCTTCTCTGCTATAATTAGCACTTTGGGGTGCAGGGCGAAGCCTGGTGCAGGCACAGACAGCTGGGGAAGGCCACACCCACCACAGCAGCCAGAGTGCCAGTCTCCCTTATATATACAGCAACCTCCGATGGCCAAGATGGTGCCGGTATAGCAGCCTGTGCCACGAAGCAGCCCGCCACCACAGCAAACTACGCTTCCTGCGGAGCTGACAAATCCAGGGGAAGATGCTGCGCGGGACCCTTTTTCTTCCCAGTCCCAGGATGAGCAATTACCATCTTCCCCAGGTGAGATGCCTCAATTCTCTCCCTCCTCTGCTTCTCTGGGAGAGACATAGATGAGGATGTCTCTTCACCTGTTTAATCTGTGGGCAAGAACATGGCTGAGCTGGCCGAGAAAGCCTTAAACCAAACTAGCTCTGTGACTGACCACCTGATCTGACCTGATTCCAGATCTTTCCTTGCATCAATTAGAATTAGATCATTTTTATCGAGCCCTGACGGCTCCAAGGCCTGACAGCTTGCCTAGAGATGTGATCGTTAAACCACACTTTTATAGGATTAAGGAGAAAATCATGATGGCTGCTAGATCCAGAGGGGATATAGTTTTACTAATATTTGCCATCCAAATATTTACTGACATTTCCAAACTGACCATCCAAAAGAGACGTTCCCTAAAACTTCTACTCTCCCATCTGACAAACTGTCAAATGAAATATCACTGGGGTTTCCCATTTCGCCTTTCCTTTATGTACAAAGGGAAGGTGCACTCCTTTACTAGCCTCCAGGATGGCGAAGAAGTGTTACTAGGACTTGGCCTGCTTTCACACGTATCCCCATACATGCCGACTTCGTCATCACCATCTAGATCGATTTCACCTTTGTGGTCTCAACCTCAACGACCAGCATCGAGAAAGTCCCTTTCGCACATTTGAAAATTTCCAAGGTTGCAACTTCTAC
This sequence comes from Staurois parvus, assembly GCF_062004578.1. NCBI lineage: Eukaryota > Metazoa > Chordata > Amphibia > Anura > Ranidae > Staurois > Staurois parvus. The sequence goes on from NW_028318340.1 coordinate 8,953,032, forward strand.
GCTCCATCTCCTGGTGACAAAACCAGCATGACAGCCTCTGGCTTCCTCACCTTACCTGATTGGAACACCCGCTGAGTGTCTTCCTCACCTAGCGGAACCTCAATGCAAAGGATTACTACATAAGTCTACAGGCCTAAGCTTTGCACTAGTAGAGACACATATTATCCCACTACCCCTTCTCCCTTTCCCTTCCTCCCCCTCTTGCCTTTCCCACCTCCCTCCCCTCCCCCCTTCCTCCTCATGGTAGTAGGTCTGTTACTTGTTCTAATTTACTTTAACCTCAGCTATTTCTGACAGTTGGTATTATATTTACTGAAGAAGGAAAGACAACTCAGCAAGCGCTCAATATAAATAAGCAACTATGCACAGTAAAGGAAACCATAAACCTTCCAAGTGACGTATAAAAGTAAAATAAGTGCAGCGCTAAACATAAAATATGAATAGTCCTCAATATATAATACAAAACACATGTATATGATAAAAGTTCATAATGAGTATATAGAGCTCTGTGTGACTTCAAATATCTCAATTCATCACTCCTTCAAGGAATAGGTGAGAGGCAAGGTACGGATAAAGTGCGCACTCACCGGACGCGCAATGGTTTTGCGCAATGTATAGTAAAATGGAGGTCTGCCAATGGGTCCCTCTCAGGATAGGAATGAAATCGACCCGGGATAGGTGGATGTCATCAGGAATATTCAACCGGAGATCCCCTTTAAGGACACGGGTGCAGCCTCTTCAATATGGTTAGGTGGTCACCAGGGGGAGCTCTGGGGGATTAGGTGAGCAGTAAAGAGCAAAAGATGGAAATGCCCATAGTGTAGTATACTTAAAAAAGTTTAATGAAAAGATATGAACAGTAGTATAAAAGGATTTCCACATACATGCAGATGCCAAGCATGTAACAAAATGCCATAGGATAAACAGCAGCAGTAAATAATGACAGCTATACAGCTGCTATGAGCACTAGCCAGCTGGTTAATAATGGAGGCTGCCAAACCTCCATGATCCGGCAGCGTGACGCCAGGGCTCACAGGCTCCTCCAAGACGTGTTTCGTACACATGTACGTCTTCAGTTGGGGGTTTGCCATGCAGCTTGACGTCTGGTGTGTTCTATTTATAATGTAAAAAATCAGAAAAGAATACCATTACCGCAACAAATGGTGCTCAGAGAGAAACATAAATATGCAACAATCTCATACAGAATAGGGTGGGGTGTAGATATAGAAGAAAATAGCTCCAATAATAGCAAATGTGTTCTAATATTATTATAAAATCTCCAAAACGTAAGACACTAAGATGAAAATATATATCCCATTAAAATTGATAAGAACGGTGTATTCCGGATATAAAACATGTCCGACTGATATAGAAGCAGATAACCATTCAGGTTTTTCCGGAATAACGGTAGATAATATTGGATCTCCTTGTAATATGTTCCAGTTCTTTCTAATGATTTTACTGATGGTTTTGTACTGTACCGAAAAGGAGGTAATGAATGGGCAAAATCTCTCGGTTTTCTGTGTATTGGATGTGGACAACATCAGGTCTCTGTTTAGGCCAGCCACCAACTCCATGTCTGTATCCAATTTTGCTTCATCATATCCTTTCTCGGAAAATCTCTTTTTCAGTATCATGGCTTTGTTACGATAAGTATTCAGATCAGTGCAATTTCTACGTACCCTCAAGAATTGGCCTTTAGATATATTCGCAAGCCAGGAGGGATGGTGGCAGCTGTCTGTAGAAATATAACTGTTCCTATCGGTCTCCTTGAAAAAGGTTTCTGTAGTTATGCGTCCTCCCGAAATTAAGTGTAACATCTAATAAGTGGATCTCAATAATACTGTATGTGTATGTCAATTTAATATTTAGATTATTATTGTGTAAAGTGCCAAAGAAATTTATAAGTGCATCCTCTTCACCCTGCCAGAGGAGGAGGATATCGTCAATATATCGCCTGTAGAAAATGAGTTCAGGCCAATCACAGGCATAGATTATATCCTCCTCCCACCTGGCCATAAATAAATTGGCTCCCATCACAACTCCTTTAATCTGTAGGTAATACTTTTTGTTAAACCAAAATTCGTTTTTATGCATTGCGAAATTTAAAAGTTCTAAAGTGAAATTCTTGTGTTGCTGGGAAATGTGGTGTACTTCATTAAGGTAAAAATTGACCGCCTGCATTCCATCTCTGTGGTCTATATTGCTATATAGAGATGAAACATCTGCAGTAACCATAAAAGTTTGTTGGGCTGGATTCCACTGGAGATTTTTGATATTGTTCAATACTTGCTTAGTATCTTTTAGATAAGAAGGCGGGGTGCAAACAAGGGATTGTAGAAAGAAATCTATATATTCACCTATTCTGTCACAAAGTGACCCTCTGCCAGGTGGTTTGATGGGATCCATGTGGATTTTTGGCAAACAATAAAGAATGGGCAGTTTGGGTGCTCTAGGGACTAAGAACTCTTTTTCTTTCTTAGTGATAATGTGATTATCAAAACCCCTATTTACAATATCTTTCAGCGATTTTTTAAAATTAAAAAGTGGATTTTTGGGTAAAATGGTATAAGTTTCCTTATCATCTAAAATATTTAAAACTATAACAGTGTGACTGTAATGGTGTGACACACTCCAATCTGAAAAACGCCTCTCTTTTTAATATCCCCTCCCCCCCCAGTCCCAATCTTATATTAATGTTTTAAAAGATATGGTTTTAAAGGACATGGAAGCAGTCAAACCTAAAAAAAATGCATAATCAAAGTAGCATTGAATTAGGTCTTGTCCCTACTGGACAAGAAAAATTTGGTCATTAGACCCACAGATAGGGGAGGAGGGGTAGTGTTTCTTAACACAAAGGATTATATGGCGGAAGTTTTAAATATTTTGGATGATAAGGAAACTTATACCATTTTACCCATTTTCTCTCAAGATGCAAAAAGAGGAATCTCATACCACAAGGCCTCCGGATTACAAATCCTTGCTTAAATACAATCAACTCTCCTTATGCAGAAGGACTTTGCAGACGCACCAGCGAGAGATTAAGGAATCACCTCATTCACAAACTGTATGGAAAAAAGGGTAACTATCCGGATACAAAAGCAGTCTTTGTTTGAAACCCTAACATCATTGGACCCTACCAACATTAACCAAATCAAGAATGAATTGGAAACTTTACAAAGACAAACACAAAAACTTGCCATGAATGGCAACCAAAAAAAACTTCAGAAGCTGCACCAAGAGCAGACCTTTTGGATACAACCTAAACATAAAAGCAACCCAACATCTATACCTCCTACTATCAGTGACCTGGAATCTAATCCGGAATCCCAAGGGATCCCTTGTGTAAATGCTGACCTGAGTGAAAAATGTGGATATAACAGAGGAACTTGGAATCATCAACTTGTCAAATCATAAACTTTCTGAACAAGAATTAACCATCCTCTCCAAAGGCCTTACATTCTGCCCAACCACCAAATTAGATCATTTACAATTATTGTCAGATATGGAGGATTTCTTCAGGAGACTAAGGCTCAAAGAATATTTCCACAATAATGAAAGGAATCCTAGGACAATGGAGTGCTACACAAAGAAAAAGAACAGCTGCTTCACACCTCCACAAGGACGCAACCCCAAACTGGACACCTATATTGATAGCTTCAGATTGCGAGCTACATCCCTGATATCCACTCAGCAAAAGAAAATTCTGTACAATCTTTCACCACTAGAGCGAAGGGCTATACACGATTTGCGCAATAATCAGGCCATCACCATCAAACCAGCGGATAAAGGGGGAGCAGTTGTTGTGATGGATACAAACAAATACCTACAAGAAGGCCAGAGGCAACTGGAAAATGCCATCTACTATAAAAAACTGGATTATGATCCGACCCAGGACTTTACAAAGCAATTAAAAGGTCTCATTAAAACACTTCCAGCCCACCTACATTCAGAACTTATAAATGCGATTCCGGATCATCCAGAAATCGGGGACTTCTACATGCTGCCCAAAGTCCACAAGTCAGGAAATCCAGGTAGACCCATCATAACAGGTATGAATACACTCACCGAACAAATCTCAGGCTTTGTAGAAGGAATTTTAAAACCGTTAGTCAAGAATACTACTAGTTTCCTGCAAGACACAACTGACTTTCTGAACAAGATCAACAACATCCAGCAATTACTATCTAATACACTTCTAGTGACTATGGATGTAGTATCCCTGTATAGTAATATCCCTCACAAGTATGGATTAGCTGCATGTCACAGATCTTTATCATCCTCACCAAACCACAAATACACTGCTGAGGATGTTACACAGCTCATTGAATTCATACTTACACACAACTACTTTGCCTTCAGTAAAGACATCTATCTTCAATGTATGGGTAATGCAATGGGAAGTAAAATGGCACCCCAATATGCCAATTTTTTTATGGCTGACCTGGAGGAAAAATTCCTGAACAGCTTGGAACAAAAAACATACAGATACTATCGCTATATTGATGATATTTTCATCATATGGACAGAAGGTGAAGAATACCTAAAACAATTTTACTCATTGATCAACACTTTTCATCCATCAATCAAACTAAAAATGGAATACTCAAACACACATGTCAACTTCCTAGACACCTCAGTATACATCAGGGATGATACGCTTTACACCTCAATATACAGGAAACCCACTGACAGATGCAACTACCTCCACCGTTCTAGCTTCCACCCCCAACACACGAAACGTGCCATCATACACAGTCAGGCCATTAGATACCACCGAATATGTTCTGACCCAAGAGACAGAGATACAAATCTCGGGACACTAGCAGACGCCTTCCATAAGAAAGGTTACAAGGACAAAACTATCAACACCAGCATAAACACAGCCTTGAGAATACGAAGGGAAAACCTACTTCAGTACAAAGAGAAAAAAACAAACAACCGTGTACCTCTAGTAGCCACATACAACCCAGCACTAGAAGGGATAAGCAAAATAATCAAAGATTTACAACCCATCATAACAGAGGATAGAACTCTGAAAGAAATATTCCAGCAACCACCAAATACTAGCCTTTAGACAACCCCCAACCTCAGAAATAAACTAATCAGTAGGAAACTTCCTTCTGATCAAGATGTCACAAATAATGGAAGCAAACCCTGCAATAGAAAACGCTGCAAACTGTGCAACCAAATCAATCCATCAAAAAGTGTCAGACACTCAAAAGGGATCTTCAGTATTTCCGGATCATACAGCTGCACCTCCAGTAATGTTGTGTACCTTATCCAGTGCAGAAAATGCAGCAAAGGATCTTATGTTGGCGAAACAGGACAGAAGTTGCAAACAAGGATGAATTTGCACAGACATACCATCAAGGAACATAAAGAAGATGACCTCTGCACACCTGTGGGACACCATTTCGCACAACCAGGCCACACAATGGGAGACCTCAATATTTTAGTTCTTAAAGGAAATTTCAAATTTATTCAGGAAAGAAAAACTTTTGAACTAAGAATGATAATATCTATTTGACACAAGAGATAACGGCCTGAATTTGGACATGGGATTCCTCAACCATTATCCAACAGTTTTATCACCTCAAGCATGACTGCCTCTGTGTGAGTGTAGTATTCCCCCCTCCCCCCTCGCTTTTGCTGTCTCTTATCTCTAGCCTCTTTTTGCTTTTTTTTAATCCCTTCTAATATTCTGCTGAAACTTTGTGATTTGTATTTGTATAGTACTGCTTGGACCTGAAGAAGGGGACATACCCCGAAAGCTTGTCCTCAAAATTGTATGTTAGTGCAAATAAAAAAAGTATCACGGACAGTACTCAATTGTTTCTGTCGCAAATGCACTAATACGGCTACAATCACCTCAAGCACCATTTTACCCAAAAATCCACTTTTTAATTTTAAAAAAATTGCTGAAAGAGATTGTAAATAGGGGTTTTGATAATCACATTATCACTAAGAAAGAAAAAGAGTTCTTAGTCCCTAGAGCACCCAAACTCCCCATTATTACATTATTACATTACATTACATTGAGTTTATATAGCGCCAAAGGGTTTGCTCAGCGCTGTACAATAGAGGGGGGGACAATACATGAAACATTACAGCAGCTACGAACAGCACACGAGGGGTAAGAGGGCCCTACTCTTTCGAGCTTACAATCTGGGAGGGAGGGGGTAGTGGTACAGGAGGAAGTGGCTGTGGGGGATGGAGTGGTAGGAGGAATGAAGGAGAGCAGCAGTTAGGTGAGGGTGGGGTAGGCTTCCCTGAAGAGGTGGGTTTTCAGGGAGCGCCTGAAGGTGAGGAGGGAAGGTGACAGTCTGATGGATTGGGGTAGTGAGTTCCAGAGGATGGGGGAGGACCTGGAGAAGTCTTGCAGACGTGCGTGTGAGGAGGAGACCAGGGAGCAAGATAGAAGGAGGTCCTGTGAAGAGCGAAGGGTACGGGTAGGGTGGTACTTGGGAATCAGGTCGGTGAGGTAGTTAGGGGCAGTGTTGTGAATGGCTTTGTAGGTCAGAGTGAGTAGTTTGAATTTGATGCGTTGGGCGATAGGGAGCCAGTGGAGGGAGAGGCAGAGGGGGGTGGCAGAGGTGGAGCGGCTGGTGAGGTGGATGAGTCTGGCAGCTGAGTTCAGGATGGTCTGAAGCGGGGAGAGTTTGCACTGGGGTAGGCCGGTGAGGAGGGAGTTGCAGTAGTCGAGGCGTGAGATAATCAGGGAGTGCACAAGTAGTTTAGCGGTATCTGGGGTAAGGAAGGTGCGTATTTTGGCGATATTGCGGAGGTGGAGCCTGCATGTGTTTGTCAGTGATTTGACATGAGGTTGGAAGGAGAGGTTAGAGTCCAGAATGACCCCAAGGACTTTGGCTTGCGGGGCGGGATTGATGGTGGTGATGTTAGTAGTGATGGATAGGATGGGGGGGGGGCGCGGGCAGGAGGGAAGACGAGAAGCTCGGTTTTGGAGAGGTTGAGTTTGAGGAAATGGAGCGACATCCAGTCAGAGATGTCGTTTAGGAGGTGAGTGATGCGGGCGGAGAAAGTGGAGGTGAGGTGAGGGGTGGAGAGGTAAATTTGAGTGTCATCAGCATAGAGATGGTAGTTGAAGCCGTGGGAGTGTATGAGTTTGCCAAGGGAGGAGGTGTAGATGGAGAAGAGAAGGGGTCCAAGGACAGAGCCCTGGGGGACCCCAACAGAGAGGGGGAGGGAAGGGGAGGTGGCATCATTGTAGGAAACGCTGAAGGAGCGTCGGGATAGGTAAGAGGAGAACCAGGAGAGAGCGGTGTCTCTGATGCCAAGGGAGAATAGTTTATTAAGGAGGAGGGAGTGGTCAACTGTGTCGAAGGCCGCGGAGAGGTCCAGGAGGAGGAGGACAGAGTAGTCGCCTTTGGCTTTGGCGGTAAGTAGGTCGTTGGTGATTTTGAGGAGGGCGGTTTCGGTGGAGTGTAGGGGACGGAAGCCGGACTGTAGTGGATCAAGGAGGTTGTTGTCAGTTAGGTGGGCGCTTAGGCGGTTGTAGACTAAGCGCTCCAGGAGTTTGGAAGTGAGTGGCAGCAGGGAGATGGGTCTGAGGTTGTTTGGGTCAGAGGGGTCCAGGGAGGGCTTTTTGAGTATGGGGGTGATGTGCGCATGCTTTAGGGGGGAGGGGAATACGCTGGTAGAGAGGGAGAGATTGAAGATGTGGGTGAGGGAGCAGATGAGGGAAGAGGGGGGTGACTGGAGGAGTCGAGAGGGGATAGGGTCTAGGGGGCAGGTAGTGAGGCGGGCTTCAGAGAAGACCCTGGTGACTTCCTCAGTGGTAGCGGGGCTGAAGGAGTGCAGAGCTGGTGGGGTTACGGTAAGCGGGGTCTTGGGTGTGGAGGGGGGCAGTGCGGTTGCGAGGTCAGAGGAGGGAAGAGATGAGGGGGAGATAGGGGGGGGGAGGCTAGGTGGGGAGGTAGATTGCGAGTTGACTATGTCCTGACGGATAGCATCAATTTTATTGTGGAAATGAGTGGCAATCTCGTGGGCGGTGAGTGAGGTACTGAGTGGAGGAGGGGGGGGAGAGAGCAGGGAGTTGAAGGTGGAGAAGAGTCGGCGAGGGCAGGAGGAGAGGGTGTTAATCAGGTTTATGAAGTAAGCCTGCTTGGCGGCGTGGAGGGAGGAGGTGTAAGTGAGGAAGGCAGATTTGTAGAGGGAGAATGAACGGGGGGACCTGGTTTTGCGCCATAGTCTCTCCAGCGCACGACTGCGACGTTTGAGGCATTTAGTGTGGTCGTTCTGCCATGGTTGGAGCGGTCTGGGTTTGATGTAGCGTGTGGTTAGGGGTGCCAGAGAGTCTAGGGTAGCTGATAGTGAGTCGTTGTACGTGTTAGTGGCTAGGTCAGGACAAGACAGTGGAAGGATGCTGTCGTGTAGGCGGTCGGCAGCTGAGTGGAGGGGGGCCGGGTTCAGGTTGCGAAGGTTGCGGCTGGTGATGGTTTTGCGCTCTGGGGGGGGGGAGTTAGGGGAAGGGGAGATGGAGAACGTGAGGAGGTGGTGGTCGGAGAGAGGGAAGGGGGTGTTAGAGAACTGGTTGAGGGTACAGAGGTGGGAGAAGACGAGGTCCAGGGTGTTCCCAATGATGTGGGTGGAGGATTGAGTGTGCTGTGTGAGCGCGAAGGAGGAGGTTAGGTGGAGGAATTGGGAAGTAGCCGGGCTGTTGTCATTGATGGGGATATTGAAGTCCCCGAGGATGATGGTTGGTAGCTCAGAGGAGAGGAAGAAGGGAAGCCAGGCAGCGAAGTCATCCAGGAAGCGGGGTATGGATCCGGGAGGCCTGTAGATCACTGCGATCCACAAGGACCCCGTCAAACCACCTGGCAGACCCATCGTGAGTGGCATAGGGTCACTTTGTGACAGAATAGGTGAATATATAGATTTTTACAGCCCCTTGTTTGCACCACGCCTTCTTATCTAAAAGATACTAAGCAAGTATTGAACAATATCAAAAATCTCCAGTGGAATCCAGCCCAACAAACTTTTATGGTTACTGCAGATGTTCATCTCTATATAGCAATATAGACCACAGAGATGGAATGCAGGCGGTCAATTTTTACCTTAATGAAGTGCACCACATTTCCCAGCAACACAAGAATTTCATTTTAGAACTTTTAAATTTCGCAATGCATAAAAACTATGTTTGGTTTAACAAAAAGTATTGCCTACAGATTAAAGGAGTTGCGATGGCAGCTAAGTTCGCTCTCAGCCTGGCCAATTTATTTATGGCCAGGTGGGAGGAGGATATAATCTATGCCTGTGATTGGCCAGACCTCATTTTCTACAGGTGATATATTGACTATATCCTCCTCCTCTGGCAGGGTGAAGAGGATGCACTTATAAATTTCTTTGGCACTTTAAACAATAATGATTTAAATATTAAACTGACATACACATACAGTACCAATAAGATCCACTTATTAGATGTTACACTTAATTTCGGGAGGACGCATAACTACAGAAGCCTTTTTCGAGGAGACCGATAGGAACAGTTATATTTCTACAGACAGCTGCCACCATCCCTCCTGGCTAACAAATATACCTAAAGGCCAATTCTTGAGGGTACGTAGAAATTGCACTGATCTGAATACTTATCGTAACAAAGCCCTGAAACTGAAAAAGAGATTTTCTGAGAAAGGATATGATGAAGCAAAACTGGATACAGACATGGAGTTGGTGGCTGGCCTAAACAGAGACCTGATGTTGTCCACATCCAATACACAGAAAACCGAGAGATTTTGCCCATTCATTACCTCCTTTTTGGTACAATACAAAACCATCAGTAAAATCATTAGAAAGAACTGGAACATATTACAAGGAGAACTGGAAGAACCTATGACATACCTACCTACATTACTTGCAATAGTCGTTACGTGGTGTACCTGTTAGAATGTCCCTGTCAAAAACAGTATGTGGAAAGGACTACGAGAAGACTTAGGGATAGATGTCGAGAACATGTATATAACATCAAGAGAGGATTCAGAGAACACTCTCTGTCAAAACACCTACAGGTATCACCACTGCAGGGATCCATCATCTTTAAGGTTCGTAGGTATAGATATCATAGAGAATCACTGGAGAGGATCGAATAAGAAAAGGCTTGTGGCACAAGTGGATATATAACATGAAATCGTTAGCACCTATGGGTCACAATATTGATGTTGACATCAACTGTTTCATTGATAATAGTTGAACATAGATTCCCTGTGACCCCACGTAATTTTATTATATCCAATTTTTAGCCAATATATATATTTTTTTAGTTATTACTGCCTATTTTATTATATATTGGTATGATATGTTTTACCTCTTGAGTATCCTTCCACTCTTTGTTATTTTTAGAATTTTATATAGGACTTTTTTGATACTTTTATTTCATTTTATTTTTTCATGGTTATCTGCTTCTATACCATTCGGACATGTTTTATATCCAGAATACACCGTTCTTATCAATTTTAATGGGATATATATTTTCATCTTAGTGTCTTACATTTTAGAGATTTTATAATAATATTATAACACATTTGCTATTATTGGAGCTATTTGCTTCTATATCTACACCGCACCCTATTCTGTATGAGATTGTTGCATATTTATGTTTCTCTCTGAGCACCATTTGTTGCGGTAATGGTATTTTTTTGATTGCATGTTTTAATATTGTGATGTCTTTTTCATATGTATCTGATTCTATAATGATTTTAATAACAGATGCACGTGTTTTTATATATGTTTTTTATATATATATATATATATATATATATATATATTTCATATATATTTTATATATATATTTTTTATATACAGGTGAAACTCGAAAAATTAGAATATCATGCAAAAGTTCATTAAGTGTTCTTGCATGGCAAGACCACTTACTGTTATCTCACATATATATTCTTATTATTGTAGCCAAATTTACCACCCTAACTCCTCCCACAGTTTTTACACTACATAGACAGTAATATACGGAAACGTGCAGATTGTTCCCGATTGGTGTGCTATTACTTTGTGGAACGTTTCGCCGAATGGTTCACGAAATATCGGCATTTTTGTGGTGAAATTGGTCCCATAGGAATGAATGGCGGAATGTTCAAAACTAGAGTGGGAGCTGACAAAAGCTAGAGTGTGAGCTAAAAAATCAGGACATGATTTCTAAACTGCCATCACTCCCTCATTGTCAAGCCCACCTACACAAATCTTATATCAAAACGTTCAGCTAACCCTGCTGCCACTAAAAATGTTAATGGCTAAGCCATAGTCCTGATAGTTTTCACAATATGACCATTTGTTTGCAACTCACGCCTCCCATTGACATTCATTGAAACTCCACTCTAGCCACCTCAAATTTGAAGGGCAATTTCTAAACTGCAACTGTGCCTTCATTTTTAATATTTCAGAGACATACTATGCATCACAATGTAGGTATGGGTCTTGTGATTCTCACAATATAAAGCTCTTCAGTGTAGGATTTATAATTTTTAAACTACAACCGTTTGAAGATGGCAACCACCAGTGAAGTGAGCAAGTTGGAGCAGTTTGTTTTTAACCGCTCTTCTCTGCCCTTGCTGTAGAGTGAGTTGCCATAGGAACACAGGTGTGTGAGCAGGCAGCAGAGTGACAAAAGCTAGAGTGTGAGCTGAAAAATAAAAGTTGAAATGCATTTCTCACTCTATCAAGCTTGCCATGTGCACTTTTTAAATTTGATCAATCAAATTTGTAAAGTTCAAATTCATTGCACTGTGAATGTTTACATGTTATGTGCAATTAAACCATGGCAACATCTAATGTTTGTGTAGTATTATGTTCAGCAGACTGTGTTCTTCTATTGTTGTGACTTAGATGACGTTCAGAGCACATTTTATGCCCAATTCATGCAAACCTCCACGTAATCCCAAGGGGTTCACATACTTTTTCTTGCAACTGTACATGTGTTTTGTATTGTATATTGAGGACTATTCATATTTTATGTTTAGCGATGCACTTATTTTACTTTTTTACTTGTATTGTATTTACTACTACCTTGTTACTTAGTCCAGTCCATAGTTCATTAATGCAAATGATACTATAATATTGGATTTTCCTGGTTTCATGGGGCTGTCCTCCTCACCCCAACTTTTTTTTATCAATGGCACTCTTTCTCAAAGGAAGAGTCAGGGCAAAATCACATGCCACTCTAGGTAACTTTGCCACACTCTCTAGGGAGGGTGTCAAATTCACAGGATAATAGGGCACTGGCCCCCTCAACCAGTTACTGGTTTGTTTGGATTACGTATTGCACGAGTTATCTGTCTTGACCTTGAGCATAAGCAGGCAAGGACTGTATTTTTGTTTTATCTGTTTGATACTCCTAATTCTTCTTCTTTTTTTAGTTGCTTTTCTGTACAGGTACGCATTCCTCTCTTTGACAACTGCATTCGGGAGGTGGTGGGATCCCTCAGTCGAGGTTCAGTGGGATCCTTCAACAGGCGAGTACAATCTGCTGAACCATTATGTCTTCCACAACTCCCTCTAAATTTAGAATTTTGACCCACAACATACAGAGCTTCAACTCCCAGATGAAGCGAACCATGGCCTTCCAATATTACCTCAAACTGGGAATTGACGTCCTGTTACTTCAGGAGACACACTTTTCTCAAGCTTCCCACCAGAAGTATCTTCATGCTAAATATCCCCACTTCTATCTGTCAAACAGTCTGGACAAAAACAGAGGCGTGGCCATATGCTTGGCTAAACGGGTGCTGTTTACTCTCCGGACGGTCATACGGGATAAGTACGGGAGATACCTTATGGTGGGAGGGAAAATTAATGAACACAAAGTTACCTTTATATCCTATTATGCTTCTAACATTGGTCATATTGCATTCTTTAAAGATATGCTTGTGATCCTGATGCCTCATGTGGCAGGTCATGTTATTTTGGGAGGAGACAGTAATGTTCCCCTAGACCAAATATTGGATAAATCTAATTCACTTAAGATGATACGGAAACATACTCCTAGACAAAGCACATTTGGGACACAGCCGATGACAGATTACTACACCTGTCTGCTGCCAGTGTCATGTGATTGCTATGACCAATCACAGCAGAGTACATGACAATTGTATACAATGGATGGCTGCCTTTAATGCTATCCATTGTATACAATTGTGATGTGATTGGTCACAGCGGTCACATGGTACAGACAGGGCCAATAACAGCTCATCTGGACCATGTGATAACCTTTGGCCACTCACAGCTAATCACAACAAAAGACTGAATTAATAAGTTTCATTTAGTAAAAATGGTTGTTAATATCAATGACGTACATTGGTATTCGCAATAATAATGTGTAAAAAAATGCCAGTGGGGCGCATATGCATTGCGAGATGAGATGACCGCTCTTTGAGCCAGCTGAAGCCACGTCACTGTTAACTGCATGGACCTCGAACTCAGCTCCCCAGAGAGTGAATCACCTGCAGCATCCTTGAAATACGGGCCCCCTGGCAGGGCTGGTACTAGACTATTTTGCACCCTAGGCAAGTCCAGCTACTTGCACCTCCCCAAAAAAAAGATAACTAAACAAAAATTTTTAAAAACAGTAGAAAATATTAAATCAACAAACATGAAACTGCTGCTAAATTTCTTCTAATTTGCAAAAATAAGTGCCATAAGATACCACCAGCCCCAATATTAGAGACAAAATCAGTGTCACGGATGGACTGTATCTGTGGCTGGTAGTGGCAGGGTAACACTTGCAATGAGCGGAGGATGATGGATCCACACTCTGACATATACCAGGCTGGAATTCCCCAGGCAATGGGGGAGATAATTCACTGTGACAGCAGACAGACCAGCCCACACACACACACACACACACACACACACACAGAGAACTCCTGAACTGGTCGATCCCACACAGTGACAGATCCGACACAACGCACCACCACCAACACTAACACAGATCAGTAGGCCCAGCAGGCACTAGAAGAGCAGGCTTTGGGATCCTGATGATGTCATCACTCACTGACACATCGCACATGTGATGGATGGCTGGCCGGGTCACACTCACACAGGCATGAAACATCAGACATTATCTTCCTCCGCAGGCGCAGCTCCGCCTCCGCTATTGAATGGTAAGAGAAGGGTTGGAACTCTACGGAGATCGGCTGCAGCCAGCAGGCTTGCAGTAAGGACTGAATCTGAGAGGAACACTGGAAGGAGCGGAAGCTGAGCTGCTGCACTAGCTCAAGACATCAGGCATCTTCCTCTGTCCTTTCTTCCTCCCCTCTGCCACCCCTCCTCTCAGCTGGAGGATCATTCATGACGAGGCGGTGTCACACACAGTGTGGTGCTGCACCCAGGCACCCCTAAGTGGCAGTGCACCCTAGGCAGCCACCTAGTTTGCCTAGTGGAAGCACCGGCCCTGCCCATAAGTCAAATTGAAGCTGAAACCGGTTTCGACCACACATCCGAGCGGCCAAGCTCCAAGATGGCGCCGGCACCCACTTCCAGAAGTGAGCACCACATCCACACAGATACCGAACTCTCCTCACCAGAGAGCCTCCACCAGTTCCTCTCCATTCTGCAGGAGGAAAGCACTCATGATGAGACCCTCCTCACTAAGCTGAGAGCAATAGGCAGGAGGAAATCAGTATGGCCTCCTGCAAGTTCTCTTCTGAAATAAAGCAGCAGATTAGGGAACTGGGACAATGTGTTGCTTCCCTGGAAGGCCGTATTGATGATGCAACTACAGTGCTGGAGAGTCATGATAAAATCATTACTGAACTACGAGCTGAAATCGCTACTCTCAAAGATAAGCAGGAAGACCTTGAAAACCGCTCCCAGCACAGAAACCTGCAAATCAGAGGCCTGCCTGAATCCATTATAAACCTACAAGGCATGGTCTCAGCCCTCTTTCAAGAACTGATCCCTGAGATCCCTCCTGAATGGCTCGACATGGACAGGGTACACCATGCCCTGACATACAGGCTCCTAGATGGTCCCCCATGAGACATTATTGTTAAATGTCACTTCTTCTGCACAAGAAACCAACTGTTGTGTACAGCTGCCTTTAAGTCTTCACTACAATTCCAAGGCCATGACTAGAAGCTTTTTGCAGACTTGGCATAAAGCAATGTAATCAAGCGCAGGGCTTTACATCCATATCTTCAAATTCTGCAGGGATAGGATATTAAATACTTTTGGTGCTTCCCCTTCAGAATGAACTTTAATTATAACAGCAAACAATGCTTCTGTGAATTTGGGCTCCGACTCCCTGCCACTGACTCCAAGTCTCTATCATCATTTTAGTAGAACTCTGTCACCAGTTCCACCCCAAAATTGCTCCATTCATCTGATCAATCATCTGAGGCACTTCAGCTTCTACAGAGCCAAAGCTTTCCCCCAGTGGAAGTGGGATGAGTATTGCTCTACGTTATTTGGACACTTCTTTTAGTTAAGCCTGTGCCTCCAGACTTCAAACTTACCTTTATATCTAACCCATGCACAGTTTTTTTTACTCAATTTGTTGTGTACTCCGCTGGGGCTTATACTGTCTTTGTTGTGATATGTAACTCCTTTCTAGAGGCCCCTTTGGGGCATGTAATGTTCTGTCCCCACATGAAGGCGAATGAAGGTATAACTGATAATGGCTGTGTAACATAAAATGGCTGCAGGAAGTGAGCAGAACCAAGGCTTGCCTAAAACCACGCCCAGCAGAGAAAAAACTTTACTAGCAAGAACAGAGGCATGCAGCATGCAAATTCTGGCCAGCAGATGGCAGCAACAGATCAAGACATAGAAACAAAGGTGGTGAAATAAGAATTGGTGATACAATGCAATGCACAGTTAAATAACAATTATGAGGAGAACAGCACATGTGACTCTATTTCTTGTTACACCTAAGTCACTACTATTCCCCCCTTTTTAAAAATTTTTTCTAATAACTCACTTTACTTTTTTTTTTTTTTTTGGGCTGCTCAGTTTTTGCCCTTCATTTCCGGTTGCTCTGGAGAGCATCCAGACTTGTGACTTTTTTCTTCCCTATTATTGTGGATGAGTCAAGCCTTGATATACCCAAAGGGGTTTGCCTCCTATGGTCTTCCCTCGGACTATGTAGAATCTGGATCATCCTCACAAGGACCTGTTGTCCTCTCGCTATGACTCTGCTAATTATAGACTTTTAGTTTTTGGTAGTCTTGTGTGTTTTCTTGGTACCTATAAAGGGGTGCCCCTGCCCCCTCTATTGCACTTTGTTTGACTGTGTTCTGTTTTTTTTGTATGCAATGTATTGAACCAGGAAACCACCATACTGCTACATTTCAGTATTTTGTGGATTTCTGGCTTAGAGAATTCACAGAAAGTCTTTAGCGGTTTCATCCTTTTACTATTTTTAGGCCTCCTCCACATGGCTATATAGCTGCATGATCCACCAGATTCCATTGGCAAGAATCAGAGGATTATTGTAGCTGGAATCACAGGTACATGTGAATTGCAGCACCCACTCAAGCCTATATAGCCTATATAAACTAATGAGAAGTTGACAGTGGCATCCACATGTACTGTAGCTGCACATGTAGCCATAGCTACTTGCAAATAGGGATAGATAGCTGACTGCATCCAGGATCGGACATCCGTTCCAGGCCTCAGGTAACTCCATGGTGTGCAGCTGCATAAACAGCGGCAGCTTCTGTCATCCTGTCATTAGATAGGCTGAGTAGCTGCTGCTATTCACATGCACTTGTGATTCCAGCCTGAAGAATCAGCTGATTCTTGACACTGGAATCTGGTGGATTCAGCTAATCGGCTGTGTGAAGGAGACCTTAGAGAGATAATGGAAAATTTTTGTTACACTGTGGCCTGTATCCACACACAATGTAGAAAGTCCCTTTTGGGCGTTTGAGTGAAGAAGATGACAAAAGCAACCCTGGACATAGACAACCTTGCTCTGGTGACTAACCAACTTCTGTAGGCCATCAAAGACATGCATTGTCTACTGATATGCCCATGTCATTTCTCAACTGAATTCCAGATTTCCTGAAAAATAATTATCCACCAGATGAAAGATAGCATTTTCTAAACAGTCTTTGTGCAGATCAAAATCTCCAGCATTGCTAGTTGTAATTTTCAGGAAAATGATTCAAGAAAACAAATAAATAAATAAATGTTTTCACCATACACAGAGTTGCTTCTATCTAGACACATGCCCCTTTCTCACAATATCAGTGAGAACACAGGTGTAGTTTGGTGCTCATGCATTATTGATACTGACTTTGCACTTGTGACTTCCATATGAATATCGCTTTGCAATTACAGAGTCTGGGAAGATTCTTCTGAACAGAGCACCGGTACAGTCAGATGCAGCCAGGCATAGATTATGTTCAATCACAAAGTCTGTTAAAAAATGTTTCAACCTCAATAGTTTGGTAAATGAGATAACTCTTAAAACTATAAAAATAATAATTTGCTGAGCCCTATCCACTCTTACAGCTAAATTCTCTTTATGGACCTTTATATACTATAGCAATATCAGAAAAGAACACTGCTGTGCATTACATGTATTTCTTCCCTTTTTCTTGACTTTTTAAGGAACTGGATATATTGAAGTATAACTTTCTTTCTCTGAGCAGGATT
Organism: Staurois parvus; assembly: GCF_062004578.1. Classification (NCBI taxonomy): domain Eukaryota; kingdom Metazoa; phylum Chordata; class Amphibia; order Anura; family Ranidae; genus Staurois; species Staurois parvus. The sequence continues at coordinate 8,970,657 of NW_028318340.1, forward strand.
ATTTTCTTTTGAACATCTTGTAAACACTGTTAGGGCTTTTTCACACTGACAGCAATGCTTTTTGCCCGCTGAAAAGTGTCATAGCAGCGGTTGGCAGGCATTCAGAGGCATTACTGCTACTTCCCAATGCGTCCTAATGTTTCTTTTTTAAGTTGCTAAACATTTTACATTGCAGGGTCATGCCTCAACTGCAAGCCAAGTGTTTGGCTCGCAGTAGCAGTGCAGCCCCATTGATCTCAATGGGTGTGTTTGACAGGCAGTGCCATCTGTGTTAAAACTGCCACAGCCACAAAGCAAAGCATCACAGCCATGGCATGTGTACAGCCCTGTCAGGCTGTAGTGTTAGTATTAAGGTGGGTGGCCACGGCGGAGGTAAAACCGCAGCTCAGCTGCCTGTTTTTACTGTCCTTCACACCACTGTGTAAAAGAGCCCTTAGTGTCAATAACTGTGTGTTTTTCTACAGCTGCACTTCACTTTTGAGGTTGCCCTATTTGTCTGCCTGTCATTAAAAATATATAAATCTGAAAAAAAACATTAACTAATCTAACAATCAGAGATTATGTTACAAGCATTAGGGTAAAAACCGAATTTCAATATCACTTACCATGTTGCAGTTTTATCCAAAGACTAAAGTGTGAAGGAAAAACATGCAGCTGAGCCTCATTTTTAGTGCCCCTTATTACTCCCCCTTAAGCTGCAAAGGCAGCAGCTGAGGGTCTAATCATGCAATAGTCACAATGCTTTGCGGCTGTGGCAGGAATTATAATCCCTGCCACTTTCAGCGTGCGCTAACGCCTACCAAACACAACCAAATGAATGGAGCCACATTACAACCTCCCTGCAACTGCCTGCAGTGCAGTAGTGCAGCATTTAGGGGGTTAAACACGCACAGCACGGTGTACAATTTTAGCAATGTTGAGATGAATGAACTATTGTGTGTATATAGGAGTGGCATCATCTGTGTGAAGATCATTGCAAACAATTCCACCAGCCAAAATGATCAGCAACCAGCTGCATGCTCTTGGACATCGCGGTGCTGTAGAAAAGGTGCGTATAGTTCTGCTTTAAGGATTCCTACATTGTTAGTGGATACATTTTAGTCTTTTTTAAGTGTGCTAGTCTTCACTGTCTACATTACTCCTAACCCTTGCACTGTGTGTTAGGCACTCAAGAGCATAGTAGAGTCAGGTTTAATTTAACTTTACCCCTTTAAGCCCTTCCCACTGTTAGGCTACGTTCACACTAGCGTTGTGTGCAGGCGGCAGAGAGGCATTTGGGAAGCGTTTTTACCGCTTCCCAAACGCCTCTGCCAATTCTGCACATTACAGCACATGGTGCTGTTCTAACGGGAGCGTTTGCGTTGCGTCGCGGCAAAACGGACGCCTCTGGTCGAGTCAGGAGGCTTTGAAGCCTCCTATTCTCGTCTATGGTGCCGCTCCGCAAACGCCCGGCCGGCGTTTGCGGTGCGGTTGCGACGCGGTTGCGGGATGTTTGCGGAGCGGTAACACCACTCAAACTGCATTATAGGTGTTTGTGGGGCATTATTAGCACTCAGCAAACGCCTAGCAACTTCCGCTAAACCGCGCATGCGGCGTTTGCAGAGCTTTGCCGAGCGTTAAAAAACGCTCCACAAACGCTGGACCAACGCTTGGCAAATGCTATAGGGGCGTTTGGCAAGCGTTGGTAAAACAGCCAAGTGTGAACGAGCCCTTACAGCTATTTGGCCACACCTACCACACTATGCATGCTACATCATTACATCACTCAATGTGCCCATGGGTACCCCTGGTCTTTCACACACCTAGCAAAGCCTGCTGAGAACAGTGATCGCACTCTCATCAGAAGGAGTAGGTCCCTCAACAGATGCTGGCGTTAGGATTTTGCTCTCTCCTCCTTTCAATAGCAACTTATTGTGGGCAGGAGAGAGAGGATGCCTGCTGAGAACACATCTCTGTCTCAGCACAATGCCGCTCTCCTCTTGTCTGTGAGTATGCATAAGGGGGCAAAGTTTGCCATCTGGGCATTGGATGACCTTATCTTCCGACTGTCCCCAAAACACTGTGCCCAATAAATCTACTGTCAGGAACTACCACCACTTGTTCCCTTCAACCTCAGATTCTGCCTCCCTGGCTCCTGGGCCTCACGTCAATAGAGCAGCCATTGCCACCCACCAGCCCACCACAAGCAACTTCAAGTCATTCAGATCCTCAACAATAATTTACACAGTCAGTCTCAGAGTACACTCACAAATAGCTTATCACCATCATCTGCAGTTATGTCACCAAGCCTCAGAGTGAATAACAGGTGAGCTTACAATGCTGACAAATGATCTGCACAGTATTTGATCTCAGTAGGCTGTGTTCCATCTACCATCTCTTCCCACTCAGTCTTCTCCCAGATGGCTCCTGAGTATCCTGAATCCTGCCCTCCTCCTTGGTGGTGCAGACCCACAGTGAATTATGTGTGGCTCAGTAAACATCTGTTATGCATGATGGTCAAAACATTTTCAATAGTGGTAATGACCTGGCAACTAAATCAAATTTCCAGCATTATCAGGTCAATTCCAACAATTTCCCAGGTATGTTGATTGACTCATTGTGTACAACTCCCCTTTTTGAATGCAGGATTCTGAAGCAGGATAGTAAAAAGACATATTCAGTTAGTTGTACTATCAATGTTTAAAGTACATTTAATAAATACCTAAAATCAAATGGTGACTTTAGGTACACTCATACATGACTTGCTGACACATGTGCTAGCCCTTATCCTTTTTCTAATACCCACATCCCCCAGTACAACAGAAATGCTAACTTGCTGGCAGAGATATTTTCATTGTGTTTTGTTTCGGATGCTTTCATTCATTGAAAAATTTAGTTTAGTCATATTCATTATGTTGAGTCGATTCATTTTCAAAATTTGTTTTGTATTTTCGGCATTCATTTCGTATATTCATTGGTCCAGGTAGGTTTGAAAAATGTTGCAGTTTTTTTTGATTGCTATGTATTTTGTGTGGATTCAATACTAGTATTTGGATTCAATATTTTCAGACGTAACAGAATAAATATTGTGAATTTCGGTAGCCCAAACTTTTTTGGATCTAAGAATTGCATTAGATTGCGGAACTGAACTGACTGACAGTGACAATTACAAATTCACAAATTTACTCAAATCCCAATTACCAAACGAATTTTGAAAATTAGGCACGAACTATCACATCATGAGACATCATAGGAATAAAACAAATTTAATAAATGCATTTGGTTATTTTATTATAATTTTTTTGGGATTTGTTGACATTCGTTACTATGTCCATTCAGAGATTCATATACACCAAATCTCTGAAAATCTAATTTTTGTCAGAAAATCAATTTATTACGAAACGCATACGTCTACCTGCTGCTGCAGTCTCCATATGTGTTCGACTGGCTTTTGTCTTGCCTTTTGCTTGCCTCTGTTCAGGGTAGCTCTGTGTGTATTTGTCTTTACTTTAGTTCACAGGAGACAGAATCTTAGTGACATTCCATTGCTTGAGCTAAGAAAACAAAAATGTCACCAGTGTTATTAGCAGTAAATGCCAAGGTGACTTGGATGCTAACTTGATTTATTGCTCAGTGCACAGAAAGTTAGTTTTATGGTCTACCTCAGAGAATTCAAAGAAGCTGATAAATTTAATTTAATTAAAGGAAAAAGCAGTATCTAAATACAGGAACAGCTGGCAATTGTTATGGTGGGAATTAGTACTAAATTGCACATATGCAAGTGGAAAAGCAAAGTGGGCATTTCAGTTGTCAGAGATAATGCAGAGTTGAGAAAGAATGGGCTTCTATCAGTACTTTAATTTATCTCAAAGGGATAACAGGAAAGCAGAAATGTGAAAAAAACACCACATTAATAAATATTTGGCTGATAGTGTCAAAGAATACAGAGAGATGGTAACTATAGACTTAAAGGAGTACTATGGTCACAGCATACACATTCATTTTATGGCACCAGCATTGCAATAGCAATACAAACAATAGTTATTTTTACTGGACATCTTTTTTCACGACTTCCACAGCATGCTATGAGGCTTCTCCTCTGCTATTTATGTTAATTGCTAAGGGCTACACATCCCATGGTACCTTGCTGCCTGCAAGCAGTAATTCCTGTCCTGAACACATCTTCTATCAACACCTCTGTAGTTCAAGAATTCAAGGAAGGAAATGAGCGGGGGATCTTCACAAAGTAAGTTTACAAACTTCAAGACCCTTCAGATTAATAGGAGTAGGCAATAAATACATAAAATAAAATGAGGAAATGAATATAATGAGTTTAAATTTAGACCATAGTGAATGTAAGCCCAAAACAAATATGAAATATATTGCAGCCTACAAGTCCTGGGATATGGTGGCCACATTATATTTGTGTGGCTTTTTTCCCCTTAATTTCACCTGATGATTCTGTCAGTAGCACGACTGTGACAACGCACACTTAGTGTACTGAATCTATGTATAGCACCCCCCTAGTTCGCTAGGGGGAGATAGAATCCTGATTGTTAGAGAGGAGGGCTGAGTAGCAGCCTGGGCATAATAGTCAGGAGTTCAAATTTGGGTCAGGAGCTGAGAGGTTCTACAGGCTAGCCCCTCTGGAATTTCACACTGCCTTAGAGCTTTGAAGGAAGGCCTACAGGCAGTGGTTGGAGCTGAGATGCTGGCTTGTGCTCCTGAGGCATCCTAGCCAATCCTCAACAAGAGCCTTGGCAAGGGGGGCTAGAACAACCATTAAAAGAAAGTGGGACTGTTCAGCTGGAGGAGAATTTGGTTGGATGACAGTGGGGAAGAGGTGAGGCCGAAAGCAAGAACCTGGGAGGGGGATCAGATGTAGAGGGAGTCAGCAGAGCTGTAAAGAAAGAAAGCTAAGAGCTTCACTGGCCCCCAGAGCGAGGACCACATGTACAGCAGGAAAGGAGCGACCCAGCTAAAAGGTCTGATGCCCATCCAACCCATCAGCGGTACAGGAGAGGATCTGAGTACCCCTGCACCCCCTGGGTGAATAGGGGAAAGAGCACACTGGTGGGAAGCCAGATTTGCTACCTACTTGGGACTGTCCACTTCTTAAAGTAACAGGAACCAGATCCCCTGTTCAGGGATACCTCCAGATTTCTGGGTTAAGAAAGAGGAGTCTATCTAGGATCTGGAGTGGTACATTAGGGAGATGCTGGCTAGCTCTCCTATGGAGACTATGTTGCAGTGAAGGCTTGTAAATAGTTACAGGAAGTTGTCCTCAGTTCAACAGTTCCCTAGGGCATCCTGGACACCCCTAACCCTATCCCAGTTCAAATCCCCTAAATAAAAATAACAAAACCAAAGCTCAAGGGCTGATCTCTGACTCTGGATACAAGCCTGTGAGAAGATTTGTGTTGCCTGGCTGTGCAGGGCTATAGGTGGACCCAAGTCTTCAGCAACTCCTAAACATTGCCATCCTAGGTTGCTCACTCCTGCTATGGGTACAGAACATTCCTATCTGTATCTCTATAATGTAAGTGGGAGGTGTACTGTAGTTCACAGAGGAAAACTTGGCATAGTTGGCAACCCTGCTGGGAATTTCAGTTCAGCAGCTGAAAAGTGTACAATAAGTTAGAAACTGCTGGATTTCTTGCAGGATCAACATATATTGATTTTCTGCACATATAGGTATATAACAAAATGCTTTTAATGCTACATTTAACAAAACATAGATTACAGTTATTCACTTTGGAGAAGAGGAGCTTAAAGTGGTTGTAAAGGAAGAAAGTTTTTCACCTTAATGCATTCTCTGCATTAGCCACTTTCTGCCTAACAAATGTATATAAATGGCCAGATGGATACTCTGTTGTTACTGGAGGACATTCCCAGCAGCCCTTCCACTCGCGCACCTGGGGCACACAGCGGCTCTATCTGTGACCACAGTTCTTCGTACCGGGCCGCTGTGATTGGCCCAGATACCATGTGATCGCTGTAATTGGTCACAGTCATGGATCACAATAGTAAACAATGAATCATGAATGAAAGCCATTAATGACAATTAAAAACATTTATTTTACAGTGATCATCGCTGTAATAAGCAATCACAGTGGGGTAAAAAAAAAACCCAATCACTCCCCAGAGTAGTACAGTGTCACCATTGGGACACTGCACTACTCTGGTGACAGTATGAAAAATAAATATTGTTAAACTACATTATACTTTTTTTTTAACATCACCAGTCAATGTCCCTAATCCCCAACACACCAGTCACAGTGTCCCTATCACAGCCACACCAGTCATATTGTTCCTAATTACAGCCACACCAGTTGCAGTGTCCCTGATCACCGTCACACCAGTTACAGTGTACAACACATTCCACTAACTATGCTCCTGTGAGACACCAGTTCCAGTGATCCTCTGTGGACAACTGCACTCCTGGAACCAAATTGGTCTGCCCTTCTTTAGCCTACTGTAGTTCCTGGCCAGTGAACATGGCATTCCTGGGGCAGCCACGTACCAGTAGGGTAGACTTGTTTGGCTTATAGGAACTGGGACTGCTATAAGTGACTCTACATTAAGCTATATTCCCTGAACAATACCAAGGAAACCACTACAGTACATTGGTTTTGATACAATTGGTTAATTTATTCACAAGATACAACAACCGGTATGTAATCAGTCAAAACATTGAAAAAGTCTCTTACGTGTGGTATTGCCATATTCATAAGGAGTAGCAGAATGTGTTTTCGGTTGTATTTCTGTGCCCATTTTGGCCATTTTTCAGCATTATATAGCCACACACACAATTCATCAATCTCTTTGGAACCACCCCTAAATTTGGATAATGCTTGGGCATACACTATAATTCATTATGTGTATTTAAAGCTGTTCAGTGTGCATTGCTGTACCTAGCATACAGCTAGATATGCTAGTATTCTTGCAAAATTTTTTTGAAGCCAGATGTTTTTGCTGGGCCATAATTATGAGCACAATTATCACCAACTAGAACAATCATTTCTGTGTTCCTGTAATTTTTGTACTCCTACAGTTTTTTTTGTGAGTCAAAAGAAAATTCCATGATTTGTAAAATTAAGAGCCATTTGGGTGTGGATGACTTTATTATTCCTGATATTTCCACTATATGCTGATAAACATGTTTTTAAAACCTGACACGAGGGCAATTCATTTTAAATATGAGTACCAAAAGTTTCTTTCCTGACTGTACTTAAAGGCTGGGAGGAACTCTTTGGGGACTGTCTTCTATTGAATGTCGAAATCTCGCAACACTTGGATGGCCATCTTTGACACAGGAGTGCTTAAATAGCACTTTCTGCACCCTTCAATGTGCCCACAATGTGAGGAACAGGGCCCCACTGGATATGGAAAGAGAAGGAGCAGCATTAGGGAAAGGTACCTGACAAGGAGGAAAAGAGCAGGTTTCCCTTTAAAAGGCAACAATTTCTGCTACTTTCCTTGAATTTCCTCTCATGGCCAGTCGGACATCCCACAGAGACTTTGGCAACTCAGAGCAATATTGATATCACCTCCAAAGGAAGCACTTCTTGTGCATGTAGTGGTATGCACAACATATACAGGGTGTCGCTAAAGTCTGGACACATAGGCAAAATGTATGTTGAGAAAAAAATATATGGTTAGTGATATTTCCTATGTGTCCAGACTTTAGGGACACCCTGTATTATTTGTCTGAAGAAGTACCTTCTTGACCGCCATTACCACCAAGCTGTGCAAACTATTACTCATGTTTTGCCACTTCTGTAATCTATCATATTCCAATTGTAATTCAATTTCTATATCATAAAGCAATGCAAAGGCATCAGTGTGGTGTTGACACCCCCTAATTCTTAGGGCTCGTTCACACTAGGCTGTTTTGCCAACGCTTGCCAAACGCCCCTATAGCGTTTGGCAAGCGTTGGTCCGGTGTTTGCGGAGCGTTTTTAACGCTCGGCAAACGCTCCGCAAACGCCGCATGCGCGGTTTAGCGGCGGTTGCTAGGCGTTTGCCGAGCGTTAATAACGCCCCACAAACGCCTATAATGCATTTGAGTGGTGTTACCGCTCCGCAAACACCCCGCAACCGCGTCGCAACCGCACCGCAAACGCCGGCCGGGCGTTTGCGGAGCGGCACCATAGACGAGAATAGGAGGCTTCAAAGCCTCCTGACTCGACCAGAGGCGTCCGTTTTGCCGCGACGCAACGCGACGCGACGCAAACGCTCCCGTTAGAACAGCACCATGTGCTGTAATGTGCAGAATTGGCAGAGGCGTTTGGGAAGCGGTAAAAACGCTTACCAAACGCCTCTCTGCCGCCTGCACACAAGGCTAGTGTGAACGTAGCCTTAGGTAAGTTTGGTAAGCCTTGCCTACAGATCAGTGTAAAGACGGCCTGATTTTGGTATAATAGATATAAAGATACAGCTGTTTAGATTTGCGATTAACATATATAGAAGTGAAACCTTAGATAAAATGACTTTTTGTGTTGCTTTGAGTTGTTCTGCTTGTTATGCTTCTAACCCATCATTTAATATGGTAAAGCTGGTATTAATTAGAAACTTTAGAATTCTTTTCAAGGGATAAACAGGCAACACAATTGGTTAAGCGCATTCCAAAAAGAAGTGCAAAGTACTAGTTATTGAACTTTGTAGTCTTTCTCCATTTTCTCTTTGTTTTTAGAAGAATCTCCAGAATTCTTTCAAGCATCAGTGCTGCTAGTAATCTCTTGTGTGTCTGCCAACTATCATATCCTAGGGTAGTCCTGAAGGGCTTGCTTTAGGAGTGCACAGTTATGTATATTGTCAGAAATACTGCAAAATGTTAGGTGCATCAATCTTATTAGAGAAGATCCTTACAAATACAATTTTTCATAATTTGCTAATTCTAAAAGACATTTAATCGGACTTCTTATCTTAAAACCTATTATTAAAATTACGGTAATGTCTATATTTTCAGCTAGCAGTGACATTGCCAATATACTGTTGTTGCATTACGTTGAGCTGACTATTACATGTCGTCTTACTACTGGCAGCACATAATGATCATTTCTATTCTAATTAATTTGTTGCAAACTTGGACATCGCTAATACACTGAGTATTGACTCTTATATTGATCAAAATTCTACTGATTATATCTGCCTGAAATGCTGCTTTGAATATGTTGGCAGCTACGTAAGCTAAATGAACATGCACATCAATCCTCTTTAGAAAGATTTTGGATTATAAATCATTTCCAAACCTGTAATTGTCTTGTACAATGTGTTTTAATTCATCATAATGAAAGGTTAACAATGGGAATTTAAGTTAGTTTACTTTTAAAGCCAATAGATAACTATAACTCGTTATCCTGATTTCAAGAACAGACGCCAAGAGTACAGCTGGTTTTCTGATATTTGTAGATGAAACATTGTGAGGGTAGGGATATTATTATTTTCCCAGGGTGAACAAATGCTCAATACTTGACCATTAACCTATGTTTTAAAAACAGGTTAGCTATACACATTGCAAACATTGTACCAAATAGCAATTCTCTTTCTCTTTTGTGCTGCTCTAGGAACAATATAAAGCGGAGATCCACCCAAAAGGAGAAGAACCACTTTAAGGCTTTGTCCCCCGTTCCCTGTTAAGGATTGGCACCTTTGGGGAGCAGGGGGGGCCAGTACCCAATTTTGACAGGTACCAGCTCCCACTTCCACTCTGACTGCCTAGGAGATCAGAATCTAATGTTCTCCTCCCCCCATAGTCTTCTGGGACATATGACAGGTCCAAGAAGACTGCAGGACCATTCAAAATGCGCAGCACTGCTCCCAGCCTAAAACTGTCACAGCCGGGTGCCAAAACTGAAGATGCTGGAGTCAGGGGCAGATGACGGCCAGCGAACCTAGCTGCAGTGAGTGCATCACTGGATCAAGGGACAGGTGAGTGGCTGTTTTTTAAAAGTCAGCTGCTACAATTTTTGTAGCTGCTGACTTTTATTTTTTCACAGGAGACTGGAACTCCGCTTTAAGCAGTAATTCCCTTATTGGTGCTCTGGATTAGGCTTGGTTGTTAGCAGTTAGAGCAGTCGTCTCCAAACTGTGGCCCACAGCCAAATTTGGCCCTTTGCTTGCCTTTATCTGGTCCTTGAGGGACTATTCTGCACCCTGATATAAATCTCTATTCCACCTATTGACACTAACGATGAGACACCATTCCTTCCACTGACACCAACAGTGGGATATAATTCCTCTCACTGACACCAATGATGGGGCACTATTCCTTCCACTAACACTGATGATGAGGGACCATTCCTTCCATTCTTCCACTGACATCAACAATGAGGAACTATTCCTCCAATTAATACCAATGATGGGGCACTATTCCTACTCCTACTGACAACAGGTGCTATGTAATTGTTTTACTCCCATTTACCAGCAAACCTGAGGTATTGTATCCTCTCACTGATGCGGGGCATTTCCTACTCCCACTGGCTGTTGGGAAGGGGTTAATGTGGCCCCTAGGATGATCTGGGAGACCCCGTCAGAATTCTGGGAGCACACCACGAAAGATCACAGAGACAGGTTGGTTCTGGTATGCTCGTTTATTGATAGAGTGAAAGGCAATTAAATACAAAACAGTTATGGAGGGAGGATGTCCCTTCATCCAATCAGATTATTACAGCCAATACCAAATCAACCAATCAGAAAAGTTATGGAGGGAGGATATCCCTCCATCCAATCAGAACATCATTAGCTAAGCATATTTTATAACATAATTATATAAAAATGTTATGATCTGCAAAAAATCCAAAGTTCGCTTATCTGTAAATAGTGTGATTCTAACAAATTTCGGGCAGGTTGACATGACATATTAGAATTAGAGTAAACAGTAGCCGAGTAAACATGCAGTACTGATTTTTTATCAAAGTTCTCTATCTGTGGAGGAGAATAAAATGTTAGTATTTTTCAGATTTATTAAAGTAAATTTTAGACAGGCATAAAAGATTAACCCTTGCTCCCACACTGGCCACATTCTGCCCCTTCCCATAGTCCAAAGGACAATAAACTGGCTCTTCATTTGGAAAGTTGGAGATCCCTAGCATGATAAACATTTTCCTCCTGCAACCCCTGAATGCCACTAGGACGAAGTGCTGGAGAAGCTGACTTTCAGTGGATGCAGGAGGAAAAAGGATAGGATCAGTTCCTGTACATGCCACCCCTCCTTTCCAAGTGTGAAACAGAATTTGACAAGGAGGCCGAACATACCCCCTGGAGAATAGGTGCAGGGTAGCCATTGCGACCCATGCTGAAACCAGTGGTGGGGTTGGGGGGATAAAAACATGTCTCAACTATGGGGTTTTACCACTCCCCCAAACCTTAAATGTAAATGAGCCCTTACTGTCCCAGTAAGGCTGCTTTCACACTTATGCTCTGCTGTTTACCTGCAGCACAGTCCAACTGCGTCATTCCGGCAGGTTAGCTATGCATTGCCATAGACTTCTATTGTATCTTGCAGGTGTGGTGCACTTTCTGAAAGTGCACCACAATTACTGCTCTCGGAAAGTGCACCAAACCCACAGAATATAAAAGAAGTCTACAGCTCAGTGCAGCTCACAAAAAAAGGAATCTGTAGGCACACTGTGCCTCATTCCTGGTACTAGCAAACCACAGTGCATCAGTCTGAAAGCAAATTAATAGTTGTTAACCATTTTATAGATGCTAATATGCTCATTGCAAACGCACAGCGCATGTGTTGTTTAACACACTGACCTTATTTTCCTCTTCCAGCTGCTGCTGGCATTGCTCTCCAGGCTGCTAGAAAGGTCCCCCTTGAGCATTAAATAGTACTTCTAAAACTAGAGTAAGAGGGTGGTGTCATAAAAGCCTCCATATCTATTGTCTCTTTCTCAGAGAGACATGTCATTCTGCTTTTGGCTTTAGGATGGCTCCACAGTACAGGAGTCCTGCTGGTAATAAGTTCATAAGAGTAATTAATACTGACATACTTCATATTTCTAATGGCCAAGGCAATAGTCAGCCTTCATCTGCTCAATGTCTTAATAGAATTTTTAAATTCCGCCCACAGTGCCTAGGCAAGGGTAATGGCAGCATCATATGGGCGTTATCCTGGGGAATACTGAAAAGCCTAAATTTCTCAAGAAGACTCCACTTTTCTGTTCTGTAGTGTCATTTTATGAAACTTGGGGTACTTAGCTTTTCCCAGAACGATGTCTCAGGACTTGTAGTTTAGATGTTTTTTTTAAGGTTAAATCTGCTACCTAACTTCCCCATCACAGATTTATTTACAAAATGATTTCCCACAGAGGTTTAAAATGACAAAGGCAGCTCAATTGTCACTGTACAAACTTTCCATAATGTGCTGGTGTTTACTCTCCTATGAACAAGATCATTCATTAGGGCCTTGCACTGCATGTTCATTCTATGCTTCAAACCCTTTCTACTTCCATAACCCAAAGGGGTTTATTATTATTACTATTATTATTATACAGGATTTATATAGCGCCAACAGTTTGCTCAGCGCTTTACAATATAACGGGAGACAATACAGCAACAATACAGTTCAATACAAGAGGGTTAGGAGGGCCCTGCTCCTTGGAGCTTACAATCTAAGAGATTATTTACTAAAACTGGAGAAACCAATCATCTCCCATTTTTTTCCCTCAAAACGTAATTTTACAAGCTGAAGTTAGAAGCTGATTGGCTACCATATTTTGCACTCTCCAGTTGCAGTAAATAAACTCCAAAGTATGCTTTAAATTCTCTGTAATAATTAGATTGAAGAAAAAGTAATTTAGTCAGTTTTGGCAATGTTTAATCTGAAAAAGCCATATTATCACTGCTAGATATGTTAGAGACAGTCTTAGTTGTTAAAACAGCTTCATAAAGTATGCTAATATGTGCAGCAGCGGGGGATACCAATGCTGAAGATTTTGGCTCCTCTACCATCTTTTCCTGCCAAAAGAAAATCTGGATAAAAGATCACACAAACACACTCAGCTCTGTATAGAAGGCACACCCTTTATGTTTACTATTCTTGTTTCCTTCCCACAATGCAGTCCATGGTGCCTGAATTGCCAATCACTAGGTTGTCATATGGGGGTATTGGCAAGCTCAGCCAAATTTTGACTATAGGATACAGGGGATTCCTGCATACAATCTTTGCAGGGGCTGCAGATGACATCAGGTTAGCAGAAGGGAGTAACAATTGTAAGTAAGGGCACCAGTTCATATTCAGTGAGGTTTTTTTAAAAATAAATGTTCACTTTACAATTTGTTTCTTGTAGCACGTGTGGGAGATTCAGGGAAAAAAATCATAGGAAATCCAAGATGATGGGTACCTACAGGCAAGATTCAAAAAGGTCCTTTCTTTTAATACAGAGTTCTATTCCAGCAAATCTGACTGTTTCTGAAAATCTTTCAGCAACTACACAAGAGTGCACCAAGATTTGGCCAGTGATGCTTGGGAATTTTGTCCCATACAAAGATAAATGGTAAGATTATAACCTCAGAAATGGCCCAGTAATATGGAACTTCTTGAAATGTTTCCCTCCATATGGACTATTTATGTAAAACATCACTTCTGATAGTTTTGGAGAGCGGGTGTATTTTTAAGTAGTGACAGCGCCTCCTGTTAATTGGGCCTTGGGAATAATGCATATTATTATTATTATTATTATACAGTATTTATAAAGCGCCAATAATTCGCTCAGCGCTGTACATTACAGAGGGGGACAGAACATGTGACAGAACAATACCAATACAATGCAAAACATGAGGGGATCGAGGGCCCTGCTCTTTCGAGCATATAATTTCAGTTGAGAAAAGGAATACTATATATTGTAAAGGTCTACTAGGATTTTTGGATTTTACATTGGTGAGTTTTAAAAACCACAATATTGAAAGCCATGAAATTATAGTTTCTCTAAAACAGAATATATAAAATCATAGTAGATGTGCATTAGCATAGCAAACGAACATGAGGCTCTGGAAGAAGATTATGAGTTATGCAATGCAAGGACCAGGATGATAATTTCACTAATGTATGCAATCAGAGATAAGCTTGTTTGATTTGGGAGCAAAGTGGATATGAAGGTCAGTAGACTTAAATGGCAACTTTATAGGGTATATTATGGACATGTGTATGTCACATTACTATATATTATCAGTATTTAAAAAGTAACTCCACTTTTGTTGAGAAAAAAATTTTCCCATCTGGGATCAATGTACATTGCAGAGATTTTTCCAAATGTTACACATTCTTACCTTTTGTTATTCTGAAGAAACAGCTATTGGTTTCTCTGTGTCCATGTGTCAAGTGAATCTGTATGGGAGTGGGTTTATAATTTTTAAGCAGCTACTGCACCTCTAATGAGTAAAATTGCAAGGTCTGCATCCCTTTAGATGTGATTTCCTGTTGGGAGTATCTCACCAAAAATAGCATTTTTGTTGCAGGAAATCTGACTTGTATCCTAGTGCAGACTTCTGGGAAAATCAGTGAGCCAATCACACAAGCAGGAAATTACATTTCTGGGAGTATTCTGTAAACCATTTGTGAACAGAATGCCTCTAGGTAGGTATATTGCATTTCTTTTTTCAGAAAATTGCAGCGCTGCATATTGAAAAGGAAAGGTAATTTTTAATCATCCAATTACAATATGACTTATGTAGCAATTGTATGCACTATATTATTATTATTATTTTAATATTTGCTATTTTTTCCCCATAAAAGTGAAATTCCCTTTAAAGTAACTGCATGGCTATGTCCTTGGCTTTCCTAGTTCTACAAGCAGCCAAAACATTGGGTTGCATAGAGATTTGCCACCAAGTGTTCCAGTGTGATATATATATATATATATATATATATATATCTCAAATAAATTGAGGATACACACTCTAATATGCAATAGTCTTTGCTTCAAAAATGTAATCCCTGCTCTTCATTAAGCTGTAGGCAAATGTTTTCCAAACACAATCAATCCTATATACTCAATCCTATATACTCACACAGGCTCTGACCACACAGCAGAGAGAGGTACGGTGGATACAGGGCTGGTGCTTCCACTAAGCAAACTAGGCGGCCGCCTAGGGCGCACTGCCAGCTAGGAGTGATGACATCATCACATTCCCAAAGCCTGCTCTTCTAATGCCTGCTGGACCTGCTGATCTGTGTCAGTGTTGGTAGTGGAGTGAAAGATGTTCCCATGGGATTTGAATGCTGTTATCCATGCACTCATTTCTTGTTTTAGAAATTGCAGAAGTTACTACCCTATTGTATTTTTGTTATGGCGTGCTATAGAGTAGTTTACTGAAATCTTTTTTCCGTATTCTGATTGGTGCTTTAAGGAAACCGCCTGAAATATGCAGTGTTAAAATTCATTACTTAAAGCTTGTGTCAGGAATGGACTCAGCACTGGTGGTGGGACTCACCTGCCATGTGGGCTGCAGTACCAGAGCTGACCAGCGGGTGCTCTTAGCAGCCAGAAGCTCACAATCAGCCAAACCTGGGGCTGATTGCAGAAAGGTGTATATAAGGCATGACCAGGCCTGTGCTCTGGGCCTTGGTGTATGTTTTCCCATGAGCCTCTGTACCTAGTATCTTGAGTTCCTGCTTCGTTGCTGACCCGGCTTGATTCTGACCTCTGCTGACCGTCTCCTGTTGAACCCCTGGCTTGCCTGACCATCCTTCTGTCTGATCCCCTGTACCGCGCTGTCTGTGAGTTACTGAACCCGGCTTGTGACCTTGACTATTCTCTGCCTGCTCCTTTGGTACCTTGCTGCCTGCACGTTGCTGACTTGGCCCGTCTTACCACGCTAACTACTCTGCCACCCATCCATCCTGCACGGATCCAGCCGTACCTGCACATACCTCTGGCGGATCCCTCTACCACTAGCAGGTGTACTCAGGGGCCGCGACCTGGTTCCTGTCTGCTCCAAGTCCATCCCCACCATCAGGGGCCCTGGTGAATAAGCAGACTGGGACTTAGACTCCGCGCCCTTGGAAATCCTGTCCTGGGGACCACTAGAGGTACCACCAAATGGTCACTACAGAACCCTACGGCCGGCCTGACCGTTCCACCTCTCCAGCCCTGATTACGCCTGTGTTCCTGCACCTACTAAGATTAGTGGAAGGTTGGTTTGTTCACTGTGCATTTATATATATATATATATATATATATATATATATATATATATATATATATCCGGGTGGCTAATAATAACTGTATTATACTGTACCTGAGACCTGCGTTTCCCTGTGTCAGTCCACACCTTTCTGGTCATTCCTTGATTCCTGACAGCTTGATCAATAATAAAGAAGTCTAATTTTGCATCACACATCTAGGTGTCTGACTTGCATTATTCCCAAAGTACTTTGAACTGGATGTTTGTATGGAGGAGGAGGAGGAGGCTGGCCTAAACTGATATTCCTAACAGTGGTGTGTTTTGTGTCGGATCTGTCACTGTGTGGGATCGCTTAGTTCAGGTGTTCTCTGTGTGTGTGGGCTGGGCTGCCTGCTGTCACAGCGTTTTATCTCTATCCATTGCCTAGGGAATTCCAGTCTGGTATCTGTCAGAGTGTGGATCCATCATCCTCCACTCACTGCAACTGTCATCCTGCAACTACCAGCCACAGATGCAGTCCATTCGTGACACTGATTTTGTCTTTAATATTGGTGCTTGTGGTATCTTATGGCACTTATTTTTGCAAATTAACCACTTGCCGCCCAGCCACTGTAGATATACGGTGGCAGGGCGGCACTCACAGGCAAAACCACGTTGTAAAACGTGGTTCTGCAAAACAGGTAGGGGGTGCACGCCCTACCTGTCCCGCGGGTGTCATCAGCGGGTCCCATTGTTTACACACAGCCATGTTATCTGTCAGTTGCTCAGCTTGTGACAAGCTGCAGAGGGTTTCTCTGCCTCGATCAGCTCCCCCCTCCCTCCCCCCCCTCCAGCACACACCTCCTCCCCCTATTAAAACACTCCCCTCACACAGTGAACACTAAAAATGTTAACCCCTTCCTCCCCATTGCCATTAGTACAGTTTCAGTGGTTTTTTTTTCACTGATCACTGTATTGGTGTCACTGGGGATGTCAGTGACCCCAAGTCATTTCCCCCCCAGTGTCAAAATGTCCGCCACAGTCCCGCCATAAGTCGCTGGTCGCCGTCATATGTCGCTGATCGCCGCAATATGTCGCTGATCGCCACCATTATTAGTATAAATAAAATAAAAAATCCCAGTATCTTTCCCGCCATTTGTAAACGCTATAACTTTCACGTAAACCAATTAATTTACACGTATTGGGATTTTTTTTTAGCAGAGACATGTCGCAGAATGCATTTTGGATGAAATTTGTGACAAAATTTGATTTTTTTATTTTTTTACTGGACATGTTTTATAGCAAAAAGTCCAAAATATTGTTTTTTTGTCTCAAAATTGTCAGCTTTTTTTTTTATAGCGCAAAAAATTAAAAACGCACAGACGATCAAATACCACCGAAAGAAAGCTCAATTTGTGGAAAAAAAAGGATGTAAATTTAATTTGGGTGCAGTGTTGCATGACCGCGCAATTGTCAGTTAAAGTTACGCAGCGCCATAACACAAACCTCTTCTGTAACCGCTTCCTTACCACCCTACAGCAGAAATACTGCTACAGGGCGGCATGGGTACGCAAAATCACATATATATATATATACGTAATTCGCGCTCCCGTGGTTTTCACACCCCTCCCAGATAGCGTCAGATTGCCCGACAGTACACCAGTCATCACATTTAACCCCTTGATTACCAGGAGCACGCCCATGTACAATAAACCTCCATTGCTAGTATAGTGTCTGAACGGGTCAATATCTTTGATCAGGTCAGCACTATACCAGCGTTCACATTAGTATAGCGTCCGCAAAAACGCAGCGTTAGCGGGATCAGCCCCTGCACCTGCCAACACCTGCGTTAAGCCCCTACGCTTACCCCCCCTTCTCCTCCAGTAAGTGCAATGTCAGTAGGTCACTGTCACTTGATACATTGCACACAAAACCGCATTGTTCGCAGAATCAGGCCTGATCTCTGTTAGCACTTGTAGGTAAATTTTGATGACTCTCATATGCAGCAGAGTGCCAGTACTAGTGCCGCTCTACCTTTTGGTGAACTGTCGAGTACCAGCGGTCTAGTACATCTTGGTCTTTCACATACCTCCTTGATTTTTGGAGCTGTTTTTCACGGAATATCTGTATGCGTTGATTGTGGATCAAAGCAGTCTATATGCACAACAATTTATCGCCGCCAACCCAAATTCAAACCTTGCCAGACCAGTCGCATGGAAACTCATTACGGTTTTCAAATTTAAAGTTTTTTTGGGCCTAACCCTCAACATGGGCATTACTAAAAGAAATGAATTGCGGTTGTATTGGTCCGCAGACCCCATTCATCATATGCCGTGTTCTCTGCTGCCATGGCCAGGCATAGATATGAGAGTATAATGTGTTTTATGCATTTCAGCGACAATACACTCTGTCATCCTCGGGGTAACCCTGAATTTGACGGCTCCACAAAATTCAGCCCCTCGCAAATCACCTTACCCTAAAGTTTGCAGATGTCTATACTCCCCAGCAAAACATCTGCATTGATGAGTCCCTTATTATTTTTTCTGGCCGCCTTGCATTCAAACAATTTCTCCCCTGCAAGCGTGCCAGATATGGGGTCAAGATGTAGAAGACCTGTGAGAGGACAACAGGCTATACATATAAGTTTTGGATTTACGAGGGAAAAGATAGTCACGTGGAGCACCCCCGGATGCCCAGACTACATGGGGAGCAGTTTGGGACTTGGTGTCATCATTTCTCCATACGGGGTACCACTTATACGTGGACAATTTTTATTCAAGCGTGCCACTATTTAGACATTTATTCAATCTTGGAACTGGCACTTGTGGCAAAGTGTGACCTAATGTGTGCCCACCATTAGAAGTGGGTGGATGCAGGGCGGTATATTCTAATGGTGGGCATACCACACACTTTTTCTGGCAGATATTTCTTCTCATTTTTTCATTCAGTCCACAGCCTGCATACAAAAAAAAAAAGAACATAGCATATATACCCAACAAGGACCAGCGACGTACTGGTACATCACTGGATTTGAATGGTTATACCAGGATGATGCCTACAGCTGCAGGCATCATCCTGGTATCGTTTTTTTCAGCCGGTGATCGGCTTTCATGTAAAAGAAATCCTAGTGGCTAATTAGCTGCAAGATTGCGTTTACAAGCAGTGGAAGATTATGTCCATCCTCCCCCGCTGCCTTCCATGGCCTTCTCGGGCAGTTTCGTGCAATCGGGGGAACCTGAGAATGCAGACAGTGTTTCTGCCAGCTGACCATAGAGCTGATTGGACACCAGAATGATGCCAAGCATCTCTATATTCTGAGAATTCGGAAGCTACAAGCATTTCATCACTTCAGTTTTGCAGGATATAAACAGCGCCATTTGTAAATTGGGAAAGCATCTGATCACACCGATTTTGGTTTGATTAGATAATGTAAGAGCAGAGGAGATATCTAGAGTCTGATAGACCCCATATATCTAAAAAAAGAATATATGACAATGCCCATTGAAGTTATAGGGGTTATTTACATTCCCTGTTATAGCATTAAAAGTGATTAAAAAAAAAAAATGAAAGGTACAATGTAAAAATAATAAAAAAAAAATCAAAATAACTATAAATAAAAAAAAAAAAAATTGCCCCTCCCATGTGCGCACACCTGTGTGCACAAGCCTTGACTCTGTGCCGTTATGTAAACAGCGGTTGAACCATGCATGTGAGGTATTGCCGTGAACGTCAGATCAAGGGCAGTAATTCTAACACTAGACCTCCTCTGTAAATCTAAAATGGTGGCTTTTAAAGGCTATTAAAGTGCTGCCTATGGATATTAAAATGTTTGCAGTTTGTCGCCATTGAACGTGGCATGTGCAGTTTTAAAGCATGTCATGTTTGGTATCTATTTACTCGGCATACCATTATCTTTTATATTTTAACAAATAATTGGCCAATATATTGTGTTTTTGTGCATTAAAAGTAAAAAAGTGTATTTTTTTTCAAAAATTGCATTTGAAAAATCGCTGCGCGAGTACAATGTGCCATAAAAAATTGTAGTACCCACCATTTTATTCACTATGGTGTCTGCTTTAAAAAAATATATAATGTGTGGGGGTTTAAATTAATTTCCTAGCAAAAAATACTGATTGTTTTCATGTGAACAAAAAGGCTTGGTCTTCAGGTGGTTAGAAGAGTGAATGAAGTGTGGCATAAACTTCTAATGCTGGGCATAAAACGCCCCCACCCCCCAAAATGACCCCTTTGTGGAAAGTAGTCACCCCAAACTATTTGCTGAGAGGAATGTTGAATCAATAGAAGAATTTATTTTTTTACCACAAGTTTTTGGAAAATGACAAAAATAATTTTTTTTTTTTACACAAAATTGTCACTTAAATTATTTACTGCTCACACATGCCATGGTTATATGTGGAATTACTCCCCAAAATACATTTTGCTACTTCTTCTGAGTATGGGGGTACCACATGTGAGAGACGTTTTGGCAGTCTAGCTAAGTACAGGACCCCAAAATCCAATAAGCACCTTCAGGCTTTTAAAGGGCTTTATTTCCTCATTACACTTCCAGACTACCTATCACAGTTTCGGAGGCCGTGAAATGCCAGGATAGCACCTAACCCCCCCAAATTACCCCTTTTTGGAAAGTAGACACCCCAAGGAATTTGATAAGAGGCACAGTAAGTATTTTGCAGATCTAATTTGTTGCCACAGGTTTTTGGAAAATGAAGAAAAAAAACAAAAACATATTTTTTCTGTTCTTTTTTTATATTTCAAAACCTTGTGAGAAAATATGAGATCTGCAAAATACTCACCATGCCTCTTTTTAAATTCCTTGGGGTGTCTACTTTCCAGAAAGGGGTCGTTTTTGGGGGGTTTGGTGCTATCCTATCATCTCAGGGCCTCCAAAACTGTGATAGGTAGTGAGGAAGTGAAATGAGGAAGTTACGCACCTTCAGGCTTACAAAGTGATCATTGGATTTCAGGCTCCTGTATGTGACTAGGCTCCCAAAAAGTCTCACACATGTGATATCCCCATACTCAGTAGAAGTAGCAGAATGTATTTTGGGGTGTAATTCCACATATGCCCATGGCTTGTGCGAGAAAGAAATCATTTAAATGACAACTTTGTGTAAAAAAAAAAGAAAAAAAAAGTTTTTGTCATTTTCCAGAAACTTGTGGAAAAAAATAAATCTTCCATGGACTCAATATGCCTCTCAGCAGATAGCTTAGGGTGTATAATTTCCGAAAAGGGGTCATTTGAGGGTTTTGTACTATTCTGGTATTTTAGCACCTCAAGAAATGTGATGGGCAGTCAGAAAGTAAAAGCTGTGTAAATTCCATTATCTATACCATAGTTTGTAGACGCTATAACTTTCACAAAAAGCAATCAATATACACTTATTGGGATTTTTTAACCAAAAACATGTAGCAGAATACATTTTGGCCTAAATATATGACGAAATTTTAGTTTTTTTAGATATTTTTTATGATCAAAATGAGAAAATATTGTTTTTTTTCTTCAAAACTTTTTCTGGTTATAGCGCCAAAAATAAAAAGTGCACAGGTGATCAAATACCACCAAAAGAATGCTCTATTTGTGTTAAAAAAATGACATAAATTTCAGTTATGTACAATATTGCATGACCGCGCAATTGTCCGGTAAACTAGCGCAGCGCTGTATAGCAAAAAAAGTTGTAAATTGCAGTATCTATACCATAGTTTGTAGACACTATAACTTTCACACAAAGCAATCAATATACACTTATTGGGATTTTTTTTACCAAAAACATGTAGCAGAATACATTTTGGCCTAAATTTATAACCAACTTTGAGTTTACTATATATTTTTTCTAGCTGAAAGTAAAAAATATTGTTTTTCTTCAAAATATTTGGTCTTTTTTTGTTTATAGCGTAAAAAATAAAAAGCGCACAGGTGGTCAAATACCACCGAAAGAAAGCTCTATTTGTGTGAAAAAAGGACGTAAATTTCATTTAGGTGCAGCATTG
Organism: Staurois parvus; assembly: GCF_062004578.1. NCBI lineage: Eukaryota > Metazoa > Chordata > Amphibia > Anura > Ranidae > Staurois > Staurois parvus. The sequence continues at coordinate 8,992,758 of NW_028318340.1, forward strand.
CATGACCGCACAATTATCAGTTGAATTAGTGCAGCGCCAAGTAGCAAAAAGAGGCCTGGTCATTAAGGGGGGTAAATCCTCTGGAGCTCAAGTGGTTAAAAGAAATTTAGCAGTTTCAAGTTTTGTTGATTGAATATTTTTTAATACTTAATTTTTTTTTGGGGGGGGGGGGCGCAAGTAGCTTGTCGTGCCCTAGGGCTTGGATGCAGCTGCTTGGCCATGGAAATCCATGCCATGAAGCTCTTTACGAACTGTTGTTGTGCTAATTTAAAGACACATAAAGTTTGGAGGTCTTTAGCTATTGACTCTGCAGACATTTGGCGACTTCTACACACTATGTGCTTCAGCATTTGCTGACCCCGCTCTATCATTTTACGTGGCCTACCACTTCAAGGCTGAGTTGCTGATGTTCCCAGTTGCTTCCACTTTGTTATAATACCACTAACAGTTGACCGTAGAATATTTAGTAGAAAATTTCACAGATGGACTTATTGCACAGGTGGCAACCTATCATGGTACCACGCTTGAATTCATTGAGCTCCTGAGAGCGACCCATTCTTTCACAAATGTTTGTAGAAGCAGTCTGCATGCCTAGGTGCTTGATTTTATATATCTGTGGCCATGGAGGTGATTGGAACACCTGAATCACATGATTTGGAGGGCTGTCCCAATACTTTTGGCAATATAGTGTATCTATATACAGTATATATATATATATATATATGTCAAAAAGGTGGACTGCATGTAATATGTATTGTGTGCTGGAAACAGGCACGCTCCAATCTGCCACTGCTATAGCATACCAATAGGTCATCACACTCCTAAAGTTTCTTACTTGATAGTTTCTTTCTTATTTTGTAGCAAACATCTTCTGCCATGCACAACTGCTACTGCTTTATTTATCAAGGTTAGCACTGCTTTTGGCATCTTATGCAAGATTTCCTCTTGTATGGCAAGAGAGTGATCAAGCTGTTAAAATTATAGCATTTCAAAGGCTGAATGTTTTTGGTCTTTCCCCGAATTGCAAAGACACAGAGAGCAGTTTGTGGCACAAATCAGCACATCTTTTTAAGCAATTCTGTGTATGTCTGTCCTATCCTACTGTGAAAAGAATTGCTTATGTCTGCCTATTGTTTCTGAAAAATTAATCAGTCTGTATTTTGCCAAAGAAATCTAATTTTCCTGTGGAAAAGAAACAGATGGATAAGAAAAAAATATGCGATTGCAAAGAACACTTTGCCAGTGTTTTTGTTTTTAAAGCATAATTTATTTTGTCACAGTAATCAGATGCCAAACTAGTTTTAGGTTAATGTAACATTAAAGCAGTATTAAACAAAACAAAAGCATATAATTATTATATTGCAACATAATAATTATTTGATGTGATGGGTGCATTGGTTTTCTTTTTAGACTTTCTTTCTTTTTTTTCACCTGGTGATCTTGCCACTAAGGGCACACAGTGCAGACTCCATCCCAACCAGAAGGGAATCCACTCACAGGTTCCCTGCTGAGCAAAGCAGAGCTGGCAGATGGTGCATCCCTGTCCGCTCAGTTTATGCAGATTGACAGATACCTCTCTGCTCTGTGGACAGCTATGAGGAAACTGACTCTGCTGTTCAATTGCACATGGCTAACTCCTATCCAATCAGCCTAAATGGAAAAGGACAGATCCCCTTCAATTTTTTTGAGTAGACCAGAATGAACGGATGCTTGCTTGTCTGTAGGGGTGAATGGTCCATCAGATCATGCCGGCATGAAAAACTGGTAAGCGGACCTGATCAGATCTCTGTGTGAAAGGGTGATGTATGTTGTAGGATGTAAATAAACAACGGTTGAATCTTGGTAAGTATATTTTATTTTAAGATAAGTGCACTTCTCTTTTAGAAGGATGATAGCCAGAGGTAAAACTATGTGATGCCCTCTTACCTTGGTGTCCTGTGGTTGATGTATGAAACAGAACCACTTTCCTTATCTTTATCTGAAAAGTAAATTTCTTTGAACATACTCATTGATGCCTCTTGTCAACTCCTGACCTGTGACATTTGGAGAACATGCAGGAAGAAATGGATGGAAAGTTAAAGTAAATGTGTAGAAAAAAGTTTGACGTACTAGAATTGCTACTAAATAATACTAAATACTGTCAATCTCTTTGCTCATCAAACACCATTAAGGCCCCTTTCATACAAGCGAACTGATCAGGTCTGCTTGTCAGTTTTTCAGCGGACCCGATCAGACCCTCCATTATCTTTTATGCAGTGACGGGTGTACACAAACCTACTTGCAATCTGATCTGATTCACTAATCCACTGGTCTGGCATTTTTTGCTGGCTGATATCTAAAAAGAGTGGGAAGTTTGAGTGGAGAGTGAAAAAGTTTTACTTTTGACTGCTGGTGATTGCTGGTGCTTGTAGTTGTTTTATTTTCTTCTTTGGGTCTTGCTAAAAGCTTTTACGTTTTTAAATAATTTTTTAAATAGCATTTTTTTTCTTCCTTTCCTTGCCTTCCTTCAGTCTGCTAATTAAGTGGAGGGGTTAATTGGTCACAGTTGATACAGGTACTATATAAAACTTGCTGTAGAGCTCACTCTGAGCTTGCCTAATTTTGCTTGCTGCACCTTTGGCTAAGTGGACATTTGATAAATGGTGTAAAAAAACCGGAGTAGAAAACAGGAGATTATAACAGGAGTCTACTAACCTGTATGCAGCAATGGAGCAACAGCTCCAGGATGGATACCGCTGGAACAGATGTGAGCAGGTTGCCCTTCTGGAAACTCACGTTAGAGATCTGGAGGAGCAAGTTGCAACACTGGGCAGAACTGACAGCCTTGAAAGGGGTCTTCTGCTCTCTGAGCAGGTAGCTAATGGGATTGATGTGGAGGGTGGAGAGGATAATCAGGATTATCAGGCATGAAGGTGGGTTACTGTAATGAGAGGAAGTGGTAGGAGCTCACAGAAAAGGAAGGCTGGCCCTGGGTTTGTGCACCCACTAATATTCCTGGCTATGCATTTTTGGTGCATGATTTGTCTGCTAAAAAAAACCGCATCCCTACATTAAAATAAATGAAAATGTAAAACGGAACAATGCGTCTGTGGGAAGCTCTGCGATCCCCGGTTCACAGGATTGCATGACATATATTCAATGGTGCCCTTCTAATCAACTCAGCACAATGCAATTTTGGAAACAGTTCCTGATTGACTTTCATTTTCATAGACTCCTATGTTATCTCACAGAAGTCGCATCAGCATAAATAAGAAGCATTCCTATGTGACTTTGATGGATTCAGTGTTTGTTTAATACTCATCTCTCCTTCTATGTTATCCTTCATCCATTGGTTTTGATACAGCTGTGATTTTGTAGCCTTCCTTTGATCGATCGAGCTTTCCTTCCTTTTAGATTGAGCTTGTTATCTGAAGTTAGTGGAACTTTCCTCCTGCTAGTCATTTCTTTCTGACATATGGCAATGCATTGATGATGCTTTATATAAATCAGCTGGGCTTTTTTGGTTCATAGAGCATGTTTTGCACATCCAGTTTAGGTGTCCTTTTACCATGCAGCGGTAAATGACTGCTGCTCAGTTCTCTGGCATTCTCAGAGAAGACAGTTCTCCTTTGAATGCCTGTTCATGAAGCTGTGTAGATCGCTTATGAGGAGAGAAGCGATCTACAAACTCTTTGAACCCTAGAAAACGGCTGCTGTTACTGTAATCTAACGAGATTACAGTAAGAGATCAGTCAAACACACAGGTTACTAAGCAGCGGTAAATTGCTGCTGCTTCGTTTGCTGTTCCCCCGATAATCCACCTCTGGGCTGGAGAATCTGAAGGGAGAATTTTCACAAATCGCCAGTGAAGGTCTGACATCACTCCTTCATACACTGGCTGTCTGTGTGCTGAGATGATCAGAGGAGAATATGTTCTCCGCTGATCATCTGTTTCCTAAATCACTAATGATCTGAGATCAGCAACGATCCTTAGGATTGCCGCTGATCTCACTTTCATAAAAGGACACCTGACAATGTTTATTTTTACTAGTAAGGGTGGCGATAAGGGTCTGTGGGACTGTGGCGGGCATTCTGACACTGGGAGGAACTGACTAGGTGTCACTGACATCCCCAGTAACACCAATACAGTGATCAGTACTAAAAAGAAAACACTGACACTGTACTAATGGCACTGGGCAGGAAGGGGCTTAACATGAGGGGCGATTAAAGGGTTAACTGTGTGCTGCGTGTGTTTTACTATGGGGCCTTGTGTTTGTGCTTCACTGTAAACTGTGCACAGCCATGCAAAGCAGTGTGCATGAGCTGTCAGGGAGGAGAACTGTTTTGTTTACAAACAGTTCTCCTCCCCATCAGAGATCCTCAGCAATCACCGGGTGCCAGAAAGTAATCACCAGCCAGGACCCAGAGATTGGCAGCCGTGGGCACGAATGGCGGCTTGGGTAGGAAGCGTGTGTGCCCTCTACCCGTAAATGCAAAATCATGTGTATATATATATATATATATATATATATATATATATATATATGTGTGTGTGTGTGTGATTTTGTGCACCGTGCCACCCTGTAGCAGTATTTCTGCTATAGGGCAGATGGGAAGCAGTTAAAGTGGAGTTCCAGCTGAAGAAAAATTAAAAGTCAGCAGCTACAGAAACTGTAGCTGCTGACTTTTAAAATACAACCACTTGCCTGTCCCTTGGTCCAGCGGTGTCCTCACCACGGCTGGTTTCACAGGCCATCTTCTCTCCCTGGTGCCGGCATTTTCAGTGTAGGCACCTGGATGTGACAGCTTGAGGCTTCACAGCCGGGTGCCCACTGCGCATGCTTGAGAAGCTCTGCGCTTTGTGAATGGCCCTGTAGTTTTCTGGGACCTGTCACGTGTCTCAAAAGACTACGGGGAGGGGGGGAGGACAACTTCCGCTTCTGATCTCCTTGGGCGATCGCAGCAGAAGTGGGAGCGGGTACCTGTCAAATTTGGGTGCCCGCTCCCCAAAGGTGCCAATCCTTAATGGGGAGCGGGGGACAAAGACTTAAAGCAGAACTTCCCCTTTTTGGGTGGAGCTCCACTTAAAGGAACTTAGGCCAATCCCCTGGCAGGAAGTTGGGCATGATGATCAAGGCAACCCTTAAATGTTGCAGAGCCTGGGGGGAGGTGTGCAGTGTTGGGTGGAAGATGGATTGAGGAAGGCTGGAAAGGTAGGTTGCTGGAAAAGAGGATCTCCACAGTACCACCGTCTCTTTAGGAGGACATCGTGAGCAGCAGGGAAGGAGCCAACCAGCGAAAGGCCTAAAAGCAGCCACCAACCCACTAAACTGGCAGGAAAGGACAGTGTGATTACTCTTACACCCCCTGACACAGATAAAGGGAGAGGGCAGTCAGATGCAAGACCCAGCTAGCTTCTCATCTGGTACTGTTTCTAAATTAACAGCTCTTGGGCCCCCTTGCCCAGGGAATAACTTCAGTGTAGCCAGGTGAAGAGGAGTAATCATCCAGAGGAGGTACACTATAAAGAGTCTTTGGAGCTCTTCAAGGAGAGAGACTGTTGCTATCTGCATTTTGTACATAGTTGCTAAGGAGTTTGTCCTCAAGTTCTGCAGTTTCACGGGCATCCCATATACCCCTAGACCCCATCCAAGTTCTTAACCCCTTAATAAAATCACAAAACCAAGCTCAAGGACTGTTCTTTGACTCCAGTGTGCAAAGTGTGGTAAATCTATGTTGCCTGGCCATGCACAGCTTAGGGGGCCCCAAATCAATCTCAGCGGCTCCTAAGGTGGTAGTGCTACATGAGTAAGGTCCATTTGGGGTTCATTTCAAACCTTGCCTGGTTATTATTGTTTTTTATTGATTTTACTTGAAAACAATATGCATAGAATTAACAACAGTGGACAAAGATTTCTTGTGTATTTTAGCAATGTAAGTGTTTTGATAGCATGTGTTTTATTCATATTGATCCAGCTATGTTGGCTCTGGAGGTATAACTTTAATTCAATGTATTACTTTATCATGGTACACTTTATCATGATACACATAAGTCCTTATGAGGCCCTTTTTTGGGAATTCCTGTTTTATCTTTTAGCGTGTATGGTGATTGTATGCAGACTTCAATAGGCAATATTAGGCTTTTCAGCCATTTATGAGATTGACATAATTTCATGTGCCCCCCCCCCCCATGATATTGAATTCCCCATAGTTTCCTTTAATGAAACTTAGGTTTTCGCAATAAAAAACAACATGTGCTGGCTTCTGTTTGGAGTTCCAGACAGGTGCCACAAGGCCTCAAGATGTGAGCCCATGATTGAGCAGGTGGCATGTGGTTTCTTTGGGCACAAGGTCTAAGAGCCTGAAGGTTTTCACCAGAGCTTTCGATGGTGGAGATGGGTTTTGTTGCATCCTGGTGCCATGTTACAACCCCCAGGGTCATACTGCTTAAAGTATCTAAACTAACCTGTGCAAGCAAGTAAGACGTAAAGTAGAAGTACTGGCAAATCTGAAGGATTCTGTGAAACTAAGATGGTCCATGAAAAAGGCCAAGGGTCACAGGAGGTGTCAGAAAAGCAAATCCAAAAAGAAAAAGGTCAAGGTTGATACATTGGAGATCAATCATAGGAGAACAGTCAGGGAGAAGGTACACAAAGAGGAGTTTGGCGGAAAATGAAATGTTGTTTAGATGCCATTTGCAAGGTGACTGAATGGAGTAGTCACACAGGAAATAGTGTCAAAATAAGGGAAATGGTAGGCTCAACAAGCAATATCTTCATTGTACATTAGAATAAAAATGAGCACATAGTCATTGAACATTTAAAGGAAAACTTGCATAGTGTGTCTACAGGTTCACTTTAGAACTTTGTGCAGACTGTAGGTTTGACCATAAATGTTTGTCTTTTTTTTCTTTTTTTACTTTGATGAAGAGAGAAAAAATAAAAAGACACACACACACCAGTTTGTTTGAATATGGTTATAGTGACTATTTAAAGTATACTCCTGTTGGGGATTGGCTGAGGTCCCTCAAGAGTGCAACAAGCCACTCCTAAGATCCACCCACTGCCTCAAGAGCCTTCCTTCAAAAGTCCTAGAGCAGTGAGAAATTCCAGAGGGGCTGTCTTGCAAAGCCTCTCAACCCTGACCACAATTTGACCCCTCTCTGGCTATTACACCCTCTAGCTAAATTATGTTTTGGACAAAGTGGAGATGGATTAGAATACCTGTCAGTTTTCATTGCTGTCTGTGCCCGTTAGGGAGATTCACCCTTTCTATTTGTCCTGTTTACAATTAGCATTGACAATGAAAGTAAAAGAAAATCACAAATTTTGGGTTGTCTCCAGAAAAGTAATAGAGGGAAAATCTTTTAATGGGGACACTAGTTCTGGTGACCTGGGGGGCCCAGGGGATTCCCTTAATTTCCAGGAATTTGCTGTCACTTTCTGTTTTGTCTATAGCACAGGAAGTGAAGGTAAATCTCCACAATGGGACACAGATGGCATAAAAACTAACAGGGTATAACCATCCCTTATGCTATCCAAAATTGGAAAAAAAAATATAGTTCTACTTTAAAAGTATGCAAGATGGATTAATTCATAAGTAACATATCTGCAGAGCCTTAAGCAGTAAAGTGATAAAGGGATAAAGAATTTAGAGCTTCATACATTAGTTTATAGTGTAGAAGAGCTGTTTATTATTAGCAGTTTCTTTCAGAAAGGAATACAAAACTTAGAGGACGCAGTGCATCACATTCAGCTTTTGAGCATAGTCAAGCAACAGCATATAAAACTTCTTAAGTTATTCACTAGATATAACATCCTACAGAATAGCAAACATTCAGGTAATAAAATTACAAATATTATCTGTATAGCGTAAAGGCAGGAATTTTAAACCAAAAGGAAAAGCGTATAGTACCACTCATGGCAGCCCAAGGTAGAGGCAGATGATTACACAAGGATATTTGTGTAATTTGTAGGACTGAGCTATCAGTTTGACAGCACAGGTTCTGCTCTGCATCTATCTGTGAATGAAAGCCTCTACTGTAGTTTCCATTTATAATTTACTATTACACGGAAATAACAATTATAAACAAAACATTTATTTTTAAAACATTATAGCCCTTTACTGAGCATTTTTTTGCTGATTATTTTTAATTATTTGTATGTAAAATTTAAAACAAAAAAAATCTTTGTTATGAAAACATGATTTTAGTGCTTTATAAAAAGAGATATATGTGTAGTTAAATGTAAGCCCACTTCACGCTTAAGCATTTTTTTTTAGATTGCTTCCCTAGGCCTGACTACAATCAACATGCAGAATCCCATTCTTTCTAATTGTCCCTGTTCACATTTATGCACTCTTCCTCAGCGCTGTGTAGTGCTTGGTATGATGGCTAATCTGTTCTTTTGTCTAAGGAGCAATATTATGTAGAAAGCTAGGAGACTTTCAGAGTGCCACTGTTATGATCCGCCAGGTGGTACCTCTGGCAGCCCACCGGGCGGGATTTCCCAGAGCGTGGAGTCTAAGTCCCGGTCTGCGTATTCACCAGGGCCCCTGATGGTGGGGATGGACTTGAAGCAGACCAGGACCAGGTCACAACCTCTGAGCACTCCCACCCGTGGCAGAGGGGACCACAGGGGATTGATACAGGAGGAGAGCCTGATGTGAAGAGACCGGCAGGCCCAGGCATGATGGATGGATGGATGGATCGTAGTCAGACAGGCCAGTCGTTACCGTGGGAGCAGCGAGGTACAGAATCGGCAGGCAAAGGATAGTCGGGTCACACGCAGGGTCAATACCAGGATAGTCAGTCCGCAGAGAGGTCAGATAAGCCAGGGGTCAGGATAGGAGAAGGCAGCGTAGTCAGGGCAATCCGGGTCAGTATCAGCAACAGAATTCAGAGTACAGGAACGCAGGAACACAGGAACACAGGAAAGACCTTACGGCAATTTGTGACAGCGCAGGGCATCTTTAAATACCACGCCCTGCGCTGTCATTGGTTGCCCAGCGTGTACTTGCGGCACCTAATGCGCGAGTCTCCTTCAGCCGCGGCCGGCCGGGACCTAGTGCCCGTATCCCGGCGTGAGCCGCCGAGACTGCGCATGCGCCGGCACAGACGCCGCGGAGGACCCTGACAGCCACATCCAAAATATTAAAACAAAAAAGGGAAAATAAACTGAAGGAGAAAAATAAAATCTATGCCAGCTCCTATTGAACGGACTTTCTAGGCACACCACAAGACATAAACTTGTAAAACAAAATAAGTTTATTGTGAATACAAACTCTTATTATTAAAAGACAATATACACATATAGATACTTAAAATCAGATTCTTAGCAGATACGCTCTACTGGACTGGTTTATCAGCTAGCCCAAATATGTATGCACACTTCTATAAGATCGATACGTCAACGCGTTTCACACTTAGATAGCTTTATCAGGACGTGAGGGTATATGGATACAAACTAAATATAAAGGAAAATAGCAATTTACGCAAAGTATAATAATCAACCAATTTACATGTGTAACATGTCAAGTAAATATATAGAGTATGTTACAATGTGAATACTGACCCACAATATAATAGTGGCTCTGAGTTATCTGGCAGGTGGCTATAGAGGCAGATAAGCGAATGGATAGCAGAAAGTTCTGATTCTACACACCTTAAATGAAGAAGCAATAGTGATCTATTACAATTTAATCTTAAAACCTCATTACAGCTAATCCCTGCAGTCCTATACTTCCCTCACATACCAGGGACAGTCCATACTCACCCCTAAGATGGGTCAATATAAAGGAGGGGTATATCTATATTCAATGTGCATTAGTCGAAATATAAACAAAACAATGTAATCACAGAAATCTTTCAAGATCGTAGGCCAAACATTTCCAATAGACACTGGAAGGCCTTTTACAATTCCATGTTGAGGTGTTCATGATGATCACTGACAACCCAAAAAGAATCTGAAAATATAGACATTGAATCCCTTCAGAATATCATTCCATATCTATGACATATACATAGTGGAAAAAGGAGAGAAGAAAATATTTATATCTTATGCAGATAGAAACAAAGGGACAAGGGAGGGAGAGAGAAAGGGGGAATGCAGCAAATACCTACCATTAGGCTGTATATATTCCAAATATGTGTTTGAGATTCCCTGAATAGGCCCAGAAAATAAGTACATCCACTCCAACCCAGAAGTGTTAAAGGGGCCAGTTACTCCACCTAGAGCAACCACATTACATACTCACAAGTATCAATAATTATGGATCTATTCAAAAACCAAAGCAAACAGACATGCATCCCTCCATATGGCTCCACATGATCTCTCTTCATCCACACCTTAAATAAAATCCAAGCCATAGTTCAAACAACCACATTTTGAAATCCCTCACATCTTGAGCATCCAACCCCCCCACCTCTATATTTCTATCATACAAAATCCAACATATGGACCTCATAATCAAGGCAACACCCAGCTAACATCCTGAAGTATAAATACCTAGCCTCTGGATTCTCCAACCATCCACCGCCAAATGCCGCCAAAAAATGGAGCTGATCCCAGCCCATTATGTCCACCTCCACATTGTGAGTTGCATCCTAACTGGTGCCAAAAAGGCTGCAGGGAGTGACGTCAATCTGCATGCGAATAGCGCAATACATGTAAAATCTCCGCCATGAACAATGCCCACTCACCAACCAGCTTACGTGCACACCAACATGGAATATCAGCCCACCTACAGATGGACAAAGGGGCAGAGCGACGCCTCCTATACACAAGGGCGGTCATTACCCATTCACAACTCCCACCATAGGTGGATATGGGATGGGATAGGATGCATATACCTGGCAACCAACATACAACGCCACCTATGGGTCAATAAGCAGATATATAGATATACACAAACAACATACGAAATTATACCAACTATCCTATAAACATCATTTCATGAATAATGCAATTTACAAGACTTAAATAGGACATAAGAAGAAAAGTAGCTGTAGCTCGTGTTCAAGATTAAATATTCTGTACATGTGGGGGAATCGAAAACATCATCATATTACAAAGAACACAAGTTAAAAAAATGGTTTGTAACTAAGTGCATCATTCAACCCTGGAGGGCATGTGGCTATTAACCACTTGGCATCCTGAGGATTTACCCCCCTTAATGACCAGGCTTCTTTTTGCTATTCGGCTCTGCACTATTTAAACTGATAATTGCGCGGTCATGCAATGCTGCACCCAAACAAAATTTTCCTTTTTTTCACACAAATAGAGCTTTCTTTTGGTGGTATTTGATCACCTGTGCGCTTTTTATTTTTCGCGCTATAAACAAAGACCGAAAATTTTGAAGAAAAATTATATTTTTTTACTTTCGGCTATAAAAAAATATATAGTAAACTCAAAGTTAGCCATACATTTAGGCCAAAATGTATTCTGCTACATGTTTTTGGTAAAATCCCAATAAGTGTATATTGATTGCTTTGTGTGAAAGTTATAGCGTCTACAAACTATGGTATAAATACTGCAATTTACGCCATTTTTTTGCTATACAGCGCTATACTAGTTTAACTAACAATTGCGCGGTCACGCAATATGGTACATAAATGAAATTTATGTCCTTTTTTTCCACACAAATAGAGCTTTCTTTTGGTGATATTTGATTTTTGATATTATAGTTTTGATATGATATTATATCTTGGCACTATAAACAAAACAATTTTGAAAAAAAAAATTTTTGGAAAAAAAATATATTTTCTCATTTCTGTCATAAAAAATAGCCAAAAAACTAAAATTTCATCATAAATTTAGGCCAAAATGTATTCTGCTACATGTTTTTGGTTAAAAATCCCAATAAGTGTATATTGATTGCTTTGTGTGAAAGTTATAGCGTCTACAAACTATGGTACAGAAAATGGAATTTTTGCAGCTTTTACTTTCTGACTGCCTATCACATTTCCTGAGGTACTAAAATACCAGGATAGTACAAACACCCCCAAATGACCCCTTTTCACAAAGTGGACACCCTAAGCTATCTGCAGAGAGCCATATTGAGTCCATGGAAGATGTTTTTTTTCCATAAGTTTTTTGAAAATTACAAAAGCATTTTTTTTTATTTTACACAAAGTTGTCATTTAAATTATATATTTCTCACACAAGCCATGGGTATATGTTGAATTACACCCCAAAATACATTCTGCTACTTCTATGGAGTATGGGGATACCACATGTGTGAGACTTTTTGGGAGCCTAGTCACATACAGGAGCCTGAAATCCAATGATCACTTTGTAAGCCTGAAGGTGCGTAACTTCCTCATTTCACTTCCTCACTACCTATCACAGTTTTGGAGGCCCTGAGATGATAGGATAGCACCAAACCCCCCAAAAATGACCCCTTTTTGAAAAGTAGACACCCCAAGGAATTTAGGCATGGTGAGTATTTTGCAGATCTCATTTTTTCTCACAAGGTTCTGAAATATAAAAAAGAAAAGAAAAAATGTTTTTGTTTTCTTTCTTCATTTTCCAAAAACTTGTGACAACAAACAAGATCTGCAAAATACTCACCATGCTTCTTATCAAATTCCTTGGGGTGTCTACTTTCCAAAAAGGGATTGTTTGGGGGTTTTTGGTGCTATCCTGGCATTTCAGGGCCTCCAAAACTGTGATAGGTAGTCAGGAAGTGTAATGAGGAAATAAAGCCCTTTAAAAGGGGTCGTTTTGGGGGTTAGGGGCATTTTATGCCCAGCATTAGAAGTTTATGCCACACATCATTCACTCTTCTAACCACCTGAAGACCAAGCCTGGCACTACTTGTTCAGTATTTTTTGCTAGGAAATTACTTTGAACCCTCAAACATTATATATTTTTTAACGCAGATACCCTAGTGAATAAAATGGTGGTTGCTGCATTTTTTTATGTCACATAGTATGGGACTACCCGAGAAGGCCGTGGAAGTCAGCAGGGGAGGGGGAGCATAGTCTCCAGCTACTTGTAAAAGCAATCCACCACTAAGACTGCTTTTACATGAAAGCCGATCGCTGGCTGAAAAAACAATACCAGGATGATGCCTGCAGCTGTAGGCATCATCCTGGTATAAACCATTCAAAGTCGAGTGATGTACCAGTACGCGCAGGTCCTTGTTGGGTGTATATACTATGTTCTTTTTTTTTATGCAGCCTGTGGACTGAATTAAAAAAAGAGAAGAAATCTCTGCCAGAAAAAGTGTGTGGTATGCCCACCATTAGAATATACCGCCCTGTGTCCACCCACTTCTAATGGTGGGCACACATTAGGTCGCAAGGTGCTACATTCCAATTCCAAGATTGTACAAATGTCTAAATAGTGCCACACTTGAATAAAAATTGCCCACGTATAAGTGGTACCCCATATGGAAAAAGGATGACACCAAGTCCCAAACTATCTTGCCACTGCTCCCCATGTAGTCTGGGCATCCGGGGCGCTCCACGTGACTATCTTTTCCCTTGTAAATCCGAAACTTATATGTATAGCCTGTTGTCCTCTCACAGGACTTATACATCTTGACCCCATATCTGGCATGCTTGCTGGGGGGAAATTGTTTGAATGCAAGACGGCCAGAAAAATTAATGAGGGACTCATCAATGCAGATTATTTTCCTGGGGAGTATAGAAATCTGCAAATTTTTGGTTAAGGTGATTTACGAGGGGCCAAATTTTATGGAGCCGGTCAAATTCAGGGTCACCCCAAGGACGACAGAGTGTGTTGTCATTGAAATACAGAAAACACATTATACTCTCATATCTATGCCTGGTCATGGCAGCAGAAAACACGGGCATATGATGAATCAGGTCTGTGGACCAAAACAACCGCAATTCAGTTTTTTAGTAATGCCCATGTTGAGGGTTAGGGCCAAAAAAACATTTCAGTTCGGAAACTGTAATGGGTTTCCATGCAAATGGTCTGGCAAGGTTTGAATTTGGGATGGCGGTGATAAATTGTTGTGCATATAAATTGCTTTGATCCACAATCAATGTATACTGATCTTCTGTGAAAAACAGCTCCAAAAAAATCAAGGGGAGCAGTTAAATTTGCTGTTTCCACCTGAATTCTGGGTTGGGCAGTGAATGGGGAAAGAATGTGTGGGCTGCCAATCGGGATTTGCAAGCACATCCGGAAGGATACTAGGGGCTCTACGGGCCTGTGTGCGAATTCTTGGTGACTGCGGGACAATACTTCTGCTTGCCACCGCACCAGCTTGTACTGCACTTATGGGACTCGCCACGTCACCAAGTGATACTGCAGTGCTGGTATGTGAAAGACCAAGATGTACTAGGCCGCTAATGCTCAACAGTTCACCAAAAGGTAGAGTGGCACTAGTACTGGCACTCTGGTGCATATGAGAGTCATCAAAATTTTCCGTCAAGTGCTGCAAGGCTAGGCTAGTTTCTGCGAACACTGCAGTTTTGTGTGCAATGTATCAAGTGACAGTGATCTACTGACACTGCACTTGCTGGGGGAGAGGGGGGGTAAGCATAGGGGCTAAACGCAGGTACTGGCAGGTGCCGGGGCTGATCCTGCTAACGCTGTGTTTTTGGGGACACTATACTAATGTGAACACTGATATTGATAAGATATTGATCCGTTCAGACACTATACTAGCAATGGAGGTTTATTGTGCATGTGCCGGTTGCTGGCAATCAAGGGGTTAAATGTGATTACTGCTGTACTGGCGCTATCTGGGAAGGGCGTGAAAACCACGGGAGCGCTAATCATGTATATATGTGATTTTGCGCACCTGTGCCGCCATGTAGCAGTATTTTTGCTATAGGGCGGTCAGGAAGTGGTTTGCGTTACGGCACTGCGTTACTTTAGCTAACAACTGCGCAGTCATGCAACGCTGCACCCAAATTAAGTTTAAGTCCTTTTTTCCCCAGGAATTAAGCTTTCAGTGGTATTCAATCACCTGTGCGTTTTTACTTTTTGCGCTATAAATAAAACTGACAATTTTGAGAAAAAAAACAATATTTTGTACTTTTTGCTATTAAACATGTCCAGTAAAAAAATTAAAAAATCAAATTTCATCATAAATTTAGGCCAAAATGTATTCTGTGACATGTCTTTGCTAAAAAAAATCCCAATACGTGTAAATTCATTGGTTTGTGTGAAAGTTATAGCGTTTACAAATGGCGGTATAGATACTGGAATTTTTTTTTCTACTAATAACGGTGGTGATCAGAGACTTACGGCTGCGATCAGCGACTTATAGCGAGACTGTGGCAGGCATTCTTACACTGGGGGAACTGAATTGGTGTCACTGACATTCCCAGTGAGACCAATACAGTGAGCAGTGCTAAAAAAGCACTGACACTGTACTAATGGCACTGGGGAGGAAGGGGTTAACATTGAGGGGCGATCAAAGGGTTAACTGTGTGATTGGAGTGTTTTAGTAGGGGGCGGAGGGAGTGCGCTTCACTGTAAGCACACTAATCGGGTTGGCTCTGCTCAGCAATCTTGAACAGTGTGCCCAAACTGACAGGGAGGAGGGCTGTTGGTAAACAATGCAGCCCTCCTCCCTGTTGGTGATCGCCGGTAAATACCGGCTGAGACCTGGTTATTGACATCCGGGGCCGCAATTGGCAGCGCGGATAAGGCAGGCGCCCCCTACCCGGAAATGCAGAATAACATATATATATATACGTGAACCTGCACTCAGGGGCTGCCCTGCAGCAGTAAATCTACTGTGGGTGGTCCTAAAGCAGTCAAAGAGAAAATCCACCTGGATTCCCTTTGAAGAATATATTTATCCCAATTTCCTCCCCTTGGGTTGAGAGCAATATATTCTAAAGCCGCAAATGTAATCACACTGGTATGTAATCTCTGGTTGATCTTTAACATATTTCTTTAGTTTAGAGTCATTAGTCAAAAGACTGTGTTTCTGTAATATATTTCTTAATTGCAAATGTTGTCTATTGTATGAGGTTATCAATCTTTCTGTTTCTGAATTAGTTTTTAAAGCGAGTCTCTAGTTGTGGTTATCTATATGCTTTATTGAAAGCCTTTTCTAAGGTAGTGCATGAGTAGCCCCTAACCAATAGTCTCTCCTACAAGGCTTTGGCCTCCCTTTCTAAATGTTCCTCATCTGAGCAAATTCATCTCAACCTCAAATATTGGCTATAAGGGATGCTATTAACTAGTGGGCTTGGATGAGCGCTTGTTGCATGCTATATAGTATTGGCAGCAGTTGGTTTCCGGAACAATATTGTACCAATCGTGCCATTATCTCATATAAAGATTTAAATATCTAAAAAAGGAGATACGTTTATAATCATATTGCATAGTGAACTTCAAATTAAATTCATTGGCATTAAGTACTGACATAAACCTTACAAGATCATTTGTTGTGCCTGTCCAGAAGAGCAAGATTTTGTCAATATAGCGATGTCAAGATAGCATATATTTCCAGAATTCTGCAAACCTATCATCAGAAAAGATCGACCGCTCCCACCTCCCAGGTACAGGTTAGCATAAGAGGTTGTACAGCAGGTACCCATTGCCAGACCCTGCACCTGGAGGTAGTGGGAGCCGTCGAAGGTAAACACATTTCTGGTGAGTATAAACTCCAAAACCGATAAAATAAACCAGTTATATGTCCACCAATTCTGTTGTCAATTGTTTGACTATTATATTTTGTGCAAATTGCTAGTTTTTATTTATATTTAGTTTGTATCCATATACCCTCATTGTCCTGATAAAGCTATTCAATTGCGAAACACGTTGACATATCTGGATTTGGACAAGCACGCCTATGCATGTACAATAACTATCTTATAAAAGTATGCATACATATTCAGGCTAGCTGATATGCCAGTCCATTTTAAGTATTGATTTTAAGTATCTATATGTGTATATTGTCTTTTAATAATAAGAGGTTGTATTTACAATAAACCTATTTTGTATTACAAATTTATGTCTCATGGTGTGCTTATAAAAGCCGTTCAATAGGAGCTGATGGAGATTTTATTTTTGTCCTCCAGTTTATTTTCCCTTTTTTTTGTTTTAAGGAGCAATCTTTTCACCTCTGACACACTTGGCTGGATGATAGGTCACTACCAATATGTATTAAAATAAGTAACAGTATCATGCACACAGCTATAGAGTTACTCATCTGCAAATGTATTGGCATAGACTAGGTGTAAATAACAACTTACACATATGTCAATGAGCAGGTAGAAGGACGACTTGCTTTAAAGTAAGCTAGATTGCAGAGATGTAGCAGGTTGGTCTAAATCACTGTTACTGAAACAAGGTTATTTTAGTGATAATCAGCATCAGAGATAAACGGAATCAGCAACAGACAGCAAGAACAATAATCCTACATTAGTCTCTCTGCAGTTAGTAGTCTGTGAATATATCAGAGTGCACTATTTATGTATATTGATATTTATATCTATGACTCAGGAGAGAAACATTTGGCTATTAGCAATCAAGGCAAAGTTTCTGTGAAACAGTTGGTTAGAAAAGAGCTTCTTGCTCAAATCTTCATCCAGGTAATGGTGGGGCCCAGTTTTTAAGATGGTGCACATAAGTACAGTTTCTTTAAACTCTGCAGGCCATGATAAATGGCCAGCCTTTTTGCTCTCAGTCTCTGTCTGCAGTGATAAATCAATAACCGCAGCAACCCAGGTTAGCAGCACGCTGGTCTCGGTCCCAGGCAACAGGCTGTAATTGGAAAGAGTACACACCAGGACAGTGGAGTACACCTTCTGGCCTCCACGAAGAAAAAGAGCCCTTTCCTCCAAAGCCCAGGAAAAAAAACACGCCTCTCTCCCCCTATTGGTCTCTCTTTGGCAAATGCAGTATGCTTCTCCATTGACTCGCATAACAGGATATTTCCTCCTACTACATCTCCCATAATCCATTGCAGACTGTATTAAAGTCTTCCATGTCCTTTTCACCACTGGCTCCTTCTGCTGAATGGATGCTGGATGACACTATGCCAGTACAGTGTCCCATAACTGCTCCATCTAGTCAGCTAAGCACTTGGGTATTCCTGTTTTAATCACTAAATGTCACATTACTGCAGCTTAAGGCACGTGGCTGGGGGAGCTGTAAAATTGTGGCTCAACCAAGTGTTTTTACCAACCCCCAGTTGCAACTGTAAATGAGCCCTTAGTTTCTTTTTGTGCTGTTTGCATATAAACATTTTACTTTTGTGTTAGTTTTTGTGATGCTTGGGTAGGGGGTTTTGCACTTTGGCATCCTTGCCTTACAAGCCAGAGGACCTTGTTCTAGAATTGGTACAAGGATGAAAAAGAGTTGATTCAGCATATTTAAAGAACCTTTAATTGGGAGTCTTTATATTTTGCATAATGAGATGGGGGTATGATAGCTCCTTCCCAGACAACATATGCAAATTGAATTTATCTAGGAAAAGATCATAATAGACAGAGCTGCCTCATAGCGTTAAGTAGCAAAAAAAAAAAATGTAGCAGGAATAAGAAAATCAGTTTGCAGGGATATATGGATTATTGTACAATTGATGAAGATATTTAATCTCATATTTGTGTGTATGTCAAAACAGAATATACTGGGATTGAGAGAGGGAGAGCTACTGGAGGAAGTTAATAATGTATCAGTATCAGCAGGGTAACTGAGTTTTTGATTCTAAAGTGAGTCTTTGGTCATTTATAGAGCAGATGCACCCATTGAATGAAATTAGAGCCACAATTATGTTTTAGAACAGCACCAAAAAGAAAGGGTCATTGAAACTTGCCCATCCTGATCCTCTGATTTTCTTCATCATAATGGTGAAAAACAATCATCAATCTGACCCAACCGAATGGATGTTCTGAAAATTAAAACTGCAGAATGAAATTCCACTGGTGTATGGCCAGCTTACAAGTCAGAACTTGATTTTTAACAAAGGGAAGTGGTATGGACAGATGCAGCACAGCATTGCCTGGATGATAAATTGAACTATTGCTATCCATTACTTCCTATGCACACCTTTAAGGGATCGTACACACTTGACTGTTTTTCCAACTCTTGCCAAACGCCCCTATAGCGTTTGACAAGCGTTGGTCTGGCGTTTGCGTAGCGTTTTTAACGCTCCGCAAACGCCGCATGCGTAGTTCAGCAGCGGTTGCTAGGCATTTGCCGAGCATTAAAAACGCCCCACAAACGCCTATAATGACGTTTGAATGATGTTAACGCTCCGCAAACACCCTGCAACCGCGTCGCAACTACACCGCAAATGCCAGCCGGGCGTTTGTGGAGCAGCACCATAGACTTGAATAGGAGGCTTCAACTCCTCCTGAATCGACCAGAGGCATCCGTTTTGCCGCGACGCTACCACTCCCGTTTGAACAGCACTACGTATGTGCTGCAATATGCAGAATTTTCCCAGGCGTTTTGGGAAACGGTAAAAACGCTTCCCAAATGCCTGTCTACCGCTTGCTAACAAGGCTAGTGTGAACGTAGCCTTAGTGTTCATTTGTGACTGATGTGTACCGTTAACAGTAGTGCTGGCTTTAGCTGCAATGCATTTAGTAGACTTCAGCAGGCATTTCAAGTTCCAGAAGACTATTAGCCCCCATTCACACTTGAGCATTGTTCTGCTCCTTTCCCTACACTTGACTAAACCTAACTACGTTTAACTGCACAGAATCTCGTTCTTGCTAATTTGCCCTGTTCACACTTGTGTGTTCAGTTGCCCTACACTCTAAGTCCTATGCTCAAAAAAGTACAAGAGCTTCTTTTGAGCATAATAAGGTGTTTTTGGTCCCATAGACTTCAATGGGATCATCTGTAAATGCATCATACATATATTTTTTTGTGCAGTTTTACACCTGCGGCTGAGCTACCTTATTACTACCCCAACTACCTCCCCCTTAAAAGCTAAGTTCACCTTTTTTTTTCTAAATTCCAACTTTGCATGTATCAATATACCATTAAGGAACCTCTGTTGCAGAAAAATAAAAGCTTTCTTTGATTTTTAGAACAAGGGCTTACCTTAGCCCCTGCTGTGTTCCAAAGAAAATTTCAGGACTTCCTGGTATGTAGATTTGAGACGTGAAAACCAGTAAGACACAGGAAGCAGATCACCAGCTGACCTCATTAGCACACACACCCACCAACTATGTTTGTACAGCATCCCTTTCATCCCTCAAGTCATGTATTTGCCTGGCTTGTCAATGTAGGCTGCTACAGCTGCTATGTTTGCATGGCATCCCCAGAAAATAAAAAGGTGAATTTAGCCTTCAAGACACGGAGGGAGCATCAGTGGCATATGGTGGGTTGTCAGCACCTCCCCACAACTCTCACCTCTTCACAAATACCCCCTGAAAGGGTTAATAGTTAACTAACATTTGCTTTGTGCCTACTAACTGGTTTATTCTATACAAGATGTGCCCTTGGGATTGAAATGCTGTTATCTATGCACACATTTTTCCCCTGAGAAATTGCAGAAGTTACTACTGTGTTGGATTTTGTTATGACTAGCCATATAGTGGTTTACTGAGATCTTTTTACTGTATTCTGATTGGTGCTTTATGGAAATCGCCTGAAATATGCAGTGTTATCATTTATTACTTAAGACCTAGTCAATAATAAAGAAGTTGAAATCTGCCTCGCACATCTAGGTATTTGTGAACACTGAGACCCACATTCTTCACAACTCCCCCCCCCCATTCTTCACACCTTTTCCCCACACACAGCTCTCATCTCTTCACAAATCCCCTCCTCCCCATACACTCGTCACAATTCAACACACACACACTATTCCAAGCTCTCACCTCTTCTCAGATTCAACCCTCCCTCTCACAGCTCACCTTTTCACAAATCTCTCCACACCCATCTATCACCTCTGCACTACACCTCCAAACTCCTCACAGCAGCCTCTATGCACAACTGCCCCCCTCTTTCTCTCCATAGCTCTCTCTTACTGTCAGGAATGGACTTGCCAATAGTGGTGGGACTCACCTGCCTTGTGGATTGCAGTACCAGGGCTGGCCAGCGGGTGCTCTCAACAACCAGAGGTTCACTTCGGCAATTAGCCATCCCCTGGGGCTGATTGCAGGTGTATTTAAGGGATGGCCAGACCTGCAGTCTGTGCCTTGGTGTGTGTTTTTCCATGGGCCCCTGTATCTTGTAACCTGCATTCCTGTTCCTGCCTGACTTGTTGCCGACCCTGCCTGATCCTGACCTCTGCTGACTTCTCCTGTTTGATCCCTGGCTTGTGACCCTGACCATTCTCTCCGCCTGCTCCTCCTGTACCTACCTGTCCGTTAGTTATCGACCCGGCCTGCCTGACTACGTTGTGCTCTATATGTGTATGTACCTGTGTATCTATATCAGTTTAGGTTTGGGTTTGTTTCACCTTGTTGTATGTATTTGTGTTAGCTTGGGGTTTGGTGCACTGCATTTATATTTGTATTGTTAGTCTCAATAAATTACATTATTTACTATATCTG
Organism: Staurois parvus; assembly: GCF_062004578.1. Classification (NCBI taxonomy): domain Eukaryota; kingdom Metazoa; phylum Chordata; class Amphibia; order Anura; family Ranidae; genus Staurois; species Staurois parvus. The sequence goes on from NW_028318340.1 coordinate 9,014,191, forward strand.
AAGCCTACGTTTCCCTGTGTCAGTCCACACACTTCTGGTCACACCCGCATCCCTGACACTTACCTCTTCAAAAGAGGCGGCAATACACCAGAAGATGTGCGCCATGCGCAGATTTTTCTCCCCACTCAGAGGAGTACAAAGCCAAGAGCACAGACCGAGGAGGGAAGAGTGTCAGAACACTGCACTTGGCTCTGTGAAACACAGGTGGGACAAGCCAGAGGGGGAAGTAGGGTTGGAAGTGACAGGAGCGGCCTCCAGAAGCACAGAAACAAAAAAAGCCAGAAGTTGTAGCATCTGGATTAGGGGGCAGGCACCCACCACCATATGCCCTTCAATGTACATGCCCTGATAGCACACAGAATCCGGGAGAGGAAGTGATTAGTGCAAAACTTCCTCTACCTCCTTCTGAGTTTTGTGACAGGTTGGACAAGACAGGGCTAGCCAAAGCTAAATTTTGTGCCTGGGGCTAGCGCACGGGCTGCCTCCCCCCACAATACGCCACTAGGCAGCAAGATGGTGGTGTACACCTGCCACGGCCACAGTGCCGATTCTTCATTGCTTGTAAGCTGCCCCCTTGCTGCAAATCTAAACTAAGCCTTACACTGAACTTTCCAAAGGATTGGAAATATCCATAAATGCCTGCCAAAGCTTGCTAAACCTGTGCTAAATGAGATTCTCTGCAAACTGGCATTTACAAGACAAGATGAAAAGAATAAATCCAAGTGTGTAACCACTTTTGCTAAGAAAAAAAAACAATCCCCTCTGGGTGATCAATGTACATTGCAAGGAATTCAACAAAATTTGTTTATTGCAAATTCCCCCGTTTCTGTTCTGAAGAAAAAGCTGTTTGTTGTCTGCAGATACCCTTATTGTCATACCCTTGCAGTGTTCTAATGAAAAAAGTTGCAGTGTCTGCATCCCTAAAAAGGCAATTAACCTTTTGGGAGTATCTCATGAAAACTGAAATTTTGTTGCAAGGGATACCTAATATCTGACTTGTATCATAGTGCAGACTTCTGGGAAAATCAGTGAGCCAAACAAGCAGGGAATTACATTTCAGTGAATGTTTGGTACACCAGTGATGTACAGAATACATCCAGGTTGCCATATTGCATTACATTTTACAGAAAATTACAGTGAGATTGAACAGAAAAGGTCATTTTTTAATTAATATTCAATTACAATATGGCTTGTGCAGCAATTGTATATTCTATACTTTTTTATTTGCTATTTTTTTTTCAAAAGTGGAGTTGCCCTTTAACAAAATGTCAGCAAACAAAACCGTTTTATTCTCTTGCTTGTCCGCAGATTTATGTTAAAAATGTACAGGTGTGCACAGATAAACAGACATCAATGAGGAAACCTCGACACGTTTCACACAAGGTGCCTAATCCAGGGGATGATATACACACAGCTGAATAAATAGCCCTACAGGAAACAATGATAAATTAACCTCCACCTCAAGCCACAGCTGTTTCTATCAACCTAACAGATGCTTTAGTTAGAAGTATGAAGAGTTAAGTAAGAATCAACAAATTATAGTACAAACTATTTAACATGTCAATTAATAACATTTGTAATTTATAATAACTAAAGCAGAATATCAGTTTATTGCTAAACCTCTTGTATTTGAACAGGAAAAATAGAAGGATAATATATGCCAAATGAAGACTTCTAGTACTCTTAACTGAAGTATCTGCCAGAAACAGTTGTGGTTTGATTAAAAGGGAAGTAAAAAGTTACTCCATCATTATTTCCTGTTGGACTATTTATTCAGCCAACAGATGAATGTATATTGTCCTTACTATTAAGCAATTTACAATTTGTGTGAAACACGTCAAAGTTTCTTCATTGATATGTGTTTACTAGGCTAAATGGTTAGTACTTTTGCCTGGCAGTACTAGGGTCACTGGTTCAAATCCCAACCAAGGCACCACCTGCCTGGAGTTTGCATGTTCTCCCTGTGACTGCATGGGTTTCCTCCGGGTACTCTGGTTTCCTCCCACACTCCAGAGACATGCTGGCAGGTTAATTGGCTCCTGTCTAGATTGGCCCTAGTATATGTATGTATGGATGTGAGTTAGGGACCTTAGATTATATGCCCCTTGAGGGTTAGAGGCTGATGTGAATGTAAAATATACAGTGGGGCAAAAAAGTATTTAGTCAGCCACCAATTGTGCAAGTTCTCCCACTTAAAAAGATGAGAGAGGCCTGTAATTGGCATCATAGATAGACCTCAACTATGAGAGACAAAATGAGAAACAAAATCCAGACAATCACATTGGCTGATTTGGAAAGAATTTATTTGCAAATTATGGTGGAAAATAAGTATTTGGTCATCTACAAACAAGCAAGATTTCTGGCTCTCACAGACCTGGGGATCAGAAAGGTATGTTTTTCCCCTGCAGCAGCAAATTGGACCGTGCTTTGCTGTTTTTTTTTGCCTTCCTCTGGATCAACTGTGGGTATAGGATTATAACTTTTTTATAATGGTTGAACTGGATGGACATTTGTCTTTTTTCAGCCAGACTAACTATGTATGTAACTATGAAGAAGGACATGCATATCTAGGATCAGGAAGGCCACAACATCCTAACACCATCATTCACCACAGAGTTCCAGTACACAGCGAAGTGAAGAGCAACCAAAGCGTGTTTGACCTACTTGCAAAAGAGGTCAAACATTGTGGTGAGTGCGGTGGAAAGGGGGGAGCACGTATGGAAGCACTGATCTTTTTTATCACCCATATTTCTTTGTAAAGCACGTTTATCACAGCACTAAACCACAAGAAAATTATATTGGACTTAATTTATGGATCTATTGTTACGTGATTTAGGGTATTGCATATTTATTTGAGGTTTGACACATTCACACTTTGCCTGTATGCTATAGGAGGAAGGTGCATTGCTCTGCTTGAGGGGCAGTTGCAAAGAGATCGTCAAGCAAAGGGCATGAGAAGCTGGCCAGTGACAGTGGGAGATTATTAACAATGAAAAAATAAATAAATTTATCTATCAGTGAGTTGGGGATCTTTTCAGGTAGCATAACCCTTTCATAACCCTTTCGCTGCCAGATTCCATTTTTTTTCCACACATGTTTAAAAAGATTACATAAGACCCCCCCCCCCCCCTCACACACACACACACACACATTAGATATTTTCTAAAAGCAGACATCCTAGAAAATAAAATAACGGCAGTCTCAATGTTTTAGGTTACACAATAGTAGCACAAAATTTCAGTAAAAATGCACTTAAGTTAATTTTAGAACACACAAACACAATAAATTACAGAATTTTTGGTAAAATATAAAAGATGAGGTTGCACCAAGTAAATAGATACACAACATGGGTACCTTGCCTGAGGGACCCTCCTCCAATGCAACTTGTTTGCACCTTGACCACGTTGATGAGGTTGTTGTTGTGGCCTGGTGGTTGTGGTGGTTAGTGGGGGAGGCTTATTGGAATCTGGAAGCCTCTTTTTACAATAAGAAAGCACTCAGATACTACAATTCCCTGTGAGTGAGTAAGAAGTACATAGTGTAGGAGTACATAATTAATTATGGCACAGTGGCTTAGTGGTTAGCACATCTGCCTTGCAGTAAATGGGTCATGGGTTCAATTCCCAACCATGGCAGCCTCCTGCATGGAGTTTGCATATTTCCCCTGTGCTTGTGTGGGTTTCCTCCGGGTGCTCCGGTTTCCTCCCACACTCCAAAGACATGCTGGTAGGTTAATTGGATCCTGTCTAAATTGGCCCTAATATGTGTATGTATGAATGTGAGTTAGGGACCTTAGATTGTACACCCCTTGAGGGTTAGGGACTGATGTGAATGTTCAATATATTTATGTGTAAAGTGCTGCGTAAATTGACAGCGCTATATAAGTACCTGAAATAAATAAATAAAAATTATATAATTGACCAAATATGACCATGTTCATATGATATCACCCAGGAGACCTCCCCCTTTCTTTATAAAAGCTGTAATCTGATGGACCTGTCATTTGGCGGGTGTGGAGTAAAGGAAACAGACGTGTCAGTGGTCGGTGGTTTTTTTTTTTTTTTTAGCGGGACTACGTGCATTGGGCATCGTTATTGATACAGATCTACATAGCTGGATGATGTGATTGATGATGGATGTACATCTTTTTTTTTGCTTTTTTGTGAATGAGTAGTACTATTCCTGGTAATTTCCTGACCTACCAGCTGGCATTTGCAGATAAGGTCTGGCGTGGATTTTGATGATTTCATGCTTTTATTTTGTGTGGATTTCCCCTTTAAAATCCAAAACTTGGGGGATCCCACACCGTTGTTTTTCTTTTGTATGTATTTGTGTGTGGTTCCCCCTTAAACCTCATCTTTGTGTGTGTGTGTGTTTGTGGGTTCCCCCTTAAAATTCATACCAGACCTGAAGGGCCTGGTAAGAATTGGGGGGAATCCCATGCTTTTTTTGTGTGTGGGGGACCCCCATTAACATCTACTGTATATGAAACCCTCATCTAGCATAAGGGTCTGGTATAGGTAAAATGAATCCAGGCACTCTGCTTACAAACAGAAGGAAGCAATCTAGAGCTGTCATTTTACCAGCAATTTAAATATATTTTTCTTTGTAAATGTGAGTTTTGCTCTAGTAGGTTATATACATAATACAGATGTGTCACTTCACAGCTAGAGTCAGAGCATCCCTCGCTCATGTTAATTAATACAATTTAGCATTTTTAAAGTCTCACTTTAAGCACTAAGAAAATTGCTGCTCCCTTTCAAAAACATTTTATATTTCTTGTTTTGCTACACTTTCCCTAGGGCAGTGCCCAGCTCCCCATGCCATTTGTTTGACAATCCTCTATATATTAGCCTGAAGAATAACCATCCCCTTTTTTTTTCACTGGGCCCCCATTGACTTCATAGATTTTTAGATTTGGCAATTGAACATTAGCCATATTTGCCAAACCTGCCTCAAACCGAACTCAGGTTCGTTCGGCTCAGCACTGATCAGGTTTATGGCAATCTTGCTTGTTTCGTGTGACAAACAAGTAAGTCAGGAGAAAGTACTACAAAGATCAGCGAGGAGCACTGCTCCAGGTGCAAGAGTGTCATAAACAGAGCCCAAGTGATGAATGACATACGGAAGTTTTATTAGACCATGAAACTTGATCATAATTAAAAACATCCAGAGAGGAGGCTGCCTACAGACAGGGATGTTCTGAACCTGACAGTTCCACAGATATATGACCCACAATCCTGTGGCCAATGGGAGGTAATAATAACTATAAATCCCTGTGGGTTCCAACAGCCTCTGTGAGATGCTGGTCAATGAGATCTGTTGGCTGGAACTAATGCACACGGAAATGATGTCACAGTGCTGGTGGAAGGAGCCGGAATAAGGGAAGAGAGACCACAGATATATCCAAAGACCGTCTGCAGCTGACACTCCACGCAGGACAAACAGGTTGCTATGACTACATGTTTTGGGGCAAGCCCCTTCTGCGGGTCATGTGATGCATCCCAGCTAAGCAAACAGTTTATAAAGGAAAAAAAAGGGAAGTGGAAAAAGGAAGGGAGGGGAAAATAAGGTTCAAGAGTGAGGGTCATCCAACGATGTCACACTCCAGATTGTTAACTTTTTGTGTACTGATTCATACAATAATAATATGAAAATAAAAATAAAAACGCAATATATGAAATAAATAAAGTAAATGAATAGATACATCTTGAAAATAGTAAAACATAAGATAAAAACCCATCATGGAGTTGGAGACCATATGATGAAATATTAGCTCATTACACACTTACAGTATTTATAAAAAAATAATAGTTGGTAAAAATGGTAAAAAAGTAAAAAACACCACTATCACCAGAAATTCAACAGAATTCAATATAACAATATACTAGAACAAAACAAGTGCACTGGAATGTCGTGTGAGCGTTCAATATGCAGACATAATTATATTAATAATCATAATTAAAATTAATGTTTAAAAAGGTTTGAACCAAACAAGTAACCAGTTTTTTACATTCATACCACAGTGTAAATGTCAATATCTTCATTTAGACCATATGGAGACAGTGTACCTAACCTATAAATCCAAAATGTCTCCCTTTCGATATGTATTCTATGGCAAGTACTGTTATCTTTTTAAAATTCTTCTCGTAACAGGACGCAAAATTTTGTGGGATGCTATGCTTGTCTTTACCTTCTATTTTGAGTCTACGATGTTCCCCAACCCTTTTTAATAAGGTGCGCTTTGTGCGTCGCACATAGAGAAGGTTGGACGGATACATTAAGACATATATCATGCATTCAGCAGAACACGTGATAAACTGATGGTAAAGATATTGTTCTGTCTGTCGTTAAATGAAGAAAAACCATACGAGATGGACTGGCAAGTGAGGCAGCCACGTTTGTGGCATCGTAAAATACCCACTCATAATAGAAATCAAAGAAAAGCATAGCATCCCATGACATTTTGTGTCCTGTCATCAGAAGAATTATAAAGAGTTAACAGTTCTTGTCATATAATACATATCAAACGTTTTCCTCACTGGTAACAAAGGATTTACATTGTTATGTAAGTGGGAGACATTTTGGATTTATAGGTTGGTTACACTGTCTCCATAGGGTCCAAATGAAGATATTCACATTGTGGTATGAATGTAAAAAATTGGTTGCTTTTTTACTCAAACCATTTTAAATAAAATTAAAGTGTATTATTGAGAGACAAAAGCCATACATATATTTAGTGTGAGAACACTGAAATAGACCTCAAAGTGACACACAGAATTTTCCTGCAGCAAACTTAAGAATATTGGATGTTGGGTTCCAGCTGCAGAAATATTGTGTGGCATCTACCAGTTGGGGAGCTGTTATTTGCAATGGAAGTCACAATAGCAAAATATTGTTATGGCACAGGTCATCATGTTGGCAGAGCTTCATTCATCGCAATTGACACTGGATCTACATCACTGGATGAAGTGACTAAGCTGAATTTACATCAGAAGATTCAAATTTATTTTGTAATTGGATTTTTTCTAAGATGTCTGTGTTTTTATTTACTATTAAATTTTTTTTTGCAAATGAGTAACAAGGGGTACTATGTGGATATGAAAAGCTGGATATCTGGGGCCTCCCAATTCTAAAAGGGGTTTCCAAATTCCAGTAAGTCCCTCCTCCTCCCAAACCCACAAATCCATAAGGCTAGGGATTCAGTGATGAGGTCCTTGGCCTCACTGATTTCAGGACTTGTGGGGAGTGGGGGAGGCTTTGCATCAATCATGCAAGGTACCTTAACAATGTTGAGGGCATGTGGCCTGGTATTATTCAGAAGGGGAAGGAGGGGATGTACTGCTCTCCCCCTTTCTTGGCCAGCAAGAATGCATAGCTTGATAAGGGTCAGAGTCAGAGGATGAGGCTAGTGGGAAGGACGTAGTACAGGTGACATTCTGTAAGCAAAGGGCAACTTTGCCTGTGTCAGAAAAATTGTACACTGTGCATCCCAAAACAAATAGAATGAGGCCCTAGCAAAAGAAAAGAAAATATAACATCCACAAAAATAACACCCTGATACACTTAACAACAAACCAATTTTTTTCTTGAAGAAAAAAAATAATAAAAGGGGCATAAAAAATAAAACAACACACCAAAAATCTTGGGGTTTAGTAGCTGAAGAGCAGCTACGTTTCTTGACTTGCAAAAAAAAGGTATTTCTAAAAACTGTTGGGTCTCTGGTCTGTAAATACAGGGGAGAGGGTACACAAGAATATGTACCACACCACACTGCAATCCCCAATATTATAAAATGATATAGCACAGTAAAACACCACATGACAACTAACTGTCAGCTCTCTCTAAACTATTACAACAGGCACTGACAAATGGCTGCTGGCAACCCATTGGTGGCAGAAACATAACAAAGTCCCCATTGTTGGTTCTTCTAAGCTAGCTGTTCTCAGTTCAAAGGCCACACAGTGGATTATGGTTACAAAGAATTTGGTCTGCCAAATTCCTGCATTAATTCCCCGTAACTGTGAGACTTGGGCACGTAGGGTTTGCCTTTAACACTTGGTAGCAGCAAGTCCAAACCTTATTGCTATAAGGTATATATCCTGTTTATAAAATGCTTTTCTCATATATATCGGCAATTGGTTACCTATCTAACTCCTGTTTAGAGCAATCAGACAAACATCAGCTGCAGCTTCTCATACAGGATTCTAATGGACTCTGCCCACAGGCAATGCAGGCATTGGCTCTTAAAGTGTTTACATTTTTAAATGAAGAGCTCTGCCTTATATTGGATTCAATTTACCTTCTCTTGTCTTGCTTCTGAAAGTATCCCTGGGGGCCATCCTTTACACCAAGGCTCTGCTTGGATTTAATCGATAGTGCGAGGTTTCATCAAACATGAAAAGGTATTATAAATAACTTGCCGTAAACTCTGATCTCATTAACATCATATCTAGACTTAATTGTATCAAACAATTGCAAATACTAATATCCAGCTTTAATAAAATGTTAACACAGCTTTATAGAACAAAACACTGTATGATGCACTTGCTAAAACTAGATGATTAAAAAGATGGATTAAGTTAGAGTCTTAAAAATGTCTAGACCTCGTTTCAGTTTTGGATACAGTGATGAAGGGTATGATAGCACTGACAGGTAGTATTGATGGGTACTGATAAACAGCATGGATGGACACTGCGAGGCATCACTGATGGGCACTGAAAGGCAGCACTTATGGGCATTGATAGGCAGCACTTATGGGCATTGATGGGGCTGCACTGATAAGCAGGGCACTGATGATCAGTGCCCTGATTATCAGTGTAGATGTCTACTCTGAAGATTGCCGCTTATCGGCTCTCAATTCCTCATGTGCTGTCAGCCTGAGGAGAGGACTGCTGATAACTAGCATTTCCTGTTTATATATCATCAGCTGTTATTGGACATATATATAAGTAAAGAACCAGCGCCACGGAAATTGTATAAGACAACAGTAAGCTGCAGAACCTAGCCTATAAACTTATAGGATATGCAAAACTTCAATAAAATAGGTTGCGCTTAAATACATACAAAAGTGTAACAAAAAATGTAACAAAACAATAAGCAACAATATTTTAAATCAAAATAAAATCCAGCAAAAACAAAAAAGTCCAAAAATTCAAATAATCAATAATGTCCAAAATAATTAATCACCAAGTGAATCCACCACCAAAAATGGTTAAATAGAACTCACCAAAGGCTCCTGGTCTGTTTGCATGTTGCATGTGCATGTTTAGCTGGGTCTGAGTCGCTTGTATTCATTACACACGCTGTCTATATTGGTGTCAGTCTGGACACCTTGCTTGTAAGTGCATTTCTTCATTAAAGTTTGATGCTTTTTAAAACATACTGCACCGTGATTGTTCACTTTTTTCTTTCGAGTGACGGTCTGATCATCTCTCAGTTTGGATACTAAATCACCTTTGGAGTGGATTTTCAGCTTTGCAGCACATCATCTGTTGGAGTTCATCCCTCATTTCTTCAGTGTTGCTGTCACCATATTATTCATTGCTCCCAGAGTAACAAGTACTATATGCTGGTTTTTCAACAATCAGCATATTACTCTGGTGAGTTCTATTTAACCATTTTTGGTGGTGGATTCACTTGGTGATTAATTATTTTGGACATTATTGATTATTTGAACTTTTGGACTTTTTCGTTTTTGCTGGATTTTATTTTGATTTAAAATATTGTTTCGTATTGTGTTGTTACATTTTTTGTTACACTTTTGTATGTATTTAAGAGCAACCTATTTTTTTTAAGTTTTGTTATTGGACATAGCTGATCACATGGTAAAGAGCCTATGGCTCTTTACTATGATCTGCGGTCAGTTGTGTCCTAGGGACACAGCTCACCACAGATAGCAGCGCCATGTGCCCCCAGGTGTGCACATGTGCGGCTAGAGTTGGAGGAACATTTTTCAAGAGTGGTGATTCCATACTTTTTGCCAAGGGATGTATTATACTTTAAAGTACCTGTTGGAGTGGATGTATGGAGGTAGTGGGGCAGCCAAAGATTCTTCTTGCTGAAGAATGTCACAGAGGAGTTGGGTAGAATCTGCTCTTTGGACATTGTAAGAGTGATTAATTGCCCACACATAAAGGTATCTAAATGCTATAAAGGGTCAAGAGCCAGATTTATTAGTGAGAGATCAACTGCTACTCAGGAAAAACACAGCCAGTAATTACTAAAAGGCAGGCCTTATTACCACTACTATTGTCCTATTTTTGTGCTATTTTGGTACCCTGCTCCCCTAAACCCAATCTCCTAGATTTAAGTTCAACAATAAAAGGTAAGAAGATTAAAGTGAATGGTGACCAGTGTATTTTTCACCCCCATGATACGTCAAGGGATCAGATCTAAGATTGAAATGTTCACGTAGCCGAAACAGGAAATGAGAGGAAATCACTGCAAATTAATGGAATTCCTTGGGCTCCCCAGGTCACCAGAACTAGTGTCCCAATTGGAAGATTTTTGCTGTATTACGTTTCTGGGGACAACACAATATTTGGCATTTTCTTTATACTTTCACTTTCAATGATAATAGTAAGCATGACAAATAGGGTAACTCACCCTAACGGGCACAGACAGCAATAAAACCCTAAAAGGGGTTGTAATCCACCTCCACTCTGTCCAAAAGTTAAAAAAAAGTTTTTCCTTTTACACTTTTACATAGCTCCCAACTTTTGAAGTTGTGAAAGACAGACACTTCTTGGGGACAGTGATGTGCAGCATGCGGTGTGCGCCACTACAAAAATTGGGTGTGATTAAATTTTGGTGGCTGGGAGGGGACAATATGGCACCCCCTGGATATCTCAACCATTACCCCCTTTATCTGCAGTGGCAGCATCTAGGGATGTACACATGCTGCAGCAGCAATGCTTTACTTCACAGACTTGGCATCAAATATACACCCTGTCGAAAGTGACCCAGTCAAGCAAATGGTAATGCCCTGCAAGTGCCCCGCACATCACACAGTTGCATAATGCTAGTGCAGGGTTGAAGGGATTAAAACCCCTCCTTTCTACCAATTGCTCTTCAAATGCTATCTGAAGAGCAATTTAAATCCCAGTCGCTTTTCAGAAACCAAAGCACTTGGGAACAAACTCTTAATTTTTTATTTTTTTAATTATTTTTTACACCTTTTTTTTAACAGGTTTTTATATTTTTTTTTACATTTTTAACAGCCCTGTTGGGGAACTAAACAGACCCCTGATGTCTCACTTTTCAGAGAGCAAAAGGGGCTGAGGACATAAATATCTCAACCCCTTTCTCTACAGCCTCAGCTGCACTGTACAGTCAATTAATGGTAAGTGTTCTGTACAGAGTGGTTTCCCGTTCATTCACAATTGAAGCAGTTTACTATGCTTCAGTTATGAATGAACACAGAAGCAATCAATATTGATCGATCACTGTGTTCATTCAGGAAAGGAAGGGAACAGTAAATGTGACATATTTACTGGCCCACTTACTATCTATCCTGAACCCAATCCTAGATGGTTGGGAAATATGTTTTAATATATAATTACAGCAGAAAACTGACCCCACATGTTTAAAGATGTTAAACATTTTCCCTGAACCTAAGAAATCTCTCGTGTCCAGCCGGAATGATTATCATCCTGTGTCACTTATGCTAATCATAATAAAATGCTTTGAAAAACTGCTATTCCAGCATATTAAAGGAAGCATACCACTGGGGTTAGATCCCTTTCAGTTCACACTTGGGTCAAAAAGGCCAGCTAAGGATCCGAATTCTACAGCCCTTCATACTGTCCTTACCCACTTTGAGGGAAAAAAATAATTATGCCAGATTGTTGTTTGTGGACTTCTGTTTTTGATATTATTTCTTCAATGAAACTTGTTCCTAAACTTGGTCTCTTGGGTTTGGGATTCTTAATCTGCAATTGTGTTTTGGATTTTTATTAAATAGGCCATAGGTAGTCAAAATTGGTTAGCAGTGTTATTTTTAAGTAGAGTTACAACACAGGGATATGTGTAACCCCCTGGTCATATCAAGACCCACTTTGAAATCGTGCAACTTAAAGTGAAGTCGCACAATTTCAAAGTCGGGTGAGAAGCCGATTTCAGGTGTGATTTGCAAGACATCTGACACAGATGTCTATGCAGATTGCACAAAAAGTAGTACATTTAGAAATCAGTATGAACAGGAGCCAGGCGCTGTGTAGTTTTGTGATAATAGTAACACACCTTATATGGAGGTGTGCCTTTAATAACTCATATGGTAAAAAATAAATAACCAGCCTGTGGCTTTAAGAATCCAGGTTCCAAGATGGACGGCCCGTCCGCTCAGAGGGAAGCAGTGGAGTAGAATACCTGTCAGTGCAGGGACCACGTGTACCCAACGTCCCAGAGTCCTGGATGACGTTACCACGATGTGGAGAGACGGAGGGGGGAACTCTTGCTGGAGCCGCAGCTTTAGAAGGCAGAGGTCGGTTGCCGGGACAACATGTTTCGCGCACATGCGCTTTATCAAGACTTGTCAGCATGTCAGTGATTCAATTGAAAAGGCATTTGATAGAGTTGATTGGGGCTTCATGATGGATGCTCTGGAAGTCCTGGGGATGTGAGTTAGAATGAAAGAGTGGATAGGAAAGTTGTATAGAGAGCCCTCCGCAATTATTATGGTTAATGTGGAGATGTCAGAGTCTACTGGGATGTCAAATGGAACCAGACAGGGCTGTCCATTGTCCCCTTTATATGGAAAGAAAGAGATATAAAATATTTAGGGGTAAAACTCACTGCTTCATATAAGTACTTGCATAAATTAAATTATATTTCACTGTTAAATGAGATTAAGGAGGAATTAAAGAAATTAGGAGGAGGAAACCCGTCTTGGATAGGACGCATAAATCTGATAAAAATGGTAATTGTCCCCAAAATCCTATATAGATTTCAAATGATCCCAAATAAACTCCCAGAGGTTTTCTTTAAGGCAATAAAAAAAAATGATAACAAGATTGTCAAGGTCCTACCTTTTCCCTGAGGTTATGTTACTCCATGTGCTGGCGTCCATCTTGGATTCTGCTGTGCATGATGGGAATCCTTTTTATGCCTTCAGGTCTCTGAAGTCCACCCCCCAGAGGGGCGTGGCTGATGACATATAAGCCTGTGGCCCGCACATGCTCTTTGCACTTGTGTCTTGTGTCTTTGTGTTACTATTACTCTGTTCTGACTCTTGTGACTCTCCTGGTATTCTGATTCGGCTTGTGACTTGACTATTCTTTGTATTCTCCTTTGATCTGACCCTCTGTTGCTGAACCCGGCTTGTGACCTGTGATTCTCGTCTGCTGTCCTGTACTGTTTTGTCCTGTTGTTGTTGACCCCGGCTTGTCTGACTACTCTTTTGTTTCTTCTACCAGCTACACGCCATTGGCGGCGGCCATTACCGCAGCTGAGGTGTCTCGGGGGCCGCGACCTGGTTCCTGGCTGCGTCAAGTCCATCCCCACCATCAGGGGCCCTGGTGAAGGGCAGCCTGGGACTTAGACTCCGCGCCCTGAGGGACTTCGGTCTGTGGGTGGTGGTTGTCATCAGCCAGTGCGTTACATTGTTAGGCCTGCCTGTCCGTTCCTCGGCTCCTGCCCTGACAAAGATATATATGGAGGAATAAAAAACCTAGAATATCCTATGAATTGTTAAGTAGAAATAAAGACAAGGGTGGATTGGGAGTGCCAGATTTTAAGAGATATTACAAAGCAGTAATTTTAGAGAGAATTTTTGATTGGACGTATAATCCAAAAGGGAAAAGCTGGGTTAAAATTGAAAATGAATTTAGTGGAACTAATCTGAGTAGAATTATATGGGTGCCAGCACAATATAGAGGATTAAAAGATAGCACAAGTTTATATACTTTAAATGTTTTAAGAGTTTGGGATATATTGCACAAACATATGAAGTGGGATTTTAATTCACTATTAATGCCACTGAGGAACACAGAGTTTTTTCCTCCAGGTAGGGAGGAGATTACAGGAAAATGGTTTAAGCAGGAGGATGTCCAATTGAGAGATATATTGGTGGGGGGGGGGGGGGGGGGAATTGAGATCACTTAAGGATTTGGAAAAGGAAAAGGGAGAAATTTTCACTAAGACAGATGAGTGGCGTTATCACCAATTAAAACACTTTGTTGGGAATCTTCCGATATCCTTGAGATCTAGAAAGGATTGGAATTTGTTTGAGAGGTTGTTGGAATCACGGGGAGATGGGAAACACGGTACTGCTAAAATATATAAAATTCTCACTGAATTAGACACAAACACAAAGCCAATGTATATAGCAAAATGGGAAAGAGATTTAGGGGGTTGTGATAGAAGAGGATAAACAAAAGAAAATATATAGATTAACTCATGAGAATATAAGTATGCGAGAGGTGGAAATAAATTACAAGCGTTTGATAAGATGGCACATTACACCGAATGTTGAACATAAGATGAGTGGGGAGAATTCACCATGGTGCTGGCGGGGGTGTGGAGAGATAGGCACGGTGTATCACATATGGTGGGAGTGCCCAAAAATTCAAGTATCATGGAAGATAATAGTTCATTTAATTGGGATGATTACTGAGATTGATATTGGATTGGATCCAGAGACTTGTCTTTTACATAGCACAGAGTTATCAGTGAATAAATATAAGGAATCGGGTATATGGTATTATCTAAACACAGCAAAAGGTTTGATACCCAAGTTTTGGCGTAAGACAGAGGTGCCAAAGGAAGAAGATTCCCTAGATAGAGTGAACCAGATTTGTAGGATGGAGAAACTTTACCATATGCATGAAGACAAGATGGGGTCATACTATGTGAAATGGAAAAAATGGGAAGAATTTGGATTGAAGGTGAAATATAGGAAGCTATAGTGTGTGATGATGTGAATGCTCCTCTTGCTTTTGTAGGGAAGATGTGGGGAAATGCAGAGTGGGTAGAATGATGGGGGGGGGGGGGGGATGGAGGGTAGGTTAGTTAGGAGGGTGTGAGAAATAGTTATAGAAAGGGAAATAAATAATGATTTTGTATGTTTTATGAGACTATGATGGAAACATGTATTTATTTAAAAAACTAATAAATATTTAAATAAAAAAGAAAAACTAGTGAGATGATCATAGAAATAGAGGAGAAAGGAAAAGGGTTGGGGGTGGTTATAGATGAAGAGGAGGTAGAGATGGTGAGTAGTTTATGTTTTTGGAGCATAAAGCATTAGCCGTATTCCGCCAAGTGTCTAACTCTAGAGAAATATTTAAATCCTTTTCCCAATGTACCATATAAGAGAGTTTAATATTTGGATCAACAAGGGAAGCATATATATTAGATAGATGACCTTTCACCGTCCCCGTTGCCCCACAGGAGACCTTGAGAGGGGTGAGCATACGGGGTTTCGTTAGTAATTTAAGCTTGCTAGTGATAAAAGACATGATTTGATGATAGCGAAACAGTTTGCTAGAAGGTAGGTGTCACTTTGTATGAAAATATAGGAAAGAATATGGACGAAGTCTTCCAAATAATCCCCGATACGCAAAAAACCCTTATTGATCCACCACTGAAACACAGATGGTGTTAAACCAGGGTGAATTCAGGATTACAAAAAACTGGGGCCAGAGGGGTATGTAAGGAAAATAAAGGCTTGAGGGCCCACCATCTATCCCAGATCATTAAAGAATATGATAACGTAGGGCAGAGGATGGGAGGACACAACCAACTGGGAAGCCACATAAGGGAGCCAATTGGCAATATAGGGCCTCAATGCCAACCCATTGAGGTACATAGCCCCTAGCTGTAGTGCAAGAAAGCTGCGTTATCTGAGCCGCATGAAAATAAGTCATAAGATTAGGAAGTCCCAAACCGCCATGCTTTTTCTGAGAAAATAAATTCAAATTATTAACCTGAGAACGTTTGCCTCCCCATATAAATCCAGAGATAGCAGATTGTAAAAGTAAGATTTCCCATCTGGTGACCGTAATCGGCAAAGTCCAAAAATAATATAGCAGTCTCAGCAGAAACTTCATTTTAACGGAATTGATTCTACCAAACCAGGATAAAGGGAGATCTGCCCAATTATGTAAATCGGTCTTGAGTCGTTTAAAAATATGGGGATAGTTAGCACAATATAGCATTGAAATAGAGCTTGTGAGATGAATCCCCAAACAGGGAAAGAGCAGGGGGCCCATTGAAAATTGCAATCGTCCCGAAGATATTGAACTTCCGAAGTGAGTAAAGAAATATTTAAAGCAATTGATTTAGAGGAATTCAGAGTAAGACCTGAGGCCTTAGAAAATCGGTGAAGTAAATTGAACAGACTAGGTAAAGACACTCGAGGAGCAGACACATACATAAGGAAATCATCAGCAAATAAGGAACATTTATGATCTTGTTGGCCACAGTAGATACCAGAGATAGCAGGGTCAGAACGAATAGCTATAGCAAGTGGTTCCATGCTAATGCAAAAAGTAAAGGGGGCAACCCTGTCTAGTACCTCTCCCAATAGGCAGAGGAGCCGATTTGTATCCACGAATAGAGACCTGGACTGAAGGATTACAATATAGAGCCCGCAATAAAGTCAAAAAGGAGGAGAAGAACCCAAATGCCTAACCTAACATCTGAAATAAATAGTCCCAAGACAGGCTGCCAAAAGCTTTATTGAGATCTAAAGACAACAGCAGGACTTCCCTCAACAAGGAATTGTCCCAATTAGATTGTACAGCTGACAGTAGTGCCAAAGTGCGGCAAATTTGATCAAGTATTTTATGACCGCTAATAAATCCTGATTGATCATCATAAATATAATGAGCTAAAAATGTATTAAGGCGTAAAGCCAAAACTTCAGTGAGAATCTTGAGATGGCAATTAATCAAGGAGATAGGACGATAATTACAGCAGTAGCAGTAGTAGCTTTATTGGGCTTAGGAATGACACTAATGAACGCTTTATTTTCGTCAGAAGGCACCACTCCCTCTGTCTTGTAAATAATTAAAATAATGGGCCATATGTGGAATCAGAAGGTCAGGTAAAGCCTTATAATAAGCATGAGGGGATTTATATGGAGCTAAGGTTTTTAAAGTGTTCTGAATCTCCTCACCAGTGATAGGCTGATCCATTAATTCTCTATGGGCCTCCTGAAGAGAATGAAGAGTCACAGAACTCAGGAAACTGTTTGTAGATAAGGAGATGTCCCCTCGAGGTGAAATGTAAAGATCAGTATAAAAGGAATGAAACTCTTGGAGGATCTTACTGGGATCTTGAGATAGAACACCGGTAGTCAGTCTAATTTTAGGAAGAGCCACATGAGAATGTTTAGGAGACAGCTTGTGTGCTAATAAGGTGCCTGGTCTGTCACTCCAAGTGAAAAATTTGTGATTGGCCCAACATAACTGTTTATCCGCTGTAGTAGTAAGGCACAAATTAAGTTCCAATCAGGCCTGGTCAAGTTTCACCAATAGAACAGGACCAGGTGTCTGTTTCTGCTGGGCAACAAGATCAGTATACACTTTAGATTTAGTCAAAATCAATTAGTTTCAAGCCTTTTTAAGCGAACACAGTTGAATAAGAAAACCCCTGACCGAGGCCTTATGAGCCGCCCAATTGATAGCCGGAGTCTTGTCATCCACCTTATTCATTTCAAAGTAAAATTTCAGATGTGTGGAAATATCAAGACAATAAGATGCGTTACCTAAGAGAGATTTATTAAGGCGCCAATGAGAAGCAGTCTTCCCATGTGTCCAAGACGAAAGCGTTAAAAGAACCAGGTCATGATTGGACCAGGGTGTAGAAAGAATTTTAACTGTAATCAATCTAGAAAGTGAACGTGTATGGAGGAATATATGATCAATGTGGGACAGTTATGAGCTCAAGAAAAATGGGAGTAGTCTCGGAAAGTTGGATTAGCTTCTCTCCAGGCATCAACAAGATCATAGCGATATAAGATCTGAGCAAACTTACAGCTCTGTCTAGAAGGGGATTCAAGCATGACAGATGGGATCCAGCAACTGATCTAATGCTAGGTTACAATCACCAGCCAAAATAACATCGCCCTCAAGCTCTGAAGCCAAAGAGCTCAATAAGGAATGAAAGAACTACACCTGATTGATATTTGGAGCATAGTATACCAAAAAGTGAGCAAGTTTCCTCCCAAGTGACCTTTCACCAAAAGATAGCGTTCCTTCTGATCCTTAATAATTTTAGATTCAGTAACTACAAACGGCGGGACAAACAAAGGGCTACCCCTCGTTTCTTCCATGTGGCATTAGCAAAATAACAAAGAGGATAATCTTTGTGGACATATCGTAGGGTAAAAGAAGGGGGAAAATGTGTCTCCTGAAGGGCTACGATATCTTCACCTAAAGAGTGCTATGAATTAAAGGTTTTAATACATTTGGAAGGAGAGTTGAACCCCTAGACATTATGAGAGAGCAATTGGATAACCCTCTGTCAGACCGTTGGGGAGACATGATCAATAACTGGCGAACTATAATCGGCTAAAGCTATCCACTCCCAGAGCACGAGAGAAATCAGGATTAACCAATAGCAAGGACAGCTGACCCTTGGATAGAAAAAGGAAAAAAAGGAAATAAAACATAGAAAAAGAAGAGAAAGAAGACACGTGGAGTATTCAAACCCTCGTGTCAAGCAACATCTGGTATTACACATTATAACGCAAGCGAAGCAGAAGAATAAACCAGGATTTTCAGGACTAAAGTCCTTCAAGGGAAGGGGTCTACCCAGAGAACTATCTCAGAGGAGAGTCTTCCAAGTCTGGGAGGGCCCATAGACACCCCTGGGCACAAAAAATAAAAACCAGCATAATGTAAACATTAATATAACCAGAACCCCACAAGAACAAATATCACCAGACATAAAGATCACATTGGGACAAACAGGCATATGAAACAGGTGCAAACAGTGGCAGCTAATGTAACCAAGGGAACCACTGAGAAGCCACCACATAAAAATAGGAAAAAGTATGAAGCTTGAAAGTCAAAAAGAAGTTCTGGAGAATTTAGAGGGGGCATAGGATCCTTAAAATCCTAAAAGGCGCAATACTCACCAACATCTGGTGAGTGTGGTTGATGTTGATTTTTCACTGGTGGATGGTGAAAGCACAATTTCTTTGGGAGAAGATTTATCTGTTGTATTTATTATACACCTTTGGGAAGAAGGACTTTTTAATTTATTTATTTATATATTTATTTTTTATATTTCAATATTTTTATTGAGAAATAAACATAATAAAACAAGATGGCTAACAATAAAAGAAAAGAAAAAAAAAAGAAAGGGCCCACCAACAAAATGGAACCAGATTCAGAATCATAAACATAATACTGGTAGGTAAAAAAAAAAAAAAAAAAAAAAAAAGAAATTTAGCAGATAATAGCATTACAATGCACATGAAAAAAGTCAAAGCCATCAAAATATACAAGTTTCAAAGATCAATAAACAACAATTATAGCAAAATAGACCAAAAATAACAAAGAAAAATAAAAATGGTTAACAAATAGTAGGAAAAGAGAAAAAAAGAGGAAAAATAGAGAAAGGAGGGGGGGGGGGGGGGGGGGGGTCAGCTGCCAGACACTCACGATACAGTAATATAAGAAATCCAAGGATCCCAAGTCCTCTCAAATCTGGACACATCATCAGAGACGATACTCGTCAGTTTATCATTAACCATTATCCAGTTCAGTTTTTGTTTCACCCTATCCAGCGGGATCAAAGATTGCTTCCAACTCCTAGCTATAGTAATGCGAGCCGCCAATAAGATATATACAATTAGTTTAATCGATCTTTTGGGAACATCAGAGGGTAGTATATTAAACAAGGCTACTTCCGGCGATCTACGGATATTAATTCCTGTCACTGAGTAAAGAAAATTAAATATGCGGATCCAGAACCTACTCACGACTGGGCATTTCCACCAGACATGGAACATAGTACCCTCTTGACCACAGCGTCGGAAACAGGCAGAAGAAACGGAAGGATACATAATGGCTAGGCGAGCAGGGACCAAATACCACCGAAGTAGCGTCTTGTAATTAGATTCAACAAGATCAGTGTTAATCGAAATCTTTGATAAGGCATGGGCCGCCGTCCGCCAGGTATCCAAATCCAATGAACTATTTAAATCCCGTTCCCATAAAGTCATGTAAGACAATTTTGTTAGAGGATCAACCAACAAAGCATAAACAATGGACAAGCGACCCCGCATTACCCCACTCGCCCCACAGGAGACCTCGAGGGAAGTAAGCGCACAAGGTTCTGTGAGTAGTCTAAGTTTGCTATCAATAAAAGAGCGAAGTTGATGGTAACGAAATATCTCTCCACGAGGCATCCCACAAAAATTCACAAAATACTGACGAGACCGAGGGCGAACCCCATCTAAATAATCACCAATACGTAGCAAACCCTTATTAATCCACCATTGGAACCCCGCGAAAGACAAACCCGGAACAAACTCAGGATTACCAAACACCGGAGCCAACGGAGTATGCGGAGAGAAAAAAGGTTTACGAGCTCGCCATCTATCCCACACTGACAATGAATAAGATAGAGTAGGACACAAAATAGGAGGGCGCAATCTATTGGGAAGCCACATGAGAGTACCAATAGCATATGGACGGCACGAAAGAGCCTCAATCCCAACCCATTGGGGGACATATCCCCTGGCCGTAGTACAAGATAATTGTGCTATTTGGGCCGCCTGAAAATATGCGAAAAGATTAGGGAGTCCCAAACCACCATGCCTCTTCAAAGAAAACAAGGTAGATTTGTTCAGCCTAGGGCGCTTTCCCCTCCAAACAAATCTGGAGACTGCAGCCTGCAGGAAGACTAGTTCTCGTTTGGGAATCAAAATTGGTAACGTCCTAAAATAGTATAATAATCTAGGTAGGAAGGTCATTTTAATAGAATTAATTCTACCGAACCAGGAAAGAGAAAGATCCTGCCAGGCTAATAAGTCATTCTTAAGTCGCTTGAAAAGCGGGATATAGTTGGCCTGGTATAGCGTCGATACAGATTTCGTAAGAAGAATCCCCAGATAGGGGAGAGAACCAGGAGCCCACTGAAAAGCAAAGTTTTCCCGGCAGTAGCGAACCTCTGAATCGGGTAAAGAGATATTCAAAGCAACAGTTTTAGAGGAGTTGAGCGTAAGACCGGAGACCTCAGAAAAACGATGAAACAGATGGAAGAAACCAGGTAGAGACGTTCGAGGATCAGATATATACATAAGAACATCATCGGCAAATAGGGCACATTTATGAACCCTTTGACCACAGATAACACCCGATATAGAGGAATCAGCGCGAATAGCAATCGCAAGAGGTTCCATCGCCAATGCAAAGAGCAACGGAGAAAGAGGACATCCCTGTCTAGTTCCTCGCTCTATCGAAAAAGGAACTGATTTATGTCCACGAATGGATACCTGAGCTGACGGGGTAGAATAGAGGGCCCGCAACAACGTCGTAAAATAAGGGCCAAACCCAAACCTGTCCAACGTTTTAAACAAATAATCCCAGGACAGACTGTCGAATGCCTTCTGAATATCCAGTGACAGTAGAAAAACATCCCTTTGCGACGATCCATCCCAATTGGACTGCACAGCTGACAGCAAAGCTATAGTCCGCCTAATTTGGTCCGATGTTTGTCGACCACTTATGAATCCTGATTGGTCATCATGAATGTATAAGGCCAAGAAGTTATGGAGCCGTAAGGCCAGGATTTTAGTAAGAATCTTTAAATCACAATTAATTAAAGAAATAGGCCGGTAATTGGAGACCATAGCGGCATCCTTGAAAGGCTTGGGAATGACACTAATGAATGCCTTATTTTCCTCTGGGAGAACCACACCCCCCTCCCGCAAATAATTAAAGTACAGGGCCATATGGGGTATCAGAATGTCCGGGAAAGCTTTATAGTAAGTATTAGGAAGACCATCCGGTCCCGGGGCCTTGTGAGAGGCCAGGGATTTCACCGCATTCCCAACCTCTTCACAGGAGATAGGTTGTTCCATTAGCTCCCTATGTGCCTCCTGGAGGGGGGAAAAGGAGATAGACTCCAAAAAAGCCTCCAGAGAGGAAGAAGAACAGCCCCCCGTGGGCGAACTATAAAGCTGAGAGTAAAAAGACTGAAATTTGTGGAGGATCTTACCCGGGTCCTGGGATAACGAACCATTGTCCAGTCTGAGCTTGGGGAGGGCCGTCTGGGAGTGTCTAGGAGTCAGCTTGCGTGCCAACAAGGTGCCAGGTCTGTCCCTCCACGTAAAGAATTTATGATTAGACCAACGAAGTTGTTTATCCGCAGTGGTAGTAAGACATAAATTAAGTTCCAGTCGGGCCTGGTCAAGTTTAAGTAACAAATCAGAACTGGGATGATGTTTATGTTGAGCAACCAGGTCAATATATAACTGAGTTTTAGTAGCAAGTAGGTCAGTTCGGGCTTTTTTTAAACGAGAAGAGAGTTGAATAATATAGCCCCTGACTGAGGCCTTATGAGCTGCCCAATTAATCGCCGGGTTCGTGTCCTCTGCTTTATTAAAATCAAAAAACATTTGTAGGTGCGATGAAATTTCCCGACAATGAGATGGATTACCCAAAATAGAGTCATTAAGACGCCAATGAAAAGCCGTCTTACCAAGAGTCTCGGACGAAAAGGTGATAGAAACTGGGTCGTGGTCAGACCAGGGCGTGGAAAAGATTTTAGCAGTGACAAGTTTGGGGAGTGAATATGTATGAAGAAAAATATGGTCAATGCGAGAATAACTATCATGAGCCCTGGAGTAGTGGGAGTAGTCTCGGGAAGTAGGATTAGCCTCCCTCCATGCATCAATAAGATCATAGCGATATAAAAGTTGAGCCAATTTACGGCTCCGTCTAGAAGGAGGTTGAAGCGTGGCGGTTTGGGAACGATCCAGAGTCTGATCCAATGCTAAATTAGAGTCACCAGCTAGAATAACGTCACCCTCAAATTCTCCTACCAGAGTACTTAGCAAAGATTGGAAAAATTCAACCTGATTGGTATTGGGGGTATAATAAATTATAAAAGTGATAAGGTCGCCTCCCAAGTGGCCTTTCACCAAAAGATATCTCCCCTCCTTGTCCCGGATAATTTTAGAGTCAACAAAGGACACTCGACGAGAAAAGCAAAGGGCCACCCCCCGCTTTTTCTCTGTGGCATTAGCAAAAAAGCAGAGAGGGTAATTTTTATGAATATAACGTGGAGAGAAGGAGGGTGGAAAATGAGTCTCCTGTAAGGCAACTATATCCGCCCCAAGGGAGTAGTATGAGCTGAAAGCCTGTATACGTTTGGATGGGGAATTGAACCCCTGAACATTATGAGAAAGGAAGCGAATTTCTCCGCTAGTGGACCGTACGGAAGACATGACAAATAATTATGGAACTAAGCAGAATAAAGACCCCTCGTTCCTTAAAAGTAAGAAGATCCCTATAAGTCCCTAAATGTCGCCAGCTGACCCCCCAAAAAATCAGAAAACAACAAAAAGAAAAAAGACAGAAAAAAACAGAAAAAAGAAAAGAGAACATTCGGATCACAAAAGTCCAAATGCCAAGTGACCGCGGTACACAAAACAGTATCAGAAAATGAAGGAAACAATGTACCAGGAAATACAGAGCAATAGCCCTGCGGTGGAATAGGTCTGCCCAGAGAAACATTCCCGGGGAAGAGTCTTCCAATCAGGGAGAGCGCAAAGACACTCTCCGGCACTAACAGCAGTTACAACCCAATAACAATAAATCAAACGCACAGTGCATTAAACAAAAAAACAAAGCAATTAGAGCCACTGAAATGATATTCAGCAAACAAATGTAATTAACATCCTAAGTCCCACCCCCAGCCCATCCCCCCAAACCAATATAACAACAGCGGCCAATGCTCCGAAGAGCCACAGAAAGGCCGCCATCAACGAACATATTCCAGCGAAAAGTCCCCAAAAGAACACAAAAGTTCAAGAAGTCCACCCGGGCGGATTCCGGGACCCCTTCTTCTTAGACGATGGAGTAGTCCACAAAGGCTGGAGCGGCGGAGGTCGAGAAGCCGATCCCGTGGGAGAATGGGACGTCGGACTGCGAGATATAATACCCAGCTGAAGCAGCAACTCCTCGCCATCCTGGAATGTAGTAAACCCATAGGACTTTCCATTAAGAGTGAACTGCAGACGAAAAGGGTAGGCCCAACGATATTTAATGCCCTTTTGAACCAAGTGAGAAAGAAGTGGCTTGAGGGAGCGCCGCCTCTGGATAGTGGCCGACGAAACATCAGCAAAGATTTGTACCTTGTGCCCTGCAAGCTCTATATCCGGATTCTCCCTGCCAAACCGCATAACCGCTTCCTTAACCTGAAAAAAATGAGGCTTGACGATGATATCTCTAGGAGGCCCCCCTTGCCGGGGGGGGATCAATGCCCGGTGAATGCGATCAATCTCAAGATGAAGATCATCAATTGCAGGCATAGCGGACCGCATGAGGGTATGTGCGCAGCTAGTAAGCTCCTTAACCGACTCAGGAAGACCTCGAATGCGAAAATTGTATCGCCTAGCCCGATTCTCCAGGTCATCAATTTTAGAATACGCCTCCTCCAGGCGATCTTGCAAGTCGGTGATCATGTTAGAATTTTGGGAGATACTTTGGACTGTCGCATCAACTTTAGCCTCAATACAGTCTAAACGGTGGCCCAAGGCCTGAAAATCCTGCTTTAAATCCGCCGCCAATTTTGAGGTAGCTCTGTCTAATTCGCGTTGCAGCAAATCTGCGAATCGAGCTATCAAAGTCGCATCACAAGAGTATAGAGGCGGGTCAGGAGGAATCGTTGGCGAGGAAGCCGGGCTGTCATCAGCGGGATCTGGACCGCTATGCTGGCTTGAAAAAATGGCAGCTATGTCGCTGCTCAAGGGCGAGGATGCAGGGGAGTCACGGCTCAATGGACAGGCCGAAGCCTGGGACTCTAGTGGCACAGGGCTGGAGGATGACTGGGGGGGCTGCAGGAAGTCACTCACCCCACCTAGCGATGCTGCTGTAGTCCTCCCTGGCCCAGCGTGGGACGAGGAGCCCATCTTCTCTCTCCGAGGGAGAGGTGCTGCTGTAGGAGAGGCAGAGGAGACCCCATGAGCCGCGGGCGCCGATCCGGCCGCCATCTTGGTCCTCCCAGTCCCCGCAGGGAGCCGCAGCTGGGAGCCTCCACGGCTCTTAATCGCCGACTTGCCGGGCATATTGACAGGTGCCCGAGATCCGGAGATAGGCAGGGGGGGGCCCCAGGGGTGAAGCGGCACTATGCCCTTTTATGGGCTGCTGTCAGTGCCGGAGATGTGCGGAGCTAATGCCGGGACATCCGATCCCGGCGGCCGCGCATGCGCACTCCCTATATATTTATTTTTTTATGACAACATTATTTATGAACACTTTAGATATTGTTTAATGTCAATTTATGGTGAAGAGGTTTGTGTTTTGCGCTGTTTATGTATTTTTCTTCAAAAAGAAAAACCTCAAGTAGTCTTTCGATGGGATTTTATCTTCCTGGAAGTTGAAGCAGACCACAATGGTGAAAGCGGTGGAGAACAAGAGTTAGCTCCCAATGGAGAATGAGATGAAGGACTATGGGAAATGATACCCAATTGAAGCAGGAGTTCTTCATCTTCTTGAAATGTAGAGAACATATAAGGTTTTCCATTGTAGGTAAACTGAAGTCAGAAAGGGTAGGCCCACCGATAGCGGATATCTCACCGTACCAAGTGGGAAAGTAATGGCTTGAGGGATCTCCATTTCTGGATGGTGGTCGGAGAAACATCTGCAAAAATTTGTATTTTATGTCCCGCGAGTTCCAGCTCCGGAGTTTCTCTACCATATTTCATGACAGCTTCCTTGAAAAAATGCGGTTTGACAATAACATCCCTAGGAGGCTCCTCCGGTCTAGGGAGGATCAGTGCCCTATGAATACGATCGATCTCTGTATGAAGCTCATCAATTTCAGGCATCGCGGATCACACGAGAGATTGAGCAAGGCTAGTAAGTTCTTTGACCAATTCCGGGACCCCCTGAATATGGAAATTGTAACGTCTGGCCCAGTTCTCTAGATCATCAATTTTAGAGTAAGCTTCATCCAGTCGATCCTGCAATTCGGTAATCTTATTGGAGTTTTGGGACACATTATGGACTGTCGCATCAACTTTAGATTCAATACTATCAAGACATTGGCCCAATTCCTGAAAAGCTTGTTTCAATTAGTAGTAGCTCTATCCAATTCTCGTTGTAACAGGTCAGAAAATGAGCAATAAGGGTCGCAACCCTCGAATACTGCAGTGGAGCTGGAGGGAGTGTTGGCAAATTATCAGGGCTATCAAGGTCAGGTTCCATACCACTGCTTTGGCTGAGAAATATAGCAGCCATATCATTATCTAATAAAGAGGAGGCTTGAGAGTCATGGCCTAGTGAGCAGGCCAAGGCCTGTGATAAAGATATAGCAGTGCTAGAAGGAGACTTTTGGGGGCTGTATAGGGTCACTCACCCCTGCTGAAGAAGCCACCGTGTCCTGGTCCCAGTGTGCAGCTGCAATGGAGCCAGATTTAGCTCTCTGAGGGAGAGGAGCAGATGCAAGAGAGGCAGTGGAGGTTGCAAGAACCGAGCCGGACGCCATCTTGGCTCCCCTGCCCGCCACAGGCTTCGGGTGCTGGGAGCCACTGCGGCCCTTCCCTGCTACACGATCCAGCATGGGCAGAGAGTTCCGGGTCACCCGGTCTGCTCCGGAGGTAGGTTGGGGTCCCTGCAGGGTTCGGTGCCCGTCAATGGGCTCTAGATGTGCCGGGGGGGGGTGCGGAGTGGTTTACCGGGACATGTGTGCCAGCCGCCCTCACATTCAACATTTTAAAGGATAAGTTCACCTTTTAACAAAAAATAATAAATGCACATTTTTTTGCAGATAAACAAATGTGCATTTACTATTTCTTGTTTTAGGAAACCAATCAGTAGATCGCTGGTATCATGCAGGTCTCCTGCAGACTATCAGTGTAGTCTGTCTGCTTGTACCTTATACCTTCTTGGAATCTGCCTCAAGTCAAACCAGGGTACATTTGGCTCATCCCTATTAACCTCCCTGGTGGTATGATCATGTCAGGAATTTTGTGCTGAAAGCGGTACCATTTTTTTGCATGGAAATATGTAGTTTTTAATTGTAGGCTGTAATTTTTAGGAATAACTCACTGAAATCTGTCCGAACAAGAGTCTATTAAACATTCCGGATATGATAAAACTTGAAACACAAAATCATAAATTATAATTTAATTAATAATCATAAAAAATAATAATATAATAATAATCAATTTAATTCAATAATATAATCAAACCAAAAACACTGAAATTTGAAATACAGAGGCAAATTCGCACATCGCTGAGCAAAGTCGCAAAATCGTTTTCAGTGTCTGATGACGAATTTCCCCACTAATCATTATCACTCAATTCTGCAAGTGGTTCTGATTTACTATCGCTGTTCTAAAACCGCTTTTGATGTAAAGGGACGCTTTTTGGCCGCCATGGACTTTTCTAAGTTTCCAGGCAGAAAGAACAGTCAAAATGCAGGCAGGGCACAGGACAAAGCAGTAGGGACAAAATGTATGTGAAATGCAGTGAAAAAGCAATGACAGCAAAAATGTCATTTTTTAAAAATTTCAAATTTCCCGCCGGTTCCGCCGCCCGAACGTTCCGACGTCACGGGGACCGGAACACGGAAGTCAGATGCCGGCATCCGCCGGAGGAGATGGACGGGGACGCTGCAGGGGACACATCGTGGGAGCGAAGGACAAGGTAAGTGCTGCAGGGACCCCCAGAGAACGCTGCATGGTAAGCCCGAGTGTAGCTCGGGGTTACCGTTCTTGGTATAGAAATTCTACCCCGAGCTACACTCGGGAATACCGCTAAGGAGGTTAACTACCAAAGAATTTGTAATTATGTCCAGCTAGTCAAGTGATTTTGGCACCCCTGACTTATCAGTGACTTTTCCCTATTGCATTTGAACAATGAAGAGATAGTATACAATGATGATGTCACATCCTATAATCATGTTCACAATGGTAGAAAGCATGCCAAAACAATGGGTTAAAATGCTCCTTTCCCAGACTCAGTGCTGCTGTGCAGGGAATAACAAGTTCATTTACATGCATATTCATAATATACTAATTGTAATTAAAATTACTTTTTTCAAATGAACACATTTGTTAGCTAAAAGTTTTTTTTTAATATCTACTTGGAGTTGATCTTTACGTCTCTGTGGGTTTTTACATTTCCAACAATGTTTATTGTGCAAAGAAGTGTTATCTGCTTTTAAACAAAAACAAAGTAATGGTGTTGAATCAGTTGAAATGTATTTTCTTTCACAGCATGGAGTATGCTTTTTGTAAACAATAAAATAACTGTCTTTTCTAAAATAAAGTCCATTACAGAGATGAGATTTCCCTACCTTTGGAAATGTGTTTTTTCCAGATAAATTAAGAAGTAGAATGAGGTTGTCTTGCTTTACTTATTCACTAAATCACCTTTAGAAAAAAACAGAACAGCAACATTCAAACCTATAAGTAACAGGGAGAACAGGGTGTTGTGGGAGCTAATGGGATCTGAATCACATTATGTATATGAGATATAGAAGATCTGGAGGCCTGTTTGTGTTTCTGACAATCCTTTCCACAACTCTCTTTTAGGCTGCAAGTACAGTTCTTCCAACCTTACCCATAGCTGTGATTTGTGCCCACAATCCTACATTAATCCTACAGAGGCCCCCAGTGTGAGACAAGGTGATCCAGCATGCAGGGCAAAGATGCCAAATTGGCACACATCTTCTTAAAGTGTTACTAAACCCACAACAGTAAAATCAGTCTGTAAAGCATGCCTGTTATACTCACCGTGGAACCTAAGGGGTTAATCCTCTGCATTGTGTAAAAAGGCTGTTTGATCCTGACTTCTCTGATCCTTCCCTTCTTCCACTGCCCCCCTCATATTGTGTGGACTGGAGTCACTCTGCACATGCCCAGTTTGGTGTATATTGCTAAAGAGGTTTTTTTTTCCCTTGGGAGAGTGTATTTGATCAGCACAGGGCCAATCAGTACTGTCCATACAGTATATTATGGTTTACTATGGGTTTAGTAACACTTTAATACAGGCATTGAGAGGAAGAAGGCAGGGAACAGAGAACATAGCCTGCATCACCCTCTGTCTCTCTCCTTCTTTTCTCGGCACTCCCAGCGTTGGGCTGACAGGAGTAGGGATGCTGCTGTCACTACTCTTGTCTACCTTGTAACAGAAGGAAGGAGCCCCCATCACTACAGTAAACCACTGAGCCCAGTGCAGCTGCCCCTCCCGCCCACCCCGTCGTGGCCCTGGAGACCATCATTGTGGTACCAAAAAACAGCCAAGAGACTGCTTTGTTACAAGAGTGACAGTAAACAATATTCTTATTCTTTAAAATGAACCATTCACATCCACTATTTAAAGTGGAACTTCGCTCTCTCAATCAACATTAACTATTTTTAATCATGCTGCTAACATTAGTATATAGAAATATCAATATCGCATTTGGTGTGAACTGGGGCTCAATGACCTCCGTGAGTTCTCAGACCTCTCCATTTCCTTCTCACGTCTGTTTGTTTGGAACAAGCAGTGCACCTTAGTTTCAGTCATGTGCACTGTTCTATGCACACTACAAATCCTATAGTTCATAGTCCCTAGACCATCTCGGAAGAGAGCAAGAGAGGGTGACTATGTTCCTACATACAGTGGGACCATATAGAATGAGCGTAGCCACCCTCTAACAGGAAGTTGGAACACAGCAGCAAAAAACAAAAAAAGGAATTTGGAGATATGGAGGCTGAGAGCAGTAAATGTTTTTTTTTTTGCGTTAAAAATGCACATTTGAATAAAATATTTTAAACCAGAGTTTAGTTATGTTGTAAAGCAGAACTCCATGCATATGCTTTTTTTTAAAGGGTGGGTGTGTTAATAATTGTTAGCTTTCCTAAGGTCTATCCCAGGGGTGGGCAAACTTTTTGACTTGAGGGCCGCAATGGGTTCATATATTGGACCCGGGGGCCGGACCAAGAGTAGATGAATGATGTGTATGTGTCATCCATAGTAAGTATAGTAATATTCCCCCATAGTAAGCATAGTAATTAATCCCCCATATAGTAATTCATCCCCCATATAGTAATTCATCCCCCATAGTAATTCATCCCCCATATAGTAATTCATCCCCCATAGTAATTCATTCCCCATATAGTAATTCATCCCCCATAGTAATTCATCCCCCATAGTAATTCATCCCCCATATAGTAATTCATCCCCCATATAGTAATTCATCCCCCATAGAAATTCGTCCCCCCTATTAAGTAATTCATCCCCCATATAGTAATTCATCCACCATAGTAATTAATCCCCCATATAGTAATTCATCCCCCATAGTAATTCATCCCCCATATAGTAATTCATCCCCCATAGTAATTCATCCCCCATAGTAATTCATCCCCCATAGAAATTCATCCCCCATATAGTAATTCATCCCCCATAGTAATTAATCCCCCATATAGTAATTCATCCCCCATAGTAATTCATCCCCCATATAGTAATTCATCCCCCCAATAGTAATTCATTCCCCATATTAAGTCCCCAAGTCCCCCCTGTGTCAATTCACTTACCTTTGTTCCGCGCGTTCCTCTCGCCGTGTTCCCGCGCCGTTCCGGTGTAGCATGAAAATCTGTCTCCTATGAGGATCTGTCCCCCTCGACGTATCTGCGCATGTGCCAGTTTCAGGCATTAGCAGCCGATCGGCGATCTCCGGCACATGCGTAGATACGTCGAGGGGGACAGATCCTCATAGGAGACAGATTTTCATGCTACACCGGTCTTCAGGGCGGACTGTGAGAGGAGCCTAGCGGGAGCCTAGCTCCGCGGGCCGGATTAAAAGGTCCGCCGGGCCGTATACGGCCCGCGGGCCGTAGTTTGCCCATTGCTGGTCTATCCCATGGCTGTAGCAATGTTCTACTTTTCAATATCATTGCTTACATTTACACAGTCCCATCATGTCAGCTGGGATGCAGTGGCTGCATAGACACAGCTGCTGCTTCCAATTTGACATCCATGTTGGTGTGGGTGCAGAGCCCCAAATGCGCAGTCTGTTCAGACCAACCACAGTGCTGATCCCTATCTCTGAATATTTTAATGATGTTTCCAGCAGTAACTGTATACATCCATGGGCTATATTTCCCATGTTTGTTAGTCCCTATAGCAATGTTGCACATCCGGGCATCCTACATTTAATAAGTGGTTTTTGATGGGTGGCATGTTAGGCATGCTTGATTTTTTTTATCTAATGTATGCATGCATATCTTGGTGTCTCTTTTTTTAAATCTGTTTATTTATTCTTTATACCTTGAATGTTTGCCTCTTGTTCCAAAAGTTTATTACCGGGAAGGATTTTGTGGGTGTGGCTACCAATGGGGGCATGGTTTATTTGTGGGTGTGGTTAGAAGTGGACATGGTCACTAGGGAGACACTGGATTTCATTTTGAAAACCTGGTCACCTTACCTGTGATACTTGTGGACTCCTCCACTGTACATTTCCCATTTTCATACACTCCACACTCCTCTCTCCTGCATGTACTGTCCACTGTCATAATCTCCATTCACAATCATGTATATGTCACCAAAGGTATTTTTTCTTTTTAATGCAAGCGGTGTAAGTACCTTAATTTAACTTAGTATTAGCCTCTTGAACTCTCCCTTGTGCTGTACAGCAGGGCTCAGAGAAATGGAGGAAGAAGCACAAGGACTGGGCCATTAATATTCCTGGCTATGTTCTCTTTCAGAGAGACAGGGTAAATAGGAAAGGTGGTGGTGTCTGTCTCTATGTGAGAAGTGATCTCAGAGCGAGTGTGAAAAAGGACCTAGTTGATGGAGAGTGTGATGAGGCTGAAGCATTATGGGTGGAACTGCACATGGGGGTGCGTACTACAAAGGTAATCATTGGAGTTTGTTATAGGCTTCCCAGTGTTAATGAGGAGGTGGAGACTCAGCTCCTTGACCAGATCAAAAGGGCTTCAAGGGCTGGGACAGTGATAATAATGGGGAATTTTAACTACCCGGAAATTGGCTGGAGTAATGCAGTACGCAGGAACAGTTAAAGGGCAAACATTGTTAAACCTACTACAGGACAATTTTATGGTACAGTTCATAGAGGCGCCTACTAGGAATGATGCTCTGCTGGACCTGGTAATCTCAAACCATGCAGAGCTTATTACGAATGTCCATATAAAAGAACATCTGGGTAGCAGTGCCCATACCATGATTTAATTTATTGTTAGCTGTAAACAGCAAGCACATACAGGAAAAATAAAAACTCTCAATTTTAAAAAAACTAATTTTCCAAGGCTGCTCTTCAAGACTTAGACTGGGAGGGAATATTGGCATCAATGAACACAACACAGAAATGGGAGTTCTTCAAAAAGACTGTATGTGAACACACTGCAAAATATATTCCCATGGGCAACAAGTTTAAAAGGCTAAAGATCAAACCTATGTGGCTTGTGGCCAAAGTTAAAAAAGCTATAGATAATAAGAAAAGAGCTTTTATTCAATATAAAAATGAAGGAACGAATATGCAAAAAGGAAATAAAGACCGCAAAAATTGAAAACGAATGACAGATTGCAAAAGATAGCAGGACCCACCCACAAAACTTCTTAAAATATATTAATAGTAAAAAGGTCCAGTCCGAGAATGTAGGCCCTTTACAAAATAATCTAGAGTGGGTGACTGGGGACAAAGAGAAGGCAAATTTATTAAATACTTTCTTCAGCTCTGTGTATACAAAGGAGCATGGGGGAGCTCTTGTCCATAATGGGCATTGGTATTGACACAGCTCCAAATGATCCACATTGGCTCACAATTGATATAATACAAAAATATTTAGACAGAATAAAGGTAAATAAAGCACTGGGACCGGATGGCATACACCCATGGGCCCATGGGTGTGAAATGAGCTCCGCCATTTCAAAGCCATTGTTTTTAATTTTTAGGGACTCTTTAATGACTGGCATAGTACCACTGGATTGGCGTAAGGCCAATGTGGTGCAAATATATAAAAAGGGGTCAAAATCTTTACCAAGTAATTACAGACCTGTTAGTTTAACTTCTATAGTTGGGAAGATACTGGAGAGTTTAATAAAAGACCACATAGATGAGTTCTTGCTGGAAAAAAATATTTTAAGCAACAGACAGCATGGATTCATGAAAGACAGAAGTTGTCAAACAAATCTGATTTCTTTTTATGAGGAGGTGAGCAAAACCTTGGACAGTGGGGTGGTGGTGGACGTGGTATACTTGGATTTTGCAAAAGCGTTTGAAACAGTTGCCTACACATGGCTAAAAGGTAAAGGCTACAGGCTTTGAAAATTTGTATGTAAATGGATAGAAAACTGGCTAAAAGATTGTATTCAGAGAGTAGTGGTTAATGATTCATACTCTGAATGGTCTAGGGTTGTCAGTGGTGTACCCCAAGGTTCAGTGTTGGGACCCTTACTTTTTAATATATTTATAAACAATATAGGGTCTGGGATTAAAAATCCCATTTCAGTCTTTGCAGATGACACCAAGCTGTGCAGTGGAATAACGTCCTTACAGGATGTCTTCAATTTACAAGCCGACCTAAGTGCACTGTTTAATTGGGCAACTATGTGGCAAATGAGGTTTAATGTTGATAAATGTAAGGTGATGCACTTGGGGGCTAAGAATATGCATGCATCATACATACTAGGGGGGAGTACAATTGGTAGAATCAATGATGGAGAAGGATCTGGGAGTTCTGGTAGATCTCAAGCTTAATAATGGCATGCAATGCCAAGCTGCAGTTTCAAATTCCTATCTTGTATTAAAAGAGGTATAGATTCCAGAGAGATATATCATATCACCCCGGTACAAATCATTAGTAATACCTCATCTGGAATATGCAGTTCAGTTTTGGGCACCAATTCACAAAAAGAACATTGGGGAACTGGAGAAAGTACAGAGAAGGGCAACCACACTGATAAGAGGCATAGAGGAGCTCAGTTATGAGGAAAGATTAGAGGAACTGAATTTATTCTCTCTTGAAAAGAGGAGATTAAGGGGGGATATGATCAACATGTATAAATACATCAGTGGTTCATATAGTGAACTCGGTGTAGAGCTATTCACCCTGAGGTCATCACAGAGGACAAGGGGGGCACTCTTTACATCTGGAGGAAAAGAAATTTAATCTCCAAATACGGAAAGGTTTCTTCACAGTGAGAGCTGTGAAAAATGTGGAATAGACTACCTCAAGAGTTGGTTCTGGAGTTCTGCAGTGCCCAGCAGTGATACCTATCAGTGCCACCCATTAGTGCCCATCAGTGCTGCCCATCAGTGCCGTTATTCAGTGTTGTCAGGCAGTGCCACCAGTCAGTGCCACCTATCAGTGCCCATCAGTGCCACCTATCAGTGCTACATATCAGTGCAGCATCATCAGTGCGTCCTTATCAATTCCCACCAGTGCCGCCTCATCAGTGCAGCCTATCAGTGCCCATCGGTGCTGCTTATCAGTCCCTATGAATGCTACCTATCAGTGACCATCAGTGCTGCCTATCAGTGCAGCCTCATGATCACACATCAGTGAAGGAGAAAATTCACCTGTTTGCAAAATGTTATAATAGAAACAAAGACGCTTATTTTTTTTAAAATTTGTGGCTTTTTTCATTTATAGTACAAAAAATAAAACACCCAGAGGCGATTAAATACCAGCAAAATAAAGCTCTATTTCTTTGAAAAAAAAAATTATAAACATATGGGTACAGTGTCGCATGACTGCGCAATTGTCATTTAAAGTGCAACAGCACTGAAAGCTGAAAATTGGCTGGACAGGAAGGGGATAAAGTGCCCTGTATGGAAGTGATTAAATGGTACTTTTGGAAAAAAAATGTCTTCACTGATTCATGTCCCTCAGGGCAGTACCCGAGTCCCCGTATCCCTTTTATGGTCAATAACTTGCATAAAAGCCTTTGAAATGGGCACTTTTAAGTTTACAAGTTTGAGTCTCATAGACTTGCAGGGGGTTCAAAGTTTGTGGTCAACCTTCCATTAGGCTTGAATGTTCGACCGCAAAACGAACAGGGGAGTGTTCGGCCCATCACTACTGGTACATACAGAGTCTGCTTCTACTCTCCTGAGGGCTGGCTTAGTGCCTGTTTATTGAACTTTTGGCTATGGACTTACTCGAGAGGGCAATACTCCCCAGTGGGTCCAACTATATGTTTTATTATAGGAGAGCTCTGCAAATCTCTGGAATGGATAGACAGAAATACAGATTCTTTTGCATGTAAGACAACTCTCTTAGACTGATTTTATCTGTGTATTTAGACTTTTCCCTTGAGTTCAGCTTTAAGAGTATTTATAGATTAGGCAGCTCTTACCAGAAGTCCTAAATGAAAAATGTTTATGATTCCTTATATACTGAAAGTGTTTTGCTAATAAATTAATTTTGTGTTCACGAAGCTGCATTATTTCAAGTGCTGAAAATATATTCTTCAATACAAATCAGAATATTTATTTCATCAAGCACTTCACAGAATACACAAAGCAGAATAACATCCTCTTTGTACTTTAGGAAATAAGAGCAGAAGCAACATAATTCCCTGAATCCTTACTATGCCTGCTCTGTCAGCTGTCCGTGGTTCTGAAGGAACATTTCACATCCTACCCCTGTAAACAGTAAACACACCCTATGTAGTACACAGAAAAAAAAATATCTCTGTGTCCAACATGGAAATCAATAGCACTGATTCAGTATCACAGAGTTTAGAATTTTTTCACTGTTTTGGAAAAAAATCTATTTGCCATTTGGATGCACACTATACAGAAAATAACCTCATTTATCGGACTTAATGACACAGGAGTAAAAGAAAAGATACGCAGACGATTTATTGTGATAGAGTTTTTAAAAAAGCACCTTTTTGTAATAAATTTTCAAACACATCATAAACATTCCACAAACATTACTGAAGAAGAAGAACTTTGCTTTAAAGTGGAATTCCAGCCATATTTGTGTTTATTAAAACAAGTCTGAACAAGTCTAAAACAAAAACTGTAGCTGCTGACTTTTATTAAACATACTATCACCTGTCCCAGGGTCCAGCGACGTGCTCACCCGCACAGTCCCTTCTCCCATTCTCTCCTCCATGGCATCGGCATCTCATCTGTGGGCACCAGGCTGTGAAAGCTTGCGACTTCACAGCCTGGTGCCCACTGCGCATGTACGAGTCGTGCTGCACCTTCTGATTGGTCCGGCAGTCTTCTGGGACCTGTGAAAATTCCCTGGAGACTACCAGGAGGGAGCAAAACTTCCAGCTCACTTCATCGCGGTGAACTGAGCCAGAAATGGGAGCTGGTACCTATCAAACCCAGGTATCCACTCCCCCCAAAAGGTGCCAGATATGGCAGTGGAGAGGGGGAGGATAGGAGTGCAAATAATTTATTTTTATCAATTAACAAAATGGAAAGTAAATGTACAGAAGAGAAATCCAAATCAAATCAATATTTGGTGTGTCCACCATTTGCTTTCAAAACAGCATCAATTCTTCTAGGTACACTTGCATACAGTTTTTTTTAGGAACTGGGCAGGTAGGTTGTTTCAAACATCTTGGAGAACTGACAAGAGATCTTCTGTGGATGTAGGCTGCCTCAAGTCCTTCTGTCTCTTCAGGTAATTCCAGACAGACTCGATGGTGTTGATCAGGGCTCTGTTTGCAGGATAAGTTCACCTTTTGACAAAAAATAATAAATGCATATTTTTTGCAGGTAAAACAAACGTGCATTTATTATTTTTTGTTGCAGGAGCCTGTACATTTTTTTAATTTTTTTTTCTGCTGTTTTGATATATTCCGGTCTGAATATGTATGGTTTCTTGTGATTTTTTTGTATTTTATCCCAAGTAGACATGGGTTTTTTTTTGCATATATTTATATTTAAATTTTGATTATTTACAAATGTAGCTTCTTAGCCCATATCTTCTTGGGATATTTACTCACTTTTATCTGTGTTTGTTACTCTATTTTTCATTTATAATTTTTTCATAATCATTTTTTCACAGTTATTTTTATCCATTATTCTTTTTGTCTTTCTTTGTTTCTCATTTTTATTCCACTTCACTTTACTTTTTTCTTTTCTTCCTTTCTTGCTGTTCTCTGAGATCACTACTTTTGATACAATGGTTTAATATGTCTTGATACAATGTATTAGTAGGCGTACCCTCAGGATTCAGGAGTGCTGATTAGGACAGGTATCCTTTATTAACTAATATCTATATAAGACAGCACTTTTGTTGTTTTCTTTGTTATGATTAAGCACGAGATAATGTGAAACGCGTTAACAGGTCCTGTATTCATGTCCTGGTGTTTTGTGTGTCCTATGGATCAATAAATACACACTATATTCATCTATCCTCCGGTGTGCTGCTGACCCTTCTTCCTATTGCATTGTGTGTGGTGGCAAGCCAGAGCCTGCACCTGTTGTGGATTGATCTGGATTGTTTGCCTGAGTGGTATACCTTTGTTTTTAGGAGCCTGTAACACATTGCACTAGTAATCAGCAGATCACTGATGCCATGCAGGTCTCCTGCAGACCTGTCAGGATATCCCTGTGATAGCAGTATGGAGAGAAGTCCCCTTTACTAGCTGTCAGTTTTTATAATCAGCAGGGCTCCACCCACACAGCCGTGTCATTCATTCACAGAGTTCTTTGAATGCGATAACTACAAGTTCCAACAGCTTTAGCGGCTGTCGACTTGTTGTTCTCAATGATGGAGCGCCATGGTAGTTCATTGATTCTTCCTGTCAGTGTATCTGCTGGCCTGTACATCCCATATGGGCAAGCAGATGTACTGACAGGAAGAATCCATGAACTACTACAATGCTCCACAGCGCCATGGTAGTCCATTGAGAACTACAAGCTGACACCATTTTTCTGCACCCCATTTCCTAAGTCTTTGTGCATAGGATGTGGAAATAAGGCTAAGCAACTCAACCATGCATGAAAATATTAGAACTGGGATGCAGAGAAATGGCAGCAGGCGCTCTGAACTGATGGGCCAAAATTTGAAATACCAATGTGTGTACTGGAAGAGGGATACAGGGAAAGGATCAATGTGTGTGCTGGAGGAGGGATACAGGGGGAAGATCGATGTGTGTATGCTGGAGGAGGGATACAGAGGAATGTAAAATGTGACTATGTTGGAGAAGGGCTATAGGAGAAAGTCCACTTATGAGTAAGGTGGAGGAAAGACGAATCTATGCATGTGTGGAAGGAGAGATACAGGAGAAATATGCTGTATGCTGCAGGAGAGATACATGGGATTGACCAATGTGTGAGTGCTGGAGCTGTGATAACTCTGGGAAATGAACAATATGTGTGCTGAAGGTGTGATGTCACTGGGAAAGGACCAAGAGTTAAACTCTGAAATTATATAATATAGTAGGAGTGATATATTATGTGAAAGGAAAGGGTGTTCTGTAATGCAAAACATGTATCCCGACATCCCTCATTAAAATATATTTGAGCCTAAGGATGAAAACATAATACATTGCAACTTAGATGTGGTACCTGTATTAGTTTTCTTTTGCTAAAGAAGTGGCTTGAATAAGCTGTGAAATTCATTCAACATTACAGAACATGTGCACGTGAATAGCTACTTTTTGCTTTCACTCATTATACCTGGTTTCACCTGAAAAGATTGATGTGGCAAGCATGCTAAAAGTAAGAGACTGTCTGCTCTGCAGTGTGTGCATGCGTGTGTGTGTGAGGGGGGGGTTATTTAGGTAGAAATTCCATGGAGACAGGATTTCTTTCTAAATATAAACTAGAAGAAAATATTTTGCAGAAGAATAGGGTGATTATATTGCCATTTGCAGCAACAGTAGAAAAGATGGTGTGATTCAAACGGTAATTGTCTCTCATTCACACAGTGAAAATAAAAAACATGATAATCTGCTGACAGTCAATTAAACCAAAGCAGTAAACCAATAGCTAAAATAAAGCTAAGGTGTAAATAACTTTAAACCTGCAAGTGTATCGCTGTTTAGAAGTTTACTCTTACAGATGTTTCCATACCACAACAGTTCGCTTTCATCCACGCTAAACTCACTTGGTCCTCTAACTACACGAAGTACCAGGTCCCGACCATTACAACCTTGGCAGACTGATGACACCAGAAATCTTAAGAGACATAGCCGTGCACTGGAGTGATTGTGGCGTAAAACCAAATCCCAGCAAGCATTCACCCTATATCAGTGTTTCTCAACTCCAGTCCTCATGGTCCCCCAACAGGTCATGTTTTCAGGATTTCCCTCAGATGAAACAGCTGTGGTAATTACTAAGGCAGTGAGACTGATCAAATCACCTGTGCAAAATAATGAAAATCCTGAAAACATGACCTGTTGGGGGTCCATGAGGACTGGAGTTGAGAAACACTGCCCTATATAAATCTGCTTCCTTAAAATACAATTCCACCCTACATGCTGCCAAACAAGCCTACTTTATCATGCTTATTAATACTTTTAACTCCCTAACCACCTCCACCCAGTAACTCACTTACTGCTTACTGATTGCTAATCATTTCAAAAACAAGATTGGTGCAATTTGTGAGGGCATCTCCACTGCACAAACATCTGTTCCACTTAGCATACCTTACACTAAACCTCCCTAAACACTTTCTTCTTTTGACCTCGCTACTACCAAAGAGGTCACTAAAGTTTTCTCAAAAGCCCATCTCACCACCTGCCCCCTGGATCCTGTTCCCTCACTACTACAGTCAACCTCTTTTTCTATCCAATGCTCCCTCACACATCTTCAATCTCTCCCTCTCTACTGGCACCTTCCCCTCCCCTCTAAATATTGCACACATCACTCATATACTTAAAAAGCCCTCACTGGACCCCACCAACCTGAACAACTTAATCTCCCTGCTCATGTTTACCTCTAAACTCTTAGAACGCCTAGTCTACAATCGCCTGAGCTCTGACCACACTGACAACAACCTTCTTGACCTTTAACAGTCTGACTTTAGCTCACTCCACTCAAACTGCCCTACTAAAACTCACTAATGATCTACTAACAGCTAAAACCAATGACCACTACTCCATACTCTTACTACTTGACCTCTCTGCGGCTTTTGATACTGTTGACCTCCTCCTCAAAAAACTCCACTCTCTTGGCCTTCGAGACTCTGTTCTCCCCTGGTTCTCGTCCTATCTATTGCAGTGCT
The DNA here is from genome assembly GCF_062004578.1 of Staurois parvus. Lineage (NCBI taxonomy): Eukaryota > Metazoa > Chordata > Amphibia > Anura > Ranidae > Staurois > Staurois parvus. The sequence continues at coordinate 9,054,527 of NW_028318340.1, forward strand.
CCTTCAGTGTTACCTATAACTTCTGTACCTATAACTGGACCCCTTCTCTTCTCCATCTACACCTCCTCCCTTGGTAACTTAATAAACTTCCATGGCTTCAAGTACCATCTCTATTCTGATGACACACAAATCTATCTTTACTCCTCACCTCACCCCTTCAGTCTCCTCTCACATTACTAACCTACTAAGTGACATATTGGCATGGATGTCACTGTACTTCCTCAAACTCAATCTTTCTAAAACTGAGCTCATAATATTCCATCCAGCCCATTCCCTCTCCCCTGACTTCTCCATTAAGGTCAATAATATAACCTACAGTCACTCCCCTCATGCCTGGGTACTAGGTGTAATCCCGGACTCCCATTTGTCATTTCAGCCCCAAATCCAATCACTGTCCAAATTTTGTAGACTTCACCTCTGTAACATCTCCAAGATATATCCATTTTTAACCACTGAAACCACTAAGGAACTTATTCACTCCCTTGTTATCTCTTGCCTTGACTATTGTAACTCCTCATTTGCCTACCTAATCACAGGCTATCCCCTCTTCAGTCTGTCATGAATGCTGCTGCCAGACTCATCCACCTTACCAAACGTTCCATGTCTGCCATCACTCTCTGCCAATCCCTACACTGGCTTTCCATTACATAGTTACATAGTTTGTCTGGCTGAAAAAAAGACAAAAGTCCATCCAGTTCAACCATAAAAAAAAGTTATAATCCTACTCCCACAGTTGATCCAGAGGATGGCAAAAAACCCAGCAAAGCATGATCCAATTTGCTCCTGCGGGGGAAAAAATTCCTTCCTGATCCCCCAAGAGGCAATCAAATATTCCCTGGATCAACTTTACCTATAAATAGTAACCAGTTATATTCTGTGTATCCAAGAAAGATTCCAGGCCTTTTTTAAAGCAATCCACTAAGCTGGCCAGAACCAACTCTTGAGGGAGTCTATTCCACATTTTCACAGCTCTTAGTGTGAAGAAACCATTGCCAAATGAATACAATTCAAAACATTAACAATAACATATACACTGGTGGCCAAAATTGTGGATACACCTTCTGATTTTGTCAGTTTTGGTTGATATCTTTACTTACTCCATTGTTTTTTTCCTTCTAGACATGAGCTATTCTATGCAAATGGTAAACAACATATTTTTGACAACATATGATACAAGTTTTGCGTTAGTTTGTTGTCAGATCGAGGATTGTCAGTGTCTGACCGAACAGTAAGAATTTGACTTGTTGCTGCTGGATTAAGAGCTAGAATACCAAGAAAAAAAACATTTTTGAACTGCCAACAAAGAAAAGAGTTGAATGGGCCAAGAAACATCAAAATTGGACAACAGAAGATTGGGAAAACTTATTTGGAGTGATGAAACACGAATTTCTATTTTCGGAAGCGATGGTGTTCGATACGTGCGAAGAAGGTCAGGCAAAGAATGCCTTCCTGTGTGCATGACAGCAACAATGAAACACCCTCAAAGTGTCATGATGTGGAGCTGCATGTCTTGGTATGGTATTGGACGAATGCAGGTTATTGATGGCATTATTAATGCAGAGCGATACATCAAAGAGGTCCTGGAACCAAAGTTGATCTCATCAATAAGCGACTTAGTGGACAAAGGAACAGAATTTACTTTTCAACAGGATGGAGCTCGATGACATACAGCTCGTAAATGCCTTAAATGGTTCAATGACAAGAAAATTCCTCTGCTTTCCTGGCCTGGAAATAGCCCTGACTTGAATTCCATTGAAAATCTGTGGTCAAGATTGAAAAGCATGGTCTCGAGAAGGAATCCAAGCAACAAGCAAGGACTCACTGAGGCTATAATCAATTCCTGGCATCATTTGATCACAGAAGAGGATGTCAAAAGACTTGTAGAGTCAATGCCTAGAAGGTGTCAGACAGTAGTTAAGGCCAAAGGCTATCCAACACGTTATTGAAAAAACACATTGTGACTAGAGATGAGCGAATTATTCAAAAATTCGATTCGGCTGATTCGCCGAATTCGCGTAATAAATTCGATTTGAGGCGAATATATTCGCTGCGAATTTAACTTATAAAAAGGGTGTTTCTAGGCTTCAGAGAGCCTTTATATTAGTGCAGAACACTGTACCTTTAATTTAAATGCCCTTGGAGTCTGCTGGGGAAGAGAACTAATACTGTCAGTCAGTATGACTTGCAGATGAGTGCCGTCGATCTTAGAATCACCGCACACTTCACTCATTTGGGCAGTCACGGGGCCAAAACCAGAGTGTGGAGCCACAGTGTGGCGGTGGAGGCAGCAGCAATGGGAGGCCATACAGCACCCTATGACAAAATGGAACCCACCAGCAGTGTGAGGAGACCTGAAAGTGGCACATGGCAGAGTGTGGCGATGGAGACAGCAGCAATGGGAGGCCGTACAGGGACCCATGACACACTCTGGACCTGGCAGCAGCATGAGGAGGCGGTACAGGGGCCCATGACAGATTACGGGCCTGGCAGCAGCAGTGGGCGGGCGGTGGATGCAGCAGTATTCAGAAGCCAAACACAGGCCTCAGTTAAAAAGCAGAAGCCGTCAGCAGCGTGAGCAGACGACAGAGGCACATGGCGCAGGGTGGCGGTGGAGGCAGCAGTATTCGGAAGCCATACACAGGCCTAGGTTAAAAAGCGGAAGCCGTCAGCAGCGTGAGCAGACGACAGAGACACATGGCGCAGGGTGGCGGTGGATGCAGCAGTATTCAGAAGCCAAACACAGGCCTCGGTTAAAAAGCAGAAGCCGTCAGCAGCGTGAGCAGACGACAGAGGCACATGGCGCAGGGTGGCGGTGGAGGCAGCAGCAATGGAAGGCCATACAGCACCCTATCACAAAATGGAACCCACCAACAGTGTAAGGAGACCTGAAAGTGGCACATGGCGCAGGGTGGCGGTGGAGGCAGCAGTATTCGGAAGCCATACACAGGCCTAGGTTAAAAAGCGGAAGCCATCAGCAGCGTGAGCAGACGACAGAGACACATGGCGCAGGGTGGCGGTGGAGGCAGCAGTATTCGGAAGACATACACAGGACTAGGTTAAAAAGCGGAAGCCGTCAGCAGCGTGAGCAGACGACAGAGGCACATGGCGCAGGGTGGCGGTGGAGGCAGCAGTATTCGGAAGCCATACACAGGCCTAGGTTTAAAACTGGAACCCAGCAGCGTGAGCAGACGACAAAGACGCACATGGCAGAGGATGGATCTGGCAGCAGTATGAGAAGGTGGTACAGGGGCCCATGGCACAGTGTGGTGATGGGGGCTACAGCAACTGGATGCCAGAAAGTGGCCGATAGGGCTATATACTGCATGGAATTATAAAGTTGTAAAGACAGCGGCCTATAAGGCTATACACACTATAACAATCATGACTTGATTGACCATTGGCCTATAAGGCTATACACAGCATGAATATCATGACTTATTCTGAGAGTGGTTTGGAAGGCTATATACAAAAAGTAATTCATGAGCTGTCCGGACAGCGGACAATAAGTACATATATACAAATCAATTCATCAGCTGTCCAGCCAGCGGCCTCAAAGGCGACACATATAGAAAGCAATTCATGAGCTGTTCAGACAGCGGCCTCTAAGGCGACAGATATACAAAGCAATTCCCGAGGTGTTCAGGGAGCGGCCTGAACGGCTAGGTTATTACTAAATATATTTTTGTGGCCAAACATCGGCCTATAAATAGATGTCTACACAGTGACAAAAAATTATGTCGCCAGACAGCGGCCCCTAAGGCGACAGATATACAAAGCAATTCCCGAGGTGTTCAGTGAGCGGCTTGAACGGCTAGGTTATTACTAAATATATCTTTCTGGCCAAACATCGGCCTATAAATAGATGTCTACACAGTGACAAAAAAGTAGGTCGCCTTACAGCGGCGTATCCTACAAATTGACATTATAAGAAATGGTTTAGACCAAAAAAAAAAAAAAAAACTTTGATGCGATGCTATACCTTAGTAGATTGTGGAAAGTCGACAAGTCAAGCGTAACTGTGTACATTACAAAAAATCTTAACAAGACAACCAAACATGTGGCCAAACCGTGACCGATACAACAAGTTAACAATGTAAGAAACAGGAGGGGGCCAAACCGTGGCCAATAAATAAACAGTCCACCTCATTGATGAGATGGACAACACGTGTCAAATAAATATTTAAAAAAATTGCTATTCCATCGGTCTGGAACTGGTCGACTATAAATAATTAAAAAGTTTAAATTCATGTGACAGTCGTCCAGCGACGTATAAATAATTTAAAAACACCAATTCATGAGGGGCCCGACCAGCAGAGTATAAGTCATTAAAAAGGTTCAATTCATGTGACGGTCGTCCAGCGAAGTATAAATAATTTAAAAACCCCAATTCATGAGGGGCCCGACCTGCAGAGTATAAGTCATTAAAAATGTGCAAAACATGAGTCGGCCGACCAGCAGCCTCTCAATAAAATATATATACAAATGTATGGATCAGGTGGAGGTCTTCCATTTGTCCCTAATAACATGTTTGGGGCATGATTCATGGCGGATTTAGTCAGTTGTGTCAGGAACTGGTGGTTTGAAATCCAGACTAATCCACGCCTGATTCATTTTCACAAACGTGAGTCTCTCCACACTTTGGGTGGACAGTCGTGTCCTCCGCGGAGTTACAATACCTCCTGCCGCACTAAACACGCGCTCCGATGCCACGCTACTGGCCGGGCATGACAGCCTTTCAAGGGCAAATTCAGCTAGTTGGGGCCAAAGGTCAAGTTTCGTTGCCCAGTAGTCAAGGGGATTGTCTACCTCGGTTGGCAGGGTGCTGTCCAAGTAGGCCCAAGCCTGTTGTTTGAGGTTCTGCTCCAGGTCCACCTGATGCTGCTGGTGCTGCGGCTGGTTAGTAGTTTCCTCACTGCGCTGGTGAAGAAAGCTACTCATCATCGACTGCAGACTGAGGCAGCCGCTGCTGGTGGAGCTGCCACTGCTCCTACCACCCCACCCCACCCCTGCTGCCATGGCAGCGGAACGCGAGCGCACAGGGCCCACAGTGTCTGAGGATGGACGTTGGCGCAGAAAGGCAGAGACCAACTGACTACATAGGTGGTTTTTATAGTACTTTATTTTGGCCTCCCTCTCAGCAGGTGTGAAAAAGGCCACCATTTTTGAACGGTAGCGAGGGTCCAACAAGGTGGACAGCCAAAAGTCATCCCTCTGTCTGATGGTTATTATTCGGCTGTCGCTACGCAAGCAACCGAGCATGCTATGGGCCATTTGTGCCAAGGAATGCGAGGGACTCCCTGCCTCCATCTCCACAGCATACTGCCACGGTGCGTCTGGGTCCTCTGTCTCCTCCTCCTCCTCCTCTACCAGATGCTCCTGCTCCTCCACTCCTGTCCGCTGAGTGGAAAAACCACCCATTTCACTCAATAATTCCTGAGCACCAATGTCCTCCTCTACCTCCTCCTCTTCTTCCTGTCCTGCCCCCACAGGGGTCATGTGGCGTTGAGATCTGTGCGCCACGTCTACCGCACCCTGACCAGCCATTGTTAACAGCATTTGTTCCAGAACGTGCAACAGAGGAATGACGTCGTTCATCCCATAGTCCTGCCGACTCACGAATAGCGTGGCCTCCTCAAAGGGCCTGAGCAAGCGGCAGGTGTCACGCATGAGCTGCCAATGGCTGACATCTAAGTTACACAGGGGAGTACCTTTGGTGGGATGGTGGATTTTAGGAACCGCTTGACAACCAGATTGAACACGTGAGCCATGCATGGCGCATGGCACAACCTTCCTTGACGCAGAGCAGACACCATGTTCTTTCCGTTGTCGGTCAACATGGTTCCGATTTTCAGTTTGCGCGGAGACAGCCATCTGTCGATTTCTCTGTTCATTACACTCAGAAGTTCCTCCCCTGTGTGACTACGTTTGCCAAGGCATACCAGGTGCAGCACAGCGTGACACCGTTGCGCCCTGCACATGTGATATGCCGGTCGGGTAATGGGACTTGGCACGGGGGTGGCGGCTGAGGACACGGCGGAAGAAGAGGTGGTAGAGGCGGACATCTTTGCTGGACCAAGGACGTGCAAACGTGGAGGCAAAAGCGGCGTGACCTGTCCAAGTTGCTGGTGCGGCTGTGCCGGCACCACGTTCACCCAGTGGGCCGTAAATGACATGTACTGTCCCTGACCGTAGTTAAAGCTCCACACGACGGTGCTGCCGTGCACTTTGGCAGAGACCGACATGCTCAAAGACTGGCCCACCATCTCTTCTACATGTGAATGCAGGGCTGGCACTGCCTTTTTGGCGAAGAAATGCCGGCTTGGCACTCTCCACCGCGGCTCGGCACAAGCCATCATTTCTCGGAAAGGTGCTGAGTCCACCACTTGGAAAGGGAGGGACTGCAGCACCAGCAACTTGGACAGGAGGACGTTCAGCTTCTGCACCGTCGGGTGCGTGCTCGCAAACTGTTGTCTCTTGGAAACGGATTCCAAGAAAGACTGCTGACGGAATCCGTGAAGAGGAGTAGCAGGAGAAGGAGCATCTGAATGAGCGGAAGATGCCAACGAGCGACAACTCCCCTCAGCAGAGGTGTTGGAGCCTTGACTGGCTGATAGAGGGCGATTGACGTCGGGTGACGGAGCAAGTAACGGAGCGGGTGATGGAGCGGGGGCTGGGGCAGGCAGAACCACCGTATCTTTATCACGGTTTTCCCAGGCCACCGAATGGCGACGCTGCATATGCTGACGCAACGCTGTAGTCCCAACATGGGCCCCCTGGCCACGCTTGACTTTCTGGCCACATAGTCGACATACGGCTACGTTTACTTCCTCGGGCGGCTTGACGAAAAATTGCCACACCGCCGAGTAGGAAACTTTGCCCCCGCTACTCCTCACTGGCTGACTGCTACTTCCTCCGTGCACACCGGCTGTCAGGAATGGATTCAGCACTGGTGGTGGGACTCTCCTGCCGTGTGGGCTGCAGTACCAGAGCTGACCAGCGGGTGCTCTCAGCACTGGTGGTGGGACTCTCCTGCCGTGTGGGCTGCAGTACCAGAGCTGACCAGCGGGTGCTCTTAGCAGCCAGAAGCTCACAATCAGCCAAACCTGGGGCTGATTACATAAAGGTGTATATAAGGCATGACCAGGCCTGTGCTCTGGGCCTTGCTGTATGTTTTCCCATGAGCCCCTGTATCCTGTTCCTAGTTCCTGTGAGAAGATACCTTGTTGCCGACCCTGCCTGATCCTGATTCCTGTTGACCGTCTCCTGTTCTGACTACTGGCTCATCCCTGACCATCCTTCTGCCTGATCCTCTGTACTGCGCTGTCCGTGAGTTACTGAACCCGGCTTGTGACCTTGACCATTCTCTGCCTGCTCCTTTGATACCTTGCTGCCCGCACGTTGCTGACTTGGCCCGTCTGACCACGCTCACTACTCTGCCATCCATCCATCCTGCACGGATCCAGCCGTACCTGCACATACCTCTGGCGGATCCCTCTATCACTAGCAGGTGTACTCAGGGGCCGCGACCTGGTTCCTGTCTGCTCCAAGTCCATCCCCACCATCAGGGGCCCTGGTGAATAGCAGACTGGGACTTAGACTCCGCGCCCTGGGGAATCCTGCCCTGAGGACCGCTAGAGGTACCACCAGGCAGTCGTTACAGAACCCTACGGCCGGCCTGACCATTCCACCTCTCCAGCCCTGACTACGCCTGTGTTCCTGCACCTCCTAAGATTAGTGGAAGGTTAGTTTGCTCACTGTGCGTTTATATATATATATATCGGGGTGGCTAATAATAACCTGTATTATACTATACCTGAAACCTGCGTTTCCCTGTGTCAGTCCACACCTTTCTGGTCACTCCTTGATTCCTGACACCGGCACCACTACTGGCCGTGGTGGTAGGCTGCAGTGGAGCTGGTGCTCTACTCCGTGGCCGTTTGCCTCCACTGACACTGCTGCGACCCTGCTGCCTCCTGGGCAACCCACCGACTGTTTTGCTCGCTGGCAAGCTGGCACCCTCTTCTCCTGATGATGCGGAAGCAATAGCCTGATGACGACGAGGCTGCCAAGTGCGATCAGCCTCATCATCATCAATTAGGGTCTCCGCGTCACTACTAGCCCCCTCGGCTGCGTGTGGGTCAGGAGACAGACCTGTCTCTAGACCGGCTACCGAGCCACTCTCCTCGCCAGTACTTCTTCGCCTGGCTGCTGAAGAGGCGGATGTCTCCCCCCGTTCCTGACCGCCCTCTGTTAGCTCTTCCTCACTGTACAGTGGGGCTGAGCCCACAGCATGCGATACTTCGCTTGGTGAGGGAACACCAAAGGACAGGGGCAGGTAGAGGACACGTGATTTCAGTGGGCTTGCTCCCGGGCCATGCCAACTAACGGTTGTGTCTGACGTACCCACCGACCGTTGGCTGTAGGTGTGAGAGGTGACCTGGGAAGAGGAAGACGACCGAGTCAACCAATCGATGACGGCAGGGTTGTCGGTGGAGACACGACCGCTGGATGACACCGGGAGCACTGGCCTCTGGCTGCGACTAGTGCTGCCTCGACCCCTTCCTCTGCTGCCACGTCTGCTCGCTCCTGAAACATTGCCTCCTCTGCCACTCCTCTGCGTGTTGTCTGACGCACCCCAAACATAAAACAGGATTTAACTCTTTGAACGTACAATAGTGGTTGTGAAGCAGAAAGTAACGATTCTGTGTCCCTGAGTAACGATTCTGTGTCCCTGAGTAACGATTCTGTGTCCCTGAGTAACGATTCTGTGTCTGTCCCTGATTAACGATTCTGTGTCTGTCCCTGAGTAACGATTCTGTGTCTGTCCCTGAGTAACGATTCTGTGTCTGTCCCTGAGTAACGATTCTGTGTCTGTCCCTGAGTAACGATTCTGTGGCCCTGAGTAACGATTCTGTGGCCCTAAAGTCTCTGTGGCCCTAACTCTGTCCCTAATACAGACAGGTCTGTCTCTCTTGAATGACCGGAGGCTAATCGAGAATTCTAAGATGGCCGCGATTTATAGCTCCACCATTACACAGTGCTGGCTGGCTGGCTGCTGATTGGCTAATGCGATCACATGTCATGAATGAATGCATTATGGGTCAGCGCGCCTTGTCTGCGCGCCTTCCCAGAGATCCCCGCTCCGTCGCCACACATGTCGCCGCCATTTTTGGGAAAATTTGATTCGTGCATCCGAAGTTTGCTAATTTTCGGATTCGGCGCGAATAAAATTTTTCCTAATCTTCGAAACGAATTCCACTTCGTCATGTTCGATTCGCTCATCTCTAATTGTGACAAACTTGAAATTATCATTTTTATGCTATATAACAGCCAAGATGCATTATGGTACATTTCCAGCCAAAATTGAACTTATTTAAAGATTTTTTTGTTAAGGCATCCATTACTATATTACATTTTATCTTTGCTATGACATTTTTAGAGATTTTTTTATAAAAAGTACTTTAAACTGAAAAAGTTTGTAAAAATGTAGGTGCATCCACAATTTTGACCACCAGCATAAAGCAATTTATATCTCTTCCCCAAAATACGTCACCAATCTTGTCTCTAAATATCACCCAAACTGTCTTCTTCACTCCTCCCACAACCTCCTGCTGTCTAGCTCCCTTGTCTCCTCCTTCCATGCTCGTCTCCAGGACTTCTCCAGAGCCTCCTCCATCCTCTGGAATTCTCTACCCTAATCTATCCGACTATTGCCCACTTTTAGGCGATCTCTGAAATCTCTTCAGGGAAGCCTATCCTGCCCAACTGTTCTTACCTTTTGTACCACCAGACCCTCCCTCTTAGATTGTAAACTCCAAGGAGCTGGGCCCTCTTAACCCTCTTGTATTGAACTGTATGGTTGCTGAATTGTCTCCCTTTATATTGTAAAGCGCTGAGCAAACTGTTGGTGCTACATAAATCCTGTATAATATAGAGTATGTGAATATAAAAGCACAGAGATGTTAAAGATGTGTATACAAAAACTTGGTTTCTTTCTGAAAACACATATACTATGGATTCAAAACAAAGCTGAAATCTGAAAGTATACCGTAAGTAGACATGCGAGTTTCATTTTGATTTGTTTTTAGGATGAAAATTGTAATGTTTGGAGATTCAGATGTATACGAATCTCTGAATGGACATAGTAATAACAGTGCTGAGACAAGGTCATCTGGTGCACAGGGCAAAGATGTCAAGCTGTGACCCCCCCCCCCCTCGGTGGGTGGGACTAATAACAGTGTGTGCTGTGCTGAAGCATATGTGATAGTTACAACATGTGCTAAAATAGTGCCAATGATTGTGACAAAGCTCTTGATGAGCAATTCCCACTTTACCTCTTTGCCTTGACCCTGAAAGTATAAGCCCAAAGCAATCCCTTTGTGTGTGCCTATAGAATGTGTGTGTCAGGACACATTGATCATACATAGCAATCTCAATGTGTATCCCGTGTCTGATCCTCTAGCCACCAGCCTGTCTGTGCATGGAGAGGAGGTGACACAGGAGGAGGACTGTCTGTAGTAATCCTAGCAGAGGCTGGTTTGAAAGGGGCAGGAAATACTCTGTACAGCTGCCCAGGGGCAATTATATGACTTACCAAAGTGAGATCCAGAGAGTGAAGACCACCCAGAGACTCCTACACTGGACTACAGAACTGGAACAACCCCTGTGGGTGCTGAGGCACAATGCCTTGACCAGCCAGGCTGTGTTCACCTAATGTTGAGAGCTCAGTACAGGTAACAGGATCCAGGCTGGAGCGCATTACTCCCCCTTATATCCAGATCAGCAGAGCACCCATTCCACAGCAGGAGACCTATACACTGAAGGGCACAGAGTTAAAAGGTGCCTGTATTAGAGGTCTGATTAAAGAGAGGGCCTTGTACTGGATGGCACAGAGTAACAGGGGACCACTGTACTGAAGAACAGAGATCCCATAATGGAGGAATCCAAGACCCCCACATCTGAGAACACACATTAACTGCAGACCCCCATAAAGAAGTAATAAAAGCCCCTCATCAGTGGAAATGCATGGAGTAACACCAAACCCTCTAGACACATACACGTCTAGGTGTACAGGTAAAATATTTAGATATATCTCACAATTGAGTCGTGCAGGGGGGTAATTAGAAGGGACCCACTCTTTTCCATACAGGAATTCTGAGCCCCTTCAAGGAGACCCCTTAACAGGAGGATTGCATGGGGGTGATTAGAAGGAATCCCTCTCATTCATCCAGAAATATTGCCTCCCCTCCAGGAGAAAGAGACACTTAGCAGGAGGAGGACATGGAGGTGATTAGAAGGGACCCCTCACGTCCATATAAGAATATTTACCCCCCCCAGAAGGAGACCCCTTAACAAGAGGAGTGCATGGGGATTATTAGAACCCTCCCATCCATCCAGAAATCAATAAAAGGAGACCCCTATCCAGGAAACCAGGAAATCCCCTCCCTCTCCCCCTCCAGTTAAAGAAGACCCCTGTAGGAGGACTACAGGGAGACTGATCATTGGGGACCCACAGACAGGGACGGTGCTTCTAATAGGCAAACTAGTGGGCCATCTAGGGCGCACTGCCACTTATAGACACCTGGGTGCAGAACAGGCCAGAGCTCTCTCTCTGTGTGATGCCGCCATGTCATGAATGATCCTCCAGCTGAGACGAGGGGCAGCAGAGGGAGGGAAAAAGGACAAAGGAAGATGCCAGGTGTCTGGGGCCAGTGTATCAGCTGATCTGCAGCTCCTTCCAGTGTTCCTCTCAGACTCCATCCTTTACTGTTGCTGATTATTGTGGAGTTCCAGCCCTTTGTTCCCATTCAACAGCGGAGGCTGCGCCTGCAGAGGAAGGTAATGTCTGATGTCTTGTGTCTGTGTGAGTGTGACCCAGCCGCCCATCCATAACATGTGCAATGTGTCAGTGAGTGATGATATTATTATGATTATTAATAATTATTAATATTATTATCATATTATTATGATCCCACAGCCTGCTCTTCTAGTGCCTGCTGATATGGGTCAGTGTTGGTGGTGGTGTGTTGTGTCGGATCTGTCACTGTGTGGGATCTCTCAGTTCAAGTGTTTTGTGTGTGTGTGTGTGTGTGTGTGTGTGTGTGTGTCTGTGTGTGGGCTAGATTGCCTGCTGTCACCGCATTTTATCTCCCCCCATTGCCTTGGGAATTCCAGCCTGGGATCTGTCAGTGTGGATCCATCATCCTCTTCTAACTGCAACTGTGATCCAGCCACTGCCTTCTACAGATACAGTCTGTCTGTGACACTGATTTTGTCTTTAATATTGGTGCTGGTGTCATCTTATGGCACTTATTTGTGCAAATCAAAAGAAATGTAGCAGTTTCATGTTTTGCTGATTTAATATTTTCCACTATTTTTAATTTTTTTTAAATGTATTTATCTTTTTTGGGGGGGGGGTGAAAGTAGCTGATCTTGCCTAGGGTGCAAAATAGTCTGGCCCTGGGATTGGCCCTGCCCACAGACACCCTACCACCTCCCTCCAGCAGAAGGGGACCACCGGCCAAGAAGATTACAGGCAACTACCACATAACCCCCCATGGAAAAGTTGAATGGTGTGTGCAGTGACACGTTTGGAGCTATACACATAGGAGCCATCCCGGTTGCAGTGCAGGGGGGAAGAGGGTGACTACTAGTACTGGAAAGGAGGAGAAGAAAACCCAGCACAGCTCTGGTTTGGCTGTAAAGTGATGGAGGCATAGGGCTATCGTAGCTGCTCCCGCTGCTTAGTCTGTTCTCACACTTACTGCAAACATTTTCCCTGCTATCAGCTTAAGCAGGGCAGCCGATCTCAGACTCTGCACAAGGGGGCAGCTGGAGGATCCAGAGGGGAGGCAGGAGAGGTGCTACGATGTGCGGTGAGCTGATTAATTTGCGCCAAGTGAACATGCCCTTTGCCCCCCCTTTTTCCAGTCCAGTCCAAGCATCTCATGCCATTTCTCTTGGTGAGTTGGACTAGTGTTAGAACATATCAAATCCTTCCAATTTGAATCTGTCCGATTCAATAATACAGTATATTGCATATATAACAATCTTTCAAAAAAACTGCTACATTTTGCAAATCCGCCCAGACCAATGAAAATACGAAACAAATGCCAAAGATACTAAATGAATTTTGAAAACAAATTGCTTCAACATAAAGAATATAACAAAACAAAATTCTTCAATGAATGGATGCATCCAAAACTAAATGAAACAAAAATTTCTGGTGTGCATACCGTATTTTTCGCCGTATAAGACGCACTTTTTCTTCCCCAAAACTGGGGGGGAAAAGTTGGTGCGTCTTATACGACGAATAGAGAGAGGCGCGGCCACGGCCGTAGGAAAGGCCGCGGCTTTGGCCTATCTCTGGAGCGGTCGGCCATCTTAGTACACCCGGCCGCTGACGCGCGTGCACGCTGACGTCATCACCCCCTCTGCTCGTGGATCCTACCATAGCGCGGATCTACAACAACAGGTGAGGAGCGGGTCAATGCAATGTTACTGGCTATTATTACTATGTTGGGGGCAATGTTACTGGCTATTATTACTAATGTGGGGGCAATGTTACTGGTTATTATTACTAATGTGGGGGCAATGTTACTGGTTATTATTACTAATGTGGGGGCAATGTTACTGGCTATTATTACTAATGTGGGGGCAATGTTACTGGCTATTATTACTAATGTGGGGGCAATGTTACTGGCTATTATTACTAATGTTGGGGCAATGTTACTGGCTATTATTACTAATGTGGGGGCAATGTTACTGGCTATTATTACTAATGTGGGGGCAATGTTACACTGGAACAGTGATGGTGATGATGACAAGTGGGGGGCAATGGTGGACTTTACAGTGATGAGTGGGGGCAATATTACAGTATTGGGTTCAGAATCTTTTTTTTCTAGATTTTCCTCCTTTAAAATTGGGTGCGTCTTATATGCCGGAGCGTCTTATATGGCGAAAAATACGGTATGTCTAACTGTAAGTATAAAAAGGTTAAAAATTTAGAATGCTTGGCTCTTGAGTCTTTCATGTATTTCAATTACTTGAGACACAAATGAATGAATTTTATTCTGTTGGAGAGCTGAAGCACTCTAGTAAAATGTAGTGACTCCAAATTAAAAATGTGAAGGAGAGTATTGACATGGGATTGTTGTACTGACTAATCTTTCAAAGTGGAACTAAGGAAAAAAAATGACATGATACGGTATGTCACATTTTATTGCCTGTTATTCCAGCCAGTAGATTTGTCTTTTACTTAAAGTTCACCTAAATCTACAGTACCTGTCCATTTAAGACTACTGTAACATTTCCACAGGGTGATAATGCTGCTGTGCTATTCCATTGCAGAATGGACAGTGTTGTCATTCGGTTACAAACAAGAAAGGATAGTTCTACTTGCAGTATCAACAAATAATAAAACTGATACGGTGGGAAGGCAGTAAAACACAAAATGCTATGATAATGTTACTTCAGAAAATATGTTATTTTTTTTTCCTGCCTGGTCCATAATTCCACTTAACCACTTGCCCTCCGGAAGATTTACCCCCCTTCATGACCAGGCCATTTTTTGCTATATGTGCCACTTTAACTGACAATTGCGCAGCCATGCAACACTGTACACAAATTAAATTTATATATTTTTTTCACAAAAATAGAGCTTTCTTTTGATATTATGTGCTCATCACTGAGTTTTTTATTTTTTGTGCTGTTGATGAAAAAAGACCGAAAGTTAAAAAAAAAAACGTTTTGCTATAAAACAAACCCCATAAAACATTTAAAAAAAAATAAAATTTCTTCATAAATTTAGACCAAAATGTATTCTGCTTCTTGTCTTTGTTAAAAAAAATTCCAATAAGTGTACTATATTTTAATTGGTTTACGTGAGAGTAAACCACCTTCGATAAATGGCGGTGTGTATATATACTGGAATTTTTATTTATTTATTTTAGAATATTAGTAATGGCGGTGATCAGCGAATTATAGCGGGACTGCTGAACTGTGTCAGGCATTCTGACACTAACTGACACTGGGTGGGAACTGACTAACTGCCACTGACATCTCCAGTGACACTAATACAGTGATCAGTGCTAATAAAAAGCACGGTCACTGTACTAATGACACTGGACAGGAAGGGGTTAACATCTGGGGCAATCAAAGGGTTAACTGTGTACTGTGTTGTGATTACTGTGTGCTGTTTTACTAGGGGACGTCCCCAATGACAGGAGAGAGATCTGTCACACTCACTCAATCACACATTTGTTTTACTCCCCTGTCATGAATTGCTGGCCGGGACCCAGTGATTTACATCATCGGGAGCCAATGACAGCCTGGGTAGGGCGGCGCGTGCCACCTACCTCGAAATGCAAAATCACGTATATTTATGTAATTTTGCGCAGAGCGGCCGCCCTGTAGCAGTAACTGGGTGGCAGGGAAGTGATTAACAAAGGCACTGTATATTCTCTGAGGGACAACAGTACTTTAGGGCCCATTCACGCTAGTGCGGTGACTGTTTTTTTCCTGCACTGGAATAACAGCAGTCACCACTATGTTTTTTACGTACCCTGTTCACCCTGCAACACAACCCGCAGCTGCAGTGCAGTGAGATGTGCTAACATGCAGACATGCTGTATTTGATCACAGTGCACTGGATGGTACTGCATGCCACCACACAGCACCACCACACTCACTCCAAAATCTTGTGGGAAGCCTTCTCATGAGAATGGAAGCTGCTGCAGCCACAAAGAAGGGAAGAGGTGGGCAACTCTATATTAAAGCAATATTAAAGCTAAAAGCAAACATTTATTATACTGCAGTTTACCAGATGTGATGGCTGGATTAGTTTTCATTTTTAGATTTTCTTCCTTCTATTTTCACCTAGTGATTTATCAATCAAGTCTGTTGTTTTTCCGAAACACAAGCTCAGCAGAATGTATCAGTTTACATGGATGAGACAGACCATTTAAAGTGGTTGTAAAGGCTCAAGGTTTTTTACCTTCATGCATTCTATGCATGGAGGTAAAAAACCTTTTGTGTGCAGCAGTGCCCCCAGTCCCCTCAATACTGACCTGAGTCTCATCGCAATCCAGCAATGTGAACAACAGCCTCGGCTGTCCCAGGTCTCTGCCTCCTCATTGGCTATGATAGCAAGCGAGAGCCATTGGCTCCTGCTGCTGTCAGTCACAGCCAGTCAGCCAATGAGGAGAGGGGCGGAACCAAGCTGCGGCTCTGTGTGTGAATGGGCACATGGAGCAGCAGGTGCCCCCACAGCAAGCTGCTTGCTGTGTGGGCACCCGACAGGAGGGAGGAGCGAGGAGAGCCTGTAGGGGACCCGTGAAGAGGAGAATCCAGGCTGCTCTGTGCATAACCACTATACACAGCAGGTAAGTATAGCATGTTTGTTATTGTACAAAAAAAATGAACCTTTAGTATCGCTTTAACACTGGCAGGAGTGATTAAAATGATCAGGCTTTTTTTAAATGTAAAACTTTATCCCAAAAAGAAAAAAAACAGTTTGCTGTAACTGATTATAAAGTGTGAGCTGGAATTTGGCTTCAATTTGTTTAGTGTATTAAAATTTGCTAATACATTTAACACTCTCCTCCCCCCAGACTGACAATGTGCTGTCTGCTGTGCCCCCCCGTGCTCATTCATCCAGAGTTGTGTCTCACTATTAGAAGAGATGTCCAGATCACCAGGTGAAAACAGAGGAGAATAAAGCCAAAGAAAACTGATGCATCCACCACATTTAATGATTGTGAGCTGCAATACATTTTTGGTTTTAGATTTAATACCATTTTAATAACCAATGTATTAGAACTTATAGGGGTGAAATGAGTATAATGTAAAAGCAAAAGTTGTTAGGTGGCTTTTTTACATAATGCATATAACCTTTTTTGGCATTGGAGGGTATAGCAATCCTTTAAATAGAAGTGAACCAGTAAAATGTGGGTTGCACATTACTGGCTGCTTTCTCAGTTAAACTTATGATCTACAGAAGCAGCCAAACCTTACAAAGATTGTAATCAGAGTCACACCACTATTAAATGTACTGTTGAGGGTTAGCATGAAGGTCAACATGTTTAATAAGTTACATCGCGTTCTCTGATAAAGACGGTGTCTGAAAACAATCACAGAACAATTCGATCCAATTCACCTTTATCTTTTGCCTTGGTTTTTTATTTCACATCATTCAGAAAATGTCTTTGCTGTTTTTATAGTCACCTGTTTCCTTTTTCCCTCTTATCCAGTTTTATAAATACTGATGGAATAAATGAAATGTATCTGATGATGGTCCTTTTAGATTTCATTGTAAGCCACATCAGCATTATGGTTGCCTTCAAAGGGCCGGGTGCATCTGTAAAACTGGATGTCTAGAGAACCCCCGCATTACACCCCCAGATGTCAAGAGCGCCCCCACCATCAGAAGTTGAGAGTCCCCCACCCTCCCTTACATCACAGTGCACTCCCTTACCTTGTGCTGCTGCTGGAAAGAAGCTGGGGGTGGAGCTGGGAAGCAGAAAGTGTAGGGTCTGGGGGAGGACCAGAGGAGTCTGCTGAATGCTGAGACCAGGGTAGGCAGAGAAGCAGGGGGGGTGCTGCTACTGAACAGAAAGGCACAGGATCTGTAGAAGGAGTTCTGTCCTCCTCTTTGCTTCCGACTGCTGGGGGTGGAGACAAGGAGGGTGCTGCAACTGCATGAGAGGGCCACAGAAAATGGCCTGGTGGGCCAGATTTGGCCCATGGGCCTTGTGTTTGACACCTGTGATTTATTTATTATTTCTATTTATTGAATTATTTACATGATACGTATATTCATTTATTACCTAAATGCCTCCAAATTTTTCTAGAAGTTTAATTATTTATTTAACTAAAAAACAGTGCCGCACTTTCAACATAAATAAAATTAAACAATTATGCTTAACAAATCAAAATATACTCTGCATATCATCAGATAAAATAAAGAAAGTCCTATTAGCTAGAAAGTCCTCTTGTAGCTCAAATGTTCATTAAATCATATATATAAATATTCTCTTTAATACTCTTAGTGTGCTCTGTATCACACTTGTGCTGCACCCCCACCAGATGTGCTCTCACCTGAGCCTTTGACCTCACATATAATGCTAGGTCAAAAAGTGCTTATGTCCCTTTATTTGGATTTTATAGTATAGCCTCCTCATCTCCCCTCCTGGGCAAAGATCAACTCCATCTCTCAGATACAGATCAACTCCTCCACTCCAATTCTCCTCCTCCTTGCTCCTCCACTCAGCATAAAAAACAAACAGGCAAAAGATAGTGCTTTATCCTTAACACACTTTATTTCCTCATATATATCGGTACAGAAAACCAGTCATCTGCGGTGAATAGCGGACAATGGCAAAGAGCTTGCATGCACTGCAGAATAATACATGCATGCACTGTGCATGCACCTATTGGGGAGGTGCTTCCTACAGGAGATGCTCCCTACAGCAGTTGGGCACCTGGCTAGATCACTTACCCAGCTACCTCTTGCTTATCAGGTGTGGACTTTCTGAGTTGCTGAGGGAGAAATTAGAGAAACATATCCTGGGTGTGTTCAGGAACCCAGGGAGTTGTAGAAAAAAAAGTCAAAGGGGCCTGTGCCTGCATCTGAGCATGGTGAGTAAATAGGTAATCCAGTAAATTACATTCCACTTGAAGTTGTGAGTTTACAGACAATTCAGAATCTTCTTGTGCAAACTGTACAGCAAGCCTCCCTAAGTTAACTCTGTAAGAGCTCCCTAGAGGTTAAGTTTTGATTCCAGCTCCTGGGACAAAAGGCTGTCTTCTGGTGTGTCAGTGGATGGTGGTTCAGATGGCTCCACAGTGGGAGTTTGGACCTGAGCCTAGCGACCATAAGGATTTGTAGTAGTTTTAGGATCCATGGCTTCTCCTAGGAATCTTGGAGATAATGATAAAAAAGCAGGAGACAACCACCATTGAACCTCTGGTGACAAAAATGTTTGTGGCTCACCAATCTGGACAGGTTCTTTGAAAATCCTCTTATGGGCCTCCTGTGATCCTAAATGGGTTGAAGGAGTTTATTGTGTAGGCATCTTGGTCTTTCTAGGTTTCCTTATCTTTGTTTATCATTGGCTGGCACACCTTGAAAAGGCTGTTGTAGGATAAAGAAAAAGACTATTTCCTATGGGAAGCAGTTTTTTCATGCTGGTGTGCACCTTTATGTCAGACTAGCACTCTGTTCCCAGGTTGAAGGTCAAAGTCTGATGGTTCAAACTATCCTTGCCCACTTATGTTCAGTCTGTATTGAACTGTTGGACTTCAGATAGGAATTTTCCAAATCCCAAATCCAGGAAGTCAGAGTGTGTACAAGATTTTCTGTGGGCACAGCAGTTCATAGGTCTGTATGCCAACTGAGATTATGGAAAAATATAACATGGTGGGGTGAGCTGCTTGTCGAGGGATGTTCTGTATGATTGCATTTTCAGACCACTTTGGTTACATAAGGGTCCATTTCCTTTGTTTCTCATGAGCTCATGATTGCAACAGGGTGTGACTGAACCTATCACATTCTCCATTGACCTGGATTTTATGCAACTTCTTAAAGGATGAATTCACCTTTACAGAAAAAATAATACATTTCTTCAGAAAAAATGCACATTTATTACTTTTTTCCTGCAAGAGCCTTGAAAGCATTGCACCTGCAATCAGTAGATCACTGGTGCAAAGTGGGCTCCTGCAGACATGTCCTCCATCTTTCAGTCCATATCCTAAATATGGGTGGAACATGCAACAGGTTTCAAAGGTGACCTTATTCTTTAATGCCTTTTCAGTGGCATCATTGTTGAAAGGACTCACTTTGGACACAGGGTCCTTGGTCCTCTTTTGCAGACAGCCATAATGAAGCCTGAAGTGTTTCCACACCATATGGGCTGAAGTCTCAGTGGTCAGGTTGCGGGTCTATACTTCCACTGCAAACTTTGCACACTGGCCCCCCATAACTAGAAGGTGATGGTACCCATCTCCTTACATGTCGAGTGTAAGAAAGTTGATGGTCATTATTTCCAGTGGAGCAGAGGTGTGACAAGTTAGAGATGGAATCTGGGTCTCAGCCTCCTTCGACACCGAACAAACCACACAATGTTGGCAGACTTAATATAATTAAGGTGTCCCTTAACAGCACTCAGACATCTATAGTTCAAACAAAAGTGGATGGTGCCACCCGTCTTGCTCACCAAGACAACTGGAGCCATCCATGGACTCAATCAATTGTTCCACCACTCATTCACAGACTGTGATGCACTGAAGGACTGTTGTAAAACAAATTCTATGAATGGGAAAGAGAAGAGGGTACAATGCTGTGTAGCCGAGGCTGCAGTCAACTTTTATAGCCCTGAAAGACAGCAGCTGGGAACAGTATCCAGCAGTCATGAGGAGGCACAAAGGGGAAGATTTGTAGCAGAAGAAGACACCTACAGGTAATGGGATACACACCATTACACACAGGGGTGGACTGACAACTCATGAGGCCCCCGGGCAATAGGGGATCATGGGGCCCCTGTGTCCTTGCCCAAACACAAAAAAAGCCTATGAAAAAGGTACCAGGGGCATCTCATGGGGCCCCCTACTGACCCCGGGCCTTCGGCAGTGCCCGAGTTTCCAAATGGTCAGTCCGCCCCTGAATACACAACTAATGTGTATTGTGCTCTATCCCCCAAAAGAAAGTATACTAAACGTCAGCTCTAATTGCTTATTTTTGGTAAAATAGGTCTAATATGACCTTTCTTATAATGCTGGCAGATGACCACAACATATATATGGACACAATAAAGCCTGTATCCAGGCAAAAACGCACCCCAGTCAACTCTTACCTTTTACTTAACCCCTGGATCAGAGATATACTTAACAAAGTGCACCATTGGGATCTGTAGATGTGCTCACACTAGCCAGCTTCTGTTCACCCCCTTTTGCTGTTGTCACTGCTGAAGGTCCTCTTCTGGATTCTGAGGGGTCCCTGGCAATGGAAAGCCAATTTAAAGTGTAATGTGGACACATCCTGTACACATAAGAAGAGAGATGATTTGGGGCCAGAATGTCAAGTGAACATGGATGTACAGTTGCAAGAAAAAGTATGTGAACCCCTTGGGATTACGTGGAGTTTTGCATGAATTGGGCATAAAATGTGCTCTGAACGTCATCTAAGTCACAACAATAGAAGAACACAGTCTGCCCAACATAATACTACACAAACATTAGATGTTGCCATGGTTTAATTGCACATAACATGTAAAAATTCACAGTGCAGGGAGGAAAAAGTATGTGAACCTTTGGACTTAATAACTGGTTGACCCTCCTTTGGCACCAATAACCTCAACCAAACGTTTCCTGTAGTTGCAGATCAGACCTGCACAACGATCTGGAGTAATTTTGGACCACTCCTCTTCACAAAACTGTTTCAGTGTAGCAATATTCTTGGGATGTCTGGTGTGAATCGCTCTCTTAAGGTCATGCCACAGCATTTCAATCGGGTTGAGGTCAGGACTCTGACTGGGCCACTCCAGAAGGCGTATTCTGTGCTGTTGCAGCCATTGTTTTGTTGAATTACTTGTATGCTTTGGGTCATTGTCCTGTTGCATCACCCATCCTCTGCGGAGCTTCAGTTGGCGGACAGATGGTCATACGTTTTCCTGCAAAATGTCTTGATAAACTCTGGAATTAATTTTCCCATCAATGACAACAATCCGTCCAGGCCCTGAGGCAGCAAAGCAGCCCCAAACCATGATGCTCCCTCCGCCATGTTTTACAGTGGGGATGAGGTTTTGATGTTCGTGTGCTGTGCCTTTTTTTCTCCACACATAGTGTTGTGTGTTCTTCCCAAACAACTCAATCTTGGTTTCATATGTCCACAGTATATTTTGCCAGTAGTGCTGTGGAACATCCAGGTGCTCTTTTGCAAACTTCAAACGTGCTGCAATATTCTTTTTGGACAGCAATGGCTTCCTCCGTGGTGTCCTCCCATGTACTCCATTCTTGTTTAATGTTTTCCTTATTGTAGATGTGTCAACAAAAATGTTAGCATGTGCCAGAGATTTCTGTAGGTCTTTAGCTGACACTCTGGGATTCTTCTTTACCTCATGCAGCATTCTGCACTGTGCTCTTGCAGTCATTTTTACAGGACGACCCCTCCTAGGGAGAGTAGTAACAGTGCTAAACTTTCTCCATTTGTAGACAGTCTGTCTTACCGTGGACACATGAACATCAAGGCTTTTGGAGATACTTTTGTAACCCTTTCCAGCTTCATGCAAGTCAACAATTCTTGATCGCAGGTCTTCTGAGAGCTCTTTTCTGCGAGGCATGGTTCACATCAGACAGTGCTTCTTGAAACCAGTAAACCCAAAACAGGTGTGTGTTTTTTAAGGGCAGGACAGCTGTCAGCAACACATCCAATATCATCACACTGATTGGAGTCAAGGTTGGCTCACTCCTGGCTCCAATTAGCTCTGGGAGAAGTCATTAAGCTAGGGCCTCACATACTTTTTCCTCCCTGCACTGTGAATGTTTACATGTTATGTGCAATTAAACCATGGCAACATCCAGTGTTTGTGCAGTATTATGTTGGGCAGACTGTGTTCTTCTATTGTTGTGACTTAGATGACGTTCAGAGCACATTTTATGCCCAATTCATGCAAAACTCCACGTAATCCCAAGGGGTTCACATACTTTTTCTTGCAACTGTAGGTGGGTAAAAGAGACATTTAATTGTTTTGTATTCTTTTTAGCAGAGATTAGATTCAGGGGTGTGGGGAGAGCCTAGAGAATAGCTTTAAAAGTTTTAATTGTACAAATCATTTATACTGATATTTATCGCTCCTACAAAGTACACAAACTTAGCACAGCTTACATTCTGTCAGTATGCCATATATGCCAATGTCCTGAAGGATCTCATCAAAATAAAGTACGATAGCACATACTCATCAACTTCAAGTCACCTCTGTGGTAGAGGAATAGTTTGTCATTATAACTTTCTCAGTTACACTAGGGATGCCAAAAGGCTGACATTTCATTTTTTAGATGGTATAAATGTCTCTGTTATTGATTCTAGGTAAGAGCTTCAGTTATTTTCCACATGCCCTGTGTTTTAGAATTTAGCTATATTAAGAATTACTGATATCCACACAGTGCAGCACAATAGTTTTCTTTATTGTTTGTCTTAGGTGAGTCATCAAACCCAGAGAACCTAAGTGAGAGTCAAAGGTGATTGTTGTTTGATGAGAAGAGCAATGCCGGGAGCAGCTATGGATTTCATTGTGCACAAGTATAAAAATGACAAAGCCCAACTTTTAAAGTGGAGTTATTATTAGAAATCAGACTTTACTTTATCATTAACCACTTGAGCTCCTGAGGATTTATCCCCCTTAATGACCAGGCCTCTTTTTGCTACTCGGCGCTGCACTAATTCAACTGATAATTGCACGGTCATGCAATGCTGAACCCAAACGAAATTTACGTCCTTTTTTTCCACACAGATAGAGCTTTCTTTTGGTGGTATTTGATCACCTGTGCGCTTTTTATTTTTCATGCTATAAACAAGAAAAGACCAAAAATTTTGTACAAAAACGATATTTTTTACTTTCAGCTATAAAAAATATATAGTAAACTCAAAGTTAGGTATAAATTTAATCCTAATTAAAAGGATGAGGCGGTACGCCCCTTGATGACGTCGGTGTGACGAAACCGGATGGGCGTAGCCTACTCGATGTGGACGTTAGAGAGCCTTGCTGTTCTGTGCTGTATGGGAGAGATCCGCGGTGAGCGTTAACTGTATCTCAACCCTTTTTTGCGATTGAAGCTGGTGTCTGTTGGACACCTTGTTTTGTACTGCATGCTCTCATGGAGGTATGAGAAAGAGTGGAGAAGTTCATCATAAGAGCTTGGGCTGCAAAGCTGTTTGTCTGTGATTTATTATTATCTGGAAGTATCTGAAACATCACCATATCTATTTGGACATCGGGTTCATTGCTCCCAGAGCACAAGCGCTGTTGCTGGTTTATAATCTGACCAGCCATTAGCTCTGGTGAGTTCATTTAATCTCCTTTGGTGGTGGATTTTTCACAATTGGTTCAAGTCACTGAAGATATATATATATATTTTTTGGACACTAATTTATGTTTGGATACTATAATTATTTATTTAAAACACTAATGTTTTTGGATGATGATATACACCTTTGTATAAGTTTGTTATTAGCGCATACCTTTTAATTAGGATTATTGTTGCCAAAATTTATTTTGGGTGGGATATGCTGCTGACATTTTGGTGTTTTTTGTAAGTGGCGCTTTTTTGTTTTTTAATTTGGTATTAGGTATAAATTTAGGCTAAAATGTATTCTGCTACATGTTTTTGGTAAAAAAAATCCCAATAAGTGTATATTGATTGCTTTGTGTGAAAGTTATAGCATCTACAAACTACATTACATTATTACATTACATTGAGTTTATATAGCGCCAAAGGGTTTGCTCAGCGCTGTACAATAGAGGGGGGGACAATACATGAAACATTACAGCAACTACAAACAGCACACGAGGGGCTATAGGGCCCTACTCTTTCGAGCTTACAATCTAGGAGGGAGGGGGTAGTGGTACAGGAGGAAGTGGCTGTGGGGGATGGAGTGGTAGGAGGAATGAAGGAGAGCAGCAGTTAGGTGAGGGTGGGGTAGGCTTCCCTGAAGAGGTGGGTTTTCAGGGAGCGCCTGAAGGTGAGGAGGGAAGGTGACAGTCTGATGGATTGGGGTAGTGAGTTCCAGAGGATGGGGGAGGACCTGGAGAAGTCTTGCAGACGTGCGTGTGAGGAGGAGACCAGGGAGCAAGATAGAAGGAGGTCCTGTGAAGAGCGAAGGGTACGGGTAGGGTGGTACTTGGGAATCAGGTTGGTGAGGTAGTTAGGGGCAGTGTTGTGAATGGCTTTGTAGGTCAGAGTGAGTAGTTTGAATTTGATGCGTTGGGCGATAGGGAGCCAGTGGAGGGAGAGGCAGAGGGGGGTGGCAGAGGTGGAGCGGGTGGTGAGGTGGATGAGTCTAGCCGCTGAGTTGAGGATGGTCTGAAGCGGGGAGAGCCTGCACTGGGGTAGGCCGGTGAGGAGGGAGTTGCAGTAGTCAAGGCGTGAGATAATCAGGGAGTGCACAAGTAGTTTAGTGGTGTCTGGGGTAAGGAAGGAGCGTATTTTGGCGATATTGCGGAGCTGGAGTCTGCATGTGTTTGTGAGTGATTTGACATGAGGTTGGAAGGAGAGGCTAGAGTCCAGAATGACTCCAAGGACTTTGGCTTGCGGGGCGGGATTGATGGTGGTGATGTTAGTAGTGATGGATAGGATGGGGGGGGGGCGCGGGCAGGAGGGAAGACGAGAAGCTCGGTTTTGGAGAGGTTGAGTTTGAGGAAATGGAGCGACATGCAGTCAGAGATGTCGTTTAGGAGGTGAGTGATGCGGGCGGAGAAAGTGGAGGTGAGGTGAGGGGTGGAGAGGTAAATTTGAGTGTCATCAGCATAGAGATGGTAGTTGAAGCCGTGGGAGTGTATGAGTTTGCCAAGGGAGGAGGTGTAGATGGAGAAGAGAAGGGGTCCAAGGACAGAGCCCTGGGGGACCTCAACAGAGAGGGGGAGTGAGGGGGAGGTGGCACCATTGTAGGTGACACTGAAGGAGCGTCGGGATAGGTACGAGGAGAACCAGGAGAGAGCGGTGTCTCTGATGCCAAGGGAGAGTAGTTTATTAAGGAGGAGGGGGTGGTCAACTGTGTCGAAGGCCGCGGAGAGGTCCAGGAGGAGGAGGACAGAGTAGTCGCCTTTGGCTTTGGCGGTTAGTAGGTCGTTGGTGATTTTGAGGAGGGCGGTTTCGGTGGAGTGTAGGGGACGGAAGCCGGACTGTAGTGGATCAAGGAGGTTGTTGTCAGTTAGGTGGGCGCTTAGGCGATTGTAGACTAAGCGCTCCAGGAGTTTGGAAGTGAGTGGCAGCAGGGAGATGGGTCTGAGGTTGTTTGGGTCAGAGGGGTCCAGGGAGGGCTTTTTGAGTATGGGGGTGATGTGCGCATGCTTTAGGGGGGAGGGGAATACGCCGGTAGAGAGGGAGAGATTGAAGATGTGGGTGAGGGAGCAGATGAGGGAAGAGGGGGGTGACTGGAGGAGTCGAGAGGGGATAGGGTCCAGGGGGCAGGTAGTGAGGCGGGCTTCTGAGAAGACCCTGGTGACTTCCTCAGTGGTAGTAGGGCTGAAGGAGTGCAGAGCTGGTGGGGTTACGGTAAGCGGGGTCTTGGGTGTGGAGGGGGGCAGTGCGGTTGCGAGGTCAGAGGAGGGAAGAGATGAGGGGGAGATAGGGGGGGGGGAGGCTAGGTGGGGAGGTAGATTGCGAGTTGACTATGTCCTGACGGATTGCATCAATTTTGTTGTGGAAATGAGTGGCAATTTCGTGGGCGGTGAGTGAGGTACTGAGTGGAGGAGGGGGGGGGGGAGAGCAGGGAGTTGAAGGTGGAGAAGAGTCGGCGAGGGCAGGAGGAGAGGGTGTTAATCAGGTTTACGAAGTAAGCCTGCTTGGCGGCGTGGAGGGAGGAGGTGTAAGTGAGGAAGGCAGATTTGTAGAGGGAGAATGAACGGGGGGACCTGGTTTTGCGCCATAGTCTCTCTAGCGCGCGACTGCGACATTTGAGGCATTTAGTGTGGTCGTTCTGCCAGGGTTGGAGCGGTCTGGGTTTGATGTAGCGTGTGGTTAGGGGTGCCAGAGAGTCTAGGGTAGCTTATAGTGAGTCGTTGTACGTGTTAGTGGCTAGGTCAGGACAAGACAGTGGAAGGATGCTGTCGTGTAAGCGGTCGGCAGCTGAGTGGAGGGGGGCCGGGTTCAGGTTGCGGAGGTTGCGGCTGGTGATGGTTTGGCGCTCTGGGGGGGGGGAGTTAGGGGAAGGGGAGATGGAGAACGTGAGGAGGTAGTGGTCGGAGAGAGGGAAGGGGGTGTTAGAGAACTGGTTGAGGGTACAGAGGTGGGAGAAGACGAGGTCCAGGGTGTTCCCAATGACGTGGGTGGAGGATTGAGTGTGCTGTGTGAGCGCGAAGGAGGAGGTTAGGTGGAGGAGTTGGGAAGTAGCCAGGCTGTTGTCATTGATGGGGATATTGAAGTCCCCGAGGATGATGGTTGGTAGCTCAGAGGAGAGGAAGAAGGGAAGCCAGGCAGCGAAGTCATCCAGGAAGCGGGGTATGGATCCGGGCGGCCTGTAGATCACTGCGATCCTTAGGGGGGTGGGGGTGAAGAGCCGGATACAGTGAGCCTCGAAGGAGGAGAAGGTTAGGGAGGGAGGATTAGGGAGGACCTGGAAGGTGCTCAGCGGTG
This sequence comes from Staurois parvus, assembly GCF_062004578.1. Classification (NCBI taxonomy): domain Eukaryota; kingdom Metazoa; phylum Chordata; class Amphibia; order Anura; family Ranidae; genus Staurois; species Staurois parvus. Next base: position 9,081,872 of record NW_028318340.1, read on the forward strand.
ATGGGAGCAGGCCGACCCCACCACCTTTGTGACCGCTCAGTCTTGGTGAATGGGACCAGACGAGACCTCCATAGTGCCGCAGGGGAGGTGGAGTCAGTGGCCTGTACCCAGGTTTCGGTGATGGCTAGGAGGTTAAGGGAGCGGGAGATAAAGAGGTCATGGATGGCAGTAAGTTTGTTGCAGACCGAGCGGGCGTTCAGGAGTGCAACCGAGAGAGGGGGGATGGATGCGGGGAGAAGGGGCACAGATATGAGGTTGAGGGGGTTACGGCAGCTGGCGGGAGCAGGGGGGTCCCTAGAGGAGGGGTGAGGTGGCGAGGGGCCAGGGTTCGGGGAGATGTCCCCAGCAGATAGGAGAAGGAGAAGGGTGAGGAAGGTGGCATGGGGATGGGAAGTGTAGGAGCGTGTGGGTCTGATAGTGGTGGCACGTGGGTCGACGGGGGAGTGGAGTAGCAGGAGGAGGTGGTGAGTGCCGTAGTGGGGAGAGGGGAGAAGTGAAGGGGCAATGTAGAGCTGTTTTGGGGGGGTAGGCGGGTAGAGGGAGGTGATTTTTGGGATGGTGGAGAGGAAAATGAGGAGGAGTGCAGGAGGCATGTTGGGGTGGGTGGGGTGACAGTTGGGTCAGGGGAGGTGAAGGGATACAGGTCAGGGCAAGGTGGTGTGGGGAATCTGTATTACCGTGGGAGAGTCATTTGAGTCCTTCTGTAGGGGTAGAGTGAGGGTGGAGGGCGGCAGCTGGTTGGCAGCAGTCTGTGGGTGCAGTAAGCTGGCGACCATGGGTGCTGTGGCATGTCTTCAGTGGGTACGGTGGTTCGGCTAGTGGAGGGGTCGTAGGGTGCGATGGCTGGGGGCGATGGTAGGCACGGCGACTGGTGATGCTGGCGGCTCGGTGACTGGGGTTGTTGAGGCCAGGCGTCGGGGTGCTGAGGGCTCGGCGTCGTGAGGCGCTGAAGGTGTTGAAGGATCGTCATCAGGGTCGAGCGGGGCGTTGCGGTAGAGATCGTTGGCCCTGCGTGGTTTGTGCTCAACCGTGATCTGTTGCGGCCGGCAGGAGAGACCACGGCTTCAAGGGTCGAGGTGGGCCATTAGTCGCCGGGGCATCGCCAGAGGGAATAGCGTGCCGGAAAGCAGGGTGCTGGGCGAGCGGTCCCTGGTGTGGTGGCTGGCTGGTAGTCCCAGGTGGGGTGGTGGGCAGGGGATCCCCGGTGGGATGGTGGCCGTGCTATCCCTGGTGGGGTAGTAGCGATCCCTGGAGGGATAGTGGCTTAGGGTCCCTGGTGGTTTGAGATTTCAGGTGGATGGTGGGATCCCTGAGTGAGTCCCTGGAGGCTGGCGGTGTGATGGTGGTTGGGCTCCCTGGTGGGTAGTGGGCACCCCTGGTGAAGTAACTGGTGTCCTGGAGCGTCGGGGTGGATCCCTCCTATGTTAGCAGGACCGTTGGTGGTGGTGGTAGCTTCCCGGAGGAGCGGAGGCGTCCCGCCGCGATTCCAGCCACGGCTGGCAGGAAACACCGCGGCCTCAAGCTGCTGCGAACCGCCGGAGCTCCGCTGGAGGGACGGAGTGACTGTGGGTGTTGGTGGGGTTCTCGGCAGCAGGCACAGGGGCCCGGATGGGCCCTGATGGCAGCGGTAGGGGCGCAGGGGTGCTTAAGCTGACCATCCAATGGCTGCTCCGGGCGATCTGGTACCCGGTGGTCGGGGATGGACCCAGAGTCGGTGAGGGGGACCCTGGGGAGGCTGGCTGATCGGCGGGGACCGAGGAGCGGAGCGGCAGTAGTCCGGGCTGATGTCCGGCGATCCTGGTCGGCCGCGCCAAAAATCGAGGCCGCGGCTTCAGGTGCCGGGTAGGCCGCAAGTCCCGGAGCTCCGGGAGAAAGGTCCAGTGGCCTTCCCTGGCTGGCGAACAGGGACCGGAGGGTCGTGGGGCCCCCCGTCAGGGTCCGCTGCCGCCCAGATGGCAGCGGATTGGGGCCGGGGGAGCAGGAGCTCGCCGAGACACGTCCGTCTCGCCGGACGTCCACTTCAAGAAACTATGGTATAGATACTGCAATTTACACCATTTTTTTGCTATACAGTGCTGCGCTAGTTTTTAATGGACAATTGTGCGGTCATGCAATACAGTACATAAATGAAATTGATGTCCTTTTTTTAACACAAATAGAGCTTTCTTTTGGTGGTATTTGATCACTTGTGCACTTTTTATTTTTGGTGCTATAACCAGAAAGTTTTTTTGCAAAAATTTTTTTTTGAAAAAAACAATATTTTCTCATTTCGGTCATAAAAAATATCCAAAAAAAATAAAATTTCGTCATAAATTTAGGCCAAAATGTATTCTGCTACATGTTTTTGATTGAAAAATTCCCAATAAGTGTATATTGATTGCTTTGTGTGAAAGTTATAGCGTCTACAAAATATTATATAGATAATGGAATTTACACAGCTTTTACTTTCTGACTGCTCATAACATTTCTTGAGGTGCAAAAATACCAGGATAGTACAAACACCCTCAAATGACCCCTTTTCGGAAAGTAGACACCCTAAGCTATCTGCTGAGAGGCATATTGAGTCCATGGAAGATTTATTTTTTTTCCACAAGTTTCTGGAAAATGACAAAACCTTTTTTTTTTTTTTACACAAAGTTGTCATTTAAATCATTTATTTCTCGCACAAGCCATGGGTATATGTGGAATTTCACCCCAAAATACATTCTGCTACTTCTACCGAGTATGGGGATACCACGTGCGTGAGACTTTTTGGGAGCCTAGCCACATACAGGAGCCTGAAATCCAATGACCACTTTGAAAGCCTGAAGGTGCGTAGCTTCCTCATTACACTTCCTCACTACCTATCACAGTTTCAAAGGCCCAAACATACCAGGATAGCACCAAACCCCCCCCCCCAAATGACCCCTTTCTGGAAAGTAGACACCCCAAGGAATTTAAAAAGAGGCATAGTGAGTATTTTGCAGATCTCATTTTTTCTCACAAGATTTTGAAATATTAAAAAAGAATAGAAAAAATATGTTTTTGTTTTTTTTCTTAATGTTCCAAAAACTTGTGGCAACAAATGAGATCTGCAAAATACTTACCGTGCTTTTTATCAAATTCCTTGGGGTGTCTACTTTCCAAAAAGGGGTAATTTGGGGGGGTTAGGTGCTATCCTGGCATTTCAGGGCTTCCAAAACTGTGATAGGTAGTCAGCAAGTGTAATGAGGAAATAAAGCCCTTTAAAAGCCTGAAGGTGCTTATTGGATTTTGGGGTCCTGTACTTGGCTAGACTGCCAAAATGTCTCTCACATGTGGTACCCCCACACTCGGGAGAAGTAGAAGAATGTATTTTGGGGAGTAATTCCACATATACCCATGGCATGTGTGAGCAGTAAATCATTTAAGTGACAATTTTGAGTAAAAAAAAAAATTATATTTTTTTTTCATTTTCCAGAAACTTGTGGTAAAAAAATAAATACTTCTATTGATTCAACATTCCCCTCAGCAAATAGTTTGGGGTGTCTACTTTCCAAAAAAGGGCCGTTTTGGGGGGTGGGGGCGTTTTATGCCCAGCATTAGAAGTTTATGCCACACATCACTCACTCTTCTAACCACCTGAAGATCAAGCCTTTTCTGACACTTTTTGTTCACATGAAACAAATCCGTATTTTTTGCTAGGAAATTAATTTAAACCCCCAAACATTATATATTATTTTAAAGCAGACACCCTAGTGAATAAAATGGTGGGTACTAAAAATTTTTTATGGTACATAGTACTCGTGCAGCGATTTTTCAAAAGCAAATTTAAAAAAAAAAACACTTTTTTTACTTTTAATGCACAAAAACACAATATATTGGTCAATTATTTCGTAAAATATAAAAGATAATGGTATGCCGAGTAAATAGATACCAAACATGACATGCTTTAAAACTGCGCATGCCCCGTGCAATGGCGACAATCTGCAAACATTTTTAATATCCATAGGCAACGCTTTAAAAGCCTTTAAAAGCTACCATTTTAGATTTACAGAGGAAGTCTAGTGTTTGAATTAGTGCCCTTGATCTGACGTTCACGGCAATACCTCACATGCATGGTGCAACCGCTGTTTACATAACGGCATAGGGTCAAGGCTTGTGCACACAGGTGTGCGCGCATGGGAGGGGCAATTTTTTTTTTTAGTTATTTTTATTCTTTTTTATTATTTTTACATTTGTACCTTTCATTTTTTTTTTTTGCTTTGATCACTTCTAATGCTATAACAGGGAATGCAAATATCCCCTATAACTTCAATTGGTATTGTCATATATTCTTTTTTGAGAAATCTGGGGTCTATCAGACTCTACATATCTTCTCTGCCCTTACATTATCTAATCAAACCAAAATTGGTGTGATCAGATGCTTTCCCAATTTACAAATGGCGCTGTTTATATCCTGCGAAACTGAAGTGATGAAATGTTTGTAGCTTCCGAATTCTTAGGCTATAGAGATGATTGGCACCATTTTGGTCTCCAATCAGCTCTATGGTCAGCTGGAAGAACAGCTGCATTCTCAGGTTCCCCCAATGGCACAAGACTGCCCGAGAAGGCTGTGGAAGGCAGTGGGGGAGGGGGCATCACCTCCCACTGCTTGTAAAAGCAATCCTAAAGCTAATTAGCCACTAGGATTGCACTTACATGAAAGCTGATCGCCGGCTGAAAAAAATGATACCAGGATGATGCCTGCAGTTGTAGGCATCATCCTGGTATAACCATTCAAAGTCCAGTGATGTACCAGTACGTCGCTGGTCCTTGTTGGGTATATATACTATGTTCTTTTTTTTTTGTATGCAGCCTGTGGACTGAATGACAAAAATGAGAAGAAATCTCTGCCAGAAAAAGTGTGTGGTATGCCCACCATTAGAATAGACCGCCCTGTGTCCACCCACTTCTAATGGTGGGCATACATTAGGTCACAATTTGCCACAAGCGCCAGTTCCAAGATTGTACAAATGTCTAAATAGTGGCACGCTTGAATAAAAATTGTCCACGTATAAGTGGTACCCCATATGGAAAAAGGATGACACCAAGTCCCAAACTATCTTGTCACTGCTCCCCATGTAGTCTGGGCATCCAGGGGGCTCCACGTGACTATCTTTTCCTTCGTAAATCCAAAACTTATAAGTATAGCCTGTTGTCCTCTAACAGATCTTCTACATCTTGACCCCATATCTGGCACGCTTGCAGGGGAGAAATTGTTTGAATGCAAGGCGGCCAGAAAAATTAATCAGGGACTCATCAATGCAGATGTTTTGCTGGGGAGTATAGACATCTACAAATTTTAGGTTAAGGTGATTTGAGAGGGGCTGAATTTTGTGGAGCCGGTCAAATTCAGGGTTACCCCAAGGATGACAGATGTATTGTCGTTGAAATGCATAAAACACATTATACTCTCATATCTATGCCTGGCCATTGCAGCAGAGAACACAGGCATATGATGAATCGGGTCTGCGGACCAACACAACCGCAATTCATTTCTTTTAGCAATGCCCATGTTGAGGGTTAGGCCCAAAAAAAATGTAAATTCGAAAACCGTAATGAGTTTCCATGCGACTGGTCTGGCAAGGTTTGAATTTGGGTTGGCGGCGATAAATTGTTGTGCATATAAATTGCTTTGATCCACAATCAACTCATACAGATGTTCCATGAAAGACAGCTCCAAAAATCAAGGAGGTTTGTGAAAGACCAAGATGTACTAGACCGCTGGTACTCGCCAGTTCACCAAACGGTAGAGCGGCACTAGTACTGGCACTCTGCTGCATATGAGAGTCATCAAAATTTACCGGCAAGTGCTAACAGAGATCAGGCCTGATTCTGCGAACACTGCGGTTTTGTGTGCAATGTATCAAGTGACAGTAACCTACTGACACTGCACTTGCTGGGGGTAAGCATAGGGGCTAAACACATGTGCTGGCAGGTGCCGGGGCTGATCCCGCTAACGCTGCGTTTTTGGGGACGCTATACTAATGTGAACGCTGGTATAGTGCTGATCTGATCAAAGATATTGACCCGTTCAGACACTATACTAGCAATGGAGGTTTATTGTACATGAGCGTGCTCCTGGCAATCAAGGGGTTAAATGTGATGACTGCTGTACTGACGGGCAATCTGACGCTATCTGGGAGGGGCGTGGAAACCATGGGAGCACAAATCATGTATATATATGTGATTTTGCGCACCCATGCCGCCTTGTAGCAGTATTTCTGCTGTAGGGTGGTCAGGAAGCGGTTACAGAAGAGGTTTGTGTTACAGCGCTGCGTTACTTTAACTGACAATTGCGCGGTCATGCAACGCTGCACCCAAATTAAATTTACGTCCTTTTTTTCCCACAAATTGAGCTTTCTTTTGGTGGTATTTGATCGCCTGTGCGTTTTTTATTTTTTGCGCTATAAAAAAAAGGCTGACAATTTTGAGAAAAAAAACAATATTTTGGACTTTTTGCTATAAAACATGTCCAGCAAAAAAATTTAAAAATAACATTTCGTCATAAATTTTGGCCAAAATGCATTCTGCGACATGTCTTTGCTAAAAAAAAAACAATACGTGTAAATTAATTGGTTTACATGAAAGTTATAGCATTTACAAATGGCGGGAAAGAAACTGGGAATTTTAATTTTTATTTATACTAATAATGGCGGCGATCAGCGACTTATGGCGGCGATCAGTGACTTATGGCAGGACTGCGGGACTGCGGCAGACATTCTGACACTGGGGGGGAATTGACATCCCCAGTGACACCAATACAGTGATCAGTGCAAAAAAAAAATACTGACACTGTACTAATGGCACTGGGGAGGAAGGGGTTAACATTTTTATTCAATGACAGGGTTAACTGTGTGAGGGGAGTGTTTTACTAGGGGGCGGGTGTGTGTACTGCAGGGAGACACGCTGATCCAGACAGATAAACTCTTCTGTCCCGATCAGCTTGTCAGGAGCAGACAGGGAACTGACAAAGAGCAGAGCTGTGTGTAAACAATGCAGCCCTGCTCTCTGTCAGTGTTTGCCAATAATCGCTGGGAAACGGCCGGTAATGACTGACTGTGACCCGGCGACTGACATCCGCGGCCGCGATTGGTGCCAGAGGTAGGGCGGTGGTGCACCTCGCGCGCCCCCTACCTGTTTTGCAATAGCAAGTTTTAAAACGTGCTTTTGCGCAGCCGTGCCACCCCGCAAACGTTTTAATGCAGTGGCTGGTCTTAAAGTGGTTAAAGACTGTAGAGATACTATTATGTTCAGTCAGCCACAACCCATTAGTGAGAAAACAAGACCAGTAGGAGGCAAAGTATGCTTATCTAACACTACCCCCTTAGGAGTCGCTAGAGAATTTGGGTCTCCCTATATTCCTGCACAGCCAGGCATCACACATCTTCATCAAGAATTGCATCCACAGTCAGAAATCAATCCTTGAGCTTTGGTTTTATATAGGGGATTTGAACTGGGGTAGGGTTAGGGGTGTACAGGATGCCCAAGGGAACTGATGAACTGAGGACAATTTCCTGGAACTATTTACAACCTCTGCTGCAACACAGTCTCTGTTAGAGAGCTAGCCAGCCTCTACTTAATGTACCACCCCAGACCCTAGATAAACTGCTTTTCTTCACGCAGTAATCTGGAGGATTCCCTGAACAGGGGATCTGATTCCTGTCACTTCAAGTGCTGGACAGTCACTGGCAGGTGGTGAATCTGGTTTCCCACCAGAGTGCTCCTTCCCCTATCCACCTAGGGGGTGCAGGGGTACTCACCCAGATCCTTTCCTGTACCACTGGTGGGTTGGCTGCTACCAGGCCTATCAGCTGGGCTGCTCCTTCCCTGCCATACAGGTGGCCCTCGCTCTGGGGGCCAATGAACCTCTCTTTGAGCTTTCTTCCTTTCCAGCTCCAGGCCTGCAGGTAGACCCCATCCCACTGGGCCTCCTCACAGCCTCCTGCCTTCAGCCTCACATCTTCCTCACTGTCTTCCACTGAAACTCTCCTGCCACTGAACAGGATCCAACACTTTTAAGGGTGTTTCAGCCCCTTGCCAAGCCTTCTGTTGGGGATTGGCTAGGATCCCCCAAGAGTGCAATCCAGCCACTCCTCACATCCACCCACTGCCTGTAGGCCTTCCTCCAAAGCTTTAGAGCAGGGGGGAATTCCAAAGGGACTGGCCTGCAGAGCCTCTCAGCTCCTGACCACAATTTGACCTTCTGACTATCACATCCAGGCTACTAGGCTACTACTCAGCCCTCCTCTCTATCAATCAAACACTAGTTCCCCCTAGCTAACTAGGAGGGTGCTACACTTATGTAATACTATGTTCGCACCCCACATACCTTTATACCTAAAAAACTATTCACAGAAACGTGGGTTTTCAAACAATAAACTACTAAAATTATCTAAAGACTATCTACAGACTCTAGCTTTAACAGACATTTTCAATGCAAGTTGAAATAATAAAAAGTTTTTAAAAGAGAAGTGAAATAAAACAAACATTAATACTCACCTAGGTGGATGCAGCATCCAATGCCACACTTGTTCCCTACCAGCTCTGCAGTGAGAACTGAAAGATCAAACACTGCCTACTTAGGAAGTCCCGCCCAGGATATAACGTGTATAGGGAGGTGAAGCCACGCATATGACGTCATTTTGCAGCCATTTTACCGAGTGGTGAGGTCAATGTATTCTTTTTATCCCTGCACGGTCGAGTGCTGAATTCTGTAAGTGTTATCCTACCATTAGCAGTATTAAATTTATCAAATATAGAGTAATATTTGGCTGTCTCCCATTTTACATGAATGTTTCCACATTGCTAAGCTTTAAGAGAAAGGAGAAGGGCAGCATTTGAATGAGAACTCATGCCCTTAAAGGGAAAGTGCTTTTTGACCTACAAAGGTCAAATTCTGGAGGTGAGCGCCCAATCTTTTTTGTGGAGGTGTTTGATACACGGGAGTTATGTTAAGAAAATTTATAACAAGCACTTTTTGGTGACTTGATTCTGGGACATTTATGAAATCTTTGATTGGATTTATGGACACTGTATTTTTTGTTATATTGATTTATATATGATTTGATTCCTGATTTGGTTGTGCTACATTGTTTTTGGTTTATTTGTAATATTACTCCCCAGCATCTGATTCTCATATTCCCTGCACTGTCTTGCTGCTCCTTGGAATGCTGGGTCTTGACTCTATGTAAGCATCAGGGGCGGACTGACCATTTGGAAACTCGGGCACTGCCCGAGGGCCTGGGGTCAGTAGGGGTCCCCATGAGATGCCCCTGGTAACTTTTTCATAGGTTTTTTGAGTTTGGGCAAGGACATAGGGGCCCCATGATCCTCGATTGCCCGGGGGCCCCATGAGTTGTCAGTCCGCCCCTGGTAAGCATCATGTCAGAAAGTATAGGAACTTACACAGGGCTAACGTCGTCCTCCTCAATGTCAGATGACAGAGTTCTAGCCTGAGTATTGGACGTTTAAGCCCAAGCACTGCATTCTTGGAGGAGAGACTGAGTATTTACTGAATAAATGGAGCAACTTAGAGGCAGGGGAGCATGCCAAATGTAAATATCTGCAGGTGAGTGTTTTTTTTACCAGTAAACCCTGAATAAACAAAGGTACAGGTTCTCTTCAAAGACCCTCCAGTACCTATGCATAGCAAGTTATGCAAAATCCAAATGACATCAATGGATATTTCAATCACCCAAATTAAAACTCAAACCTAAACATATTACCTTAAACTCCTGTTTGGTCATATCCCTTACATTTTTATAAATTCAATCATGTTCGTTAAAGGGAGTGTAGAGGTGATTTATAGAACAATTAATCAAATTAATGTGATGATTTTCACTGTTCTCAGCAAAACCTGTCAAGCACAGATGTACCCCTTAACAACATTGCTCATAGTCTGCAGTGACCTGTAACATTAGCATCAGTACACTGTAACATTAGCATCAGAGCCATACATCAGTATGGCTCGGGCTTTTGTTCAGTCTACTGTGAGTGCAACTACGGTTTGGGCAGCTTCTAACAGATGCAATATGATGATATGCAGTACAATCACATTATCACAAATTACACAATGACATCATAAGGTATAAATACTATTAGTGAACTTAAACATAATATTAGTGAAAGTAAAGTTTCAAATGAAAACCTATTTACCCCTGCCTTCTCCCCCCTCCCTCTCTCACATTTGGATAATTTATTGTGTTTTTGTGCTAAAGTGCAGCACTTCTGTCTTTCTTGTCAAGGTAAGAATTACCTTTACTTGCCCCCTCCCTCCAATTCTATGCATGTGCAGGTCTTTGGGTGCCCATGTGCAAAATTGGCACCAATATGAAAATCCTAACATTTGGCATGTCTACGCATGCTTAAATACCCCACACACACACACACACACACGTGCAAAGATGTGCCGTAGGGCTTGGCCAGGACCTGAAGGGGGCCGGAGCCAAAGCTAAAGAGACTGAAGTTTCTCTTTCAATATGTAAGTTAACGTGTTTTATTATACCTTGTAGCATTAAAGAAAAGTGCAAAGCTCCAATCTTCCAAGCACCTCATATTTTGGAATCGGGTGCTGCCTTGGAGTTCATTATTCCTCCAGACATGGCTCAGTATAATCTGAAAGAAAAGTCACAAGTCACACAGTGATGATGTCTTCACAGTCAAAACTTGAATCAGCCAACAAGGTTTGTCACATGGTCCTTTCCCCAGGACCACCTCTCTGACATGTTTCATCTGACAGGCTTAATAATAGAGAAGTATATTGACTATGGTTAAGCCCAATGATGTATACTTGTAGTGGTACCTCGTAGGAGCCAGCAGTTTCTGAAAGTCTCTTCCCGTAGTTGCCACGCAGCCAGGCGCAATCGTTCTGTTGGCTCAAGAAACAATATAGGGGATGATTTTCTGATGCTTTAATGAAGACTTGAATTTGGATAGGAGTGGGAAGTAGTGGGATACTCCAATGACTCCTAGTAGCAAACTTGAGGATACTAAACTTGTTTCTTACAACACTGAACATAGTCCCTGTGCAAGCAGATAGTGGACAGGCTCTGCAGTGACAATATTGAGGATATGAAATCTTCCTCTGTAGACAATGCAAGCAAAGATCCTTCACAAGGAATCTAAGACAATGCTCTTCAGAACACCAGTTGCAATGTCCTTTTTGAAAACACTCAGCTAACTTTCTAACACACAAGAGGGGTGGCAGCGGAACTCAGTCTCTCGGATTTCTCACCCTTGTTTGTACTCACTGGTGCCTCTGGATAAGATGGCTGCCTCCTACTAGTATCCTGCAGGGCCCTTCCTTCCCCCAGGCTGTGATCTTCCACTCTGGAAAAAGACCCCACTCTAGGTTCCAGAGTATTTATGCATCCTCACAGAAACCTCTGGGCAAGGACTCCCAGGGATTGGCTAGGGTTACATAAATATTAAGCTGCTGATTAGAATCTTCCTGCTTCTATTACCCAGAACTCCTCCAGGTGAACAAGGGGATGCAAACCATGATGCAACTTCTAGAACAACTTCTTCTGACCAAAACAATTAAGTGCAGCTCTACTAAATTCAGTAAGCCAGAGCTAGATTTACCTCACCTAACACTTATACTATAACCCAGACAAATTCCAGCTCCACTGGATATTGTTGGGGGTGGTGCTAGGTGGGTGCTTGGGGTGCCGAAGGTCCCCCAAAAAGTCTTTAAGCACTCCCAAAATTCACAAGCCAATATTTGCATATGTCACAAGTGTTTTATTAATGTAATTTCCTGCATATCCTCTAGGGGATCATGGGGCCCCTGTGTCCTTGCCCAAACTCAAAAAAGCCTATGAAAAAGGTACCAGGGGCATCTCATGGGGCCCCCTACTGACCCCGGGCCTTCGGGCAGTGCCCGAGTTTCCAAATGGTCAGTCCGCCCCTGCCCTGTAGTGATACACAGTGAGTTGTGTTTGCCTACCTTATGTCTGAAAGAAACAACTTTTGCTAGTATGGAGAGAACAAGCTGGTTTCTACAGTATGGAAAGGTTAGCAGAGCAGCTCCAGAGAACAAGATCATTTATCCAATCCATCCATGCTGTATTCTGACACTAGCAAGACTTGTGGTAACTATTCTCCATAGGACAGACAGAACACGTGACATGTACTCCTTTCTGCCAGTACAAATCATGGTTTTTACAAAGATTCTGATATGGAGAATAGAATGCAAGATGTCTGTGTGTTCTGTCCATCCATCCCTCTGCTTGCTTTATCTTTAACATGGTGTCATAATACAAGAAGAATAGACTGACAAAAAGAATATTGGCCTTCTGCCCAGGGGTGTATTTGCCACAAGGCAAACAGGGCATTTGCCTAGGGCAGCACTTTTCAAGGGGGCGTCATGGAGGTGTCTCTGCCCCCCCTTTCCCACAGAAGGGACACATCTGTGGGAAAGGGGCAGGGGCTGCTGTGTCTTACCTGTCTCCACGACACTTCAATCCGGTCAACGAGGCGCTGCTGGAAGAGAGGTAGAGAGGTTGTCTGGTCTGGTGTCTTCATCCCCCTGGATCTTGGATCACGATGTGGGTGGGATGACATGCCGCCCCTCTCATCTGGCCACACCCCCAGGATCACTGGGCAGTCTATGGCAGCCTGTCCCTCCCTCTCCAAGCACAGCTTCCTCTGAGGATCTGTAGCTCAGGTAAAACACACAGGCTCCCAATCACTGGAGATGAGGCGGAGCTTGGAGAGGAAGAGCCGAGCAGCAGCGTGGAGATCGAAGAAGCTGATCGGAATGAGGGACCAGCCGGAGCCAGTGAAGAGAAGGAGAGCAGCTGGAGAATGAAGATAGCTGATCGGTAAGGTAAATGTCTGTACGGCTGGGATCTGGGCAGAGCAGATGGTGCTGCTTCAGCCAGGTATGCTGGCTGTGGATGGAAGAGGGAGGGAGCCCGGGCTGGAGCAGGGGTCAGCAATGTAAGCATCATTGGTGTCACTGGGAGTAATAGTGGCCCATCATTAGTGTCAGTGTGGGAGGAGTAGTGCCCCATCATTGGTGTCACTGACACCAATAATGGGCACAATTCCTCCCACTGACACCAATGATGGGGCACTATTCCTCCACTGACACCAATGATGGGGCACTATTCCTCTTTCCACTGACACCAATGATGGGGCACTATTCCTCCCACTGACACCAATGATGGGACACTATTCCTCCCACTGACACCAATGATGGGACACTATTCTTCCCACTGACACCAATGATGGGGCACTATTCCTCCCACTGACACCAATGATGGGGCACTATTCCTCCCACTGATACCAATGATGGGGCACTATTCCTCCAAATGACACCAATAATGGAAGAAAATAAGAGGTGGAACTCTAATAGGAAGAGGTGACGCCTAAAGAGGAATGGAGGAGTTTACAGATGAAGGGGTAGATCTTAATCAGGAAGGGGAGGGGCTAATGGAGATAGGGGGGGTGCCCGATTTTAGTCTTGCATAGGGCAGCACAAAACCAAAATACACCACTGCTTCTGCCCTCTAATAGATCTAATGCTGCTCAACACACATAAAGCCACCCTGCGATAATCCAGAACCATCTGTACTGGCCCATAAAAGAGAGGATTATCAAAGATATATGGGATAAACCCCAGTTATACATAAAGTGCGTAGCATCAGCACCCCCACTCGAACGTTCAGCACCAGCATAGCACCCCCAAAGTCCTGTGAAAACTGAGATTGAGCTCTGCAGTCACTTTTGCAGCAGTTGTTTTCTTATTCCGGGTCACAATTCTGTGCAGTGTCCTTTTGTCTCTTTTGGTCATTTGACAATCTCAGCCATGCCTATGCTTATCAGAAGATGTTTTCCCGTAAACTGTATATGCCATCATAACCTTTAATACTGTACCTTGTGACACAGCAAATACATTGGCAACTTCAGTCATAGAGGCACCAGCTAAGCGGACACCAACAATTTGTTCTCTTGGAAGCTCAGTAACCTCTGACATGACTCCGTATTACTAGCAGCGCACACAGCGAACAACGAAAGTGAGGCTTCCCACATGACAGCTAGGTGTCTCATCACACAGCAGAAGCAAAAGAATGTTACATCACTTCCACTTTCAATGCAAAACATGTAGTCACTTTCATCCCTGCAAATCATGTAGTGTTTCCATTTTTTTGTCTAAATCCTGTATGTGAACCTAGACCTAGCAATGCCTTACCAGGTAAGATGGAATATGATTTGAAAATGTTTAAAATATGTGTGTTTTGGGCTGAGTGGAGATTCCAGAGGAGGACTTTCTTCTTCCCATAGCTAAAGGCCATCTGCTCTTTATACCTTGGAAGTTGATAGCTATGGAGTGGTTATACCCAACACTACCAACAGTGGGACAGTGGATTAAGGAGGTTAACTCCAATCTTGGATCGGAAAAACTGACCTACCAATATAGGGGTTGTCCACACAAATGTGAAATATGTGGGAGCATGGCTGAATACTCCAAGTGTGGCACCTGTGGAGTTGATAAGGGACAGATTACTGTCTTGGAGTACAAATAATTTAGACATGTCCTCAGTGTATGGTTCTTTATTTTTGCTTGTTTACCAATTGATGACAAAATTGGGCCTTTCCAGTCCCCTTATGACTGTATTCTATCAATAACCTATGTGGATTAAAGGATAAATTCACTTTAAAAAAAATGTAAATTTTTTTGTAGGTAGAAAAAAATGTGCTTTTACTTTTGTTTTTTAAGCCTTGAAAGCATTGCATCAGCAATTAGCAGAACGCTATTGCCATGCAGGACTCCCGCAAATCTGTCATTGTGATCGTACCTCGTATGGGAAAGCAGATACACTGTGACAAGAAGTATGCAGAACTTCTCCCTGTACCGCTTTCACAGGGAGCGAGGACGCGGCTGTGTACTAGATGTTCTTCAGCTTCCTGTGACCTGCTCTACTGACTGATCTTCCATTGCTGACCCGGCTTGCTCCTGAACTTGCTCTGTGGATTCTGGATTCTGAGTTTGGCTTGCCTTAGACTACTCTCTGCCTGGTCTCCTGGTGCTGACCTCGGCTTACCTCTGACTATTCCCTGTCTGGTCTCCTGGTGCTGACCTCGGCTTGCCTTAGACTACTCTCTGCCTGGTCTCCTGGTGCTGACCTCGGCTTACCTCTGACTATTCCCTGCCTGATCTCCTGGTGCTGACCTCGGCTTGCTACTGGACCTCGTTCTGCTTGCTAACCTGGTACTGACCCCAGCCTGCCTCCTGACCATGCTGCGGTCTCATTGTATATGACCCTGGCTCACCTTGACTACATCCCTGACCATGGCATCACCTGCTATCAAACTGTCGGCACCTGTGCTTCTTTGAGCCTTGTACCTCTGTCACCACATTCAGGAGTGCTCTGACTGGAGCACAAAGGGAAGCCTTTTTTAAACTCGGCCTTCAACCAAGGCACGTGACATTATTCTTTAAGGCTCTAACCTAAGTGGATTACGATCTGCATAGTGGTGTTAATATTGTTAATGATAGTTTAGCTCTTTTCTGCCCTCTTTACTGACCCTCACTCCTTTTTCCTCTCTTTCCCCTATATTGGCCATACTGGAAATGATCTACCCGAAAGAGTATTTGCTGATCTATGTATCATTTCATGATGTAATCTTACCATCACATTTTTTGTACACTGTGCTTTTCTCTATTTCTGTAAAAAAAACATAAAAAAGTTATCTGACAAAGAAAATGTTTTAAATATTTGCAAAGACACATTGACATGGCACATGCCAGTGGAAACGATAGACACTTTTGACAAAGAAAGAATACAGAAACAAAAAGTCAAAGGAAAACAGCCTTTTTTAAATTATTCAGTTGTAAGATCATTAATTAGACACATATAAATATAATAAAAAAATAAAACTCAATTATTGGCACCCCCTAGGGAAGCTGTTAATGTTTTAATTACAGTTACCTTTGCGGTGTGTAAAGGCAGAGAGCTTTCAGTCAGCGGTGCATTTCCATTACCCAAACATTCAACTCCCTTGGGGAAATGTATCATATCAGGAGCAGCTAGACCCTGGAGCTTCTATCTTGTTCAGTAAAGCTTTCAAAATTAAAGACAAAAACAGGTTGCCATGCACAGTTGTTTCAGATTCTAGCTGCTCCACTTTTGATAAATTCCCTAACTTGTGTTTTTGCAGTAGCCTATTTCTTAACCCCAGTTAGTATTTCATGGAGTTTTTAATAAATGCCATGTATTTACTTATAACAAATTTTTAAAAATCCATGTTGTTCTTTAAAAAAAAAAACCACAAACATATCCTTACGTGTATTGCGTTGACCTGCCAGGGTCTAGAAAGAGGGTATAACCCAGGATTCTCAACCAGGAAGGTTGAAGAACTCCAGGGAGCTTGTGTTATGCAGAGGAAACTAGCTTTTCAGTTTCCTCTTTTGTTTAGTAAAGTTCATTTTGGGACCTGGAGCCCAGAAATTTGAGTAATTTGAGAGGGATGAAATCTTCAATCCTGGGTCTAGGTTTTTGGATCCACCAGAAGACTGATTGGTCTGGTGTATGCTGCACTTTTAGTAGTGACCTGACCATGGTTCTGGGAAGGGCCCTCCCCCCCCCCCAGGAGTCCAGGTGTGTGCAAGGGAGCAGCCAGAGGGGTTCATGCCAAGCCTGTGGGCCAAAACAGCAAGGGGCTATATATGAGGATAGTGTTGGTGAGAAAATGGTCTGTAAGAGACAGACAAGGGCCTGAAGTGGAAGGCCTGAATGGCAATGCTGTATGTGTAAGCCAAGAGACTGATTATCTATTTCTTTGCTAAAGTGAACTATGGGGCTGGATATTTAATTTTGTATTTCAATGGTTTTTATTAATTTTAAACAGTATAAAACAGAGGCAACAAAACACACCCACGCAGGGGCTATCAATTGCACCAATAAAAAAGGCATAATAGAGCAGACAACGCTCTAATTCCAATAAGGCAAAACGTATGCCCACGCAGGGGCTATCAATGGCACATAGGTTACAATAACATCAGTAAGACTCTGACTATCGCAACTAAAGACAGTTGTCCACTGTCACATCAAAACAAACAGAAAAGGAGAGAAGAAGAGCAGAGAAGAAAGGGAAAAAAAACAAAAAACAAAAAAACCCAAAGAGCAGGGGTCCACGAGCGCCAATACCAAACTCCATTACCTCCCCACACTGGCCGGGGGGAGCGTGGGAAAGGCGTATTGCAACCACGGCTCCCATACTTTCAAAAATTTATGTTGAGAGTCGTTGCATATACTCGACATCTGTTCGTTGAGCATCATAGTAGTCATACGATCCCGCACCCCCTGGAAATGTACAAACGGACTCTTCCAGGCCTGAGCAATTGTCCTAGTAGCCGATAAAAACAAATAGGAAGCCAACCGCTGCTGACGAGCCAAGAGGCCCGGTATGGGGCAATGAAGCAAAGCATACCGAGCATCCCGGCGTATGGGGAGATGGAACAAAGTGAAAAGGAGGCCAAACACACGAGACCAAAAACGAACCAACCTCGGGCATGACCACCAGATATGCAGTACATCGCCACGATGGCCACAACCCCGAAAACATCGATCACTACAGGCAGGGTTAGCCTGGGCCAGACGAGCCGGAACCCAGTACCAACGGAACAATACCTTGTAGGCTGCTTCCAGCGTGGTCGTATTAAATGAACATTTAGCTATGAGTGACCAGGCCCTACTCCAGTCCTCCGGATCCACAGCCACTCCCAGGTCGCGTTCCCACTGAACAACATATGAAAGAGAAGTGTGAGACGAGCGTCTGTTCAAAGCTGCGTAAAGAAGGGAGATAAGGCCCGGGGCGCCTGGGTGCTGCTGGCAAAGCCGTTCAAAGGCAGATTTCTGATATGGGAAAGCAGAAGTGGCTCTCAGCGAAAGTAGCCAGTGCCGCAATTGAAGGTACCGAAAAAATTCCGCTGGGGGAACATCCCGAGACTCCCGAAGGACATTCCAGGCGGGAAAGGACCGAAAAATCAAAAAGTGTTGCACCTGCGAGAAACAATGAGCCACCCACCAAGAAAATGCCCTCGGGCAATCTAGACCCGGTGGGAAAAGAGGGTTGTTAACGATTGGAAGCAAGGGCAAAAAGGGTGACATCAGGCCACTGGAGTAACGTACCGAGTCCCAGACTTGTAGGCCATGGAGCAACATCGGACTCAGCGCCATAGGGCGCAGGGCAGGGGGAAGCCATAGGAGTGTCGACAGTGCAATAGGGGCACAATTAGGTAGTTCCAGTAGGACCCAGAGAGGAACATCGGAGGAAGCGTGCAACATAGACAGCGGGGCAATCTGGCTCGCCTGATAATACTTAGCTACATCGGGTACCCCAAGACCACCCTGGAGTCTATGAGCAAAGAGCGTATTTCTAGAGACTCTGGGGTGTTTATCGGCCCAGATAAAACGTATAAACTTCGCCTGAAGCAACCGAAGAAAGTGAGGGGGAACCCGCACCGGGAGGGTGCGAAAATAATATAACAATTTCGGCAAGATGGTCATTTTCACTGAATGAACCCGTCCTATCCAAGACAGGTGCGGAAATTGCCAGGAATGCATAAGAGAAGATAAAGAGCTAAGCAAAGGATAATAATTTGCAGCAAAAAGGGAGTCATAGGTGGGGGTCAAGCGAATGCCCAAGTATTCCAGAAAAGAGGAAGCCCACCGGTAAGGGAAGTGGGATTGTAGGCGCGAAACCAAATCTGAAGCCAAAGTAATATTGAGAGCGACGGTTTTATCCAAGTTGATACATAGACCCGAAATCAAGGAGAAGCGCTCAAGAACTCGTTGCAAGTTAGGAAGCGTCGTCAGAGGATTAGTAAGGGTCAAGAGGGCATCGTCCGCAAAGAGGCTCAGCTTAAACTCCTGTCCCGCGTATGGAACCCCCGATATATTGCAATCGGTCCGGAGCGCTAAAGCCAGTGGCTCGAGCGCCAGGACAAAGAGCGCTGGGGACAGCGGGCAACCCTGCCTCGTCCCTCGCCCAACAGGAAAGGGATCCGAGAAATACCCAGCGTATTTAACGGAGGCCGAAGGAAAGGAATACAAGGCCTGAATCCAAGAGAGAATAGAATCCCCGAAACCCCAACGAGACAGCACAAACCGCAGATATTCCCAAGATAGAGAATCAAAAGCTTTATATATGTCCAAGGACAGTAGGAATCCTGGGATTTTCCGTTGTTGCAGAAAATGTATAAGATGGACCACCTTACGGACATTATCACCCGCCTGCCTCCCAGGGACGAACCCTACTTGGTCCCCGTGGACCAGGCTACACAAATATTTATTGATGCGAAAACTAAGGATCTTGCCCAATATCTTCAGGTCTTCATTAAGAAGAGAAATGGGCCGGAAGGCTTGCGGTTCCTGGACATCGTCGGTCGTCTTAGGAATCATAGAGATATGTGCCCTAAGTGCGTCCGGAGAGGGCAAAGAGCCCTGTCGTAACTCATTGAAATAGGCGGCTAAAAAGGGTGCCAATAGGGCTGAGAATTTTTTATAATAGAGACCGGAGAAGCCGTCGGGACCTGGGGCCGCGGTGGACCGTAAAGATTTGATCGCTTGGAGCACTTCCGGTACGGTGACACCAGCGTTGAGGGCCGCCTGTGCTGCCTCGGTTAATCCAGGAAGATGGAGGTCTTGAAAGAATGCCTCTGCCTGGGCCACAGGGAAAGGATCTGGGGCAGCATAGAGGCGCGAAAGGAAGTCCGAAAATCGGGAAACAATCTGCTGGGGATTAGAAGTACAGCCACCTGTGGAAAGTCGAAGTCGAATCGGTTTATGGGGTTTCCCCACAGAATTGAGTTTCCTGGCTAGCATGGGACCGGGCTTATTAGCGCAGGAGTAAAATTTATGTCTGGTCCAACGCAGGGCCCGTTCCGCCTCCGAAGAGGCGAGGAGGTCCAATTCTGTCGCCAGAGCGTCCCGAGAGCGTTTATGGGCCACGGATGGAGATGACTTCCAACGCGCATCCGCAGAGGCCAGGAGAGAATGAAGCTCCAAGAGTCGGCGTTCCCGCTCCCGCTTCCGGACCGCAGCCAGCTGTATAACATGACCCCGCATCGTGGCCTTATGAGCTTCCCAAAGGGGCACTGCTGAAGAGACCGATCCCGAATTTTCCGCAAAGTATGTTCGTAAAAAGAATTCTGTTTGTTGGCAGGTAGCCTGAGTGGTCAGCAAAGAGTCATTGATGCGCCAATGAAAAGGGCGCCGTTCTGACCCAGAAAGGGCAAGGAGGAGTACCAAGGGATCATGATCTGACCAGGGTGAGGAGGGAATAGTTATCCGCCGGACTGAGGGGAGCTGCTGGACCTGCATGAATATATGATCAATTCTACAAAAACTGTCATGAGGATTGGAATAGAACGTAAAGTAGCGTTCAGTTGGATGAAGTTCCCTCCAGACGTCCGCTAGCCCCGCCGTCCGTAAAAGAGAGCGCATACGTTCCTCTAGCACCAAGTCATGAGAGGGGGTCGCTCCCCGTGCGTAGCGCCTATCCAATGTGGAATCCAAGGTAACATTCGAATCCCCCATAATAAGAAGAAGACCCTTAGAGTGTCGAGAAACAATGGTGCAAAGATGCGAAAAGAATTTATGCTGGAAACGGTTAGGCGCGTAGTAAGAGACAAAGGTAACCTCCTGGTCCCAGAGGGTGCCTTGCAGAAGCAAATACCTGCCCGTGGGGTCCGCTATATGCCTAGAACAGACAAAGGGGAGATTGCGTTTAAAAGCTATCAGAACACCCCGACGCTTCTCAGGAGCCGAGGCCGTGTAAAAGATGGGATAGTGATGTGAAAGATAACGTGGAGCGGAGGACTGAGAAAACCTGGTCTCCTGTAGACATACCACATCAATTTGTTGCGATTTGAGGTGATGAAAAACTTTAGCCCGTTTCTGAGGCGAATTGAAGCCTTGAACATTTTGTGAATGTATTTTCAAAAGGGGCGAGGCCATGGCGGTATCAACGCAACACGCTCAGCAGAAAAAAGCCCAAAGCAGCCAGCAATCTCCGCTCCCAATGGCAATCGGATCCAGATGAATGAACTGGGCTCCGATCCGCAGCCTCCGGCGAAAGAAGGTGTAAGGATTCCAGGAGAGAGTGAGCCTCCTCTGGTGTAGCCACAGAGTGACTACGGCCCTGGTAGGTGAAGGTGAGGCGGAACGGAAAGCCCCAGGCGTATTTAATATTATGTTTCACCAGGACCGAAGTGAAGGGCTTCAACTGGCGGCGCTTTTGAAGAGTGGTCTGGGAGAGGTCCGCGAAGAGCTGATAGCGATGCCCCTGGAAGCTGAGATCAGGTTTATTTCTGGCCGCCAAGAGGATGGTTTCCTTAGTGCGGTAATAAGTGAACTTGATGATAATGTCTCTCGGGGGCCCATCCGGTCTTCTGGGGCCCAATGCACGATGTATACGATCAAATTCAAGACGGTCAATGGGAATGGCGGACATCAGCTCCTGGAACAGAGCAGTAGCAGTGGAGGTAAGATCCGTAACCGTTTCCGGGATACCCCTTAACCGCAAATTGCCACGGCGGGAACGATTTTCAAAATCCTCAAGTCGTAGCAGCGCGTCCGCCAATTCTTTCTTGAGGTCGCATAAATCCTGCTCGTGATTTTCAAGGACCGTAGCCGCAGCATCCATTTTATCTTCAAGGTCGTTCGTCCGACTGCCCAACTCCCGAATTTCCCGTGAGAGACGGTCGGCCAGCTTGGAGGTAGCGGAGGACAATTCTGATTGTAACATAAATTGGAAGCGGCGCAGGAGCTCAGCATCCCGCAGAGATGGCATGGGAGACTGCTGGGATGGCTCCAATGGCATGGGAGACTGCTGGGACGGGTCCTCCACACTGCCATGATCCGACCCACCTGCAGATGGTGATGGCATGGGACCCAAAATTGCGGCTGGGGCTCCATTTAAGGTCTCCGGCGGGAGCCGCGAATCCGCGGCCGGGGTCCTGGAAGTGTTCGGCGGCCGGCCCAAAATCGAGGCCCCGGCTTCAGCCGCGATCTCCGGCGGGTAGGCCGCAAACTTCTGAACGGCCCCCCGGGAGCTGGAGGCACGGGCGGCCGGCGTTTTTTTGCCCATCAGGGCACCAGGGAGACAGGGGGCCGGTGAGGAAACAGGGGGACCCCCCCTGGAGGGCGAAAATTGGCCGATGTGTCCGGCGGCCAAAGCACAGATTTAGAAGGCAGCCATCCTGGCTGCTGCTCACGAGCGCCCTGGATATTTAATTTTGTGCTAAAGGTGAAGCCACCTACGAGGGTAACCCACAGATTATGTTTTCTGAAACATTGTCTGAACTCTCTTTTAAATAAAAGTGGGCCAACGAGCCCTTAAATTCCATTTTCTTGCATTTACTGTACACGCTAGTGAGTGCTACACTTGAGCTAGATAACCCAGAACTTTACAGTATATAAACCCAAATCATTAACGTCCATGCCTCTGTTATTAAAAAGCAGTAAGGAGGACAGGCTCAAATGGTATTGGTATCAGTAAACCCTGCATGAGACAGGGACACCCTGGAACAGTCCAAGCAGGTTTGTCATACACTTTTATTTAGCAAACCATTAAACAAACACAGTTTGAATGCAAGAGGGCTTTGTACAGCAAGTCCATAGCCTGAAGCTGGTCATACTGTACACTAGTAGATTTTCGAACTAACCAACTAACCAACATTCATATGATAATTGTCAGAGCATTTAATGTTGACAAATGTCATTTGAAAGCACGTCAAAATGTTGTTTACTTTTAGCATTTGCTTTTGTAACAAAAATAATTTCATGAACGAAAACCACATACTCTGTTAGAAATCTGTTTAAGAAAAATTGTCCATTCTGTTCGTTCAAATTGCTTCATCACTGCATTTGAAAACAAACACTGATTTGACCCCTTTAATGATTAGAAAATTAAACAAACAAAAAAAAAATGAAATTAAATTCAGTAGAGTATGGCCAGCTTAAAATAAACAAAACATCTGCTAATGAACCATTAACTAAAGTCAGGTAAATTCTTGACTAAAAGGATCTCTCCTAATGGGTTCCCCCCAAAAAAACAGTCAGCTCTTGTACCTTTTTGAAACTTTTTTGTGCTCTATCAGCAGCCAGACTTTTCACCCAACAGAAGGCTCCCACAACAGAGGAGCAGAGAGCACTGAGCATCAGTCAGGTCACATATTTAAAGGCCTGTGGACAGCTGAGACTGAAAGAGTTCTGGCTATTAGGTAAGATAAAAATGTAATTGGAGCAAGAGAATTTGTAGTGGATATAACGTTCACTCAGTAAATCTTAAGCAAAATAATCTTAAACACAATAATCCAGTAAACAGAAATTGAGGTATATAATTATATATGCTAGTAATAAAAGTACAACAAGTAAATGATGCAGCTTTAGTGGTGAGGAAAGGGAAGGGGGGGGGGGAGGGAAAGGAGGGGAAAAAGACTAGTAATGCAAACAGTACTGGATTGAGATAGATGGTATATATATATATATATGTATACATATATATACAAAGCTGCAATGTAAACACCGTCGTGAGGCTTGCACTTTCTAGAGTAAACCGGACTCTGTGGTAAATAAATAGAGAAGAGAGAGACGTGCGCCAGACTAAGTGCAGTAGGAATATAACAGTTTATTGCACACAAGATTATAAAAACTCACAAGAAGTGGGTAGATATCAGGCATCAATATATAAGGAGGAGGATGTCATCTGTGCTGCACCTCACAAATGGATGGCTGCAATGCCAAGGTGTTGTGCGGCTGGCGCTCTAGGCGGGTCCCACAGGAGGAAGCGAGGATGGCAGGCGCAGTAACCGGGAGTCGCGGTGCAGATAAGAACCAGGATCCAGGGCAGAAGTGCCACAGATGACATCCTCCTCCTTATATATTGATGCCTGATATCTACCCACTTCTTGTGAGTTTTCATAATCTTGTGTGCAATAAACTGTTATATTCCTACTGCACTTAGTCTAGCGCACTTCTCTCTCTTCTCTATTAGGTAAGATGTAGACCTAGGAATGAAAAATGTTCCCACCCAAAGCCCCTACAAAACCTCAGAGCTTCAGGACAAGAATAGGGCTTATTAAACCTCAAAGAAAACACAGTCTACTTTCTCAACACCAGGCACAATCTCTGGAGCCCCTCTTCATGTGCTGGAGAAACCTAGGTGACCACCGGTCACCACATACACACTGCCCACAATCCTGCTAGCCAGTGCTTTACAAAGCATGTTTATATTTCAGTATCAAGAATTTCATTGTTTCAGTCCTTAGGATTCCATCAACTTTGGATTCTATCTATCTTTTTATGAAAGAATGCTCACCCACTGCAGTATTCCACTTCCCTGTGCATGCCCACTGTGAGAGTACAGGCTGCCATTCTGACTCACAGCATTGCTGTAGTCTGTGCTCTCCGCCAGCCCCTACCACTGTTCAAAAGTCCAGTATGGGACCAAGCGGTTACATCACAAACACATCCTCACATGAGTGTATCTGGAGTTTGGCATTATTAGAGGTATATATGACCCACTCCTATATCTGACTATTAGACTACAATGATGGTGTTGTGTCATCAGGGGAGAGGGGGTCCATGAACAGAGAGAGCCGATGTAAGTCTTCACATCCACTAATATGGCAGCTGTCTCATGGCCTCACAACTCTGTGGAATAAATTGAAAAATAGGCCTACGGAATAGCACAGTTGCAGAATAAGCACAGTACCATTTACAAATAACTTCTCAGGCATTGGCTGGGAAGAAGTCTAAAGTAGGGTTACCAGATTTTTAAAATGAATTGCAGGAACACTCTACTAACCTTGCCAACTTTTAGCCACATCCACAAAACCACACACCCCCTTAAACAAATGGTCCATTGGTGTAATTTTCACTGCAAAAATATAAACTTATTTTATCTTTTTAGCTTCAGTGGGAAACTTGGCATTCACTTTCATTCCCAGTGCAGGGTTCAGGAGTAAGTAACACAGAGTTCAAAGGTCAGTAGTAGGTATAAGGGTCAGGAATGCAGAGTTCAGTAGCATGTTACACAGAGTGCATGGGTCATGTGTATATAACAAAGAATGCAGAGGTCAGAAGTATGCAAGTCAGAGTTTAGCAGTCAATAGCAAGTAACACAGAGTTCAAACATCAGTAGTAACTCAGGTTCAGAGGTCATTAGTAACATAGAAGTCAGTAGTAGGTAATGTAGAGTTCAGAGGTCAGAAGCAATTAAATAAATCCACTCAGCTGTCACATTTTTTTCACTTCAGCTCCAAATAACTTTATTTCTATTGAGCTGAGCTGTGCTCCAGTTGGCTGTATATCTGTACATACACCTTAAAATTCTTGCAAACTCACTGCTCTGTTACAATACTTCTATACAACATTGTACACCTCAGAAGTATTTCTCCACATTAGCATTACTTCACCCTTCATCCCAGCACAGGACCCTCACCACACAACCTTCAGTGGGAGTGGGAGTGGGAGATGGGGGGGAGATGGATCCTACTTGTCATTTTTTGGAGGGTCCCCCTTGACATCCATCCTGGTATGGATGTAGGGAATCCCCCATTTATTTGGTTACAAGCAGAAACAAAGCAAACAAAGCTGTTATTTGCCAGAAATCTAAATAGAATTTTTTTATATTATACCATATTATTTAAAGGAATTTTGCATTTTTATACTGGCCTTTAGGCTCCCCACCAAATGGAACTATAAGATGCTTTGGTACATACTTTTTCTTTAAGTTCCATTTGGTGGGGCGCTTAAAGGCCAGTATAAAAATGCAAAATTCCTTTAAATAATATGGTCTAATATGTAAAGTAGTCCAGCATCTAGTGCAAAGGGCTCCAGGGGCAAACAACCCCCTCCTTTCAGCTCACAGATTCTTTCCTTCAGCAGGGAAAAATACCATCTTCTCAGGGCTCCAGACTCACAGTCACAATCTGGGCACATGTCACCAGGGATTGGCTAGGCCCTGCTCAATATTTAGGCTTACCATTTAAATTCAGCCTCCCTAAGCTTCAGAAACCTCTTCTAGAGGCAGACCAGACCAAACAAAACTGTTCCCCTGATTACAGAAAGAGCCAAAAACTAAATATATCTAGCAGCCTAACAAGAAGGGTGCTACATAGGTAAGGGATTATCACTGCCCTGGGAAATACAGTAGTAGTTTGTTTCCTGGAGACAGAACAAGGACTGTCCCTGAGAAACAGGGATGAATGTCAACCTTGGCCCATGTTCAATTTACCTACTGTCAGGGATCGCGGCTCCGTGGTCCACGATCGCGGCTCTGTCCCCCGCGCATGCGCATTGGCGGCAGATCGCGCCGGGACAAAGGCACTAGGTCCCGGCGAGCCGCGGCTGACAGGACGCCGCGCATGCGCAGTAGGAGCCGCGGGCGCGCCTCAGGCGTCCAATGACAGCCGGGGGCGCGTCCTAGCCAGCCAATGACAGTGCAGGGCGCACTATTTAAAGATGCCCTGCCCTGTCACAGATTGCCGCAAGGTCTTCCTGTGATCCTGAGTTCCTGCACCCGTCTAGTGACCCTGATTGACCCTGACTACGCTGCCTGCCCCTGTGATTGACCCGGATTGCCCTGACTATTCTGCCTGCTCCTGTGATTGACCCGGATTGTCCTGACTACTCTGCCTGCTCCTGCGTTTGACCCGGATTGCCCTGACCATTCTACGGACTGACTTCCCTGCTGACCCTGCGTGTGACCCGACTACTCTTCGCCTACCGATTCTGTACCCCGCTTACCCTCACGGGCCCACGATCCGTTACTACCCTGCTGGGGCCGCCATCCTCTTCATATCTGGCTCTCCCGGTACCTGTCCCCAAAGGTCTCCTCAGCCACTGGTGGGCCTGCTCGGAGGTCGTGACCTGGCCCGGGACTGTTTCAAGTCCATCCCCACCATCAGGGGCCCTGGTGAAAGCACAGCCCGGGCTTAGACCCCACGCTCTGAGTAGGTCTGTCAGTTGGCAGCCTGAGGCACCACCTGGCGGATCATAACACCTACATCAAGAATGTGAATAGATCCTAAAACAGATCTAAACCTTATGACTAATATCTCATTTAAGATTTAACATCTCATGTCAATTAAAAAGTTGTTTTTAATTCAAATGTCAACTTCATCTTCCACACACTCTCCTGTCTTCTGTGCCCTATGGTGAGAGGGGCTACTTATCACAACCTATATACACGGCAATAGAGAGATGCACAAGGTAAGAAGAGGCATATGAGGGCTCTAATTTCTGAGCTAAAGCTGAGGTGATTGTAGCCGTATTAGTACACTTGCGACAGAAACAATTGAGTACTGTCAGTGATACTTTTTTTATTTGCACTAACATACAATTTTGAGGACAAGCTTTCGGGGTATCTCCCCTTCTTCAAAGTACTGCTTGGACCTTGAAGAAGGGGACACTCCCCGAAAGCTTGTCTTCAAAATTGTATGTTAGTGCAAATAAAAAAAGTATCACGGACAGTATTTAATTGTTTCTGAGCTAAAGCTGAGATTACTATTAGATTTTCAGGTTTCTGGATTCCTTGGGCGCTACAGCAAATATTTGTATGCATGAACCTCTAGAAGCCTAATTTGCAGTCATAACATAGAAACAAACACTTTGCTCTTCCTTCTTTTAAATTTCAAAACTGTCAACTGCAGCTTATGACAAGCAGTTCCTTCTTACCAACATTTAGTTCAAAACTAATTAAGTGTTCTTGCATGCCAAGACCACTTACTGTTATCTCACATATATATTCTTATTATTATAGCCAAATTTACCACCCTAACTCCTCCCACAGTTTTTACACTACATAGACAGTAATATACCAAAACGTGGGGATTGTTCCCGATTGGTGTGCTATTACTTTGTGCAACGTTTCGCAGAATGGTTCAAGAAATATTGCCGTTTTTGTGGTGAAATTGGTCCCATAGGAATGAATGGCAGAATGTTCAAAACTGGAGTGAGAGCTGCCCACTCCAGTTGTAGACTACTGGTGGAGGCAAAAACACTTCACGTGATTTCCCCAGAAATTGTAGCTTTTCTAGTTAGGTTGTGCTGTCCTGTTTCAGTTTACTGCACCACCACCAGCACCCATAAGGCAAAACACTGAATGGCTAAAAAAAAAGCAAGCAAAAAGGTTTCATTCATTCTATTGTATTCTCTATATTCTAAACTAAAAGAGAGGCTGCTTTTTAATCACTGTGGCAGGTGGGAAGAGCTGGGAATTGAGACACACAGATCGTGCCATCAGAGGCCAAGAAGCCATAAAAAGCCAATTCAACTCCCCAGAATCCACTGAAGACTGAAATATAATTTTATGTTCTACTGCAGCAGAAATAAAGTCATGCAGATGTGCCACAAATAATTTTAACTTTACAATTTAAATATGTAATGTTTTGTCTAGCAATATCAGCAGGGAGCCCTTACAGGTTTTGATTAGAATTACAACAAAAAATGCCCTCTTAAGAATAGTATCTAATTTTTATGTTTGAGTGTTAAATGTATAAAAATTTAAATATTGCAAGTGTTAATGTTTTGGTCTTTACAAAAGATTGAGCATGAAAATGTAACCTAATTATCCACATCTGTCTCCATTAAGGCCATGTTACAACTTTTTGAAGTAACTAGAGTAGCATAAAAATGTCAAGTTGATTGCCTAATTAAAACACATTTCCATTTCAAATACAATAGGTGTGTTGCATATGAAATTGAACCAGCAAATGCTTTTAAATATAATTCAAATATGTAAATACTGCAAGTGCAACTACTATTTAAAAACTATTATATATTAAGAGACGTTTACTTAAGGTTTCATGGACACAGGCAATATACAGAGCTGCCTAAAATGAACTTGCGTAAAAGCTATGATATTAAAGTATTGATATATTCTTACGGAGTTGTATGGTAACTTTAGAACAAGCCCTCACTGACCTATGTGCATATGTGTACTGTGGATTAATTTACCTTTACTCCTTGCATCCTTGTAGAAGCATTGAAGGCACTCTCATTGTTCTTTCAGCAGCTCAGCTCAAGATTCTGTCTTTTCCCAGCTTTCTTACTATTTGTTTACATTCGATTTTTGCAATCTGGAAGACTACTGAGTCACTGTTGGTAGTTTTATGTGGGGCAAGCAGGTGGTATACTGGGAACTTCACTCCTGCCAGGCAGAACAAGGGCCATGACAGATGCTGGAGGGAGGATTCTGCTTTCTTTTCCCCCTATAACAGCTTTATATTAGCAGAATTTAACAGGGAGAGGAACTGAAAACAGATCTCCTACTCAGTAGAGATGCCCGCTGGGGAGAGACTGACCATTTACCCTTCTCATGTGACATATCACATGATCAGAGATGGGAAGAAGGAGATCTTTAAGAAATGTGATAAATGTGAGTACTCAGCCCCCGAGCTCCCCTCTGTTTCTGAAAGCCCCACATAAGCCCCTTCAGTTCCCTTCCTTCTCTAAAGCAACATATGATAGGGCAGTTAAGTCCAGTGCACCCCACAGAGCTTTTCCCCAGCCTTCCAGTTCCCTTCCATCATCCCAGTGACACAAATGCCAAAGCAGTCCGCCTCAGAGTGATACCAATGATGTAGCTGCATTTTATTCTATTGACACTGACACGGCAGCATTATTTCCTTGCAGTGACTCAATAAAACAGGAACCTTTTTTCCTACTGACATGAACACAGCAGCAATTTTTTTCCCCACTGACACTGATGGAGCAGCACTTTTTTTCTTCTAGTGATTCTACTGGTCAGTGCCATGTTTTCCTTTCAATGACACCAACACAGGCATTTTGTCCTTCCAGTGACACCACTGATGCAGGGGCATTTTTTCCAAACAATGACACCAACACAGGGGCATTTTATCCTTCCAGTGACACCACTGATGCAGGGGCATTTTTTCCAAACAATGACACCAACACAGGGGCATTTTATCCTTCCAGTGACACCACTGAGGCAGGGGCATTTTTTCCTTCCACTGATGCCTTAATCCACACTGGCAGGGGTAACTAAGTTGCTGAGAAAATAGATATGAATAACTTCCGTGCTCCAGCTGTTAAAGAATGTGTAAACCTAACATTTTATATTCCTGATATGTGCCTGCTGCACCGTGTACTTGCATGAAACAGTATCCTGTTCTCTTTGTATTGCTTCCTTTATGTGAAATACAATGTACCGCTGTTTCTCCTCCCTGAGCTCCTTATGCGGCTGAGAACAGAAGTTACTGTATGAGATCAATTATAAAAAGGGGAAAAAAGGTATTTATAATGTTTTATATAGTTTGCCTTTCACTTCTATTTAATTAAATGGGTTGTTTTGCAAAGTTTAGGATTGACATATTCTTTAAATCTGAGTATGAATTGCTACACACTGCCTACAGCTAAAGAGGTTACCAGAAGATTGTTTTTACACTCCTTAATGTTTGATGAGAATATATAATTATTTAAATGCCCATAGCCTGGCCACAGGTTAACTATAAAATGTAGCTGTACCTTTGGTGTAAATTCTAAAGGCATCCAACTCCATCGCACTGACAAATAAAAAAAATATAAAGAACTCAGATGCTTAGGTTACCCCAATTTTACTTCCTGGTATGTGCAGTGCGGGGAGTGTTTTGATTCAAAATGGAGCTAGGCACCTATGTTGTAGTGCATATGTACCTTTATCCATAAGAACGAATGGATAGACTGTGTACTCACTAAAAAAGATAAGGTACAGTTATACTTCAATATTTCCTTGGATAGATGTTGGGTTTTTTTTTTCGTACAACATAAAACTGCAGCCCAAGCCTTTTTTTATATTTTGAGTAGAGTGAGGATGGATTAGAACCACTGGAGTTTTACTGTTGACTGGGTTTCTACTGGCAATTTTCTCACTTATCTCTATTTGATGGATGTCAGACAAAACAAAGTGAGCGGAATTCTCCAATTAAAAACATATAGCAGAAATAAATATTTAGAACATAGAATTACCATTTGGTTTTCATTGTTTTCTGTGGCCCTTTTAAGGAGATTTCCCCCTCAGTGTCAGGACAGAAATTGAGGAGAAATTTACCCAGCAGAAATACAGTCAGAAATAAATAATGACAGAGGTTCTAACTCTTCCCCACTTCATCCAAAACAAACAAAAAGTTTTGGGTGTATTTAGGCTTTGATATCTTTACTGCTTACAAAAAAATCACTTTAACCACATGCCGCCCAGCCACCGCATATAAACGGTGGCAGGGCGGCGCTCGTAGGCAAAAGCGCCTTTTAAAACGTCTGCCTTCAAAACAGGTAGGGGCATGCGCGAGGCGCACGCCCGCCCTGCCTGTCCCGCGGGTGTCAGCAGCAGGTCTCCGCCGCCGGGTCACGGCCGGTTTTTACCGGCCGTTTTCCCGCGATGAGCGGTAATCACTGACACAGAGCAGGGCTGCATTGTTTACACACAGCCTGCTCTGTGACAGTTCGCCGACAAGCTGCAGAGGGAGAGAAGAGTTTCTCTCCCTCGATCAGCTCCCCCTTCCCTCCCCCCGTCCAGTACACACCCCCGCCCCCTAATAAAACACTCCCCTTACACAGCAAATTCTAAAAATGTTAACCCCTTCCTCCCCAGTGACATTAGTACAGTTTCAGTGTTTTTTTTTCACTGATCACTGTATTGGTGTCACTGGGGATGTCAGTGACCCCAAGTCAGTTCCCCCCCCCCAGTGTCAAAATGTCCGCCGCAGTCCCGCCATAAGTTGCTGGTCGCTGCCATAAGTCGCTGATCGGCGCCATTATTATTATAAATAAAAATTAAAAATCCCAGTATCTTTCCCGCCATTTGTAATCGCTATAACTTTCACGTAAACCAATTAATTTACACGTATTGGGTTTTTTTTTAGCAAAGACATGTCGCAGAATGCATTTTGGCAGAAATTTATGACTAAATTTGATTTTTGCATTTTTTTTTACTGGACATGTTTTATAGCAAAAGTCCAAAATATTGTTTATTTTTCCTCAAAATTGTTAGCCTTTTTTTTATAGCGCAAAAAATAAAAACCGCACAGGCGATCAAATACCACCAAAAGAAAGCTCAATTTGTGGGGAAAAAAAAGATGTAAATTTCATTTACGTACCGTATTGCATGACCGCGCAATTGTCCGTTAAACTAGCGCAGCGCTGTATAGCAAAAAAATGGCGTAAATTGCAGTATTTATACCATAGTTTGTAGACGCTATAACTTCCACACAAAGCAATCAATATACACTTATTGGGATTTTTTTTACCAAAAACATGTAGCAGAATACATTTTGGCCAAAATTTATAACCAACTTTGAGTTTACTATATATTTTTTATAGCAGAAAGTAAAAAATATTGTTTTTCTTCAAAATTTTTGGCCTTTTTTTGTTTATAGCGTAAAAAATAAAAAGCGCACAGGTGATCAAATTACACCGAAAGAAAGCTCTATTTGTGTGAAAAAAAGGACGTAAATTTCGTTTGGGTGCAGCATTGCATGACCGCGCAATTATCAGTAGAATTAGTGCAGCGCCGACTAGCAAAAAGAGGCCTGGTCATTAAGGGGGGTAAATCCTCAGGAGCTCAAGTGGTTAAGGCTGGATTTACACCATTGCAGTAATTTGCACTTAAGCCTGTATTTTAGCACACATTACCATATTGCATGGTATACAGTACATGCTTTGCAGTGAACAACAAAACGCATAAAAAAATACACCTAAATGCACTTGTGCTATAGCAAACCATAACACAGATGTAGATGCTTTGTGTGTCGGTGCATTTCATTGTGCGGGTATGTTTTTTCTTGTGCATTGAGGTGCCTTGTGAGCGCATTCAAAATAAGTGGACTGCTCTAAAAAGACACACTTGAACACATGGGAATGTATGCTTTAATACATGTACAAAGTATGTTAATACATGCAATGTTACTGAACCTCCCTGTTGTATGGCCTGGATATGCTAAGCCAATGTCCCATTTTCCCATTTTGTAGAGAATGGCGGTATAAGAGAATGGCTGGCTCTGTCCCAACTTTATAATATGCTGTAATAAATACAGATAAGACAGGGATGCTTTTCTGACTTAAGTATCATGATTTCTTGTAGACAACTACAAGATGTGGTGCTTCGAAATGCCACGTCGGGAGCATAGCAGGAAGGGATGTCATCCCACGCAGCAACACTGGAACTGGTTAATACAGTAGAAGGTGGCGGTGAGAGAGCCTAAAGCCAGATCCGTGTTATCCCTATGCTTATGATGTAACATGCATTTTTATCCTGGTGCAAGGGTATGCACCTAACAATGTGAGTGGACATTGTGGAAATGGTTTTTAATAAATAAAAGATTTTAAAGATTTCACATTATGGTAGTCTCCCTCCATCTCTCCCTACATGTTGTGTGAGACATTTAAATGGAGAGAGTGAACCTGGCCCAAGAAGAAGGCTGATGGAGGTTATCCATGATACTAAGCGCTGTATGAGTCACCTGTGATAGGTAGTCATATAAATCTGGGGAGCGTTCTGTGTTTATAGTGGAGGATTTCAGGAACACAACAGTACTGATTGTTGAAAATAGATCACTTTTATGAGAATGGACACTTTAATAAGTTTGAGTGCATTGTGCATTATACTGTGAATATCTGAAAGCATTTGGACACTTTATATGCACAGAGAGACTTTATTGAACCACAAAGGACACTTTATTGAACCATGTTTAACTGTTATTTGAGGATATAAGCATTGTAGAGAATATGCTTGTTTATTGCACATTTTTAAACAAAAACCACTAGCGCTGTATAAAAGATAGGGTATATATATAAGGGCTGATAGGATTAGTATAGCACTTGGTACAGGAGCTGTGGTGAATTAAGGGATCACATCCATAGCGTTGGTTCACATTATTTATATAGCAGGAGGCTTTCAAAATTCTGCTAGATTTTCAGTCATTATTTTTACAATCTTTTTGGTTTTACATTGAGAATGAAGGTCATAGATAGAACCAAGTCTTTTTTTCAGCAGGAATGTGGGGTGTGTGCAGTTCCAGCACCTTCATCACTGAATATACTGTATGCACTGGCAAGGGCTGTCCCAGCATGCTGGAGGATCTTGTTTTTTTTTATTCTTCCACGGTTGAAGAAAGATCACATGTACAGGCAGTTCTAATGTTGGCTGTTTGGAGATCTATTTTCACGGGAGGATGTATTGTTGCTAGGGGAGTCTGCTGTTGCTGGTGGGGGGGTTATTGTTGCTGGGGAGAGTCAATTGTTGCTATCTGCTGGGGGATGAATTGTTGCTGGAGGGTCTGTTGTTGTTCCTGCTGGGGGATCTATTGTTGATGGGGGAGTCTATTGTTCCTTTGGGGATCTACTGTTTTGGGGTGTACTACTGTTGCTGGCTCCTGGATGGTCTATTGATGCTGGCTGCTGGGAGATATACTGTTGCCTGTGTGATCTATTATTGCTGGGTAGACACATTGTTGCTGGTGGGGCATCTATTGTTGCTTGTGGTGGATGAGATATTTTGCTGATGAAAAGGCTCTATTGTTGTTGGGGGGATTATTTTTTGCTGGGGGGAGATTTTGTTGCTGCAGGTCTATTGGGAGGAGAGTACAGGGAAGGGAAAAGGGCAGTGCTTCAAAGTGAATTAGGGTCATGGACAATTGGTGACTTGGGGGAGGGGAAAAGTACCTGCCCCTATTCTCTGAGAAAAAACTCTGGATGGTACCATATTAAAATGCCACACTTTTTAAAATACTTTGAAAAAGGAAACCTGTAATTTTATCTTGCTAGGACAGATAGGCACCGCCCTTGTTTCTTTTGTAAAAGAAAACTGTCATTACAAAGTTACTGCATGTAAACTAGTCACGCTGAATTCAACTTCTAATCTTGATGTCTGAGTTTTCTGCTGATATTTTGGATTTGATGCTTCAAGTGACTGATCTGGAACATGTATAGAAATAAGGGTTTCTGGCATGGATTTACTGCAGCCTTGTTCTGGGAGCATGGATCAAAAGTGCAGCCAAACACAGAGAGGCAGCTATAATTTTCTATTCTAAAGAAGATCAGCAATGGCTGCCCCATATTTCCCTTAGGATAGATGTACCTGATAAAGTGATATTAAAGGGGAAGTGTAGCAGCAGCAGCACGTGCCATGATGTGGAAATATGCTCTGTTTCCAAGATGACAGCTCCATGCTCTGCCTTGCCAACACTCCCTCACCCATCCAGAATCATTAGTATTTTCTTTGATGACATCTTCCTCCTTCTCCCATTGGGCAGCCAGTGATAATGTCGCCCCCGTGCATGTGTGAAAAAGTTGTACCACTGTTCAATATCTAACAGAAAAAGAGTGTAGACTGCACTGTGCAGGATCAACAGTCAATGGAAAGGAATTTTTGTTTTCTTTTTTAGCATGTGAAATGTCTACTGAACACTGAGCATGATAACTTTTTCATTTCTAATTTGGATCCATTCATAAATCTAGAATGCCTACTATGATAATGGCAGCCTACATATTTCTTCAGGACAGGTTTTTAAAAATGAGAAACTGCCGAAAACAAAAGGCAACCATCTGCCTTTTTAATTGCTTTAATTGCAATGATTGAGCAATTAAATAGCAATTCAGGACACAAGACCCATCCTGTCTACTCAATTATGCCAAATATCACCACTCGCACACTACAGAACAGGGGAAGATCCTATTGCAAAATAGGAGCAGATCATTTTTTACCTAGTTTGGAGCTATTTTCTAGGCAAAACTCAAACTTATCAGTGTGCAACATTAGGTGATTAGCAAAGTGTTAAACTATAAGAAGCACACTGTTACATTACATTTGAATGAATCATCCCAGGCCGTATAAAGTTTGGTTCCGTTAATCTTACCTGGCTGGGGGATAAGGCAAGAGGCCTACATAATTTTCTCTGAAAAGCATAGCAGAAGGTATAGGTAATATATTATTAATATATTAATGCTACCATCAAACCCGCCCCGCAGGCCAGAGTACTTGGTGTCATTTTGGACTCCAACCTATCCTTCCAGCCCCAAGTCCACTCTTTAACAAACTCGTGCAGACTCCACCTCCGCAACATCGCCAAAATCCGCACGTTCCTAACTCCAGAAACTACTAAACAGCTCATCCACTCCCTCATCATATCACGACTTGACTACTGCAACTCCCTCCTCACTGGCCTGCCTCGCCGCTGGCTATCCCCGCTTCAGTCCATCCTGAATACGGCTGCCAGACTCATTCACCTTTCCAACTTCTCCGTTTCCGCCACCCCCCTCTGCCAATCCCTCCACTGGCTTCCGATTGCGCAACGGATCAAATTCAAAATCCTAACACTGACGTACAAAGCCGTCCACCACACTGCCCCGAACTACATCACTGACCTAATATCCAAGTACCGCCCAGCACGCACACTCCGCTCCTCACAAGACCTCCTTCTCTCTAGTTCCCTGGTCTCCTCCTCCCATGCCCGCCTCCAGGACTTCTCCAGGGTGTCACCCATCCTCTGGAACTCCCTGCCCCAACCCATCAGATTATCACCTACTCTCCTCTCCTTTAGGCGCACCCTGAAAACCCATCTCTTCAGGGAAGCCTACCTCACCCCCTGCTAACTTGCTGACCTCCTCCACTCTTCCTACCACCCCATCCCCCACAGCTATCTCCTCCTGTACCACTATCCCATCCCTTCTAGATTGTAAGCTCGAAAGAGCAGGGCCCTCGATCCCCTCATGTTTTGTATTGTATTGGTATTGTTCTGTCACATGTTCTGTCCCCCTCTGTAATGTACAGCGCTGTGCGAACTATTGGCGCTTTATAAATACTCTATAATAATAATAATATTACCCTTACTCCTGTGCTGAATTTCAGAATTTAAGCCCTTTGCACATGGAGCAATGCATCCCTTCTGACATTTTAGTCTGCCTTGGCAGGACAAGTGCAGAAGACCTGCATTTGGGACCTTTATCCTTGAATGCACAGGGCACTCAATGCCGATATCACTTGTTATAGCATTCAGCCCTATCTTGCCACAGAGACTTTGCCTGGCTGCTTGCAGTGGGGCTGAACACTGCACCTGTCATTCCTAGGCAGACTAGAACACTGGGAGGGATGCATTACTCTTAAATGGCCCAGTTTTCAAGGGACTTTAAGGTTGTTTCATTTTTTTTAAGTAATCCAATTAAAAATACTAGGGACAGCAAACTTTCCCCTTACTGTGCCAAAAAAAAAAATAGTTTTGTTTCAAGTATATTCGTTATGATACTAATTTTGTTTTGTTATTCATTATTTGAATTCATTTAGTTTAGCTTATTCATTTTCAAACAAATTTAAAATTTTTTGGAATGATTAGAATTTGAATCGGTCCAGGGGCTTGCTGGGTATATGAAGTCACTGGGTGACCCCGCCCTTCGCTATTTAACAACTGTCAGATGGCTGAGCTGTCAAACAGTGTGAGCCTTCATCGAGTACCGAGCTCTATTTTCTTTTTTTTTTTTCAGATTGGCAGCTGACGTTCATCGTGATTGACATTGGATCTACTTTAGGGACATTGTCAGAAACTGTTGTTGTGGTTTTCCTTACTTTTTACACTTTTTTGGTGAACCATATTCATTCACATGGGGGGGGGGCAGGATCTGGGGGTCCTCTTGTTAAAGGGGGCTTCTAGATTCCAATAAGTGACCCCCCACACCCCCACAACCACTGGGCCAGGGTTGTGAGGAAGAGGCTCATGTCCTCATCAACATGGGGCCAAGGTGCCTTGGGGGGGATCCCCCCTACCCCAAAGCAACCCCCCATGTTGAGGGCATGTGGCCTGGTATGGTTCAGGAGAGGGGGTGCTCATTCACTCCCCCCCCTTTCCTGACCTGCCAGGCTGAATGCTTGGGTAAGGTTCTGGTATAGATTTTGGGGGGACCCCACATTTTGGCATGGGGTTTCCCTTAAAATCCATACCAGATCCGAAGGGCCTGGTATGTATTGGGGAACCCCCATGCAGTTTTTTTTATCATTTTTTAAATTGCTGCCAATGTTTACATTCAGCTGTCAGCAGGGAACCCCGCTGACAGCTAATAAGTCATTGATTGTTAAGGACATGGTGGCTGGCTTGCTGGCCTGCTCCTTAGCAACCAACTATTCTTTAAATAGAATTTGAATTGTCAATCAACTCTCGACTGATTCAAATTGTTCTGAAAATTTAGAATTAGTTATAAAACGAGTATACGAAACAAAACTAAATGAATTTCAATTAAATTTATTAATATTTCATTCAGTGATTTGAATACATCCGAGTCTCACAATAACAAAAAATTTGTCCAAATTTATATTTTGACTGAAACAAATTGTACATGTCTACCCCTTACCCTAATGACAATATGACACTCAACCAGATGATAAAATTGTTGGATAAACTGGCAGTTAGTGGATCTTTCCGCAACACATTTTCTGTACTCTCCTGATACTTAAAGGATTATGCTGCAATGGGGGAGCTTTACTAAAACTGGAGCATGCAAAATCTGGTGCAGCTCGGAATAGAAACCAATCAGCTTCCAAATGTTATTGTTAAAGCTTAATTGAACAAGCTGAAGTTGAAGCTGATTGACCACCATGCACAACTGCACCAGATTCTGATTGCTCTACTGTAGCTTTAATAAATCCCCCCAAATTTCACCTGAGAAAAAATAATTTTTTCATGTCACAAGTGCTTTACCCTGTAAATCATAATCGGAGTACAAAACAAATACTGTCATTTCTCTTCTATGCAACTTTGAAAAATATTAACTGCAAAACAAGGAGATAATTCATCAGTAGGATAAAAAGCCAAAAAGGAGCTTCACAATAAACTAATTATAAAACACCCCATGTGCCCTTCTGAATTTGCTCACAGGATAATTCCCCAACATTGAAACTATTGTG
This sequence comes from Staurois parvus, assembly GCF_062004578.1. Taxonomy (NCBI): domain Eukaryota; kingdom Metazoa; phylum Chordata; class Amphibia; order Anura; family Ranidae; genus Staurois; species Staurois parvus. Next base: position 9,120,779 of record NW_028318340.1, read on the forward strand.
TAACAGGGACTTATTTAAGTAAAATAAGTCCCTGCTCCAAATCCGAAGATTCACACTCATGAATATTCTAAGGGTGCCTGTAGACTTCCAATGGTGTCCGGCCATAAACGTTTGATTCTGCCACTAAAAGCTTTTTTAGGAATGGAGGAGAAGCCTTGGCTTATCTCCATGAAAAATAATATCGGTTAGGTTGGAAGATGCACCCCAATTGTTTTCTGCTCCAAAAGTGTTTGGTCTGTAGATGCAAAGAAAGACAGAGGAGGGCCTACAGCTAAAAGATAATTGTCCTGACTATAATCAACCATAATAGCTGAGTGGTCTGTTATGTCTGTGATTAGCTATAATCACAAAAGGCATGGCCTGCTTCTTATCTATTCATATCTAAGTATTGCCACAACTGTTAATGGAAAGCTAAATTTTAACTTCTATTTCATGATCTTCCTTACGATTTCCAAAATCACTACTGAAACAAAGCTCAGTTGCAAGTTTCCAGACATTTCCTCCGGTTGTTTTGGCTCATGCTGTCAAGGCCTCATTAAACATTTTCAAAATGAACCTTTTAAACTTTTAAATTGTTGCAAAGTTTTAGTTTTGACCTAATACCATTGAATACCTGATATTACTTTTATTAGCCAGAAAAGCCTCCTCTGACCCTTATTTCACACTGTTACACATAGATCAACTTTCCTTAATTCTGGGCTAGGTCAGAAGCCTGCTCACCCACTGTCTCCATGTCCAGTGAGAATAAGTAACAAAGTTAAGTCTAGATACAAGTGAAGCACAGAGGAGGTTTTATGGATTCAAAACCGCATGGTGCCTGCTCAGACAGCACTTTTATGTTATAAGTTTAAAACAACTGACAGGTTTGATGTAAAGCTCAATTAAATCCTCCACATTTTTTTCTTTACAGTCCTGTACTGCTGTATGATATGATTTTTAACTAGTTTTCACCTGGAAAATTCTCAAAATACCATTTTCTTCATGAGAAATGTATGTCCTGGAGATTCCCTCCATTGTTCTTGTAGGCCCTGCCATTAAAACATGTGCATAATTTTTCATTCCCAGATACCACCAACATCCAGCTTGCCCTAATTTCATGTTAGTGTTACTCCCAGAGGGAACCAAATAGCACCAACACCTGTTCATTTTCATGCCCAACACTTCACCCTACATTCCTCCCAGCAGAACCAAGTATAAGCGCTAAGGATAGGCATTGGGCAGTAATAAGAGGCAAGTCCAATATACTTTTCAAACTTTAACTTTCAACTTGAAGATGGACCACTTTCGGTATGCAATTATAGCACATACAATTTCAGGACACACAGCTTCAGAATAAACAGTCATATCAAATATCACTTCAGAACACAGGATGTTCCATATTTGGCCTCTCACCCTGTTGATTGGCTATGGTCGACACTTTTCCTCATTGAGCAAACTGCTAGTCTTGTTCCCAATTTCAGCGCAACTCAGGATGTCAGGACTTATCCAGGTATTCCTCCTATCTGGGAAATACCAGATAGTGGAAAATTCACATCTCTGCCAGAAGGGCCCCACTAAGTCCCATGGTAGTCAACTACAATGTTGAGATCCTATCTCCTTGCACTCTCCACCTGAACTCATTGCACCCTGTAACTCAACTCACTCACTATATACGGACAGAAGCAACAACTTAGAAGGGTTAGACACATTTTTTTCACAAAGGGCAACAAACAAGATGTTCAACTAACCCATAAACGTACACTTCCTAACTCAGAAAACAAACACAGGAAAAGATCTTTTGGGCCTCACCAGCTATCCAATAAAAATGCTGTTAATTGTGCTCTCAAATACCTAAATTTTTGGTTCTGACTCTATCTCAATAGCTTATGCAGAAGATATTTCTCTGCCTTCTCTAACAATGGCATCTAGTGCTATACTTCAACAACCCATCTCCACTGATTAGATCGTCCAAACCATAAACAATTGAAATCCCATAAATATCCAGGCCTCTACTGTTTTACTGCCAATTACTACAAGATATTTGCCAACCAGCTCACCCTGCTGTTAACACTATTGTTTAACAGCATTCTAGAGGACCATAAGTTTCAAACAGAAACTCTTTCCGCAATAGTTTCTGTGATGCCAAAACCCCACACTAACTCTACTTCCTGGACCAATTACTGGCCATTCTCACTGTAAAACCTAGATATCATAATTCAAGCTAAAATATTTGCCACACTGCTTAACCCCGTGATAGGTGCCTTGGTACATAATGATCAAGCTTGTTTGATTCCAGCTCATCAAGTCAGTAACAATATTTGGCCTATGTTGTTTTCAGAAAAAAAAATCCAAAATTCAGCTGCTAGCACTGAAGATGATACAAATCACCTCCTAATGTTAATAAAAATAAATAATGTGCTCCCACTTAAAGTTATAAACCTATATTTATAAAGTGACAATGAAAAACATTGAATATGAAACAAAGTCTGTGAATTAAATCCAATTCAACTCTTGAATATATATATATATATATATATATATATATATATATTTGTTGTAGTGTCCAGTGTAACCTCCACAATCTCCAGTGGGCACACTCTCACTTTGATATCTGAACTAGAGATGAGCGAATCGAACATGACGAAGTGGAATTCGTTCCGAAGATTTGGAAAAATTCGATTCGCGACGAATCCGAAGATTAGCAAACTTCGGATGCACGAATCGAATTTTCCCAAAAATGGCGGCAACATGTGTGGCGACAGGAGAAAATGGACAGAGAAGATGGGGCGGGGATCTCTGGGAAGGCGCGCAGACAAGGCGCGCTGACCCATAATGCATTCATGAGTCATGAATCATGACATGTGATCGCATTAGCCAATCAGCAGCCAGCCAGCACTGTGTAATGGTGGAGCTATAAATCGCGGCCATCTTAGAATTCTCCATTAGCCTCCGGTCATTCAAGAGAGACAGACCTGTCTGTATTAAGGGACAGAGTTAGGGCCACAGAGACTTTAGGGCCACAGAATCGTTACTCAGGGACACAGAATTGTTACTCAGGGACACAGAATTGTTACTCAGGGACAAAGAATTGTTACTCAGGGACACAGAATCGTTACTCAGGGACACAGAATCGTTACTCAGGGACACAGAATCGTTACTCAGGGCCACAGCTATCAAAGAATCGAAAATTTAAAGTGACATACACCCTTTTTTTTTTTGGTGGCTGTCGTGCACAGTTGGTGCTGCAGTTTGCCGATTGTGCAAAATAAACTGACTTTCTGCTTCACAACCACTATTGTACGTTCAAAGAGTTAAATCCATTTACACGCCGGCTGGCGGTAATATTTTTTGGGTGATTAGTGCATTCCAGTGACACAAACGTACAGTTTCCAGCCAACGGCAAGCTGCAATTGACCGATTGTGCTAAATAAACTGACTTTCTGCTTCACAACCACTATTGTACGTTCAAAGAGTTAAATCCATTTACACGCCGGCTGGCGGTAATATTTTTTGGGTGATTAGTGCATTCCAGTGACAGAAACGTACAGTTTCCAGCCAACGGCAAGCTGCAATTGACCGATTGTGTACAATAAACTGACTTTCTGCTTCACAACCACCATTGTACGTTCAAAGAGTTAGATCCATTTACACGCCGGGTGGCGGTAATATTTTTTGGGTGATTAGTGCATTCCAGTGACATAAACGTACAGTTTCCAGCCAACGGCAAGCTGCAATTGACCGATTGTGCTAAATAAACTGACTTTCTGCTTCACAGCCACTATTGTACGTTCAAAGAGTTAAATCCATTTACACGCCGGCTGGCGGTAATATTTTTTGGGTGATTAGTGCATTCCAGTGACAGAAACGTCCAGTTTCCAGCCAATGGCAAGCTGCAATTGACCGATTGTGTACAATAAACTGACTTTCTGCTTCACAACCACTATTGTACGTTCAAAGAGTTAAATCCATTTACATGCCGGCTGGCGGTAATATTTTTTGGGTGATTAGTGCATTCCAGTGACATAAACGTACAGTTTCCAGCCAACGGCAAGCTGCAATTGACCGATTGTGTACAATAAACTGACTTTCTGCTTCACAACCACCATTGTACGTTCAAAGAGTTAGATCCATTTACACGCCGGGTGGCGGTAATATTTTTTGGGTGATTAGTGCATTCCAGTGACATAAAGGTACAGTTTCCAGGCAACGGCAAGCTGCAATTGACCGATTGTGCTAAATAAACTGACTTTCTGCTTCACAACCACTATTGTACGTTCAAAGAGTTAGATCCATTTACACGCCGGGTGGCGGTAATATTTTTTGGGTGATTAGTGCATTCCAGTGACATAAACGTACAGTTTCCAGCCAACGGCAAGCTGCAATTGACCGATTGTGCTAAATAAACTGACTTTCTGCTTCACAACCACTATTGTACGTTCAAAGAGTTAAATCCGGTTTTATTTTTGGGGTGCTTATTGAATTAAAGAATATGTCAGACAACACGCAGAGGAGTGGCAGAGGAGGCAATGTTTCAGGAGCGAGCAGACGTGGCAGCAGAAAAAGGGGTCGAGGCAGCACTAGTCGCAGCCAGAGGCCAGTGCTCCCGGTGTCATCCAGCGGTCGTGTCTCCACCGACAACCCTGCCGTCATTGATTGGTTGACTCGGTCGTCTTCCTCTTCCCAGGTCACCTCTGACACCTACAGCCAACGGTCGGTGGGTACGTCAGACACAACCGTTAGTTGGCATGGCCCGGGAGCAAGCCCACTGAAATCACGTGTCCTCGACCTGCCCCTGTCCTTTGGTGTTCCCTCACCAAGCGAAGTATCGCATGCTGTGGGCTCAGCCCCACTGTACAGTGAGGAAGAGCTAACAGAGGGCGGTCAGGAACGGGGGGAGACATCCGCCTCTTCAGCAGCCAGGCAAAGAAGTACTGGCGAGGAGAGTGGCTCGGTAGCCGGTCTAGAGACAGGTCTGTCTCCTGACCTACACGCAGCCGAGGGGGCTAGTAGTGACGCGGAGACCCTAATTGATGATGATGAGGCTGATCGCACTTGGCAGCCTCGTCGTCATCAGGCTATTGCTTCCGCATCATCAGGAGAAGAGGGTGCCAGCTTGCCAGCGAGCAAAACAGTCGGTGGGTTGCCCAGGAGGCAGCAGGGTCGCAGCAGTGTCAGTGGAGCCAAACAGCCACGGAGTAGAGCACCAGCTCCACTGCAGCCTATCACCACGGCCAGTAGTGGTGCCGGTGTGCACGGAGGAAGTAGCAGTCAGCCAGTGAGGAGTAGCGGGAGCAAAGTTTCCTCCTCGGCGGTGTGGCAATTTTTCATCACGCCGCCCGAGGAAGTAAACGTAGCCATATGTCGACTATGTGGCCAGAAAGTCAAGCGTGGCCAGGGGGCCAATGTTGGGACTACAGCGTTGCGTCAGCATATGCAGCGTCGCCATTCGGTGGCCTGGGAAAACCGTGATAAAGATACGGCGGTTCTGCCTGCCCCAGCCCCCGCTCCATCACCCGCTCCGTTACTTGCTCCGTCACCCGACGTCAATCGCCCTCTATCAGCCAGTCAAGGCTCCAACACCTCTGCTGAGGGGAGTTGTCACTCGTTGGCATCTTCCGCTCGTTCAGATGCTCCTTCTCCTGCTACTCCTCTTCACGGATTCCGTCAGCAGTCTTTCTTGGAATCCGTTTCCAAGAGACAACAGTTTGCGAGCACGCACCCGACGGTGCAGAAGCTGAACGTCCTCCTGTCTAAGTTGCTGGTGCTGCAGTCCCTCCCTTTCCAAGTGGTGGACTCAGCACCTTTCCGAGAAATGATGGCTTGTTCCGAGCCGCGGTGGAGAGTGCCAAGCCGGCATTTCTTCACCAAAAAGGCAGTGCCAGCCCTGCATTCACATGTAGAAGAGATGGTGGGCCAGTCTTTGAGCATGTCGGTCTCTGCCAAAGTGCACGGCAGCGCCGACGTGTGGAGCTGTAACTACGGTCAGGGACAGTACATGTCATTTACGGCCCACTGGGTGAACGTGGTGCCGTCACAAACGCACCAGCAACTTGGACAGGTCACGCCGCTTTTGCCTCCACGTTTGCACGTCCTTGGTCCAGCAAAGATGTCCGCCTCTACCACCTCTTCTTCCGCCGTGTCCTCAGCCGCCACCCCCGTGCCAAGTCCCATTACCCGACCGGCATATCACATGTGCAGGGAGCAACGGTGTCACGCTGTGCTGCACCTGGTATGCCTTGGCGAACGTAGTCACACAGGGGAGGAACTTCTGAGTGTAATGAACAGAGAAATCGACAGATGGCTGTCTCCGCGCAAACTGAAAATCAGAACCATGTTGACCGACAACGGAAAGAACATGGTGTCTGCTCTGCGTCAAGGAAGGTTGTGCCATGCGCCATGCATGGCTCACGTGTTCAATCTGGTTGTCAAGCGGTTCCTAAAATCCACCATCCCACTGCAAGACATCCTTAAAATGTCACGTAAACTTTGCATGCATTTCAGTCATTCCTACACCGCAAAGCACACCCTCCTTGAGCTGCAGCGGCAGAACGGAATTCCACAGCATCGCCTGATCTGCGACATTGCAACAAGGTGGAATTCAACCCTACATATGTTAGACCGCCTTTACGAACAGCGAAAGGCCATCACCGATTTCCTGATGTTACAAGCGGATAAAGGTACTCCCCTGTGTAACTTAGATGTCAGCCATTGGCAGCTCATGCGTGACACCTGCCGCTTGCTCAGGCCCTTTGAGGAGGCCACACTATTCGTGAGTCGGCAGGACTATGGGATGAACGACGTCATTCCTCTGTTGCACGTCCTGGAACAAATGCTGTTAACAATGGCTGGTCAGGGTGCGGTAGACGTGGCGCACAGATCTCAACGCCACATGACCCCTGTGGGGGCAGGACAGGAAGAAGAGGAGGAGGTAGAGGAGGACATTGGTGCTCAGGAATTATTGAGTGAAATGGGTGTTTTTTCCACTCAGCGGACAGGAGTGGAGGAGCAGGAGCATCTGGTAGAGGAGGAGGAGGAGACAGAGGACCCAGACGCACCGTGGCAGTATGCTGTGGAGATGGAGGCAGGGAGTCCCTCGCATTCCTTGGCACAAATGGCCCATAGCATGCTCGGTTGCTTGCGTAGCGACAGCCGAATAATAACCATCAGACAGAGGGATGACTTTTGGCTGTCCACCTTGTTGCACCCTCGCTACCGTTCAAAAATGGTGGCCTTTTTCACACCTGCTGAGAGGGAGGCCAAAATAAATTACTATAAAAACCACCTATGTAGTCATGCAGTATATAGCCCTATCGGCCACTTTCTTTCATCCAGTTGCTGTAGCCCCCATCACCACACTGTGCCACGGGCCCCTGTACCGCCTTCTCATACTGCTGCCAGATCCATCCTCTGCCATGTGCGTCTTTGTCGTTTGCTCACGCTGCTGGGTTCCAGTTTTAAACCTAGGCCTGTGTATGGCTTCCGAATACTGCTGCCTCCACCGCCACCCTGCGCCATGTGTCTCTGTCATCTGCTCACGCTGCTGACGGCTTCCGCTTTTTAACCGAGGCCTGTGTATGGCTTCCGAATACTGCTGCCTCCACCGCCACCCTGCGCCATGTGCCTCTGTCGCCTGCTCACGCTGCTGACGGCTTCCGCTTTTTAAACTAGTCCTGTGTATGTCTTCCGAATACTGCTGCCTCCACCGCCACCCTGCGCCATGTGCCACTTTCAGGTCTCCTTACACTGTTGGTGGGTTCCATTTTGTGATAGGGTGCTGTATGGCCTTCGATTGCTGCTGCCTCCACCGCCACCCTGCGCCATGTGCCTCTGTCGTCTGCTCACGCTGCTGACGGCTTCCGCTTTTTAACCGAGGCCTGTGTTTGGCTTCCGAATACTGCTGCATCCACCGCCACCCTGCGCCATGTGTCTCTGTCGTCTGCTCACGCTGCTGACGGCTTCCGCTTTTTAACCTAGGCCTGTGTATGGCTTCCGAATACTGCTGCCTCCACCGCCATCCTGCGCCATGTGCCTCTGTCGTCTGCTCACGCTGCTGACGGCTTCCGCTTTTTAAACTAGTCCTGTGTATGTCTTCCGAATACTGCTGCCTCCACCGCCACCCTGCGCCATGTGCCACTTTCAGGTCTCCTTACACTGTTGGTGGGTTCCATTTTGTGATAGGGTGCTGTATGGCCTTCCATTGCTGCTGCCTCCACCGCCACCCTGCGCCATGTGCCTCTGTCGTCTGCTCACGCTGCTGACGGCTTCCGCTTTTTAACCGTGGCCTGTGTTTGGCTTCCGAATACTGCTGCATCCACCGCCACCCTGCGCCATGTGTCTCTGTCGTCTGCTCACGCTGCTGACGGCTTCCGCTTTTTAACCTAGGCCTGTGTATGGCTTCCAAATACTGCTGCATCCACCGCCATCCTGCGCCATGTGCCTCTGTCGTCTGCTCACGCTGCTGACGGCTTCCGCTTTTTAAACTAGTCCTGTGTATGTCTTCCGAATACTGCTGCCTCCACCGCCACCCTGCGCCATGTGCCACTTTCAGGTCTCCTTACACTGTTGGTGGGTTCCATTTTGTGATAGGGTGCTGTATGGCCTTCCATTGCTGCTGCCTCCACCGCCACCCTGCGCCATGTGCCTCTGTCGTCTGCTCACGCTGCTGACGGCTTCCGCTTTTTAACCGAGGCCTGTGTTTGGCTTCCGAATACTGCTGCATCCACCGCCACCCTGCGCCATGTGTCTCTGTCGTCTGCTCACGCTGGTGACGAATTCCGCTTTTTAACCTAGGCCTGTGTATGGCTTCCGAATACTGCTGCCTCCACTGCCACCCTGCGCCATGTGCCTCTGTCGTCTGCTCACGCTGCTGACGGCTTCCGCTTTTTAAACTAGTCCTGTGTATGTCTTCCGAATACTGCTGCCTCCACCGCCACCCTGCGCCATGTGCCACTTTCAGGTCTCCTTACACTGTTGGTGGGTTCCATTTTGTGATAGGGTGCTGTATGGCCTTCCATTGCTGCTGCCTCCACCGCCACCCTGCGCCATGTGCCTCTGTCGTCTGCTCACGCTGCTGACGGCTTCCGCTTTTTAACCGAGGCCTGTGTTTGGCTTCCGAATACTGCTGCATCCACCGCCACCCTGCGCCATGTGTCTCTGTCGTCTGCTCACGCTGCTGACGGCTTCCACTTTTTAAACTAGTCCTGTGTATGTCTTCCGAATACTGCTGCCTCCACCGCCACCCTGCGCCATGTGCCACTTTCAGGTCTCCTTACACTGTTGGTGGGTTCCATTTTGTGATAGGGTGCTGTATGGCCTTCCATTGCTGCTGCCTCCACCGCCACCTTGCGCCATGTGCCTCTGTCGTCTGCTCACGCTGCTGACGGCTTCCGCTTTTTAACCGAGGCCTGTGTTTGGCTTCCGAATACTGCTGCATCCACCGCCACCCTGCGCCATGTGTCTCTGTCGTCTGCTCACGCTGCTTACGGCTTCCGCTTTTTAACCTAGGCCTGTGTATGGCCTTCAATTGAAGCTGCTTCTGCTCCTCCACTCTGCCATTGGACTCTTGATAGTCGTCTCCCCACGCTGCTGCTGGGGGGACTTTTTAACATAGGCCTCTGTATGGCTTTCAATTTTAGCTACTTACGCTCCGCCACTCTGCCATGGGCCTCTGTACCGCCTCCTCATGCTGCTGCCAGGCCCGTAATCTGCCATGGGCCCCCGTACCGACTCCTCATGCTGCTGCCAGGCCCGTAATCTGTCATGGGCCCCTGTACCGCCTCCTCATGCTGCTGCCAGGTCCAGAGTGTGTCATGGGTCCCTGTACGGCCTCCCATTGCTGCTGTCTCCATCGCCACACTCTGCCATGTGCCACTTTCAGGTCTCCTCACACTGCTGGTGGGTTCCATTTTGTCATAGGGTGCTGTATGGCCTCCCATTGCTGCTGCCTCCACCGCCACACTGTGGCTCCACACTCTGGTTTTGGCCCCGTGACTGCCCAAATGAGTGAAGTGTGCGGTGATTCTAAGATCGACGGCACTCATCTGCATGTCATACTGACTGACAGTATTATTTCTCTTCCCCAGCAGACTCCAAGGGCATTTAAATTAAAGGTACAGTGTTCTGCACTAATATAAAGGCTCTCTGAAGCCTAGAAACACCCTTTTTATAAGTTAAATTCGCAGCGAATATATTCGGCACGAAGCGAATTTAATCGGCGAATTAGGCGAATCAGCCGAACCGAATTTTTGAATAATTCGCTCATCTCTAATCTGAACCTTTGTATTATAAAAGGTCTCACACAGCATATTCCTTTTAAAATGTTACTAAACCCACAACAGTAAAATCAGTCTGTACTGTATATGCAGTAAAACACGCTTGTTGTACTCACTGTGAGACCTACAGGATTAATCATCTGCATTGTGTAAAAAGGCAATTTGATCCTGATTTCTCTGTTCCTCCCCTTTTTTAAGTGACCACCTTTTACCTCCTGATAAGATAGACTGAACCGTAGGCCTTTTTGCCCAGTTTGGTGTGTATTGCTAGAGAGGTTTTTTTTTCTTGGGAGAGTGCATGTGATCAGCACAGGGCCAAACAGCACTGCCCAGACAGAGGTCAGGGGTTCTGCATCCTCCTAGAGCAGAAAACTTCTCCTACAAGCTTTAGCTTGTGCTTGGCTGAACACTGATAGAAGCCACAATACTGCTCTAACTTCGGATGAGAAAAGGTATTTAGCAGTTTATATTTACTAAAATAATTGCATTTCCATGTTGTGTGTACTGTGAGAGAAAACTCAATTAAAACACAATTGTTTAACAGCATTCTAGAGGAACTCATTTCTAAAAGAACTCAAGCGAAAGAAGAATAATCCATAGTTATCTCCTTACAATGAAACATTTTATTAAAAACATAAAAGCTTCATTCAAATTAAGTAAAATCAAGCAGGCTATTACAATTGTCTCTGGGAAGCTGCTCACTTGTTAGTAGAAGCTATCACAGTACACAAACGTAACTAAACAAATCCCCCAAACCGCATTGGAAGCCTTTGCACCTATGTGGTCCCTGCAATATGCATTATTAAACAATTGACTTAATGAGGGGTATGTCACAATTGACTTCATCATTGACCCTGAAGGCACTGGAAATGTGCAAAGGAATGCCATTGAGAATAAATGACACCGCATTGCACCAACACCTATAACAAATTCTACTGTGCATTACAGTATCATGCATATTACAGCAGCGTAGTGGTGTGTATAGACCCTGACAGTTCATCTCTAAGAAGGTTGGGGCTCTGGGTTGTAGTATTCACAGTTGCAGGGACAAAGTACAAGTTCACTATTTACCATCATTAATTGTGTTGACTCCAAACAATCCGCCTTACAATTCTCCATTTTTGGTGAACCTTGTGAAAATCTATACTCCAAGGAATACTGCTTCATTACTGGCATGTTTGGCTATTCAGATAGTTGACATATACAGTTGCAAATACAGGTGCATCTCAATAAATTAGAATATCATCAAAAAGTTAATTTATTTCAGTAATTCAATTCAAAAAGTGAAACTCATGTATTATATAGATTCATTACATGCAGGGTGATATATTTCAAGAATTTCTTTCTTTTAATTATGATAATTATGGCTTACAGCTAGTGTAAACCAAAAATTCAGTATGTCAGAAAATTAGAGTATTGTGAAAAAGTTCAATATTGTAGATAAATGGTGTCACACTCTTAATTAACTCACAACACCTGTAAAGATTTCCTGAGCCATTAAATGGTCTCTCAGTCTGGTTCAGTAGGTTACACAATCATGGGGAAGACTGTTGACTTGACAGTTGTCCAGAAGACAGTCATTAACACCCTCCACAAGGAGGCTAAGTCACAAAAGGTCATTGCTAAAGAAGCTGGCTGTTCACAGAGTGCTGTATCCAAACATATTAATGGAAAGTTGAGTGGAAGGAAATAGTGTGGTAGAAAAAGGTGCACAAGCAACAGAGATAACTGCAGCCTTGAGAGGATTGTGAAGGCCATTCAAGAATTTGGGGTAGATTTACAAGGAGTGGACTACGGCTGGTGTCAGTGCTTCAAGAGCCACCACACACAGATGTATCCAGGACATGGGCTACAAGTGTCGCATTCCTTGTGTCAAGCCACTCCTGAACCAGAGACAACATCAGAAGCGTCTTACCTGGGCTAAGGAGAAAAAGGAGTGGACTGTTTCTCAGTAGTCCAAAGTCCTCTTTTCGGATGAAAGTAAAATCAAGGTCCCAGAGTCTGGAGGAAGAGTGGAGCGGCACAGAATCCAAGCTGCATGAGGTTCAGTGTGAAGTTTTTTTTAGTCCAAAGTCAGTGCAGCCCTCTACCAGGAAATTCTAGAGCACTTTATGATTCCCTCTGCTGACCAGCTTTATAGAGATGCTGATTTCATTTTCCAGCAGGACTTGGCACCTACCCACACTGCCAGAAATACCAATACCCGGTTTAATGATCATGGTATCACTGTGCTTGACTGGCCAGCAAACTCGCCTGACCTAAACCCCATAGAGAATCTGTAGGGTATTGTCAAGAGGAAGATGAGAGACACCAGACCCAACAATGCAGACCAGCTGAAGGCTGCTATCAAAGCAACCTGGGCTTCCATAACACCTCGGCAGTGCCACAGACTGATCGCCTCCATGCCACGCCGCATTGATGCAGTAATTCATGCAAACGCAGCACCGACCAACTACTGAGTGCATACTATACTGTACATGGACATACTTATCAGTTAGCCAACATTTCTGTATTAAACATCCTTTTTTTTATTGGTCTTATGTAATATTCTAATTTTCTGAGATACTGAATTTTGGGTTTTCACTAGCTGTAAGCCATAATCATCAAAATTAAATGAAAGAAATGCTTGAAACAGATCACTCTGTGTGTAACAAATCTATATAATATATGAGTGTTACCTTTTTGAATTGAATTGCTGAAATAAATTAACTTTTTGATGATATTTTAATTTATTGAGATGCACCTGTATATATGTTGTAAATGCTATATACTGTACCTGTGTGCGGTTTATTGATTCAACAAACATACAGACATGTGAAAAAAGAAAGTACATCCTATGGAAGTTGTTGACTTTTTCAACATATATAAATAGGCAAACATCAGATCTTGATTTAAACAGTGTCTATAGATCAGGTGATACACTTGTACAAATGTCACATGAAATGGTGTATTTATTTCACGATCTAAATTAAAGGATAAGTTCACCTTTTCAAATTTTTTCACCTTTTCAGAATTTTACTTTTCACAATAAACAGAAATGTTTTCCAATGCCATTTCAGGCCCATCCATCCCAATATGCTTCTCTCTCACTTACCTTATCCACAGGAGGTTTAATTTTTTGTCAGATTATTTGAATTTTTGAAGTGATTTTCAGTTTCCATCACTTCCTGTAGATTATCTCTCAGCATTCACTTCCCGTAAGCCATCTCCCAGAAGCCTTCACTTCCCTGTTGCATCACAGAAGAGGGCGTGGTAGGGTGTGTTCACCACTCTAGACCAAACCTCCCTCATTACAATACTGCCTTCTATCAACTTCCTATACCAGCCATTCTCAACCAGGGTGCCCAGGCACTCTGGGGTGCCTTAAGGTTTCTTCGGGGGTGCCTTAGCAAAATGTCTAAAACGTATCCAAAATGTGTATACAAGCCAGTGGGTGGAACAAGCCTGCCTTTTAGTTACTCAAAGCCACAGGTTTTCATTGTTCACCATTACGACCTTCTAGGCACCGGCGTCCTGACAATCAATGACATCATCAGTTGATAAGGAGGATGTCAGTTGCCTGCTCAGTGTCCTTGTTTGACCCTCTCCTGCCCCCTCCATCAGTGCTGGTATCACATTAGCTCAGTGATGGATGAAAAACTGAGGGAGAAGAGAAACACTGGAATACTAGTCAGTACCAGTGTGCAAAAGTGTATTTGCTTTGGAAGAATAAATCACCTCTAGCGTTTGGTGTCCTACATGTGTTGATGTTGCTGCGTCATATAAAACTATTAGAATAGTCTTTACATTTTAGAATGGGGCCTCAACACTGTTCATAATTTTAAAGGGTGCCTCAGGACTGCCTATATTTTTAAAGGGTACCTTGCCTGAAAAAAGGTTGAGAAATACTGTCCTATACAATCTGATTGTGTAATCTCCTTTAGATCTCCCATCAGCTATGTAGTACAAGAGCCTGTCTGATCTGATACAGATTGAATAGATTGTTCAGGTGTGTCCGCCTATTCCATAGTTTTGGTAAATCTAAAGGAAATTGTGCAGAGATTACACAATCAGATTTCATAGTGTATGCCCATCTTATACAAGTACATAGGAGGGAGTGAGAGGAGATACTCAGTTGTCAGGCCTCGTTCACATCTCCACAGAGTGAAAACTCACATTCCTGAATGCATTTGGTTTGGGTGTTTTGGAGAGTTTTCACTCCTCATGCATAGGGCAGCCCATTCATTTGAACGGTCTGCTATACATGCAACAATCGCCCCAGAGGAGCTCTAAAACCTTTTTTTGGCGTGGAGCGCGGTGCCTTACCGCAGTTTTTGGTGTGTTTGTCGCACTTGCAGTGCCTTTAACATGTAATGACAGCACAAACACAATGCCCATTTGCAGCATGTTTCTGAAACGCATGGCAAAGCACGCATTTTCTGTGTAGATTGCCATGCATTCAGAAACACACATTTGTGAAAGGAACCTCAATGTTCTTGTGTAAACAAACCAATTTCACGTTCAGGCCCCATTCACATATAGTGTAGTGGGAGTGCTTGTTTTTTGGTACATTTTCCTGTGACACACATAGGACAGCCTGTTTATTTCAATAGACTGCTCTACATGTGGCAAAATAACTCATGGGACATTTTGGCATGGTGCGAGTTACACATTTTTATACTGTGCATTTTGCTGCATTTATCACCTGTTTTGTCATGTAGCAAAATGTGTATTTCTTTCTGTGTTTGGTGTGCCGTTAAAAATAATGACACTGAAAGCACAACTAGGTAATTTTAGGTGTATACATGTGGCCATACACTATACAATCTGATTGTACAGTCTCTGTATGATCTCCTTTAGACACAATCTATCCAAAGCTCTGTATCCAGTCAAGCAGGCCCTTGCACTATATCAGAGGTGTCCTGTGGGCTGCATGTGGCCCCAGGGAGTTTAGCATGTGGCCTGAGCCCAACTGAAAGGGTGCTGGGATAGTCAGGCAAATGCATGTGCTAATGAGATCAGCTGGTAATCTGCTACCGATGTCTTACTAGATCCTCTGTCATAAATCAACATGTCAGGACGTGTTGCTAAATAAAAAAATAGCAAAGGCTGAGGTAAGGCCTTGTTCTCAAAATCAAAGAGAGCTTGTATTTTTTTTGCAGCTGAGGTACAATAATAGTATATTGGTACACAGGGAGCTGGAATTTAGAAAAAAAAAGGTGAACGTAGCCTTTAAGAAAAATGCAGATATATCACATGGAAAAAATAAGTACATTCCTATATTCAACACCACTCCAAAATCCATGAAATTACAAATAGGCGTTCCAAACTAGGTGCCAATTCTTAGAACCTTTGTAGGGAGTATACAGGTGAAACCTGTTTTATTTGAACCTCAGACATCTGGGTTCTGGCATTCTCTTCAGAACACATGTCACGCATTCAGACATGTGTGGTATGAATATCATAATGCCAAGATCAATAAGGCTTGGTTCAAGCTGGTGCAACTTCTGTTGTGACACAGAAAGTCACATGACAAGTTGAAACACTTTCATTTCAATGAGTGCTAGCTTAGCTGCTGTGACTCAAGTCACAGCGACAAAAAAAAATAGTTCCTGCACTAGCTTTATTCGATTCCCAGTGCAGCTTGGCCCCATACACTTCTATGTCATCTCACAGAAGGTGCATCAGTATAGATAAGAATGCCACTTTGACGGATGTTTTTTTTAACCCTCTCCTCCCTGGTCAACCTTGCTGATTAAAATCTTCCTCCATAGCACATCCAATTTATACCTGAGCATACCTGAGCATAGCAGAAAAGCATGTTCCTGCTCACATAACAACGCATTGCGCATATATCCACCCATTCATTTAAATAGGCTGCCTTACATGTAACAAACACCCCAAAGTACTGTAGTTCAAATCTCTTTTTGGTCATGGAGCATCATGTATTTTGGTGAATTTGTAGCACATTTTGTTTCACAGCAAAATGCGATTGGGGTGTCTTTAACCATTAGCATTTTCAAAATATGGAAACCTGCACAGAAAACGTGGGTCACACTTTCAGAAACGCACAGATGCAAATGCAACCTGAATGGCAACCTGCATTTTCTGTGGGGTGCCGTGCATTTGGAAGCACACATATACAAACACAACTTAAATGGCAATGTAAGCACTACATGCTTTGCCATGTATTCTCGAAATGCACCTCAAAATCACTTAGTTTCTGCGCAGGTTGCCACAAAGTAAGTGCAATGCGCGTTTGTCATGTGTTTCTGAAATGTGCGACAAAGTGTACATTTTCTGTGCGGGTTGCCATACGTTCGGGAATAAACACATGCTTAACTGGCAATGCAAGCATGAAGCACATTTGCTTCATGTTCGGAAACGCGCAGATTAAAATGCAGCCTAAATAGCAACACATGCAACATGTTTGTGGGGCATTTCCAAAAGTGCAGTAACATGCACAGAAACTGCAAGCTCTGTCATGCATTTCAAAAATGCACAGAATGCACGCTCTTTGCTGTGCGTTTCAGAAATGCACGTTGCATCCTATGTGATGAAAATGTGTCCCAGCGTGTTCTATGTGACAAAACATGTAGGGAGGAGCCAGGATACATGCTACCATGCATGAGTACCAAGCCATGACCATCATTGTTATTGGAATAAGGAGTTTTGAAAACATGCTACATGCTGTATGCTTTGCAAGTCTTTGTAAGTGCATTGGCTTAATAAAACCTTGGATTTTAAGTGGGTTTACGCTTTGGAAGTTGTGTTTTTCTTTTTAATGTGACATGTGCTGCTGGCTTTCTTGAGCTTGAGACAGAGATGTTCAAGTGGCTTTGGAGATCCATTGTGGCTGACCTTATGTTTAAGAGATCCCTGTGTGAAGCGGTTGAGGAGGTCCTTCTTTGTTGATGTTGCTCAAAGCCATGTGTGCGAACTCAACATTGGGGGTCATATAGCTTTGGTAAGCCTTGACTGTGCACACGAGTGGTCGGTTTTCACGCTGGATTCTTGGGTTGGATTACTTCAGAAATTCATCTGTAAGAGGGGGCTATCTTAATCCTCTCTTACTACTGTGTTTGCATATAAAGTTAAGACTAATTTTGGGAGGACTACTAAAGCTTGAACCCCTAACATGGATTCTGTCATGTTCTAATGTTGTATTTGCCTTTTTTGCACATTATTATTCAGCACTTTAATGAATGATTTGCACATGATTATTATTTTCTTCTGTAAAGTGGATTTTGTTTGCAGACCGTTTACACGTTGATACTCTTAACACTATTGCTGATTTCTTACAGAAATTCTTTGCATAATTTTATCATTTGTTCATTTGTTATATTGATTCCAGTCTGCACAATATATATATATATATATACACAGTATATATATTTATATATATATATATATATATATATATATATAGTATATCTAATTGTAATTTTATTTTAGCGCTGCAGTTTAATATTTTGTATAAGAGTTGCACTTTGTATCAGAGCATAGTGCTAGCTACTTTGTTAGAATACTTTATGCTTTCACTTTAGCCCTAATGTGAATTTCACTTTTTTATTCTAAATTTAACCCAAGATCTGACCTTTGATGCTAAAAGTAGTGTCCAAGAGCCCCCAAATTTAATTGTGGAGCGTTCCGGTAAATCTTGCAAACAGTTGGGGTCAAAGTGAAAGCATCCACCACCAAAAAGAGATTGTACCAATTCATCCTGCACATGAGGGTTCTTTTTTTAAGGAGAAAGCTCTTGCTGTTGAACATTAGAATAAGATTACAGTTTGTAGTAACAATAGACATTTTGCCATAAGTAAAATACAGTATTTTAGGAGAAGAACTTCACATTAACTGTGAAGCATGGAAGTGGAAATGTTATGGTTTGTCATTGCTTTGCTGCTTCAGGGCCTGGGCAGCTCACAGTCACTGGGTCAGCTTTACTTTCTGCAGAATATCAACGTGTGTTGATGAAAATGTGAGGCCAGCTATCTAAAAGTGAAAGCTAAACTGGAAATGAATCTTTGACGATGATGATGATCCAAGCACACTAGCAAATCCTGTCCCTGGCTGCCCCTGATGACATCTTGAGAGACGAAATGCATAGGGAAGAGCAAGGCACTGTGATATCATCCCACACGCACACATGTCCAGAAGCAGAAAGAGATGGTGGTGTCCAGCTCCTGCAAAATCCAATTTGTAATTCTTAGTTCTGGACTAAGAAGTAGTTCTTGAAGTGTATTTGAGCTTTTAAACTTTGACTTTAAATAAATGGTTTTATACAATAAGAAATCCTCCTGCCTTTCTGCTTCTAATATAAATGAAGGAATTCTCTGGATGATCTTGGAGGAAGGTGTTGGTTTTGCTTATACAAAATTCAAGCTTATTTGACCTGCTTATTAAATGAAGTGGTCAAGGATAATTTGTTTGCTACACACAGGGAAAATCAGGTGAAAGATACTGGAGGAAGAAGCACACAGTTGTATTAGCATTTGCAATTTATGTCTTTGTCTGAAAAAAGAATGCACTGTCACTTTTAATACTAATGCACTTTAGAAATGTATTTAATAGCAGTTTGATGGAAGTCTTGAAGTACAAATAGCATATAGTCATGAAATTATGCATTAGCATTCATTTATGTGCACTTGCAGTTGCATATTGTTGAAATTTATTACACTAACAAATCCACCAAGAAATGACTCAAAAAGAAGAATTCTTTTTGAAAAGAAGACTCTCCTAGAAAATTGCTATTTTGATTCCCCTTGAAACTTTGTTTTATTAAAACAAAATTAATAAAATGAGAAGTCTAGTTGCAAACATCTTGCAACTGAAAGAGTGTATAGTACATGGAAAAGCAGTCAACATTTTCACTGATCGATGTCAGAGGCTGTTCAGCAGTTGTACAATTATACGAGAAAACAACAAATGATAATCTTTTAGGCATTTCTTGATTTTAGACACAAATGATTTCTAAAATCTGATCTTCTTCTAAGTCAATATAAAGCATTCTTAAAGAGGAGTTCCAGCTGAAAAAAAAGGTCAGCAGCTACAAAAGCTGTAGCTGCTGACTTTAAACCACTTCAATACAGGGCACTTTTACTCCCTTCCTGCCCAGGCTATATTTCAGGTTTCAGCGCTCTCACACTTTGAATGACTATTGCGCGGTCATACAACATTGTATCCAAACTAAAATTTTATCATTTTCTTCACACAACTAGAGCTTTCTTTTGGTGGTATTTAATCACCACTGGGGTTTTTATTTTTTGCTAAATTAACAAAAAAAGACTGATCATTTTGAGAAAAAAAACACGTTTTTCTTTGTTCCTGTTATAAAAGTTTGCAAATAAATAATTGTTCTTCATAAATTTAGGCTAAGATGTATTTTACTACATGTCTTTGGTGAAAATAACCAAAATTAGGATGGATTTTTTAGTTTTTAGGGTTCATAAACTATGGGATATATCTGAATATTGATCAATCCTGAAGTACTGACTACTGAATGTCAGAACAGTACAGATATCCTCCAAATGACCCCTTTTTGCAAAGTAGACAGTCCGACGTATTTTATAACAGGCATGGCGAGTTTTTTGAAGTTGTATTTTTTTTGTCATAATTTTTTGGAAAATGAAAATATTAAAAAAATGATTTTCACAATTTTTTTTTACATACTGTACAGTGCAGTACATTGTCATCATATAACTGGCATGGCGGTGATCAGGGACACTGACTTGTGATAGTATGAAAAAAATATATAATTTAAAACATTTTTTTTTATTATTTTTAATTTTTGATTACATTTTGTTTGTTGTTTTTAAGATTTTTTTTATCATATTTCACTATGACCAAAGTAGTACAATGTTACCATAGTAACATTGTACTACTTTGGGGAAGTGATCAGTATTTTTTTTTTTTTTACACAATTTGCTTATAGCAAATTACTTTGCTATAAGCAAGCATTTACCTGAATGACATCGATTCATTCAGGGTTTTGTTTTGTTTTTTGTGCTTAGCTGTGATTTGGCCACGGCTAATCACATGACACAGCTGGGCTGTGATTGGCCCAGCTTGTGCATGTGATCGCTGTCACCATTCACAGCTAGACACACTAGTATACAATGGATGGCATAAATGAAGTCATCCATTGTATACAACTGTCATGTGACCTGCTGTAATTGGTTACAGCAGTTCACATGGTACTGGCAACGGGGCTGGTACACAGATCTGTCATTGGCCGTGTCCGAAGTACACAGCCGGTGACAGATCGCGCCGTTGCGCGGCTCTGCGGGCGCGCAAACTGCGCATGCCCAAAAGGATGCCATATGGCGTCCACCCGGAAAGGTGAGGGTTTTTGCCGGCCGCCATTCGGCCATAGGCCAGACGGGAAGTGGTTAAAATA
Organism: Staurois parvus; assembly: GCF_062004578.1. NCBI lineage: Eukaryota > Metazoa > Chordata > Amphibia > Anura > Ranidae > Staurois > Staurois parvus. Next base: position 9,141,407 of record NW_028318340.1, read on the forward strand.
CCTGTCCTCACCGCTGCTGATTTCACCGGCCGTCTTTTCTCCATGGCGCTGGCATGTTTAGTGTGGGCACCCGGCTGTGACAGCTTGCAGCTTCCCAGCTGGGTGCCCACTGCATATGTGTGAGAAGCACTGCGCTTTGTGAATGGCCCCGTAGTCTTCTGGGACCTGTTACATGTCCCAGAAGACTACGGTAAGGAAGGGGGGAGGACAACTTCTGCTTCCGATCGCCTAGGCCAGGGGTCCTCAAACTTTTTAAACAGGGGGCCAGTTCACTGTCCCTCAGACCGTTGGAGGGCTGGACTATAGTTTAAAAAAAAAAACTATGAACAAATGCGGACACAGTACAGGAGATGACCAGAGACTGCGGACATACAACGGCGGCGGGAATACTGGGCCGGCCGCTCCATAAGACGCACAGACATTTCCCCCCAAGTGTGTCTTATGGAGCGAAATAGTGCCCCATCTTTGGTGTCAGTGGGAGGAATAGTGCCCCATCATTGGTGTCAGTGGGAAGAATCGTGCCCCATCATTAGTGTCAGTTGGAGGAATAGTGCCCCATCGTAGGTGTCAGTGGGAAGAATCGTGCCCCATCATTGGTGTCAGTGGGAGGAATAGTGCCCCATCATTGGTGTCAGTGGGAGGAATAGTGCACCATCATTAGTGTCAGTGGGGGGAGGAATAGTGCCCCATTGTTGGTGTCGGGGGGGAGGAATAGTGCCCCATCGTTGGTGTCAGTGTGGGGGGGGATAGTGCCCCGTCATTGGTGTCAGTGGGGGAAGGGGATAGTGTTAGTGTCCCAACATTGGTGTCAGTGGGAAGAATAGTGTCCCATCATTGGTGTCAGTGGGAGGAATAGTGTCCCATCAGTGGTGTCAGTGGGAAGAATAGTGCCCCATCTTTGGTGTCAGTGGGAGGAATAGTACATCATTGGTGTCAGTGGGGGGAATAGTGCCCCATCATTGGTGTCAGTGGGGGGGATAGTGTCCCAACATTGGTGTCAGTGGGAGGAATAGTACCCCATCATTAGTGTCAGTGGGGGAAGGAATAGTGTTCCATCGTTGGTGTCAGTGGGGGGTGGAATAGTGCCCCATCGTTGTTGTCAGTGGGGGGAGGAATAGTGCCCCATCGTTGTTGTCAGTGGGGGAGAGGAATAGTGCCCCATCGTTGGTGTCAGTTGGGGGAGGAATAGTGCCCCATCATTGGTGAGAGTGGGAGGAATAATGCCCCATCATTAGTATCAGTGACACCAATGATGGGGCACTATTCCTCCCACAGACACCTATGACACTTAACTTGCTGACCCCTGTTCCAGCATGGTGCTGCTGCAGTCAGCATACCTGGTTGCAGCAGCACCATCAGCATGGCACACTTACAGTTGCAAGAAAAAGTATGTGAACCCCTTGGGATTACGTGGAGTTTTGCATGAATTTGGCATAAAATGTGCTCTGAACGTCATCTAAGTCACAATAATAGAAGAACACAGTCTGCTGAACATAATACTACACAAACATTAGATGTTGCCATGGTTTAATTGCACATAACATGTAAACATTCACAGTGCAGGGAGGAAAAAGTATGTGAACCTGCTAATGTTTGTGTAGTATTATGTTCAGCAGACTGTGTTCTTCTATTGTTGTGACTTAGATGATGTTCAGAGCACATTTTATGCCCAATTCATGCAAAACTCCACGTAATCCCAAGGGGTTCACATACTTTTTCTTGCAACTGTACCTGTCAGCTGTCCTTCTTCACTCCGGCCTCTCCCTCACTCGATGTTTGCGGGGCCGCTTGGCTCCGCCTCCTCGCAGGTGATTGACCGCCTGTGTGCCTTTCCTGAGCTACAGTTCTGGCGCCCAATCACCGGTGAGGAGGCGGAGCCGAGTGGCAGGAGTGAGGGAGTGGCCAGAGAGAATGAAGGAGCAGCGTTCCTGGACTGGATCGTCGTGGGACTGGGACCGGAGCCAGGTAAGATATAGCAGCCCCCTACCCGCCTCTGTACTTAGTGTCCCTTCCTCGCGGAAAATACGCCCCTGCCGGCGGGCCGGATAAATGGTCTCGGCGGGCCGCATGTGGCCCGCAGGCCGTAGTTTCAGGACCCCTGGTCTAGGCGATCGCAGCGGAAGTGGGAGCAGGTACCTGTCAAATTTGGGTACCCACTCCCCAAAGGTGCCAATCCTTAATGGGGAGCGGGGGACAAAGCATTAAAGCGGAACTTCCCCTTTTGGGTGGAACTCTGCTTTAAGTAAAATAGTCACCACAGACAAAACTGAACATTAAAGGGCCTATTTATCAAGATGTAGCACTACTCTCTTGAGAGCCGCAGTGTTTTTTTGGGACCTACCCTAATCTCTGCACAGCCAGGCAACATGCATTTTCCACACTTGCATCCAAAGTCAGTAAACAGTCCATGAGCTTGGTTTTTGTTATTTTATTAGGAGGAAATAGTTTGGATGGGGTAATAGAGATTATGGGATGCCCAACTTGACTGAAACAATGCACAGGGACAACTTCCTTCCTATGTACAGAGAAAAAGACTGTTCTCTTCTCTGGATATGGTCAGTCTTTACCGATCAGTAGCAAAAGCCCTTTATGGACTAGGGACTCTCAGGCCTCTTTTGAAGGTTAGCACAGATTGTTGCAAACTAAATGCAGAAGTATCTCCTTTCTCCTATAGAACTGCTCCCAGCTCCACAGCCCCTCAAAAATTACCAACCATCCTGACTGCTCTGAAGATCTCCCAGGCCAAGGATAAAGGGTTATGTACAGGGCCATCCTTTGAAAGCTTGCTACATATGGCAGTCTCTCCCCTTGTGAATCCCTGGGTGTGCTGATGTACTTACTCCATCCTCTTTGCTCCCTGCTACTCTTTGGTGAGATTCCTCCTCAAACTGTGCCGTTGGAGAGAGCTCCCCAAGCCTGCCGGAGCCCAGCTTGGAGGTAAAGACCCCCTCCCCCCAGACCTAGGAGGTTCCTCCTAGGCTACTGACAGCCCCCTCAGCACTCCATCTCCCACCTGACTCTCCTGTTAGCATGGCCCTCTCATATTTAAGGGCTAGTCTTACCACACTACCAGGACCTCTTAGCCTGGGGTTGGTCTGACTAACATAAATATGCAGATTTAGGTTCTGCCCACTGACTTCTGGAAGCTTCCATGGGCCTCCAGAACCAGGTGGAGGCAATAAATTCCTGACCTGCAGTAACCCGACTTACTTACAGACACTGTTACCATGAGTCATACCACAATAAATGTACCTACACTAACACTTGTAGCACACTAAAGAGTGCTACAAAGATTTTGGAAATTTGACCAGTGGATACTTTAGGGCTATTCACCCAAGTGACATTCAACATTTTTGTCACAATTGCACCCCCTTAAGCACCAGCATCTGTTAGCAGCAGGCATTGGTGTTTTGGGAAAAGGACCCAAGTACCCCTCTCAAAGCATCTCCAATATTAAAGATCATGAAGGAGGGCAGTTTTTAATTAATTAATGTATTTATTTATTTTTAACTGACCGATATTTCTACTGATGCCCAAACTGTGTAAAAATGCAGTTTCAGCACAATGGAGAGATCCTGTCTGCACTTTCATACAGGTTTAAAGAGATTCTTTCATTATACAATTCATTTTAACAAAAATTTTACCATAAGATTGGTTTAGGAATCGGTATAAAATAGAGCAATGTCCGAGGAAAGCTTCAAATCAGATAGCTTTTTTTAACAGCTTCCGCCCTATAGCAGAAATACTGCCACAGGGCTGCACGGGTGAGCAAAATTACATATATATATATATATATATATATATACACGTGATTTTGCATTTCCCGGTAGGGTACGTGCGCTCCGTGCGCTTGCCCTACCTGCGCCGCCATTCGCGGCCGCAGCTGTCAATCACCGGGTATTGATTACCACCCCCCCCCCTGGTGCCCGGTGATTACCAACGATCACCAACGGGAAGGAGGGCTGCTTTGTTTACTAACAGTCCTCCTCCCTGTCAGCTCGGGCACACTGTTCTGGATGGCTGTGCACAGCCAGTGCAATGTGCTTACAGTGAAGTACACACTCCCCGCCCCCTAGTAAAACACTCACAGTGCTCAGTTAACCCTTTGATTGCCCCTCATGTTAACCCCTTCCTTCCCAGTGCCATTAGTACAGTGCCAGTGCTTTTTCTTAGCACTGATCACTGTATTGGTGTCACTGGGGATGTGAGTGACACCAAGTCAGTTCCCCCCAGTGTCAGAATGTCTGCCGCAGTCCTGCTATAAGTCGTTGATTGACGCCATTATTAGTAAAAAAAACCCATAAAAACAGTATCTATACCACCATTTGTAAACGCTTTAACTTTCACATAAACCAATTCATTCATTTATTGGGATTTTTTTTAGCAAAGACATGTCGCAGAATACATTGTGGCCTAAATTGATGACAAAATTTGATTTCTTTATTTTTTTTTACTGGACAAGTTTAAAGCGGAGATCCACCCAATAGGGGAAGTTCAACTTTAATGCTTTGTCCCCCGCTCCCCATTAAGGATTGGCACCTTTGGGGAGCGGGTACCCAAATTTGACAAGTACCCCGCTCCCACTTCTGCTGCGATCGCCTAGGCGATCGGAAGCAGAAGTTGTCCCCTCCCCTCTCCCTCGTGACACGTGACAGGTCCCAGAAGACTACGAGGCCATTCACAAAGCTCAGCGCTTCTCGCGCATGCGCAGTGGGCACCCAGCTGTGAAGCCACAAGCTGTAACAGCTGGGTGCCCACACTAAAGATGCTGGTGCCAGGGAGAGAAGACAGCCGGTGAAACCAGCAGTAGTGAGGACACCGCTGGACCGAGGGACAGATAAGTGGCTGTATTTTAAAAGTCAGCAGCTACAGTTTTTGTAGCTACTGACTTTTTTTTCAGCTGGAACTCCGCTTTAACTGCTTTCACTCCACCCTATAGTAGAAATACAGGTGGAAAACAGCAAATTTACATACTGCTCTTGATTTTTTGGAGCTGTTTTCCTCCGAAGATCTGTATGCATGTATTGTGGATCAAAGCAATTTATATGCACAACAATTTATCGCCGCCAACCAAAATTCAAACCTTGCCAGATCATTCGCATGGAAACTCATTACGGTTTCCGAATTTACAGTTTTTTTGGGCCTAACCCTCAACATGGGCATTACTAAAAGAAATTAATTGCGGTCCACAGACCCGATTCATCCTATGCCCGTGTTCTCTGCTGCCATGGCCAGGCATAGATATGAGAGTATAATGTGTTTTATGCATTTCAATGACAAAACACTCTGTCGCCCTCGGGGTTACCCTGAATTTGACCAGCTCCACAAAATTTGGCCCCTCGTAAATCACCTTAACCAAAAATTTGCAGCTGTCTATACTCCCCAGCAAAACATATGCGTTAATGAGTCCCACATTAATTTTTCTGGCCGCCTTACATTCAAACAATTTCTCCCCAGCAAGCGTGCCAGATATGGGGTCAAGACGTATAAGATCTGTGAGAGGGCAAAAGGCTATTCATATAAGTTTCATATTTATCAGGGAAAAGAGTCACATGGAGCCCCTCGGAAGCCCAGAATACATGGGGAGCAGTAGCAAGATAGCTTGGGACAAGGTGTCATCCTTTTTCCATATGGGGAACCATTTATATGTGGACAATTTTTATTCAAGCGTTCCACTATTTAGACATTTGTACAATCTTAGAATTGCCGCATGAGGCACCATGTGACCTAATCGCTGGGGCTTCCCCCAACGACTTGTAAATCCCCATCTTAAAAAGGGGGAAAAATCCTGCTTGAGACATGAGAATGTCATTCAGCTGCAGCACTGACTTGTTTATTCTGACAGCAACAGTGTCTTGCTCTCAGAATATACATACGTAGGTGTGTCAGTGCTGTGGATAAGATTTTTCATCCGCAGTTAAAAAAAGAGCATGGGGGCCTGGGGTGGCCAGTGGGTGGATGGCCCCTATGCTTCGGCATTTAAATTTTATAATATTTTTTGGCACATTTCATGTGTGCCCACCATTAGAAGTGGGTGGAAGCAGGGCGGTATATTCTATTGGTGGGCATACCACACACATTTTCTGGCAGAGATTTCTTCTATTTTTTTTTATTCAGCCAACAGGCTGCATGAAAAAAAAAGTACATAGCATATACACCCAACAAGGACCAGGGATGTACTGGTACATCACTGGACTTTGAGTGGTTATACCAGGATGATGCCTGCAGCTGTTTTTGTTTCAGCCGGCTTTAATGTCAAATCAATCCTAGTGGCTAATTAGCTGCAGGATTGCTTTTACAAGCATCGGGAGAAGATGCCCCCCTCCCCTGCTGCCTTCCACGGCTTTCTCAGGCAGTCCCGTGCCATTGGGGGAACCTGAGAATGCAGCCAGTGTTTCTGCCTCCGACCATAGAGCTGATTGGAGACGGAATAGTGCCAATTATCTCTATAGTCTAAAAAATCAGAAACTACGAGCATTTCATCACTTCAGTTTTGCAGGATATAAACAGTGCCATTTGTAAATTGGGAAAGCAGCTGATCACACCGATCTTGGTGAGATTAGATAATGTAAGGGCAGATTAGATATCTAGAGTCTGATAGACCCCAGATTTCTCAAAAAAGAATATTTGACAATGGCCATTGAAGTTACATAATACATAGTTAGTCTAGCTGAAAAAAGACAAAAGTCCATCCAGTTCAACCATAACAAAGATAGTTATAATCCTATACCCACAGTTGATCTAGAGGAAGGCAAAAAAACCCAGCAAAGCATGATCCAATTTGCTCCTGCTGGGAAAAAAATCCTTCCTGATCCCCTGAGAGGCAATCAGATATTCCCTGGATCAACTTTACCTATAAATGTTAGTATCCAGTTATATTCTGTGTATCTAAGAAAGAATCCAGGACTTTTTTGAAGCAATCCACTGAGCTGGCCAAAACCAACTCTTGAGGGAGTCTATTCCACATTTTCACAGCTCTCACTGTGAAGAAACCTTTCTGTGTTTGAAGATTGAATTTCTTTTCCTCCAGACGTAAAGAGTGCCCCCTTGTCCTCTGTGTTGACCTCAGGGTGAATAGCTCTACACCAAGTTCACTATATGAACCACTGATGTATTTATACATGTTGATCATATCCCCCCTTAATCTCGTCTTCTCAAGAGAGAATAAATTCAGTTCCTCTAATCTTTCCTCATAGCTGAGCTCCTCTATGCCTCTTATCAGTTTGGATGCCCTTCTCTGTACTTTCTCCATTTCCCCAATGTTCGTTTTGTGAATTGGTGCCCAAAACTGAAATGCATATTCCAGATGAGGTCTTACTAATGACTTGTACCGGGGTAATATGATATCTCTCTCTCTGGAGTCTATACCTATTTTCATACAAGAGAGGATTTTGCTTGCTTTAGAAACCGCAGCTTGGCATTGCATGCCATTATTAAGCTTGTGATCTACCAGAACTTCCAGATCCTTCTCCACCATTGATTCCCCCAGTACTCCCCCTACTATGTATGATGGATGTATATTCTTAGCCCCAAAGTGCATAACCTTACATTTATCAACATTAAACCTCATTTGCCACATAGTTGCCCAATTAAACAGTGTACTGAGGTTGGCTTGTAAGTTGGAGACATCCTGTAAGGACATTATTCCACTGCACAGCTTGGTGTCATCTGCAAAGCCTGAAATGGTATTTTTAATCCTATAGCCTATATTGCTTATAAATATATTAAAAAGGAAGAGTCCCAACACTGAACCTTGGGGTACACCACTGTTGACCCCAGACCATTCATAGTATGAATCATTAACCAATACTCACTGCATACGATCTTTTAGCCAGTTTTCTATGCATTTACATACGGATATTTCCAAGTCTGTAGACATTACCTTACACAGTAGCCGTTTTTCGGGAACTGTGTCAAACACTTTTGCAAAATCCAAGTATACCACGTCCACCGCCACCCCTCTGTCTAAGGTTTTGCTCACCTCCTCATAAAAAGAAATCAGATTTGTTTGACAACTTCTGTCTTTTATGAATCCATGCTGTCTGTTGCTTAACCACCTCCTGCCTGCCATATAGTAATATGACAGGCGCAAGGTGGTTCTCTCTTGACGTCCTCCCATTCTCACTGCGCATGCGCGGCCCAGGGAGCGCGCAGCGCGGCGATCGACGGTGTGCTGTGTCCCTCGGACACAGCGGATCACCGATCGCGGAAAGAGCCGAAGATGTCGGCTTGGTCATGTGGTCATGTGATCAGCTGTGTCTAATCTCAGCTGATCACATGTAAACAGGGAAATTATCGGCATTTCAATCCTCTCGAGCTGTCACGCTGACAGCTCGAGAGGAGAGCTGGTAACACTGTTCAACAAATTTTTATTTTTTGCCAGTTTTGGAAACAAAAGGATCCATTTCTTAATGAATTTCACATTCTGAGTTCAAATATAACAATGAAATTTGTCAATTGGCTCTAGTTTTTCTGTAAACGGAAAGTTTTCTACTATAGGCGTAATGACTACATAATGCACAATAATTATATGGATAGATGTCTTTCCACAAATATAAAGCAAGTGATATTGACTACATAACAAAGCTTAAATGGCATAATATATTGCATAGTATTACCAAGAAAAATTATAGCCATAAGCTAAGTTGAATCATTTTAATACTTAGGATTCTCACTAGTTTTGTCTTCAGTTTGTGTCGGTTTTGCTTCTCTTGGCTTTTCTCTTGTATTCGAGGAAAGGGCTATCTCTTACAACTGTCCAGCAATAGTCAGCAAGCATTGATGGGCTCCATTTACCTTGATATCTTCTTTCCATAGCTGCAATGTCTTGATGGAAGCGCTCTCCGTGTTCATCACTCACTGCTCCACAGTTTGGTGGGAAAAAATCCAGATGCGAATGTAGAAAATGAATTTTTAGAGACATGTTGCAACCCAGATTTCTGTAAGTCTGGATGAGTTTTTCTACCACTTTCTTGTAGTTTGGTGTTTTATTGTTTCCAAGAAAATTTGATGTCACTGATACAAATGCTGTCCAGGCAGCCTTTTCCTTTCCACGCAACAGAGAAAGAAACTCATCATCATGAATAAGTTTACGAATCTGTGGCCCAACAAAGACTCCTTCATTTATTTTTGCAGCACTAAGTGCTGGAAATTTGCTAATCAGGTACTTGAAACCTGCTTTATTCTTGTCCATTGCCTTAACAAAGTTTTTCATTAATCCCAACTTGATGTGTAATGGAGGTAATAAGATCTTATTGCTGTCTACAAGTGCTGGATAGTTAACATTTTTTTCTCCAGGCTGCAATGACTGGCGTAATGGCCAGTCTCTTTTGGCATAGTGCATTTCTCTCGCACGACTGTCCCACTCACAGAGGAAGCAGCAGTACTTAGTATATCCACCTTGAAGTCCAAGTAGGATAGCAATCACCTTCAGGTCACCACAAATCGACCATTGATGTTCATCATAGTTGATGCACCTTAAAAGCTCTTTCAAGTTTTCATACGTTTCTTTCATTGAAACTGCGTAAGCAACTGGAACTGACGGCAGCTGATTGCCATTATGGAGCAAAACAGCTTTAAGACTCGCCTTTGAAGCATCAATGAACAGCCTCCACTCATCGGGATCATAGCATACGCCGATGGCTGAGATTAAACCATGAACATTGTTACATACAGCAATATCACCTTCCTGGACGAAGAATGGGATCAGATCTTTCTGACGATGACGGTAGAAAGACGTATGAACATCACTTGCTAGGAGATTCCACTGTTGTAGTCTTGACCCCAAAAGCTCTGCCTTGTTCTTTGGAAGATCCAGGTCTCTGATAAGATCGCTCAATTCCACTTGTGTAATGAGGTGTGGTTCAGTGGGTGTGGATGGAAGAAAGTCTGGGTCATGTGAGGTTGACGGTTGATGACTACACGCTTCAGGTTCTTCCTCACTTGACTCAACCACGAAGGATTCTGGTGCTTTAGGAATTGGTAGCCCCTCTCCATGAGGAACTGGACGTATTGCCGATGGAATATTTGGATAGTGCACAGATAACTTTTTCTTCTTATTTAGCCCTTTTGTTGGAGGCACCATACAAAAGTAACAATTACTAACATGATCTGTTGGCTCTCTCCAAATCATTGGCACAGCGAAAGGCATAGATGCCTTTTTTTCCATTCAACCATTGCTCCAGTGCCGTCCCACAAGAATTGCAGCATATATGTGGTGCCCAGCTCTTGTCCTGGTCTCCTATCTTGCAGCCAAAATACAAGTTGTAGGCTTTCTTAATCATTCCTGTTATCCTCCTTTTTTGTGAGATAAAAGTTATTTCATCGCAGATATAACAGAAATTATCTGCTTTATTCACACAAGTACGAGGCATTACTGAGTAGCCTATATAAGCATAAAACGAAATGTAAAGACGCTGTCGAACTACAATCAGCTACAGATACTGCAGCTTTTATGCAGTGATGTGATGCAATTAAAGGCTAATATTGCATCATCTCAGTATACATGCAATTTTCTATTGGTCACCAGTATCAATTGCGCAATATGCAGCTGAAGTTGCATCATAATTTTGAATGGCTTACGTCATTAGATGGGTGAATATATCATGGAAACTAGAGCCAATCAACATTTTTTAGGGTCATTTTCGTTTTCAGCACCCCAAAATTATGTAAGATTAGCTAATTTTATGCCCAAAACTTTTTACCTGTTGAACAGTGTCGGCTTTCCGCAGAGGGGACATGTACACTGATGATCAGGGCACTGATGATCAGTGTGCCCTGATGATCAGTGTAGCCCCAGCAGTGCCACATGTCAGTGTCCATCAGTGCCTTATGTCAGTGCCTCGTGCCAGTGCCCATCAGTGCCATATCAGTGCCACATATCAGTGCACACCAGTGCACATCAATGCCACATATTAGTGCCCATGCCTTTCAATGTCACCCATCAGTGCCAGTCTGTGCCACCTATCAATGCCAATCAGAGCCACCTATCAGTGCTGCCAATCAGTGCCACCTATCAGTGCCAGTCAGTGCTGCCTATCAGTGCACATCATTGCCGCCTATCAGTGCCTGTCAGTGCCGCCTAACAGTGCCAGTCAGTGCCGCCTAACAGTGCCAGTCAGTGCCGCCTATCAGTGCCAGTCAGTGCTGCCTATTAGTGCCAGTCAGTGCTGCCTATCAGTGCCATATATTAGTGCTGCCTTTCAGTGCCCATCAGTGATGCCTGTCAATGCCCATCAGTGCCACCTACCAGTGCCTCCTCATCAGTGCCCATCAGTGCCACCTATCAGTGTCAATCAGTGCAGCCTATCAGTGCCCATCAGTGCAGCCTCATTAGCACACATCAGTGAAGGAGAAAAATCACTTATTTACAAAATTTTATAAGAAAAACTAAGAAAAAACATTTTTTCAAAATTTTCAGTGGTTTTTGGTTTGTTTAAGAAAAAATAAAAATCCCAGAGGTGATTAAATACCACCAAAATAAAGCTCTATCTGTCATAAAAAAAATGATAAAAATTTCATATGGGTACAGTTATGCATGACCGCACAATTGTCATTTAAAGTGTGACAGCGCTGAAAGCTGGAAATTGGCCTGGGCAGGAAGGGGGTATAAGTGCCCTGTAGGCTAGTGGTTAAAATATTTTTTCCAGCAAGAACTCATCTATGTGGTCTTTTATTAAACTTTCCAGTATCTTCCCAACTATATAAGTTAAACTAATAGGTCTACAGTATAATTACTTGGTAAAGATTTTGACAAGTTATAGGGGATATTTGCATTCCCTGTGATAGCATTAAAAGTGATTGAAAAAAAATAAGAAGATAGTGTAAAAATAATTTAAAAAATCAAAATAAAAAAGCACCTTCGCTCCCCCCCCCTCCCGCGCGCATGCACTGTGTGACCCAAGCGTTGACCATGTGCCAGTTTGTAAACAGAGGTAGCACTATGCATGTGAGGTATCGCCGCAAACGTCAGATCAAGAGCAGTAAGTCTAGCACTGAACCTCCTCTGTAAATCTAAAATGGAAGCTTGTAAAGGCTTGTAAATCATTGCCTATGGAAATTAAAAATGTATGCAGTTTGTCGTCATTGCACGGGGCATGTGCAGTTTTAAAGCATGTCATGTTTAGTATCTATTTATTCGCCATACTATCATCTTTTATATTGTACCAAATAATTGGCTAATATATTGTGTTTTTGTGCAGTAAAAAAGTGTATTTTAAAAAAAATTTGCATTTGAAATATCGCTGTGCGAGTACTATGTGACATAAAAAATTGCAGCACCCACCATTTTATTCACTAGGGTGTCTGCTTTAAATAAATATATAATGCTTGGGGGTTCAAAGTAATTTCCTAGCAAAAAATACAGATTTTTTTTAATGAGAACAAAAAGTGTCAGAAAAGGCTTGGTCTTCAGGTGGTTAAAAGAGTGAGTGTTGAGTGGCATAAACTTCTAATGCTGGGCATAAAATGCCCCCACCCTCCAAAATGGCCCCTTTTTTGAAAGTAGACACCCCACACTATTTGCTGAGAGGCATGTTGAGTCAATAGAAAAATGTATTTTTTACCACAAGTTTTTGGAAAATAGGTATTGTGGAATTACTCCCCAAAATACTTTTTTCTACTTCTCCCGAGTATGGGAATACCACATGTGAAAGACATTTTGGCAGTCTAGCCAAGTACAGGACCCCAAAATCCAGTAAGCACCTTCAGGCTTTTAAAGGGATTTACTTCCTCATTACACTATCTGCAAAATACTCATCATGCCTCTTTTTATATTCCTTAGGGTGTCCACATTCTAAAAAGGGGTCATGGGGGGGGTGCTATCCTGGCATTTCAGGGCCCCCGAAACTGTGATACATAGTGAGGAAGTGAAATGAGGAAGTTACGCACTTTCAGGCTTTCAAAGTGGTCATTGGATTTCAGGCTCCTGTAAGTGGCTAGGCTCCCAAAAAGTCTCACACCTGTGGTATCCCCATATTCGGTAGAAGTGGCAAAATGTATTTTGGGGTGTAATTCTACATCTACCCATGATTTGTGTGAGCAATATATCATTTAAGTGACAACTTTGTGTAAAGAAAAAAATTGTTTTTGTCATTTTCCAAAAACTTGTGGAAAGAAAAAAATATCCAACGGACTCAATATGCCTCTGAACAGATAACTTAGGGTGTCTACTTTCCGAAAAGGGGTCTTTGTACTGTCCTGGTATTTTAGCACCTGAAGAAATGTGATGGGCAGTCAGAAAGTAAAAGCTGTGTAAATTCCATTATCTATACCATAGTTTGTAGACGCTATAACTTTCACACAAAGCAATCAATATACACTTCTTGGGATTTTTTTTAACCAAGAACATGTAGTAGAATACATTTTGGCTTAAATTTATGACGAAATTTGAGTTTTTGGGGTATTTTTATGACAGAAATGAGAAAATATAGTTTTTTTTTCAAATTGTGCAATTATCAGTTAAACTAGCACAGCGCTGTATAGCACAAAATTGCGTAAATTGCAGTATCTATACCATAATTTGTAGACACACACAGCAATCAATATATACTTATTGGGATTTTTTTTACCAAAGACATGTAGCAGAATACATTTTGGCCTAAATGTATTGAGTTTACTATATATTTTTTAAAGACAAAAGTAAAAAATATTGTTTTCTTCAAAATGTTCGCTATTTTTTTGTTTATAGTGCTAAAAATATAAAGTGCACAGGTGATCAAATACCACCAAAAGAAAGCTCTATTTGTGTGAAAAAAGGACACAAATTTCATTTATGTACAGCATTGCATGATCGCTCAATTGTCAGTTAAACTAGCGCAGCGCTGTATAGCAAAAAATGGCGTAAATTGCAGTATCTATACCATAGTTTATAGACGCTATAACTTTCACACAAAGCAATCAATATACACTTGTTGGGATTTTTTTACCAAAGACATGTAGCAGAATAGATTTTGGCCTAAATGTATTACTAACTTTGAGTTTACTACATATTTTGTATAGCGGAAAGCTCTATTTGTGTGAAAAAAAGGACGAAATTTTGTTTGGGTACAGCATTGCATGCTTCAGGGGTGAAAGTGTGATTTTTTTGGACTATTGTGGAACTTGTACAGTTTATTATAATTAAGTTTATTATATTTATATATTTTTTCTATATTTATTTGTGGATACCGAATGTATTTATTTATTTACAGCATTGCATGACCGCGCAATTACCTGTTGAAATAGTGCAGCGCCGCATTGAAAAAAAGGCCTGGTCAGGAAAAGGGGTAAATCCTCAGGAGGGCAAGTGGATAACACAGTTGCGAGGGTTCTGTTTACAAGTCAGGAGCAGTGTTGCCAACCTACCAAATTGAAATTCACTGACACAGCATCAAAAATTTACTGGCACAGCCAAACTTTTACTGGCATTTCCAAAAGTTACAAAGTTACAGTTTTAAGTGCAAAGTTCAATATTTAAGGTACAGACAAGTACAACACATTCATCAATGTCATTTAAGGTAGATATTAAGGTAAAAAAACCCAAACAGTATTTCCTATTTTATTTTCGATATAGTAAGAGCGGGTTATTATAATCCATCAGTTTTTGTCACCTATGTCCACTGACACCGACAGACATGTGCAGCTGCAGCAGCACAAATGAGAAACCATCCTGATCTCACCAACAGACACACATCTCCTTCGGGCTCTGGTTCCTCCACTGACAGTTTCTCTCTCCTCCCCATACGTCCCACACATGACACACTGCTCAGCTTCAGGGTTTTTATAGCAGATGGCGGTGGTCTGAGGAAAATGTGCCACAACGTCGCCACGGATCATGTTCGCTTGCTCACACACCGCCATGAATGCCCACCTGAACACAAAGTAGAAGTGCATTGGAAGGTCTAGGCTGGCTCAGGAACTGCGCATGCACAGTTCTGAGCTGAGTGTCACAGCATATTTTTAACTGCCACACTTTTCCCATCACAGGCATTATCCAGGAAAAAAGTGCCTGTTTTTACTGACTGTTTGTAAAAACACAGACATTTGGCAACACTGGTCAGAGGACGACTGGACCATGCCCTTTACTCCTTCACTTTTAGAATTTTTACACAGCATGATCAACACTAACATTTTCGGTTAGTTAAAAGTTGCACAAGTCAGATCTGTTCTTCTTGAGATAATGACAGGGGTTGTTGGTGCACTAGACAGGCCCCCCAGATACTTGGAGTTTGATTTGTTGATGTAAAATTGTATAATTGTCAAGAATTGTCGAGTTATAATGACTACTGTATGCAGAATTCTATACATATAGGAGATATGTTTTTGAAACATTCTATTATTATTATACAGGATTTATATAGAGCCAACAGTTTGCGCAGCGCTGTACAATATATAGGGGGCAGTACAATTACAATACATTTCAGTACAGAAGGAATAGGAGGGCCCTGCTCATGGAGCTTACAATCTAAAGGAAGGGGGAGGTGGTACGTTCTAGAGATCAGACTCTAAAATGGCTGATACACACAATGATGGATAGCTAGGTGGTTCATCGATGATCAATAAGCCACCTAATACAGATTATATGCCCATTTAATGTAGTGCATGCTATTTACTTGCCTCCCTTGCAGAGACATCTAAAAGCCCTGAAACTGCTGCTGGGTGCCACTATCTTATTGTGATGTGATGACAGCAGCCCCAACAGACTCAGAGCAGTCACTCAAGTGACACTATAGTATTTCTTTTTCTGGCTACATAAAAGGTTTTATACAGAGGTAGAGGGAGGGGTGGAGGAGCTGGGCCAGCACATACAGTTAGGGCTTGTTCACAATCATTTCAGTGCTGTGGATTGTGTATCACCACAATGTGCTGAAGAAATATTTCTCGCTAGATTTTTTTTCAGCACGCACCAACACATCACGGTGGTGTGAACTGAGACTATTTTTAAAAATTGTGTTGTCTTGCTTTAGGACTGTTCTGGGCAAGGCTTCCCAGTGCAGTTCCAATACACCTGTTGTGAATGGTCCCTAACTAGGTACTCCCAAAAGACGTTAGGGCCATAAAGTGCAAGAAAGGAGGGGATGCGCTAGGGAATTGACTCTACTGGAGTGGAGTCAAATTTTACAGGAAGTTCGAAAGGCACATTGCAAGTGAATGAAAAATAATTTAAGACATGGAAGAAATAGGCAAACACGCCTTTAAAATACTTTATGTTTCTGTGCTTTTGCCTGCAGATTTTTAAGTTAGTGACAGGGTATAGTTAAGCTGTTTGACAGCTGTCAAATGTTATATGTACAATGTCACATTCACCTGATGCACATTTATTATTTTTATGTGAATAAAATGTGAATGTGGAAAGTCAGGTGAATGCCTTGAATGTCACTAGGCAAATAGCCTTAAGGCTAGGTTCACATCTGTGTGGGTGGTGCCGCTGCGGATCCGCATGAAAATCTCTGAAGCTGACCACCCGCACAGAGGAATGCGTACCCGCGGGCGGGTGCCATGAGTTCTAATGGCACGCCACCCGCACTGGAAAACGCAACCGTACTGGAAACCCAGGTTCCCGTGTGGGCTGCATTTTCCAAAGCAGTGCAGGGACTTCTTCTCTGTGTGCCCTGGGGCACGGGAGTCCATTCAAATGAATGGGTTCTTCTGCCCGCACAGCTGCATACTGTATATGTGAACCAGGGCTACAAGATTGACTACACAGGTTTTCCCAGTGAATGCTTCATAAATAGAACTTATACTACAATTTTTTGCCACCTGGAACATCCTTCTGCATTCACCCTAGCTCAACTAGCGATCAAATGAAAGAAAAAAAGTAGTGCTAATGATATGCTTAGAAATTTTCGTTTTAAAAAATTTTTTGATCTTCCATTTGTTACTGGGGTCAGAAGGACTGTGATTTTCAACCACAGTGACAAAACATTTTCAAGGAGCAGTTTGGAAAATTTTTCTCAAACCAATGATTTTCTAACAGTATATGTGGTTTTCATTCAGGAATTAAATTCATTCTAAAATTGATTGTTAAAAGCAAGTGAAATTTTCAAACAACATTCATCCAGTCATCGAATGTACAAAGAATTTTTGTACGAATGTTCATACAAATATTCTCGTTCTAAAATCTACTAGTGTATAGTCAGCATTAGGATAGATTCCATCTGCACTGCTACTGTATATCTAATGCACAGCTTTACATTTATACAGATGGCTAGCTCTGCTGCCAAGTCCAAGTGCAAGTTCTGCAAGACCAGGTTAGGAAAGAGACCAGCAACAGTGGGCACTATAGGGACCCAGTAGCAGTATTTTTAGTTAACACTTACTGCTGAGCTAAAAAACAAGAGGAAATGCAAAAAATTTAAAAAAAAATTGTATTATTATCTGAGACAGAAGGTGCAATTCTAAGCTCCTTTTACATGTTTTACAGGATATGGTTAAAGGTTAAATACAAAGACTGTGTAGGCAAAAAGCTGACCCTTCCAACCTCTAGGCTCAGGCCTGTTCTGCCTGTTGGTCAATGTAAAGTGATATTAAAGGCTGTTTTTTTTAATTAAAATAAAAAACTGTTATACCTACAATACCTACTGTGTGCAATGATGTTGCATAGAAAGGTCCCTTACCTCCTCTTTGGTGGTCCCCTGCTGTTGTCTTCTTCTTATTATGATGGTCTCCTCAGTAAACCAGGTGTTAAGGGGGCACCTGTTCAAGTGTTCCCCCCGAGCTGGGCTGTATGCGTCCATAGACACACACAACAGCAATAAGCCTCGCCCCCCCCCTCCCCCCAATCCTTTCTCACAGTTTTGACTGACAGCTGCAGAAGCCTATGGTTCTAGCTGCTCTCAGAGTCTCCTATGAGACCAGGAAGAGGGGAGAGCAGGGCTTCTTTTGGGACAGCGTTGGATTGGTGAGAGGAGGCAGGTAAGTGTTTAGGGATGGGGGAGAACAGACAGTGTTTTTCTTTTTTTAACCTTAATACAGGGAATGCATTATGGGAAAAAAATGCTTTGGGTTTAGAACCACTTTAATTCTGACTAGACATTGATATTAATTCACATCATCTATTTAAGTATATTACATGTGCTCAGAGTAAGTACACTTACTGTCATTTTATATATTCCCAAATTTACCGACAATCCATTAGAGATCTAGTGTGCAGAAGTGAAGTGTAGAAACGGACAGCCATCTCATAGAGATAACTGAGCACTCTGTATATGTCACATTAGTTAAAAGGAAACTATATCAAGAACTACTTTAGATACATCACACATATCTCATGATTGCAGCTGAAACGGCTTCAAAAGATTTTTGCTTGAAAAAAAGGTTACTTGAAAGATTTTACTTTGTGACCTATTTCCTTTTGGAATATTAGTACTGCACCAATATGTAATGAAAGTTAATAGAATATTAGGCTAAAAGGAATGCACAGATGAATGAAAAGAGACATCCATAATACAAGTCACATTTAGGTCATTCTGCTCCTAGGGTTTTTTTTTATTCATTTATTTCCACAATATGGTGCATGTCCATGGAGCTGGTATATAGACCCCATGGGTAGGTAATTCTATTCAAACCTGCTGCCTGCCATTCAGAACAGTGAGCTAGGCATGACAGCTTAGATCTTCACAACTGTAACAGATGTCTTGAGGAATTAACCTCACTATGTGCTGAGTTATTGTGCAATAAGGCTTACTACGTTAACCACTTCAAGTCCGGACACTTTCACCCCCTTCCAGTCCAGGCCAATTTTCAGCTTTCAGTGCTGTCACACTTTGAATGATAATTGTGCAGTCATGCAACAATGTACCCAAAACTTTCTTTTTTTGCTATATAAATGAAAAAGACCAAAAATTTTGAACAAATGTGTTTTTATAAAATTTTGCAATAAATAGTCTTTCTTCATAAATCTTGGCCAAAATGTATTCAGCTATCTTTTTGGTGAAAAAAAATAACCCAAATCAGTTTCTAAAAACAATTATAATTTAAAAAAATGTTTTTACATTTTTATTTTATTTTTCTTATATTATTATTTATGTATTTTTTTTACATACTGTCACCTTAGCAATACAGTGTCACCATAGTGACACTGTACTACTTGTGGAGGGTGATGAATATTTTTCTTTTTCACACTGATAGCTTTTATACCCATAAGTCCTCATGCACACTGTATGTTTTGGTAACACTGGTATTGTTAGCTGTGTGACGTCACATTAAAAAGTGAGTTTTCCACCTTTTAAGCGTTTTTGCATTAGCATTTAGCAGCGTTTTACCACGTTCAAAAATGCCGGTTTGCGGCGGTTTACCGCGTTTTGCAGCAGTTTTAAGCGTTAGAGCGTTTTTACAGCTAAAAATCTCCTCTAGAAACCCACTAGTTCTGGGGGTTTTTTCCAGACAAAAACATTGATTACAGTCTATGTGTGCATGGACACATAGGATAACATGCTGGGGGGTTTACTAGCAGAAAAAAACCCAGTGAAAACCCACAAACAGCTGCTGTAAAAACGCCAAGTGTGCATGAGGACTTAAGGTTGTAAAAGCAATAATTTCTCCTTCTCTCTGGCTGCATTCCTGCAACCATTGAGAAATACTGTGACAGCTGTGATTGGTCACAGCTTGTCACATGGTACAAGGCTGTTGTGAATAGCCTTGTACCATGTGACCTCTGTGATCATTTACAGAATTCACAAGTAGTAAACAATGATGTCAGGAAGTGTTTACTACATGAACTTGTTTACTACTGTTCATATGATCACTGATTGGCCAATCACTGATCACATGAATCGAGACCTCACACAGTGATCCTGTACATCGTTCTGTATTCTGCTATGTCTGGTGGACGCAGCGGGCGCAGATCGTGGTGCTGTGTGCTCCCAGGCGTTTAGAAATGTCCCCCCGCATCAGAAACGCTCCCGTCCAGCCATTTATTGGCATGGGCTAGACGGGAAGAGGTTAAAGCATGCTAAAAGTATTTAAAAATGCCAATCCTGCAAAGAAAAAAAACTAAACCAAGAAACATTTACTGCTGCATGAGATGCCAAACACTTCTACCAAGTATTCCCCAGTTGGCATTTCTTCTAAGACTGACACTTCTGGGAGCATTGTTCTTCTTGGTCCCCCCCCCAGCTCTCAGGGGTTACATCTGATGACCTCCGAGTCTCTTCTGTATCCTGCAATAAGTGGAGGTCAGCAGGAAAAACTAATGATTGCTGAAGGTATGTAAAGATACTTTGAGTAAGGGAAAGGACCTGCAGCACATGAATATATGCATTGATCTGCTGCACATCTTGCACATAGCACAGAAGCAGCACACACACGTGAAAAATGAACATGACTTTTTTTTTAACCACATGTGAGTTGTTGTGCTCTGCATGGGATTTAGCTGTGTTTTTTTTAAATCGGATTACTAAAAACTCACGCCTTGTCCAGTATGAGATTTTCAGTGCCACTAATAGCATCGGTGACACAGACAAAGCAGGAATATATTACAACACTACTGGATGTATTCAATATCCAATCTACGGCAAACTGTGCAGTGGCAAATGCAATCAACCATAATCAACTTTACAGATTCTACATTAGTGCAGGATGGATTCTGATTGGTTGCTCTCGGTAGAGCATTTTGCCCTTTCTGATTGCTCTTTGCCCATTTGATTGAATGAAATTGCTATATCTTTTGAATGAAGTCACCCTGAAGGTGTACATAGCACTGGAAAAATGCTGTTATCCAAAGCAATCTTTTATTGTCTTTGGTTACTGGAAATCTGCTTGCTGTGTGTTGCTGTACGTTGCACATCATAAAGGCTCTGCACTTTTCCACTGCAAAAGCCCATTTAGGGTTGCCCTAAGTAGAAAACTGTATCTATATTTAGTGACCTCTTTAAAAGTTTGCAAGATGCTAATTTATTTGCTAAACAAAATAACAGAGCACACCTAGATTAATGTATTGTGTAAATAATACCATAACAGCCAATTATAGTTAGGGGAGTGATTACACTCATAACCCTTGGAGGTATGGACAAAGTATTTAACCCGGACCAGCCATACCTCCATTGAACTGTAGTCCAAAGCAGCAGACATATATCAAGCCATTAATACTAAAACGGACTAAGGGACTACAGGTCGCAGCGGAACCTCAGCTCTAGACATAACCCTCATCCATGCTGTCTGGGAATTTAAATACAGGAAAAAATATATATTCAATTAAAATTTAAATACATACAAAAGCAACATTATTATAAAAACAAAGGTGAAAAAACCCTATTATTTTATTAAAAATGGGATAAAACCTAATTGATGTATTTCTACCAAAAATAAATAAAGGGTAGATATAAGTGTTAAAAGAAAATGTCAGATGTGAATGCTACAAGTCACAATAAAAAACAATAAGAAACAATATAAAATATAAGTAAAATCTTAAACAATATATATAAATAAAAATTAAGCATGATGAATAAAAACTTAATAATAATATAAAAATATTAAAAATCAAATGAATACACATGATAGGACGTGAGCTAAATGAATGTATTAATGATCTACAATTAAATCCAGATCTCCACTGTGGAAAATGGGATCAATCCAAGGAAAGTCCACAATCACTAATAAATATAAAAATTAGATAAATAAAGATAAAAAAAATATAGTAAATATATATGTAAAATGTCCCACAAGAAAGATAGAAAAAAGAGGGGACATACTGGGATATAAAATGTCTATAAATACAAAATCTCCAACTGGTATAGATAAAAGTCATATGCCTGAACAGAGCAGAAAAAAAAACTGAATAGAGTGGTGAAGAACAGTTATTCTCCAAATAGGCTAACTCGTGTCGATAAAACAATTGATGTCAAGATCAATGTTTAATCCATGAGGGAAAAGTGTTCGTAGCTGAAAAATCCACTATGTCTCTAACATGGACACGGCTCTGCGTTTAAAAATTCCTCTCCAATGTTTTTTAATAATATCTATACCT
The DNA here is from genome assembly GCF_062004578.1 of Staurois parvus. Taxonomy (NCBI): domain Eukaryota; kingdom Metazoa; phylum Chordata; class Amphibia; order Anura; family Ranidae; genus Staurois; species Staurois parvus. Next base: position 9,163,350 of record NW_028318340.1, read on the forward strand.
GTAAATTTGAGGCAATGAGGGTTTCTCTTATGTGATTCTCGAAAATGCATAGAGAGTGAATGTTCTTTGTAACCTTTTTTAATATTGTACAAGTGCTCTCTAAGTCTATCCCTAAGCCTTCTTGTGGTCCTACCCACATATTGCTTACCACAAGAGCATTCTAAAAGATAAACGACATGTGTATTATTGCACGTAATGACTGACTGTATGTCATATGATTTTCTTGTGGTGTTAGAGTGGAAGGTTCTTATAGGTTTCTTATAGACTCCATTATTAACGCATAACATGCATCTATTACACGGATAGAAACCTTTATGGCCAAAACCAAAAGATAGTAGTTTTGGGAGGTTTACCACATTAGGGGCTAAAGTATGCCTCAGTGAGGGTGCTTTACAGTAAGTGATCTGAGGAAGTTCCGGTAAGGCACCACCCAGAATCGGATCATTCTTAAGGATGGTCCAGTTTTTCTTTATAATTCTAGCTACCTCCTTATATAGGACAGAAACCTTTGTTATGAATGGGCAGAATCTATCCAACTTAGACCTATTTTTTGGGGTAAGGAGGTCTTCTCTATTTAGACTACCCACTTCTTTAATTTCTTTTTCCAAGGTGGTGGCACTATAGCCTTTCTCTAAGAATCTATTTTTTAGTATGTTTGATTGGGAGATGTAGTCTTCCATTCTGTCACAGTTTCTACATAAACGCAGGAACGTGGCTGTTTGTTTTTTACTTATACTTTATTTTTCATTTTAGTGGATTTCATTTATTGTCATTTTATATAGAGCTGCATTTTATATATATATAGATGTAAACAATAGAGTTCTCCTCCGTGTCAGCTCATGAAGTGAAGCACACACACAGAGCACACAGCACACTGTTAACCCTTTGATAGCCCCTCATGTTAACCCCTTCCTGCCCAGTGCCATTAGTACAGTGTCAGTGCTTTTTTTTTAGCACTGATCACTGTATTGGTGTCACTGGGGATGTCAGTGTCACCAAGTCATTTCGCCCCCAGTGTCAGAATGCCTGCATCAGCTATAAGTCGCTGATCGCCACCATTACTAGTAAATATAAACAAAAATAAAAAAAATGACAAATTTGATTTTTTAAATTTTTAATGCACAGGCGATCAAATACCACTGAAAGAACGCTCAATTTGTGGGAAAAAAAGGATGTTAATTTCATTTGGGTGCAGCATTGCATGACCACCATTCCACTGCAGTGTACGCCATATTGTACCACAGTAAACAGTCACCCAAGTTTGGCTTTCTACTTCTTTAGCTAACTGCAATGAGCTTGCATGACAATTGTCTTCAACTCTTCTCATCAGAAGACGCTCCTGTTGAAGTGTTCACTTCCATGGACGGCCTGGACATCTCTGTGGGATGGTTGCAGTTCCATCTCTGTTAAATGTTTGTATCACGTTTGCTACAGTATTCTGACTGAAAAGTAAAGCTTTGTTGATCTTATTGTAGTCTTCACCTTTCTTGTGTAAAGAAATTATTTTCTCAGGCCTTGTGACAATTCTCTTCCATTGCTGACAGCATGAAATAGGAAGGGGTAACACCTTTTTATAAACAACTGTCTATTGGACACCTGTTTAATGAATAGTTAAACTCACCTGTAGTTGAATTCTTGTTCATTAGGATTTTGTTGTCTAACATCTAGCTTTGCTCTTAAGACTTTTAGTGGGGTGTTTTCATTTTTGCAACATGGTCTTGAATGGATTTGTTAGAAAAAATACTTTTTTTTTGTGTGTGCAAATTAACAAACCTTGTTTGCAATGAATGTCCCTCATTTGTGGGAGTATTTTGTAGTATAGTGTGCCATAGAAAATGTTGATTCTGAAAGGAAAGGAAAGGTTTTCTGACAAATCTGTTAGAGTGTAATCATTTATGCTGAGCACTGCCTGTGTTATGTAGTGTTCAATTATTCTGCAAATTAATGTTTTGCATAATAGTTTAGTTACAACAGTTCAAAAGCATAGTATCCTATTTTACAATCCCTAGACAAAACAAGAGCTGTCAGCTGAGCATTCCATTGACTCCTCTTTTGCTCTGCACAGCAGACTAATGGTGAGTTGTGTACAAGCAGTAAATGGATTTAGGACACACTATCTCATGATACAATTCATTTTTTTTATTAATCCTACTTGTTTTGTGCTGTCAATCAGCAGTACAGTGTGTAGACATACTCTATATAATGACTTTGTATATGTATCAGGTATAAAATGTACTTATTAGCAACAGACCCATTGTAAAGAAAATAGGCAAGAATTGAAAAGTACAGTATATCTAAAGCCTGTGAGGAAAATTCTCTTTTGGACAGTTGTCGTTGAAATAAGTGTCCCCATTGGAAGATTTCCCCTCCATTCTTGTTTTGGTGATGACTCAAACTTTTGGATTTTTCCTCACTTTCTGTCCAAGCAACAATGGTCCACAGAACAAAAAAACAAACAAACAAACAGGATAGGTCTGACTATTGGTTACACAGAAAGCAATGAAAACCTGTTCTAACTCCTCACCTTAGTGTCCATTTTTTTGGCTTTGGTTTTAGCTCCACTTTAATAAATTAAGTGTAGCTATAAAGGACAATATCTTATTTTAATTATTATTATACAGTATTTATATAGTGCCAGAAAGTTTGCTCAGCGCTGTACAATATTGTGGGAGACAGTACATGAGACAATACAGTAACAAAACAATATACGAGAGGTTCGAGGGCCCTGCTCTTTCGAGCTTACAATCTAGGTGGGAGGGGATAGTGGTACAGGAGGAAGTGGCTGTGGGGGATGGAGTGGTGGGAGGAGTGGAGGAGATCGGCTGTTAGGTGAGGGTGGGGTAGGCTTCCCTGAAGAGATGGGTTTTCAGGGTGCGCCTAAAGGTGAGGAGGGTAGGTGACAGTCTGATGGATTGGGGTAATGAGTTCCAGAGGATGGGGGAAGTCCTGGAGAAGCCCTGCAGTCGGGCGTGGGAGGAGGAGACCAGGGAGCTAGAAATTAGGAGGTCTTGTGAGGAGCGAAGAGTACAGGTTTGGTGGTATTTGGGTATAAGGTCGGTAAGGTAGTTTGGGGCAGTGTTATGAATGGCTTTGTTAGTAGTTTGAATTTAATGCGTTGGGCAATCGGGAGCCAGTGGAGGGAATGACAGAGGGGGGTGGCAGAAGAGGAGCGGTTGGCAAGGTCGATGAGTCTGACCACTGAGTTCAGGATAGACTGAAGCAGGGAAAGTCTGTGATGAGGTAGGCCGGTGAGGAGGGAGTTGCAGTAGTCGAGTTGTGAGATAATAAGGGAGTGAATGAGTTGTTTAGTAGTGTCTGGGGTTAGGAACGTACGCTTGCAGGGTGGGACTGATGGTGGCGTTGTTGGTCGTAATGGAGAGGGTGGGGGGGGGTGTGCGGGCTGGGGGGAAAATTAGGAGCTCGGTTTTGGAAAGGTTTAATTTGAGGAAGTGGAGTGACATCCAGTCTAATATGTCATTCAGTAGGCAGGTGATTCGGGTGGAGACTGAAGGGGTGAGGCGAGGGGTAGAGAGGTAGATTTGCATGTCATCGGCAAAGAGGTGGTAGTTGAAGCCGTGGGAGTGTATCAGTTGGCCAAGGGAGGAGGTGTAGATGGAGAAGAGGAGGGACCTGAGGACAGAGCCTTGGGGAACCCCAACAGAGAGGGGGAGAGAGGGGGAGGTGGTAGCATTATAGGTAATGCTGAAGAAGCATTGGGATAGATAGGAGGAGAGCCAGGATAGAGCAGAGTCTCTGATGCCAAGGGAGTATAGTTTATTAAGGAGGAGGGGGTGGTCAACTGTGTCGAAGGCCACAGAGAGATCGAGGAGTAGGAGGACTGAGTAGTGGCCATTAGCTTTGGAGGTTAGCAGGTCATTAGTGATTTTGAGTAGTGCGGTTTCAGTGGAGTGTAGGGGATGGAAGCCAGACTGTAGGGGATCGCGGAGGTTGTTGTCATTGAGGTGGGAGCTTAGGCGATTGTAGACTAAGTGCTCAAGGAGTTTGGATGAAAATGGCAGCAGGGAGATGGGTCTAAGGTTGTTCAGGTCGGTGGAGTCCAGGGAGGGTTTTTTGAGTATGGGAGTGATGTGCGCGTGCTTTAGGGGGGAAGGGAATGCGCCAGTAGATAGGGAGAGATTGAAGATGTGGTTGAGGGAGCGTAGGATGGAGGAGGAGGGAGACCGGAGGAGTTATGTATTAAACAGGAATTCTTCTTTAACCATAAATAAAGCCAAAATGGAATCAAAAGGGAGACAGTTGTCTGCTGTATTGGTGATAACTGTTTGTCTCTTATTTGAAGTTAATTCATCTTGTATCAGTGACCTGAGAAACATCTGAAAATAACAGAAAAAAGAAAAATTTGGCTGGCCTTTATATTTCACCTTTAGTGACTTAGAAATACACTATGTTGTAAAAGTATTGGGACTTCTGCCGTTACATGCACATAAACTTTAATGGCATCTCAGTCTTAGTCCGTAGGGTTCAATATTGAGTTGGCCCACCTTTTGTAGTTATAACAGCTTCAACTCTTCTGGGAAGGCTGTCCACAAGGTTTAGGAATGTGTCTATGGGAATGTTTTACCATTCTTCCAGAAGCGCATTTGTGGTTCTATTGGATTGAGGTCAGGACTCTGTGCAGGCCAGTCACGTTCCTCCACCCCAAACTCCCTCATTCATGTCTTTATGGACCTTGCTTTGTGCACTGGTGCACAGTTATGTTGGAACAGGAAGGGGTCATCCCCAAACTGTTCCCTCAAAGTTGGGAGCATGAAATTGTCCAAAATGTCTTGGTATACTGACACCTTAAATGTTCCCTTCACTGGAACTATGGGGCCAAGCCTGACCCCTGAAAAACAACCCCACACTATAATACCCCCTCCACCAAACTTTACACTTGGCACAATGCAGTCAAGCAAGTACTGTTCTCCTGGCAACTGCCAAACTCAGACAGGTCCATTGGATTGTCAGACAGAGAAGCATGATTCGTCACTCCAGAGAACACTTTTCCATTGCTCTAGAGTCCAGTGGCAGTGTGCTTTACACCACTGCATCCGAAGCTTTGCGTTTCACTTGGTGATGTCATGCTTGGATGCAGCTCCACGGCCATGGAAACTCATTCCAAGAAGTTCTTGATGCACTGTTGTTGTTCTAATCTGAAAGCCACACAAAGTTTGGAAGTCTTTAGCTATTGACTCTGCAGACAGTTGACGACTTCTGCGCATTGTGCGCTTCAGCATGCGTTGACCCCGCTCTGTCCTTTTTATGTGGTCTACCACTTTGTGGCTGAGTTGGTGTTGTTCCCAGTTGCTTCCACTATGTTATAATACCACTAACAGCTGACCGTGGAATATTTAGTAGCAAGGAAATTTCACGGATGGGCTTATTGCATGGATGGCAACCTATCACGGTACCACGCTGGAATTCACTGAGCTCCTGAGAGCAACCCATTCATTCACAAATGTTTGTAGAAGCAGTCTGCATGTCTAGGTACTTGATTTTATACACCTGTAGCCATGGAGGTGATTGGAACCCCTGAATCCAATGATTTGGAGGGGTATCCCAATACCTTTGGCAATATAGTGTAGCTTTGATGTAGATTACAGATACCCTTTTCAATGGAAGAATATAAAAAAAGCAGTATTTCCCAAGTCTTTCCTAATAAAACTGAAAAAGAAGAACTGTTACAAGAATAGTGGCTGGCTAAATAAGTAGATGTATGTGGCCTATAATACTGGCTTAGTTTTGCATTAGAATGTGAGAGGCAACTGTCACTACTGCGATCTTTATAATACATTTTGAATTCATTACTGCTTCATCTCTACAAGCCAACAAAAGACATGCAAAATAATAAATGTATTATCCCATTAGACATTTGGCAACCTAGGCACATGCCTACAGTAAATGGCCTTTCCAAAGATTTTGGCATTTTAACTAATCATGATCCATAAGCCACTTTACTTGTGCAGTCCACAGTTCTCATGCCTCTAAATACAATTTAATCAAATGATTTACCTGGCAATGAAGAAAATGTATATTGTTGAATATATTTAGGAATTTGGACTAAACAACAAACTAGGAAGGTGATTCATTATACGAAGGAAACAAGTGAGTTTTCACTGAAATCAATTGTTCATCTTTACTTTAATTGATTTAACTTTATCTTACAGTACAATTGTCGGCTTTGAGGCTTTCAAACAACGGATGAATTATATTATGGTCAGTGAAAAAACGGCAGCCATGCTATTGGATACAGATGAAAAGTTTCTTGGGGTTTGGCAGCCTTGGATTGCACAAGATCAGCCATTTATGTTCGACAATGCCCTTTTGCCGATTTAGAGGCCCTGTGCCATGGACCCCTGGGACCCCTCTTCCTTCTTTCCCCTTTTCTATTTTAACTTTTTCTGCTCTGCTATTTATATATTCTCATTTTCTTGATTCCTGTCATAGTAAACAGCCGCCTGACATCCGCCAGGCTCAGAAGTTTGCAAACTCAGTACTTTAGTTTACATGGTAACATATTATAATTTTTGTATGCTGTTCTCCTGTTTAATTGAACATTTGCCTAGTTGAGTTACAGGCTTTTCCATGCTACACACAATTATACACTGCTTTAAACTTCTAACTTTTATATGATGTGGCTACTAGCTTTGTTTACCTGTAGATTTTTCCTTTTTTTGTTATGTATTGCACACCTATTTGATCTGTGCTATAATTATCTAACTTCTGTCTTTGTTTGTGCAGCTGACTGATAATAACAATAAAGACCTTTGTAAAAGAAATGAATACCCTCCCCCCCTTCCTTAAATTACCCCCTGCCAGTCACAACCATCCTCTAATCTTTTTGATCCTACCTTGCACAACAGGTGGAGGGCAGAGAGCATGGCATGTCTGGACAGAGAGCGTGACATGTGGGACATGCTTTTCATGTTGGCAGGCAGGTGAGTAGTGGTTGCTAGGAATGCTTAGCGGCCAATCATTGGCCTATTGACTTGGGGGGCTGGGTAGCTCCCGCCCTCTGGCTGGGCAGACCGTGCCTTCTGCCTTCTACTTGCTGTAGGGATGAAAGCTGTGGTGGTGACCACGGTGGGGGGTAAGGAGGATATCAGCTGGCAGAGGACATCCAGGCTGCTGGGTGGGAGAGCCGCGGTCCATATAGGACTGTCATTCGGTCCATTTGTGGACCACGGTCCGCCATTTAGTGATGTTTGCAGTGTATGAACTTTATGTTTCTTTTATTGTATTTGCACTGCAGATAAGCAAACTTTAGTGTTATGTTTTCTGGAATTAAGTCAACTCTTTGTTACTGCTGAAAGTACTGTTTTGTTATCTTTGAAAGAAAAATAAACACCTTCATGGTCAACTTTATCTTACAGTAAGACAATGGTGCTTAATCACCACGTGTGAGGTTAAAATAAAAAGATTAGTATGAATGGTCTTTTTATTTGTGATTTAAGACTAAGGGGCCTAATTAAATTTTATACGAAAGTAGAGGAAACTGGAGGTCTTGCCAATAATAAACAAGCATGTTAAAAAAGATAACCACCAGGAATCTTAAGTTTGTTTGCAATACTCATGTGCAGTGTTTCTGGAAGCTGGCTGAATTCCACTAACCTTCTGTGACAATGTTTGCACTATTCCAGTGTATTTCTATACTGAACATTTGCAGCTTGGCAATGATAAAACATGCAGTGCCTCTCTGTAATACAATGTGTTATTTCACCAGTGGGACATCCTAATATGGACAACCTAGTTAATATTATTCTGCATAATCACCAGGCTGTGACTCTGCTGTTAATTGCAATTGTCTGATTTAAAATTGAACTTGGGTAATTTGTTTTTTAAATTGCTGAAAGATAGTAGTTTTTTTTAAAGCAGAAGCGACTTTGCACATCTATTGTGCTAAAAAAACTTTCTCTTATCTCCTAGAGTTATTAAAAGAGTGTACATGTAGCAATCGTGCACACAGAGATGGATGCGGTCATCCATCTTGCTAAGGATCCTCCATTTTGTATCTCTCTCCCTCCAATACCCCCTCCCTCTCTGTTGAGTGACACATGATCTCTGTGTGTGTATGCTGAGATCAAAAGGCATCAGGCCCCAGCTGGAGAGCTTCATGGTTATAAATCCCAAATTAGCTGGTGCCCGGGTGTCTGTTAGCTTCTCAATCTGAAAGGATCGTAAAGCCATAAACCAGTCCTTCACTGGGCTTCAAAGACATTCCAGCTAGCCGTAAAACAGACTCACATTTAAAAACCCACTTTTCCATATAATTTTATATCGTAAGGTAGGAAATAATTACATAAATATAAAACATATGTTCGGATAGCTCAGTTTAATACAAGTCGCCTGATATCTTACACCCCCTACTTGAAGCCTACAGGAGAGCAGAAAGCATATAGATCTAGCTGAAATAGTGAACTATGCCATGTTTGATATCTAGACATTCAGCAGATGATTCTGCATATTAATCTACCTGTGGATAGAATGTTACATGTACCTAGGGAAGGTTATTGCCCTGGTATAACTTTGGAGGGATTTTGGTTCTAGCCTGAGTCCCCCACCTACAACACCCTCTCCAAATAAGGCGATTGGTTCTCTGCTTCAAGGAGACACCCTGCTGAGTTCCTAGAAAAAGGCTGTTATCCTTGGAGTTAGAGTTAAGTTGAGTTGAAGAAATCTCACTTTTAACATCGGAACCAACTCGGGAGACGGTACCCTTTGCTCTGACACTTGATCTGCTTAAACCAAGCCTGACGGCAAGTATCTACCTCTCTAAACTTCTTTGTTATCTCTTTGCTGTGTTATTGCTCTCTGTATTTATATATATATATATATGTATATATATATATATATATATATATATATATATATTGGCTACATCTTTTTCTGTAAATATTTTTATTGCACCCTTTTGACCTTTTTAGTAATAAATCCTATTATCTGAAAAGTGTTGAACTGTTTCAGAAGCTCTTTAATGCAAACTAAGAATCCCTGTCTCTGGATAGCGCTACTGGGTGTTTTTAAACCTCTATATATCTCTGCCTGCGGTCACAGTGGTACACAGACGATTATTCAAACATCATAGTGTTATTGATAATATTGGCGAGTTTCCTCCTACTCTGTACAAAAAGGTATTGGTGGCAGTGTGAAGGGTTAATTGCGTAATTAACCTGACCCAGTAACAATCGCTCTCAGGCTGCGGTACATAGGTTGTGGTCCATTAGCTGGAAAATCTCTGTGCAGGGTGCAGCTGAGCGTGGCATTGTTACGCACGTGACAGTGCGGTTTTAGATTGGCTAGTCCTTCGGTCACAAGTTGGTGAGAAGGGCTGGGTGTCTGACGCCACGACCGTCACAGTACATTCACCTATCAGTCATATCATTCTCACCACTGACAGGTAACGTGAATAACATTGAATATCTCATGACAATAACATCTAAAAATGGGTGGGATATAGTAGGTTGCAAGTGAACATGTTGTCACTGATGTTGAGTGTTGGGAGCAGAAGAAATGGGCAAGCAAAAGGACTTGAGTGACTTTGACTAGGGCCAAATTGTAATGGCTGGACAACTATGATGGAGCAACTACAAAACTGCAGCTCTTATAGGGTGTTCCTGGACTGCACTGGCCAGAACCTACCAAAAATGGTCCAAGAAAGGAAAACTTTGAACCAGCAACAGGGTCCTGGGCAGCCAAGACTCGTTGATGTCGGAACCTAAGGCTGGCCTGTGTAGTTCGATCAAATAGAAGAACTACTGTAGCTCAACATGGTGAAAAAGTTAATGCTGTTCCAAAAGAAAGGTGTCAACAAACTAAGATATACTCTGTTCTGTGTGTTCTGTGCATGGGGCTGCATAGCCACAGATGGGTCAGGCTGCTCATGTTGACCCATGTCCACAGCAAGAAGCATCTGCAATGGGCATGTGAACATCAGAACTGGACCACGAAGCAATGGAAGAAGGTGGCTTGGTCTGATATATCACATTTTCTTTTACATCATGTGGATGGCTGGGTATATCGCTTAACTGGGGAAGAGATGGCAATAAAATGCACTATGGGAAAAAGACAAGCCAGCAGAGGCAGTGTGATGCTTAGCATAGTGGAGTCCATGCCTTGATGGGTAAGCATTGTTTTGGTGCCAACCTACTCAATACTAGGTGGATGGTCCTAATGTTATGGAGGGTGAGCATAATGTTATGGCTGATCAGGGTATGAAGTGCAGTGTACACCCCTGGTTATCCCCAGTAACTGTAAGAAGCCAGGGATGCAACTGGGTTTCAGTGAAAAAGTAACATAAGCTGTTCAGCTTGTTGAAATAAGCAAAGTGTGGCCCGGAGGAGTGGTGGAGATCTTTGATCTGTCATCACTGCAATAACAGGTGAGTTCATTTTCACTTGCTTGATGACTGTATTTTAAAAAGTCATCTCTAACTAATTGAGCAGTACCATTGTCTGTTTATATAATTCTTAAATTGCCTGTTGAAAATTGCATTCTGTAGCTGCCAAATTATCATTACTAAAGGCTTGAGAGGAAGAAAACTGCTGACCTCACACATTTTATGATATTCCGGAATGAGCTGTCTTATCAAGCTTTTTTTCCAATTCTGCAGCAATAATATGTAGAAATGGCATAGTTGTTCACCCCAGAGCAGTGGTATCCAAACTGTGGCCCTTTGTTTGCCTTTATCCAGCCCTCTGGGCACTATTCTTTCTACTGACACCAATAATGAGGCACCATTCCTTACCCCTGACACTAATAATGAGGCACTATTCCTTCCACTGATGCCAATGAAGGAGTACTATTCATCCCACTGATACCATTGATGGGGCACTATTCCTCCCAATATTAACAATGATGGGGCACAATTCCTCCCACTAACACCAATGATGGGGTACTATTCTTCCTACTGACACCAACAATGGGGCACTATTCCTTTTACTGACACCAATGATAGGGCACTACTCCTCCCACTGACACCAATCCACAAACCACCAAGCCTGAGGCATTGTTTAATCCCATTGACACTGGGACACTTTCAACTCTAAACAATATGGTAGTGTGACCAGAGCACCCCTACCTAGAAAAAGGAGGTTACTAAATGATCCACGAGGAGTAATATGGGTTCAAAAATTACAAACAATATTTTATTTGATCACATAGATCATAAGGAGGTTAAACATGAGCACGGTGAACATGTCAAACAGATAAAATCATTTTTAAAAGCACTTAGCGTCTTCATTTCAGTGTCATTTTGGCAAGTAGAGTACCATATAAGGCAATATAGGGTAATGGTGTGGTTTGATCCTAGGTTTCCATAAATCTCCAACTTGTATTAGAATGAATAAATAATTTGCGCTAGTAAATATATATAAATATATGTAAAGAAATCATCAAATCATAAGTCCAGAAAAATATATATATACCAATACCACAGAAAAAATATAAAAAACTTTTTAGGTGCAAAAAAACTTTTGTGCAAAAGGAGTGTCTCAATATAAAAAAAGTGTCTCAATATAAAAAAATTTCACCAAAAAAACCTTGATAATATAATGGCAGATCATCCATAAAAATATCTTCAGAAACGGAAGCTCTCCAACACACCGATCCTCATCGATCGAAATAACAGGACGAAAAACTTTGTAGTTAATCGAAAATCCACTTCTCCAATAGAAAAAGGACCACCTTCAAACGTATCCATGGGGGGAAATGCCAAGCACTCGAGAGAAACAGAAAGACTTCATGGTGCAATATTATAAAAACCAATTCCTTTATTAGATACTCATTGCACTTACTCAAGAGGTGTCCCAGCCGACACCAGCATCAACAGCATCAACAGCAATCACATAAACGAGCCTGACTACTCAGCACATGTGCAATAGCTGGCAGTCAAAAACGTAATGACATCACATCAATCAAGCTCCGCCCTACGCGTTTCGTCATCGACGTCCTCACGGAGCGGGAGTGATAAATAGAGAAATAGCCAATGGTTGTATTAGAATGAACCATATATTCTGCAGATATGTTCTCAATATGAGCCAGGATGTGTAGAGTAGCCTCCTGGTGTGTAGAAACTGGAACATAAAAATAAAAAATAGATATATATGAAGATATGGGAGCTGAATCGCACCTAAGCCACACCAAACCTCCCTATACAGTAGTCAGTGGACACTTTCATTACCTTCTCAGTTGTAAGGCTGTCATACCCGCTTCTCAAATGTGGGGACTTCCTGGGTAACCACCCCAAGTGAAACAAAGTCCACAGTACCAAATGATTCTGGGGATATATATAAAGATTATTGTATAGATCACAGGCATCAAGTAAAACCCTGAAAGCAGAGACAAAATATAGGTATATTACCATCAATAAAGATCAAGAAGGCTCCCGTCGACTTGAAATAGGATCAGGTCCTTGATGCTTGTTCAAAGGTGCATATGGGGGTGGGAAGCCAGGTAGTCACAATGCGTGAATTCCAAACACATATATTATGTATGTAGCAGGCCGTGAGTACCTGAGTCTATATACCTAATAAAGGGTTTCCAAAAATTACTCAATCTGAGAAAGATGAAGCGGTTTAAATAGGATATGGCTTTGTCACAGCATACAATGCCTAAGTAGGATAGCGTATATATGTATATACATTATCCTCTGAAGAGAATTTCCAAAAAATTCCCCAAAAATGCAGGGTAAATTAGGCCCATATGACATACCCTCTTAACTCCATATATGCTCTATGAATCTAAACAGCAGTGAGCTAAAATAACTTGCCACCGGTGGAAGGTATATTCCCATAGGGGATTGCCGTTTGCGAACCGCTGTAATAGTAGCCTTATGGTGGTTTTCAGAGGGCCTCGTGCCTTCCTAGCAAGGAGCTGTGACACCGCCGTTCCTTCCCACCTCGTGGGCGCCGCACCCTATGAAGACGCCGAGCGTAGTGACGTCATTACGTTGACGCGTTTCGTCCGCCAATCACCGCAGACTTCGTCAGAACTGGGAGGGGACTTCATTCCTTTGCCTTATATGGTGCACTAATTGCATACCAAAAAGTCTCCACGTCGCCCTCTTGTGTTGAAAAAGTATCACTACATTCAAAAAATCCAAAGTGAATTAAAAAACATATATTAAATTTAAATTGACTGCTGGCAATAGAGAGGAGGGACCATACTGCAATAAACCAGATCATCTTTAGAGAGGATAATGGAGAAGGATAATTATTATGATTCAGGAAGGGAGGTATCAAGACCAGGCTCAAACACCTAATTTTAATATTAATCTAGTTGTTATAGAAATTTAATCTACAGTGGGAAAAGAAAGGGCCTAGTGGTTAGGTTCATACTTTGTCCAAATAAGTCCATATTTCCTTCCCATACAGAATACCCCAGTACGAGTTATAGCTCAAGGTATGTTAAAGGTTCCAGAAAATTCAATTTAAGAAAACTTTAAAATTGAGTTCTGTATTTAGTCCGTATGGGACAAGTGCACCCAGGGTATAGATCCAGAATTTTTCTTTTTGTAGGAGGACTTTGTCAAAGTCACCTCGACGAGCTGAAATATTCAGCAAAAAAATCCCTTTCACTTTCAAGCCTTCTGTTTTACCCCCATGTACTTCTCTAAAGTGTTGTGCCAGTGGGTTCTCTTTTTCTCCCTTCCCTACGTTCCTATTTTCATTTCTGATATCTCTCAGGTGTTCACCAATCCTAGTCCTGAGGTTCCTTTTCGTTTTTCCTATGTATATCTTCTTGCATGGACATTCTATCATATATATTATTCTACTACTGGAGCAGTTAATGAAACTTCGTATCTGGAATGCCTTAGATTTATCATTATTAAAGAACTGGTTGGACTTATGTACAAATGGACAAATTTGACAATGGCCGCATGGAAACATACCACATAGGCCTGTCCTCCTAGTTAACCAATTCCTTTGTGGTGCCCTCTGAAACTCTGATTGTACTAGTATGTCATTTAAATTCCGAGCTCTTTTTGCTACCATTTGAGGGCTGCCCCCTACCACTCTTGCTATCTGCGGATTTTGAGTTAGTAAGTACCAATGAGAGTCCAGGGCCTTCTTGACTTCACCCCATTGTTGTCCAAATTTAGTTATGAATCTTATTGGTTGGTTTACCGAATTCGCCTCTACCTTTGATTTTGGTTTATTTATAAGCTCCTCTCTTGTTCTACCCAGAGCTCTTCTTTTTGCTCTTCTTAGGGTTCTATGTGAGTAACCTCTTTCTCTAAATCTCTTGTAGAGCTGAATAGATTCATTTCTATATTGAACTTCTTCTGTACAGTTCCTTCTTATTCTCTGAAACTGACCAATAGGTATTCCCTGTTTTAAACTCCTTGGATGATAACTATTAGCATGTAAAGGTGTATTCGCCGCTGTTTCCTTTCTAAACGTTTTAGTGACTAATTTATTTCCTTGTATTGAGATTGATAGATCCAAAAATGTTATTACCTCTCTATCTGCTGTGTAAGTAAGTTTAATATTCCTATCATTCTCATTTAGGAATTCCATAAATTTTTCCAACTGATCCATACCTCCATCCCAGACCATCAGGACATCATCAATATATCGCAGCCATTTTATTGCATGTTGCTTATAAGGAGTGGAGGGGTATACCAACTCCTCCTCCCATAAGCCTAGATGTAAACATGCAAATGCCGGGGCCCAAGGTGCTCCCATGGAGGTACCACATGTTTGCTGGTAGAAGGAACCCAGGAACTGAAAACAGTTATGGGTCAACATAAATTCCAGCAGGTCCAATATAAATTCGTTCTGAGCCTCCATTTCAGGGAAATATGTCTCCAAAAAGTAGGCCACAGCTCTCCGTCCCCAGATGTGTGGAATAGAGGTATATAATGATTCCACATCAATACCCACCAGAAGTGCACCCTTAGGTACTTTTACGTTTAAAATATTTTTCAATACATCTCCCGTGTCCCTTACATAGGATCTAAGTTCCAAGACCAGATCCTTAATTAGGTCATCCACAAATCTACCTATTAGTTCCAATGGACCACCAATAGCAGATACTATGGGGCGTCCCGGTGGTTGAGTAGGATTTTTATGTATTTTTGGGATTACATAAAAGGTGGGGATGTTATAGACATCAACTGTCAGCATGTCACATTCCTGTTTAGTCAGTAAGTTTGCTTCACGTGCCAATTCCACTTTTTTATTTAGGGCAACAACGAGTTTGGGGAAAGGGTTGGTATGTAGTTTACGATATGTATCGAGTCCCTTCAGCTGTCTAAGTACCTCCTTTTCATATTCCACACTCTCTAGTAATACTACGTTTCCCCCCTTGTCACTTTTTTTAATCACAATATTTTTAGCATTCTTGAGTTCCCTAAGAGCTGTTCTTTCACCTTTAGTCAAGTTATCAGGGTTCCTCATTGTCCAATTTATTTTACCAAGATCATCATGTACTAAGTCTAAAAAAGTACTTAGCCATTTTTTTCCCCTAATATTGGGCATTCTTCTAGATGGAGTTTTAAGCCTAGTGTGTCTTTTCCACTTATTTGAGACATCCACCTCCCCAGTCTCGCCACTCATGGGAGTCTCCTCAAGAAGACTTATGAGGTCACTTAATGCCTGTTGTTCCCTCTCTGAGTTAAGGTCACAGGGATTTAGTTCTTCTCTAGATAGATATGGAATTCTTAGAAGGATCTTTCTCAGGAATAGATTTAAATCTTTATAGACCTCAAACAGGTCCATTTTATCCGTAGGGGAAAAGGTCAAGCCTTTCCGTAATAAATCATAATGTCTTTTTTTCAACACAAATTTAGAGAGATTAATTACCTTGAGATCATTGGTTCCCTCCTCTAGGTTAACCTTTACCTCTTGTGACTTCTGGTTCGATTTTGACTGGGTGGTTTCAGGGCAGCTGTGGTATTTCTTTCTTCCTTTGTCCCATTTATTTGTTTGTTTGTCTGTTTTAATATCCCCTGATTTTCGCCAACCGTTTTTTCCTCTAAAAAACTAACAGATCTCTTGTTAATTTCATCATCATCCTCACTCATTGACGAATATTGTCTATTATTCCTAGAGAAATGTTTTTTACGTTTTGATCGACTCCTTCCTCTACTATTTGATAGATCAAATATCTCACCTTTCTCCCAGTCCTCTAAATCTCTTCTGAATTTCTGTTGTTTCGTGAATTTCAGATTTTTTTGTATTTTTTCTATCTCTTTTCTAAGAAAGTCATTATGTTTATCAAACTCGGGATCATTCTTCAGGGGATCAAGTGATTTTGCACTCTCATCAATTTCGTTAGAGAGTTCATTCAATTGGACCTTCTCTTCTTCCACAATTAATCGCATGATCTCTATGCCATGCTTTATACAGACATCTTTCCACCCTTCCAGAAATATGGGGGTGTGAAGATGTTCAGCTGGAATTACTCTTTCCCTTAGTCCCCTGGGAACAATCCCTCTCTCTATATAAGATTCAAGGGATGTAATATCCCACTTTCTATTCAAATATTTGGTAGTTAGCTTCTTATGTAATTTAAACTTAGTCTTGATGTCCCCTTCGTTTCCCTCTACTTGGGGGTCAAAGTTCTTTGTAAATGCAGATCTAATTTCAGCATCCATCTCCTCATTGATCTGGTAGGCCATTTCCCCCCCTAATATTACTAACTAACTCAAAATCCGCAGATAGCAAGAGTGGTAGGGGGCAGCCCTCAAATGGTAGCAAAAAGAGCTCGGAATTTAAATGACATACTAGTACAATCAGAGTTTCAGAGGGCACCACAAAGGAATTGGTTAACTAGGAGGACAGGCCTATGTGGTATGTTTCCATGCGGCCATTGTCAAATTTGTCCATTTGTACATAAGTCCAACCAGTTCTTTAATAATGATAAATCTAAGGCATTCCAGATACGAAGTTTCATTAACTGCTCCAGTAGTAGAATAATATATATGATAGAATGTCCATGCAAGAAGATATACATAGGAAAAACGAAAAGGAACCTCAGGACTAGGATTGGTGAACACCTGAGAGATATCAGAAATGAAAATAGGAACGTAGGGAAGGGAAAAAAAGAGAACCCACTGGCACAACACTTTAGAGAAGTACATGGGGGTAAAACAGAAGGCTTGAAAGTGAAAGGGATTTTTTTGCTGAATATTTCAGCTCGTCGAGGTGACTTTGACAAAGTCCTCCTACAAAAAGAAAAATTCTGGATCTATACCCTGGGTGCACTTGTCCCATACGGACTAAATACAGAACTCAATTTTAAAGTTTTCTTAAATTGAATTTTCTGGAACCTTTAACATACCTTGAGCTATAACTCGTACTGGGGTATTCTGTATGGGAAGGAAATATGGACTTATTTGGACAAAGTATGAACCTAACCACTAGGCCCTTTCTTTTCCCACTGTAGATTAAATTTCTATAACAACTAGATTAATATTAAAATTAGGTGTTTGAACCTGGTCTTGATACCTCCCTTCCTGAATCATAATAATTATCCTTCTCCATTATCCTCTCTAAAGATGATCTGGTTTATTGCAGTATGGTCCCTCCTCTCTATTGCCAGCAGTCAATTTAAATTTAATATATGTTTTTTAATTCACTTTGGATTTTTTGAATGTAATGATACTTTTTCAACACAAGAGGGCGACGTGGAGACTTTTTGGTATGCAATTAGTGCACCATATAAGGCAAAGGAATGAAGTCCCCTCCCAGTTCTGACGAAGTTCTGAAAGGCACATCCACAGGTCCTTGTCCTCAGGAAGAACGCACCATTGGGGCTTGGGACCATCTGTCAGCAGGAGTGTGAAACACCACTCCACACAGCCTACATCAAAACTCTCCTCTAACCTCTGCCAGGAGGTCCAAGCACTTCCTGGCTCATTGACATATACCGCTGGACTCTACCTCCAAGGAAGCTGAGGGGGTCTCTTCCATTGCAAGAGACTGCCGCTTAGCCCTAGGAGTTGGAGAGAGGGGTGTGAGCTCATGTTCATTTCTGCTATCAGGCACAGAGCTGTTGAGAGCAGGACACTAGGTATTAGAATCTTAAAGTTAGCTCAGATGTGCTACCCTACATCTTCCCCCAAAGAATCTGAACCACAGGGATATTAAGTTGCAACTGTTACTGACTGCAACCACCAGTTACTATACTGAAACTGCTTTCTTACTGCATGCAAAGGCTCAAGGGAATCTTCATCAAGTGCAGCATCATTCTTCAAGGCTGCCAATGGTAGCCTGCAGAAGAATTATTTTGAAGACCTCCCATTTTATCATTCACTATATCCCACTAGTTCTCTAAATCTCAATGGGTACTTACTAACTGATTGGTTTATATAAAATTGGTTTAGGCCTAATATAACTGCTTTTAGTACATGCTAGCAGGATAGTCTTATCATTTTGGTAGATTACCCTTCACTGCTTATGGCATGAGAGATCCTGTGTAAACTGAGCACTTTGATGTAGAGGACAGATGACTGCAGATAAACAGGTAAAGCTTATGTAGGAGGCTTTGTTTCAAATCATTGTATAATCTAAAGCTTGTCACTTTACTGGTTATATGTTAGAGTTTACAATCACTTTTAGCATGTGAAGGAAGGGTTCAAGTGATAAAAGGAAAATGATGGGCAAATACCTCCTATTTTTTTTAGGTCTTGATTATCTTATAAAACTGGGAAGCTCTCTTAAGAAATGGTTTCAGTAATGTATACACATATCTCCCTGGGTCATTTGATTGCCTCCCATGGCTTTCAATACCATTCTATGCTGACGACACCCAAATCTATCTTTATACTCCTCAGCTCTCTCCATTAGTGTCCTCATGCATTACTAATCTACTAACAGACATATCAGCCTGGATGTCACACCATTTTCTGAAAATCAATCTTTTCAAAACCAAGCTCAGAATATTTCCTCCCCTATGTGCCCCTTCTCCTGATTTCTCTGTAAAAATCAACAGCTCAACTATAAACCCGTCCCCGCATGCCAAGGTTCTAGGTGTAATCCTGGACTCTGAACTATCCTTTCTGCCCCCAATCACTGTCCAAAGCTTGCCGCCCCAACCTCTGCAACATCTCCAAATACGCCCCTTCCTAAGCAATGACACCACAAAGCTTCTAACTCACTCCTTGGTCATCTCCTACCTTGACTACTGCAACTCCCTCCTCACTGGCTTACCTTTACATAGGCTATACCCCCTTCAGTCCCTCATGAATGCTGCTGCCAGGGTCATCAACCTTACCAACCGTTCAGTGTCTGCCACCCCTCTCCACCAATCCTTCCACTGGCTTCTGCTTACCCAACAAATTATATTCAAGATACTTACAACTTATGAAGCCATCCTCAACTCAGCCCCCATCTACATCACCAACCTTGTATCAAAATACCAATGTGTCTAACTATCTCCTACTCTGTCCACTTTTAGAGGATCCCTTTCAGCCCATCCCCCACAGTTATTGCCTTTTGTATCTTTTTACCGTCCCTCTTTGATTGTAGGTTCTAACAAGCTGGGCCCTCTGATCCAATCTGTATTAAATTGTAATGTAATTGTACTGTCTGCCCTTATGTTGTAAAGCTCTGCGTAAACTGTTGGCACTACACAAATCCTGTATAATAATAATATTATTAATATCTGCTAGCTCTTTCCATCAGGCTACCACATTGCGATATTATAGGGCTATTATAGGATTTTTAAATTATTTTGTAATTTTGGCAGACAATAAAATATAGGAATTTCTGGTTATTCTACCTAAATCATTTTTCTTGCTTATTACACCAATTTCAAAAGCCTCATCTAAAATGGTAAAACATTCCATTTTATCATCTTCTAAAATTGATTTCTCTGGTCTTTTATACCCCCTTTATCTCTCATACTCTTTTACGCATTAATTATCAAATTATCAATCAATTATCAAAACATTTGAGCCTTTCTCTGACATCCTAATTACAATTTTCCCATCGTTTTTCAGGGAAGGATAAAATAGAACAACTCTTAGTAACCTGAAAATGATAGCAACATTGTAGACAGGGCTGTGTATTTGCTGACAAATGACTTAGAAGTCCCTAGTTATAATAGATATGTAAATGTAAACTTTTTCTATATAGGTAAATATTTCTCACTAGTTTTGATTAGTTGCTTTGGGTGTGTAAAATAATTAATAGATGCTGATGATTTGAGCATGCTACTTTAAAAAGTGGAGTTCATATTGTATACTCTAGTGTTTCTCAACCTTTTTTCAGTCAAGGCACCCTTTAAAATTATGGACAATCTCAAGGCACCCTCTAAAATTATTGATACTCCTGAGGCTCCCCATTCTAAAATGTAAAAAAGTATTCCAATAGTTTTACATAATGGTTCAATATCCACACACATAGGACATCCAACCACAGAGGTGATTTATTCTTCCAAATCAAATACACTTTTGCACACTGATAGTGACTATTATTCCAGTGTTTTTCTTTTCCCTAAGTTTTTCTCCATCATTCAGCTAATGTGACCTCAGTGCTGATGGAGAGGGGAAGGGGACAGTCAAACAAGGATGCTGTGCAAACAACCAACATCCTCCTTATGAATTGATGATGTCATTGGTTGTTGGGATACCGGTAGCTAGAAGGTCGTAAGGGTGTACAATGAAAACCTGTGGCTTTGTGTAACTAAAAGGTAGGTTTGATCCACTTATGGCTTTTGGGAAATGTTTGGGCAATTTTTAGGCATTTTGCCAAGGCACCCTTGAAGAAACCTCAAGGCACTTCAGGGTGCCTAGGCACCCTGGTTGAAAAAGGCTGGTATACACCATCCTTCTGAACAGCCTGCTTCACTGGTAAAACATTAGGTCTTTCTACCTGGCAAATAGGTAGCTAGTGGATATGGGAATGTAAAAGTATACTGCTAAAGAGATGCTTGTATCATTATGGATGGTGATGGATAACCTGCTTTGCAAACAGAGCTGATCTTCTATGCCCCTTGTACTTGGAAGAACCCATTCAAGGAGAAGTAGGACAAAAAAACTTTAAAAGAAAGACATTTGTCCTACAGGGGTAGGGTAGCAAGTTCTGGTAGGCTTGTGAATCTAAGTGTAACCTAAATGTGAGCAAGGATAAAATATAATGTGCTTATACACAATTGAAGGGTAGGTACACAAATGCTATAAGTCTGGTTAATAAAATTAAATAACTAAAACTTCTTATACTTGAGGAGGACTTTGACTTTGTGAGAACATCATAAACCCGGATTGACTGGTTTGCATGGGTACTCCCTGTCTCAGAAAGACAGGGTAGGTAGGATTGGGTAGGGGGTGTGTCTATAGGTCAAGAGCGATTTGATTGTGAATATGATGGATGACATTGCTAGCAGTGCTAGTGTGGAGGTAAAGTTTTTGTGGCTGGATCGTCAAAGGGACAAAACAAACTAAATGAATTGTGGGGATATACTATAGGCCTCCTAACTTTAAGGGTGAGGAGGAGACCCATCTCCTTTCACAGTTAGAGAGATCAGGGAGGCAAGGCAATGGTATATGCATGGGGGACTTCAAATATCCTGATATTAATTGAACAGACCGAACTGCACAGTCAACTAAGGATGGTCATTTTTTTTAACGTAATACAGGACAATTTGATGTGTCAAATATTAAAAGGCCCAAGTAGGAATAATGCTCTG
Source organism: Staurois parvus (assembly GCF_062004578.1). Lineage (NCBI taxonomy): Eukaryota > Metazoa > Chordata > Amphibia > Anura > Ranidae > Staurois > Staurois parvus. Next base: position 9,184,983 of record NW_028318340.1, read on the forward strand.
CTTGACCTACTTATAACAAACAACACAGCGCTGATTGCAGATGTGGAAGTAAGGGATAATTTAGGAAATAGCAATAACAGAGTAATTACTGTATGTTTGCCATAAATTATAGGAAAGGGAGACACAAGGTTAAGGATAAGTACACTAAATTTAAAAAAGCCAACCTTACTAAGCTACACTCCATACTACATAATACTAAATGCAATTACATTTTTGCAACAAAGAACACAGAATAAAAGTGGGAGAGTCTTAAGGACGTATTTAACAATGGGGTTCGTTGGTGCATTCCACTGGGCAAAAAATATGAAAGAATACATTTAATCCTAGGTAGCTAAATAATATGGTAAAATGAAAAAAAACTGTCCTTAACCACTTGACGACTGGGTTAAGTTCTAGGAGGGCATCAGTCATATGATGTCCTCCAGAACCATGCCTCCTGCACCCCCCCTCCCCCCCGGGTGCTCTGTGATCATTGTGTCATTTGGACACAGCTGGTCACATGACACGGTAAAGGGCCAATCACAGTGTCTTTTTTCCACATGATCAGCTGTGTCCAATGCCACAGCTGATCACAATGTAAATACAGTTGCTGGTTATCGCGTGTACTTTCCTCACACTGTCACAGCATGACGAGAGAGGAGAGCTGGTAATTGCCAACTGTATTCACACTTCAGTGCAGTCCCAAGGGGACATCAGTGCAACCCCAACAGTTTCCATCACTGCAGTCCTAGACGTGTCGATCAGTGCAGTCCCAACAGTGTCCACCAGTGCTGCCAGTCAGTGTCTGTCAGTATCCATCAGTGCTGCCAGTCATTGCCCATAAGTGCCGCCAGTCAGTGCCCATCAGTCCACCAGTCAGTGCCGTCTATCAATGACCTTCAGTGCCAGCTATCAGTGCCCATCAGTGCCACATATTAGTGCATCCTCATCAGTGCCTCTTCATCAGTGCTCATCAGTGCAGCCACTCAGTGTCCAGCAGTGCAGCCTCATCAGCTCACATTAGTCACAGAGAAAAATTAACTGCAAAATTTTATAACATACATTTTTGGTGTTTTCATTTGTTTAGCTAAAAATAAAAAAACCCAGTGGTGACTAAATACCACCAAAAGAAAGCTCTATATGTGTTTAAAAATGTTAAATTTAATTTGGGTACAGTGTTGCATGACCACACAATAGTCATTCAAAGTGCGACAGCACTGAAAGCTGAATATTGGCCTGGGCAGGAAGGGGATAAAAGTGCCCAGTAGGCAAGTGGTTAAAAACATATAGGGCTGGAGGATCACCATCAGCATTCAAGAAACTTTACAGAATACAAAAAGAAAATAACACAACCAGGGAAAATAAAGAAGATTATGAAAGACACATTGCCCACAAAACCAGGACTACATAGCTTACACCCAAGAGTTCTCCTAGAACTTAGCCATGTTATTTGCAGATCATTATTTCTAATGTTTAAGGGCAGCCTACTGACTAGAATGGTACCAGCAGATTGGCGAAAGCAAACGTGATACCAATATTCAAAAAAGGACCAAGATATTTACCTGGAAACTAGAGGCCAGTCAGCATAACATCAATAGTATGTAAACTATTAGAAGGAATGAAAAGGGCAATATCCAATCCAATATCCAATTTTCTGATAAATATAGTATTATTAGTGGTAACCAACATGGATTTATAAAACACTGTTCTTGCAAACATTTTGACATACTATAAGGAGGTAAGCTGCAATTTGGATAGAAAAGGGCTTGTGGATGTAGTGTATTTAGTTTCGGCTAAGGCATTTAATACAGTACACCACAAATGCATAATTTACAAATAAAGGTCTTTTGGCACTGATGGTATAATATGTGCCTGGATAGAAAACTGATTGCAGGAGTGCACACAGAGGGTGGTGATTAATGGCATATTTTCTGAATTGTCTAGAGCAGGGTGCCCAGGGCTTTGTCCTGGGACCAATTCTATTTAACTTGTTCATAAACAGTATAGTGGTTGGAATAAATATCTTAATCTCAGTATTTGCTCATGATACAAAGCTAATCAGGGCAATAACTTCACAACAACATATAGAAACTTTACAAGAGGACCTGTGTAAAATTGAGGAATTGGCAGCTATATGGCAGATACAATTTAACTGACTGCTACTGGGGCAATTTTTTAATTTTTGCACACATTAAAATCTGTATTTTGTTTTTTTTGCTATAAAAATACATAGAACTCACCAATCATAATTTTTCTGAAAGAAGAGGCCCTGTAAAATAAAATGGTGGCTGTTGCAATCTATTTTGTCACACTTTTATGTCATCTTTTTGCACAGCTGCACATTTTCCAGAAATAATACACAAATTAATTTTAGAGCACACATACACAATATAAGACCCAATTTTTGGTAGATTATGAAAGATGATATTGCATTGAGTAAATAGATACCAAACATGTCAAGATTAAATGTGTGCATTGCCTGTGAAATGAAGAAAAACTATGTTACTTAAAATTTGAGGTGATGCTTTAAAAGTCTTTACAGATTATCAGTTTAGAGTTAATAATGAAGCATTGCCTTGGAATTATTGCTCTAACTTCTACATTTGTGACGCTACCTCAACTCTTGGAATATATTGAAGATTCACATGGTGGTAGAAATTTTAGGAAGATACACCATTAGACTACATATATTTCTTTCTTAAGGAGTGTGTACATGGATTTTTGATTGTGTTTTTTTTCATACCTTGGAGGACTGTTGTATTATTTGGACACTTCTGTTTGGGAGTATATTTGGATCATTTACACTTGTATCAATTTTAATTAGCAGCGCTGTATAAATGGGGACGCATATACATATACATGTTGAAATGGATTAGTGTCTTTATTCAGCCTCATCAACTATGTACTATATGCGTATGTACATGCACAAAAAACTCCAGATAAGGCAGCAGGTGGTCTTCCTACGGAAGTTTATAATAACGTTTTGTCTACAAGGCATGTTTTTCCTCTCTGGATTCTGGAGATCAATTACACAGCAAAGGTATTTGTGGATTACAAAACTTGATTGCTAACAGATTGTATTCAATACCACCAATGATTCCAAGAGGATATAGTAAATATTGTAGGAGTATGCATGCTTATGTCTCTTTGATTAAGGGTTGGGGTGTTCTTTAAAAAAAAAGTGTCAGATGCGTATTAGCCATCAGACACCTGATGAGCAGTGATTAAAGTGCGGATGACACCATAGGATAGCAAAGGTACCCCCACATAAGGGTGAGCATAATCTGTAATGCTTGAAGATAACACCAGGGTTTAACAGGCTGATACATTGTAAAAGGGGCGCAAGCCCCTTTAACTCATTTTCCCACAACTTCCTAGGTTCCTGGAAATGCCCAGGGAAGATAAGTTTCACTGATTCGCTTCCAGAAAAGCTCATAGGGGCCACAATGGATGAGGCAGAGGTACATGGGCAAGTAATGTGAAGCCAGGTGAGCTCACCCCCTTCTCCTCCCTAACCACTGTTAGAACTCTAGCATAGTGATAATGGTGAATTTTGTTCTGTTACAGGGCATATTGGATATACCCAAGATAATAGACATCTCAGCTGATGATGCCTCTTAAGGAGTTACTATTTCTTGAATGCATTATGCATGTGAGGCTATGGTATCAAGAACACCGTTATCATCTTTCCATTTTCTAAGTGAGTATTTGAGAGGTTTAATGTTTGTGGTCAGCGGAAGGATGTGCACAGGTGAGCTGTTATTAAAAAATAGGCTTTGATTTATTTTGACTCATAGAGATTGCCCCGGCTAGCTTTCCATCCAGATATGTTCCCTGCTGTCTCAATGCCTGCCCAGAGAGTTCTCTGCATATGAGTTACACCAGCTTATCCTAAGTAATGGACCATCTCCGATATATTGTATACAAATACATAGTAGGTATTTGATATATTGATGTTAAATGATCATTGTAACCCATACAGCTATGACTGCAAAAGCCTCTCTTCTGTCCCGATGAAACAGCAATGAGAAACATGTTGCCTCATGAGGAACATTCCCCAATTATCACCATGTTTTAAAAAACATAAAGTATGTATTGTACTTATATGGAAAGTTTTTACCATGTTGGGAAATATTTGCAGTTGAAACATTTGATGTACTGTTGGGATTTTTTGACTCACAGCTGGTCTTATTGTATTTTAATGTAATATATTGTAATAAAACATTGTTATAATTTTAATTATAGGAGCATCCCATCTATGTGCCAGTAACGTCTGTTATATTTATGCCTTATGGCTTTTTATTTTTTTGGTTATGTAGGTGAAACGATGTGGCTTTTTGAGTGGCTATGTATATTCAACCTGGCGCCGAGCGTCTGCAGAATACCCAGCTACTATGAGGAATTCCTTCCCAATTACTGCCAGAATACTGAAATTCCAGTGAGGTGTCTCTTTGTCCTTGGGCCTTGAATCTATCCAATTGTTCACCTGTGTGCTGTTCACCTGAGCTACCCTGAACTTCATTGTGAGGGATGCTGTCTAGGAGAATAATTGCAAGTAGCTGTGTTCTGTACTGTTTTACTGAAGTAGCAATACTAGGTTGGACTCTCTGTTGCTATAAAGTCTTATAAAGACTATGGTTTGTAGTCACATCTCACCCTGACTAAGCCACAGAGATATTTCTGTGAAGAGTCCATGTTTGTGCAACTTTCGTGTTCTGTTTCTATTATTCTTTCTTTCATGTTTTCGCCTTCCTGACCCTGGTTTGCAGTGTTAAGTCTAACTTTGCACTTTAGTAAGTTTAGTAACCTACAAGCCTCATCATTCTGCCAATTACCAATTATGTTAAATCTCTTCTCTGCTTTTTATTTGCTTTTATTGCTAGTTTTAAATCTTCATTGACTGTACTTAGATAATTTATGAACCTTTACATAATGTTATTTTAAGCAGAGAGTTAACTTGGAATAAGAAATGCTAAAAAATGTGTTGAACACATTTTTACTTATTGACTGTTTTGTAATGTGAACATTTAAAAAAGTATATATGTATGTTACATTTTATAGACAATCTGCAATATATATGGTGGTACAGTGTTAATAATCAGCAATTGCAGGCAAAATAGTCTTTTCTGTTATTGATACAAGGAGACAGGCCTTGACCCTCCACAAGATATCTCCTGCAAGCTGAAACCCAGCTGACCAACATACCAGAATAATTGCAGAAAAATCACGATGGAGTCTTGACCCACTCCTCTCAAACAGTGAAGTCTTTATGAAGTGAGAAATATATAAAGCAACTGCCAACAAAGCTATCAACACTGTATAGACACAGTATCCATAGACACCGGATGAACGTGGCCCAATCCAGCTGCTATAGATTATGTCTATTGTTATTGTATCAGCAAAAATCCTGAGATTTCATGTGATAATAACTTTGCTGGTTTGTATTAGTTTCCTGAGCATTATTGTTCCGCATGAAATAAGGCTGGCATTACGAAGTGCATGTTCCCTGTTTCCTTTACATTAGTATACATGCTAGGCAATATGTGTGCAGATTAAGGTAACGGTCATAAAAAAAGATTCACAACTGGATCATGCTATCTATTATCAAATGCTTATAGCTATCAACAGCAAAAGAAAAAAACTCATTAGGAAGATTCATGTAAAGCAGCGGTTCTCAACCTGGGGGTCGCGACCCCTTTGGGGGTCGAACGACACTTTCCCAGGGGTCGCCTAAGACCATCGGAAAACACATATTTCCGATGGCCTTAGGAACCGAGACACCGCTCCTTGATCCGTCTGCAGGTGTGGGCGGGATGACATGCCGTCCCTGTCATCTGGACACACCCCCGGGATCAATCCTTCCTCGTCGGTGATTGGCCGCCGGAACTGTAGCTCAAGAGAGGCACACAGGCGGCCAATCACCGGCGAGGAGGTGGAGCTTGGAAAGGAGGAGCCGAGCGGCACCGCGAAGCACGAGCGAGTGAAGAGGAGGAAAGCGGCCGGAGAAGGAAGCCATCTGACCGGTAAGTGTTTGTACCATGGGAGAGGGAGGGAGCGAGCGAGCCCAGGCTGGAGCAGGGGTCAGCAAGGTAAGTATCATTGGTGTCAGTGGGAGGAATAGTGCCCAATCATTGGTGTCACTATTACCAATGATGGGGCACTATTCCTCCCCCCACTGACACCAACGATGGGGCACTATTCCTCCCCCCACTGACACCAACGATGGGGCACTATTCCTCCCACTGACACCAACGATGGGGCACTATTCCTCCCACTGACACCAACGATGGGGCACTATTCCTCCCACTGACACCAACGATGGGGCACTATTCCTCCCACTGACACCAATGTTGGGGCACTATTGCTCCCCCTGATGCCAACGATGGGGCACTATTCCTCCCACTGACACCAATGATGGGGCACTATTCCTCCCACTGACACCAATGATGGGGCACTATTCCTCCCACTGACACCAATGATGGGGCCGTATTCCCCCCACTGACACCAATGATGGGGCACTATTCCTCCCACTGACACCAGTGATGGGGCACTATTCCTCCCACTGACACCAATGATGGGGCACTTTTCCTCCCACTGACACCAGTGATGGAACACTATTCCTCCCACTGACACCAGTGATGGGGCACTATTCCCCCCACTGACACCAATGATGGGGCACTATTCCCCCCACTGACACCAATGATGGGGCACTATTCCCCCCACTGACACCAATGATGGGGCACTATTCCCCCCACTGACACCTATGATGGGGCACTATTCCTCCCATTGACACCAACGATGGGGCACTATTCCTCCCCCCACTGACACCAACGATGGGGCACTATTCCTCCCACTGACACCAATGATGGGGCACTATTCCTCCCACTGACACCAACGATGGGGCACTATTCCTCCCACTGACACCAACGATGGGGCACTATTCCTCCCACTGACACCAACGATGTGGCACTATACTTTCCTCTGATACCAACGATGGGGCACTATTCCTCCCACTGACACCAATGTTGGGGCACTATTGCTCCCCCTGATGCCAACGATGGGGCACTATTCCTCCCACTGACACCAATGATGGGGGCACTATTCCTCCCACTGATACCAATGATGGGGCACTATTCCTCCCACTGACACCAATGATGGGGCACTATTCCTCCCACTGACACCAATAATGGGTCCGTATTCCCCCCACTGACACCAATGATGGGGCACTATTCCTCCCACTGACACCAGTGATGGGGCACTATTCCTCCCACTGACACCAATGATGGGGCACTTTTCCTCCCACTGACACCAGTGATGGGACACTATTCCTCCCACTGACACCAGTGATGGGGCACTATTCCTCCCACTGACACCAATGATGGGGCACTATTCCCCCCACTGACACCAATGATGGGGCACTATTCCCCCCACTGACACCAATGATGGGGCACTATTCCCCCCACTGACACCAATGATGGGGCACTATTCCCCCCACTGACACCTATGATGGGGCACTATTCCCCCCACTGACACCAATGATGGGGCACTATTCCTCCCCCCACTGACACCAATGATGGGGCACTATTCCTCCCACTGACACCAATGATGGGGCACTATTACTGCCACTGACACCAATGATGGGGCACTATTCCCCCCACTGACACCAATGATGGGGCACTATTCCCCCCACTGACACCTGTGATGGGGCACTATTCCTACCACTGGCACCAATGATGGGGCACTATTCCTACCACTGACACCAGTGATGGGGGCACTATTCCTACCACTGATACCAATGATGGGGCACTATTCCTCCCATTGACATCAGTGATGGGACACTATTCCTCCCACTGACACCAATGACGTGGCACTATTCCTCCCACTGACACCAATGATGGGGCACTATTCCCCCCACTGACACCTATGATGGGGCACTATTCCTACCACTGACACCAATGATGGGGCACTATTCCTACCACTGACACCAATGATGGGGCACTATTCCTACTACTGATACCAATGATGGGGCACTATTCCTCCCATTGACATCAGTGATGGGGCACTATTCCTCCCACTGACACCAATGATGAGGCACTATTCCTCCCACTGCAAAATTACAGTTATGAAGTAGCAACGAAAATAATTTTATGGTTGGGGGTCACCACAACATGAGGAACTGTATTAAGGGGTCGCGGCATTAGAAAGGTTGAGAACCACTGATGTAAAGGGTTGTAGAGCTGTCTTAAGGTTTTCCTTGTTTTACTCAATTTGAGATCACCAAGAAAGAGCAGCTTTCCTGAAAGAGGAGAAATACTCTTTTAAAGAAAACAACAATAGACAGGTTGTAGTGGGGTAGGAGCATAGTGGTTAAACAAGATCAGAGTGGTGGGTATATATGACCCCATTCCTACCATGTCAATCTGCCAATCTAAGACCAACATCTATGACCCATGGCACTCCATTTTCTTCTACCTGTGGCATCAAACATAGGGAAGGGTATGGGTAATCTCTAACACTCAGACAGAGAACAATATCTAGAAATTATTCGGGATTGAGAATGCAATTTCTGAGAAACAGAAGAACTAAAGTGAAACATAATTACAAAAAAGACTAGCCTCTCCCACTTCCACTCAAACCTGTTATGTTTTGGATTGAAAAAGGTAGAAATGTAAACTTTTTCACTACCTATGCTATGAATGGGCTCTCTTCCTTAACATGTCCAAGTTATTTGCCACACAACTTAGCTCAGAAACTTGGTTCCTAAGGTAAGTACTGGGTACCAAAAGGTTAACAATGACTTTACAACAATTCAAGGGATTTTTTCCCAGAACTTAGTGAATGTGGTAAAATTTCACTTTTCAAAGAATACCCAATCATGTACAATGACTATAAAAAAATGACATCATTTTTGCTGGATTTTGGAAGTCAACAGAGATTCACCACATTTGCTAAGCTCTGGGAAAAATTCCCTTGGAATTGAGTGAATTGAGTTTTATTTACATAGTACTAAAGTACCTTTGCAGTAGTGATTATTATTTTATTCTTCTACTTTAGTATTTCTCAGTTCCAATCCTTGTTGGGAAAAAAATGATTGTCAAGGCAAGCCCAGTGCAAAATTCCTTTGGTCTGGAGGTGAGGGTGCTAGTAGGTCCACAATAGGAGCCTGCATAGTTATAGCACCCGCGTCACTCAACAAAACCAGTCTGATGGAGGTGCCTTCTGTTGTCCTCACAAGTGATATTTATAACTGTCTGCATTCTCCTATTGCCATCCAATATAAGGGAAATGTTATCCCATTCATCCTGAATGTAAGAAGGCAATCTCTTTACTGGCCACCAATGTAATGGGACAATTTTCCTATTGGCCATCAATGCAAAGTTGTTTTCTTTCCACTGTTTACTAATTTAAGGGACATTCTTCCTACTGACCATTAATGTAAGAGACTGTCTTAAACTGATCATCATTGCGAGGGGCATTCTTTCCACTGATCAGCAATTTAATGGACATTCTTCCTACTGATCACAGTTGATGGGCATTCTTTCCACTGGCAATAAATGTAGGAAAAATTCTTTCTGACCATCAGCGTAAGGGGCATACGTCTTGCTGACACTTTACAATTTTTCTGCCTATGTTATTTTCTCCTTTTTTTCTGAAATATCTTATTTGTATTTGTTTAATTTCATTGCTTTACAGGGCAGTGTGAAGTTACGAATGTATCCATCCCTTGAGTCAGATATGCCACTGCCTTGTTTAAAGTGTCAATAAACCCACATCATAGAAAACTATCAATAAATGCCATACTACATGCTGTTCATACTTGTTAACTCTGTATGTGATTCTTTTTCTGTATTCTGCAAAAAAGCTTGTTGATCCTGCTGTTCTCTATCTCCCCTTCTGTCCATGTCCCCAATGCAGTTGAGAATTTTGCAGAGCAGTGTTGGCACCTTTGCACATGCTCAGTTTTCAGTGAGTTTCTATGCTGAGCATTTCCTACCTATTATATCTGAGCAGCCCATGTGACTATAGAGTCACACATGTGGGCGTATACACAGTGGTAAATGACAACCCACTCCCTCCCTCCTCCTCCATGTCCACTAACCAGTTAAACACAATGGGGGTGGGATATTACATGCAGATTGATGGAGGCTTCATTTCCCTCTTATTCTAAGACACAGGCTAAAGGGGTGTGACACAGCTTGTGACTGGCAGAAATCTGCCCACACCATTTTGTTGCCAAAAAATAATACGGATTTGTGTTTAAATATATATTTGTATGATGATTTGAAACAGTTTATTGATATTAGCTATTTATTTTTAAGCAGTATCCCAAAGGCTGTTTTTTTCTTTTGAACATGTAACCAGCAGCAGAGGACTAGAAGCTTCCCCTGCCACTGTTTCCCTGCAGACAGGCTGGGAAAGAGCTTGGTCATGTGACAGCTGTATATTGATTAGGAAAAAAGGTACTTATACATTGTTGCTTTTTTTTATTAAAATAGTTATAGTGCCATCATCCACACACAGAAATAGAAGGGACAATGTAAACTAAACAGTGTGTGCTTAATATTACTTTAACATCTTATTTAAAAAAAAGCTGCACTAATAGTTTTTGAGAATTTATTATGCTGCTACTTTACAGTCTGATTGCGGGAAGGTTGGAGAAGACAGTGGTGCCCAAAGGGTTTTACAGCTATGGGGACCAAAACTGATTTGTCAAAATATTATCATCTTACAAAATCCTTTTGTAATCCTCAAAGCATCTGACATTTAAACAAACAAAATCTCTTGTTTTCTACTATAAAAGAAAAGTGTGTTAAGAAACGTAGGTTTTATTTCCTTTGAATCTAATACTTTACTTTGTGAGGTTCAATAGTTTGGCATGACAAAACCTCATGTTCATATAACGGCTGTTGAATTGCATTTTTTTTTGTCAAATACGTTGCTGCATATTTATTCTAGGGTACCAGACTATTACATAAGAGGCAGAATGAATACAAATAGCGCAGTATCATTTAAAGGCTTCATGTATTATCTAACAACTCTATTAACACAACTATCATCACACAATTCAAACCTCTCTTTGGGACTTTTGATTTAGGAAAGAAATTTAGTGAATGGACAAGATAAAAATGAGTACTGCATCACTGCATCGTGATGGAAAAATTATTTCAATCTCCAGGGAGACAAAACAGGCTCAAATCAAGAATGAGTTATAATGAGTTTTTCACTGGGTTTATCAAACAGAATACAGAATACTATTATTCCAGGCCTATTGCAAATGAATGGCTCCGTGGGATATCCTTAATCTTCTCTTGTTGTTCCACTATAAGGACAGGGCACTTCGGGTGACAGTGGTCTATTGAAAAGAACTGTAAGGAAGTGATTACTACTTACAGTTTTCTCTGTAATAAGATATTGGATGATAGAAGAAGTATATATATAGTATATCTTTATGAAGTCATGTCTTAAAAAAATCAAACTCACACTTTATACTTTAAAAAGAATTCATATGAGAATATATGATAGTAAATAGTGGTAGTAATGTAGACAGAGGAGTGGCTGCTTGCTTTCACTGACAGCTGGTATCCCTACTAGCAATGCGGAACCAATCAGAGTGGTTCTCAATCATGTGTCCAATTTTTAAACTCTCACATAGTGATCACATGTAGTCTGAAGGCTTCGAGGTTAAAAAAAATATAAAACCCCTCAGCTTGTAGATGAGCACTGTACACTTCAGACTGCAGTGTTCATTTGTAGTGCCATCTATTAATATTGTAACTTTCAGGATCAGTTCACTATTAAAAATAATAATTTAGTAATACAAGTTAAAAAAATAGAAAAAAATAATGAATTAAGTGTATCAAAAAAAGACCTATATGTTTTTAAAGTGTTTCTAAAGCCAAAAGTTTCCAGGTGCTGTTCCCCTTCTGGCTCTTGCTGCTAATCACACCCACTTGCATGTAATCAGTCATGTAGCGATTATATGTGAGTGATTAGCCCTGGACACAGATTGCCTCATGTGTGGTTGCTGCTTGAGTGATTACATGCGAGCAGGCACATTTCACTGCAAGAGTCAGCAGCCTCCTATTGCTTTCAATGGGGCTGCCTACTCACGGCTAATCATGGTAACTCCATTTATGCAGATAATTGTTGATCGAGTGCATTTGCAAGTATGAAAGCACACTTAAAGGGGTAGTAAGCCTTCATAAAATATTGTATACTTGAAATACATAAACAATACTGAAATGCATAGTAGAATGATGATAAAGGTATTAACACTTCCAGACCATGCTTTAGCAAAAAGATCGCTATAGCGTGGCTTTCTGTGGATGTCCTCCCACGTGCTTGCCTCACACACACCCCTTGGGCATGCATTGGGCACAATCTGTGACTGTAATGTCCTTTGATACTCAGTAATCGTGGTAAAGGGCCAACCATAGCGGCCCTTTCAATGTGTTCAGCTATGTCCAATCACAGCTTTCTGGTTATCGGTATTCCTTTCTTCACACGCTGTCTCTGTGTGAGAAAAGGAGAGCTGACAACCATCAACTCTGATAGGACACAGTGAGTACATTGTTTACACTGATAATCAGGGCACTGATCATCAGTGCCCTGATTTTTAGTGCAGCCCAATCAGTGTCAATTAGTGGCCATCAGTGCAGTTATCAGAGCAGTCTTATCAGTACCCATCAGTGCTGCCTCATCAGTGCCCATCAGTGCCCATCAGTGTAGCCTCATCAGCGCACATCAACAAAAAAGAAAAATGACTCATTTGAAGTTTTATAACAGAAACTAAGAAAAGCGTTTTTTTTTTTAAATTGATACTTTTTTAATTTGTTTAGCAAAAAAAAAAAAACCCAACGGTGATTAAATACTACCAAAGGAAAGTTCTAACTGTCTCTGAAAAATGATAAGCATTTCATTTGGGTACAGTGTTGCATGACCGTCTAATTATCATTCAAAGTGTGACAGCACTAATATCTGAAAATTGACCTGGGCAGGAAAGAGTTGAAAGTGCTCGGTATTGAAGTGGTTAATCCAAATACAGTTCAGGGTTTAGAAGCATATTTTTTCATAGTAAATTAGGAAATGCTTTTTAAGGGTATTTGCCTTCCTCTAGATCAAAGGTTTCATAGCATGTAATATTTATTGTAAACTTGGTATAAGCTTGTTTTTTTTTCAACCAACTATGTGTTTGTCTGATTTTATCAATCTACTGACAACTGGTTAGCACCAGGAGGAGCACAGTTATTCAATCTGTGGAGTAAATGAGTACTGTTCTGTGGGTTTCATCCAGTCCTCTTTGTAGGAGTGCAGTTATGATATATACCACCCAGAGTGAGAACAAGTGTCAGTAATGGTAAATGGTGCAATACTTTCGGGAAAGTTGCCCTGATGTAATCTGCCAGCCCTTGTCTTCAGTTCAATGAAGCTCGAAAGAACAATGCTTATTTCCATTCTGAAAGAGTATTTTGTTCCTTTTTTATTGCAGCATTACACTGGTAAACATAGGCAAAATAATTATCTGCATGTCATCCTATGATTTATGCATTGAATATTCATATAATGTTTTGTTTCAAAGATCAAAAGATTGTGTTCTATGTTATCTGTTTGGACATCCTAGGGAAATGAAAATAATGACAATTCCTGGATCAGCAGTCGCAGAGAGCCTGTAGTAAGATATACTGACACCATAATTGTCAGCTAGCAAATATACACATCATTGGGGTCACAAGAACAGAAAATCAAGACACAAGTGAATAGCTATGAAGACATTTCTCCCTTTTCAGATTTAGTTATATACCAAACAAAAGGCATCATTGTACTGGTTCTGCTGTTTGCAATGACAGTTTTATCTAGATTTTAAAAAGACTAAATGTAACCAAACACAATTGTATACAAACAGTAGAATAAAGGGATAATGGTATCAAAATAACGTATGTTTCAATGTTTCATAATAAGATATTATTCTGTTTTCTCATATTTGTTTATTGTTTAAAGTCTGTATTTATATAAATATTACTCATGCTTGTATAGCTACTTATCTTTCCACTCACATTTTATATTGCAACTAAAATAATGCGCATTATTAACATAAACAGCTCTGTACAGTCAGTGCCGACTAAAGGTAACCAATCATTTTAACGGCTGTCTGTGAAAATTCTCATTAAGGTGTCCGTTTATGGACCAGCGGTAATAGATCGCTGCTCAGTTCTCCGGCATTCTCGGAGAACACAGTTCTCCTGTGAATGCAGTTTATGAAGCAGTTCTCCGAATGAAGGGAGAACGGTCTCCAAACGCTGGAGAACGGTCTACAAACTCTGGAAAACGGCTCATTTTACTATAATCTCGAGAGATTACAGTAAAAAATCAGTTTACTAAGCAGAGGTAAATTATCTCTGCTTAGTTTGCGGTCCCTCTGATTCTCCAGCTCTGGGCTGGAGAATCTGGAGGGAGAACACAGATCTCCAGTGAAGGGCTGACATGATCTCCTGAGTGTCATAAACTGTGAATGACCAGAGAATAGCTGAGATCTGTTGAATCGCAGCTATTCTCTGTGTCATAAAAGGACACCTTAGCTTGATGTTACATAGAACTCACATCACCAGCAAGAGAATCAGCTTATCTTTGGTTACCTGTAATCAGCCTGAATTTACTCCTTCTCCCCCTTCTCTTCTTAGCTATTTTCTGTTGATTTATTTTGTATTTCTTTTTTTAATAATTAATATTTAAGCTTTTTCTCAATTGCATCCATTTTGTTTGGTATTTTTTCATGTCACATTACAAAAAAATTGAAAGAAAGAAATATTTAATTTAAACTGAAAATTGCTTTGCTTTGTGCCAGAATTTCAATTTTAATGTTATTACAAGCAGAGGATATTACAAAATACAGTTTATACTTTTTATCTACAGTAACACAACTTTTTCTTTAATTAATTTAATTAACTTGGTCAGATTAAGAAAAAAACACAGTTTTAGTTTTGTATCTATTTTGTTTAATAGAATGCATAGAAAATATTTTTTTTTGCAAGAATATATCACCAAATGAAATCCTTTTGTGGTACCCCCAAATACCATAGATGCATTTTAAGTAATGGCAAAGCTAAACTGGTTAATAAATATTTAAAAGGTAAAAGAGGAAATAAAGGGGGCAACAGTCTTGTGCATTGAACAAAATCCATTTATTAAAAGAAGGTTAAAAAACATTTACTCACAGACACTTTGGAATAAAGTTGGCTAGTCCACAGTGTAGGAATGGCATCAGGCAGCTGTCCATGGCCAGAGGTGGGGCTGCCACTGTAAGCCAGAAACTGTGTCCTGATCACTGCTGAGGTTTGAGAAAGGGGAGGAATTCCCTAAAACCTATTGCCACAGAAACCTTACAACCCGTAAGTGTTTCCAGAAGCCAGAGTGGATGCTATTTCCTCTCTCCAAAATTCAGCAGGTTCACAGCCAATTTGTCAGCAGTGATCCATGACACACTTTTAGCTGTTCCCATTGTTTGGAGGAGCTCTTGGTCAAACACAGGACCCAAAATGAATCAACAATATCCTGACCTTTTTACATATTAGACATATGGCATGTATGGTACTAAGCTACAATCTAGATTTTGTAGACAAAAAAGTGGTCCTCTTAGAAACTGATGTAAGAACCCAATTTGAAAGTGTTATAATAACGTGAGAATGACTACCAATGGCTAAATTGAAAGACCAGCATTATAGTCTTAAAATAGAACTCTGCCAAGATGCAACAGTTAAAGCCATACTACAACAGAGAGAAAGAACTTTAAGACCTATAATCTTTTTCTTGCAGTTGCTTGAAATTTCCGTCCTGTTTCCTACAGAAATCATGGACCAGTCGTAACAGAATATAACTGCCTATTAGTGATTCCCTACTGTATAGAGACTAGTGTATTTGCTAGAAAAGGAAGCATGTGCATGCATATTTGTAGCACATTGAATGTCTTGCATTGTATTCCTGTAACTGTAAACAGTTTGTAGTTGAGCATTCCTAATTAGTAAAGGCACAAAAATATACTACTGAGTCATTTCTTAGGCTTTACTTCAAGAATTAAACAAACAGCAAGTCTTAGCAAAACATTCCCTAGATCAGGGGTAGGCAACTTTTTGAGCAGTGTGCCAAACATATTTTTCAAAGAAATTGAGAGTGCCAGCTACATAAAACAAAAAGTCAACTTCACACTCTCAATCACGACTAGGAAAATTTAAAAAGCAATTTCTGTAAACAGCTTTAATATTAGTAATAAACAAACATTAAGCTTTAAGTAGTAAAGTAAATGGTACCTTACCTTTGTTTCAGAAGACATGTGCTGCAAGGTAAGTCTGGTAAACTTGAAATGAATATGCCAGTTGATGATTTCTGCAGAATCTACAGTTGAGGTGATATTAGTCATCCTAATAAAGTTATTTCAGCTCAGTCCCAATTCCTGCAGGCACCTTCACCCCTCAGATCAGTCCCAATTCCTGCCCCTTCACCCCTCAGATTAGTCCCAATTCCTGCCCCTTCACATCTCAGATCAGTCCCAATTCCTTCACCTTCACACCTCAGATCAGCCCAAGTTCCTGCCCCTTCACACCTCAGATCAGTCCCAATTCCTGAACCATCAGACCTCAGATTAGCCCCAATTCCTGCTCATTCATTTCACATATTCCCAATTCCTGCTCCTTCACCCCTCAGATCAGCCCCAATTCCTGCTCATTCACATTATTATTATTACAGATACTTATATAGCGCCTTCAATTTACGCAGCACTTTACATATATATTGTACATTCACATCAGTCCCTAACCCTCAAGGGGTGTACAATCTAATGTCCCTAACTTACATTCATACATACACATAGTAGGGCCAATTTAGACAGGATCCAATTAACCTACCAGCATGTCTTTGGAGTGTGGGAGGAAACCGGAGTACCCAGAGGAAACCCACGCAGGCACAGGGAGAACATACAAACTCCAGGCAGGAGGTGCCGTGGCTGGGATTCGAACCAACAACCCTAGTACTGCCAGGTGGAAGTGCTAACCATTTAGCCACTGTGCTGCCCACACATCACAGATCAGTCCCAATTCCTGCCCCTTCACCCCTCAGATCAGTCCAAATCCTTGCCCATTCACATCTCAGATCATTCCCAATTCCTGCCCCTTAACATCTCAGATCAGTCCCAATTCCTGCACCTTACACCTCAGATCAGCCCCAATTCCTGCCCCTTCACACCTCAGATCAGCCCCAATTCCTGAACCATCAGACCTCAGATCAGCCCTAATTCCTGCTGTCACGCATTCACCCACACGCCACGCCCACAGAGACTATCTAACCGAGGAGCGCACGTGCGGCCGTGACTTGGGGTAAAAGGGAATAAAGTGGACTCAACTTTGAATATATAAAACCGTATATAAGACCAGCCGTGACATACTTTCACAGCCCGCACTACCTCTTGGCCACCACTGGAGGAAGACTCCATTCCAATCCAGATGGCTGACCACACACTGGCAGATACAAATCTTATATACAATCTGGTACACTGATTAGAGTTGAGGAGCAGCTTAGCAATCACACACCCTTCTAGGATCCCTCCATCTATCCTACAGCTAGAACCCCGGTGTTAATCACTCTTCCACTGTCCACACCCCCCCACACCAGACACACCACAAACGGTAGCTGGCCACCACCCAACAGTTTATTCGCAGAATGGTCTGTTGGGACACCACACACACACACAGATCTCCGTCTGGCAGATCTGCTACCTTTACAATATGCACACAATCTGCCCACATGCAGTGCAATTGCATACAGATTGGCAATGAGCTTGACCGAGCAAATAAAGGCATTAAAATACAATACAATCTAATCTCTCCAATCTAATATCTCTGGAGATATGAGCCTGTTTAAGTACACAGAAGTCATTTATTAATTTTAAGGTTTAATATCCCGAAAGTGGGCAGTGCATAAAATATGTACAAAGTATAAAAAGTTACAAAAAATACAAGAAGACACACATAGACTATTCACTATAAAATAAAAGGGAATAAAACAGAATAAAACCTTTACCAAGATTTACCCTGCGACTGCAGCAAGTCAGAAAGTCAGTAATCCGTCAGTCAAATAGAACCGGCTCCATACGAATTACATTGCCCAAATGTCCGTGTCCTCAATTTATGGGGATGTGGACGTAGGCTGGACATGAGTTCTTAGCCAATTGACTCTGGGGGGTGTTCCTGTACCCGCCCACAGGATGTTCTGGGTGCCGAACTGCCCAAAGTCAATTGGACCAAGAAAGGCTTGAATTACCAAGTTGGGGATTGAATTTCCGACACCAGCGCATCAGTCCGATCGCGACAGTACCAATCACTGTTCCGCTACTGCACTCCAGCGCCACATTACCATTTCCTACATTTTCCTGGCATTCTGCATTGGCCACAAATATAGTTTTTATATGCCGATGTGGCCCACAGAGTGCCCCATCAGAAGGAAGTATTTTCATCGCTCTGCAACTAATATTTTAGCTTTTATGAGGGATGAAATATACTCCTTTGATCTATGTATATTCTTTTAGAGCTCCCTAGACAGGTCGGAGACCCCTGGTGTCATGAAGCCGAAACGTCTGCGTTTCTCTTTTCAGCTTCAGGAAGATGGCAGAGTCTGATTAAGTATAGGTGACAAAATCTTATTAGCACCCAGGTGCCACTTCCAGAGGAAGATAGTCCCTTCAGATGCTAATTGATGACCATCTGTCTCTGAATACCGTATTTCTTTCATGACAAGGACTGAAACTACATTTAGGATTACATTGTCATATTTTCTACAGGTCACATCTTATCTACTCCAATCTGTACATTTATGTCACACCTGCCCATTCACATCTCAGATCAGTCCCAATTCCTGAACCTTCAGGACATACAAAAGGCAATTCAGCTAGCCACTCACAGGTGTCAAAAACATCAGTGGAAATCAGCAGTTTCCTGACACTGCTATACGCACTGTGCATAAACACCAGTTTGAAGGTAGCCTTAGAACAGGGTTTGAGAGCTACTACTTTAGAACACGGTTTGGAAACTAGTACTTTTGAACAAATAGAATTTCTAAAGCAGTAGTTACCAAACCCTGTTATAAAGTTCTATTTCCCTTCAAAATGTTTAAAGTAGTGGTTACAAAGCCAGTTATAAAGTATCATTCACAAAGCCAGTCATAAAGCATTTCTCACAAAGCCAGATATAAAGCATTACTTCTTTATAACTTTCTTTGTGAGTACTACTTTAGTAGTACCTACAAAGCCTGCAAAATTCTCACAGAACCTGTTTAATACCGCCATCCATAGTCAACATGGTCTCCCTTCCAGCTTGAGCCAGTCGTATGGTTACCTAGGGAGAAAAGACAGTGTATGCACACTAGGCAAAGAATGACCATGAACCAGCTGATTAGAAGACTGCTGTGTCAAAGAGAAAAAAAATGGTATAATTACCATTAAGATAAGCAGCGCTGTCTGGCCCTGGGGCGTCCAACTCCTCCACTGTGCCTCAACCGATGCCGGTGGAAAAAGACGTGGGCAAGTGGGTTCAGATGGGGTGTGAATAAGCCAGATCAGTTTTCATGTGTGGTAGGTGGGTCTCCCAGAATTGCACTTACATGCCACCAGGTCTGGCAGGTGTGCTGGGGGTTGCCGATGTATATTTGTTTACTTCTGTTACCTCTTGTGAGATCCAGGTACCAATATAGACTTTTTTGTCTCACTTCCTTCCCTTCAATCTACCAGTGTCAGCTCAAAAACAAGCAGATTTACTGGCCACCTTGCCCCAACTTTAGGCACAAAGAGTGGTTGCAGAAGTACCTTCAGCAGAAAGGTTCAGAGGTTTTTATGCAAACCTACTCACAGCCCACAAATTACATGGAGGCATGTGTCCAATATTGGATTTAGTTCATTTTTTGCCAGGACCCAAACACCTGAAGGTAGCCTGCATATAACCCATGGTCTATAATTACGAGTCCTGAGTCCTCTACTGTACTTGAAGATAAGGAACCTACAAGTCAAAATTCCTTTTGTATTGTGCTGTATATTTTTTATTGCATGTTGACATGTTGATTTATGGTAAACTGAGTTTTGTTATTTTTTTCTTACCCTTAAATAAGTTTGTCCTTGTTCCAGGGGTGATATTTTGGGGTTTACACTTCTTTTGTGGAGTATTTATTTTCATTTTTGATTGATAGGGCCTTTGTCAAATTTGGGATACTTAAACTTGTTACTGATCATCTGTTCTGTAAGTTGCCTGAGAAAAAAAAAGTGAAAGAAGAGAAGCGCATGAAACATCCCAGATTATATCATTCATATTCAAACTTCCCCCTATTCCCCAAGCCCAAAAGCTAAAATAAAAGTTTAGGCATACACCAGTTGGGTCTATTATCCCTGATTTAAGTGTCCTGCTGCTAGACAGTTGTACACTGCTGTGTCTTCTGCAGTATCTTGTAGTTAAACAATCCTCTATGGGCTTGATTTACTAAAGGCAAATATGCTGTTCACTTTGCTAAAGTAATGGCACTTTGGCCTTTAAGGGAATTTTCCCTAGAGTTTAGTGAATGAAGTAAAGCTCTTCTACCTTTCATCATCCAATCATGTGAAAACAAATGCTATATTTTGTATTCCTTTTTTCATGTGATTGAGTATTCTTTGCAAATTTGTATTTTGTTTACTAAATTCTGGGGCAAATTCTCTTTCAAAGTAACTATTCCCTTGCAAAGTGAACAGCATATTTACCCTTAGTAAATTAACCCCCTTGTTTCCAGTAAATTTGCTTCTACATTTATTAAAATTGCCCTGCTGCTGGCCAAATTTACACTGCTGTGTCATCAGAGGCGTCTTAATCCCTGTAGTAAAAGACCTGCCTATACTCTTTGGTGTCTGTTTGTAAAAATTTCACCATGCAAACGTCTTCTCTCAGCTGTCATAAATAATCTTGTATTTGGTCTAATATGGTTATTTCCTATGATCAGCTTCATCCTATGGCCATAATGCAGTATGTTTCTGACTGAAGTATTTTAGGAAAATACCACACTATGGCCACCAGAGGAAGGTAAAGATCATACAAAATATACATTTTAGGTACATTAGAGGACGATTTGTGACAGCTGAGCAAATGCCAAAGACATACACAGCAATTCCTTTTATACATAGACCCCTATGTATATGTACATGCTTATGGCCAATTTACATTGATGTATCCTTTGCAATATTTAAATAATTGTAGTAAAGTCTCATCCTGTGCTCTTTGTCTCTAGTAGATTTGGGTTTAGCCTTGCTGTTTAAAATTGCTAGCACTTAGATGGTATTACACGCCTGCTCATCTGGCTCGTTTTATCCCCACATACTCCCCGACTTGCTTTTGGGGTTGTCAACAAATAGGCACCATGGTCCATATTTGGTAGACTTGCCCTAAGGTTTGCAGATTGTGGATCAGGGTTTATGCCCTTCTCCGCACTATTTCACACCAATATTAAGCGCAACTCGTATAAAGCGCTCTTATTTAAACCATTAGTGGGCCTACTTCTTCCTGAACGGAAGCTGGCATCGCATCCATTTATGGCTACCAAGCTGAGGATCGCAAGTGCTTGGAAGACTCCCCTCCTCAGCTTTGAGGCTGTCAAAAATCGGATGAACTTTATAATGGTTAATGAAAAGCTGACGGCTATACTATTAGACACCCATACAAAGTTCCTGCAGACCTGGTGTACCTGGCTTGATATAGCCCAACCGTCAAGATTCAACCAGTCTCTCTTGCCATTATAAGATATACATATTATTTTATTTCTCTTTTTTTTCCGTCACGGTCCCCCTGGAGCCCTTTTCTTTGTTTTTTTGGGGTTTTTTTTGTCTTCGTTCCTCTCTTCCCTTCTGTTTAGTCTGTCTTTACAATATTTGTGCTGATTGTGATTTCTGCCTTGAGTATCGTGCCAGCAATATTATATCCATTTGCCAGACTCCATCGGGTGCCCAGAATATAGAGTATCAATATGCATTCAGTGAGGCTTCATTTTCCATCTTCCCCGCCTTCTGTATGCAGATATAGTGACAACTTTTTCTTTTAGTTATTATGTCATTGGTCTCAACATGTCTACCATTTTTGCAACTTATTGTTTTGTTTTCCTTTTTTATATACGGCACTTGTGTACAAAGTTTATTTTCTTGTCTTTCCATCAGTACTTACTCTGTATTATTTACCAGAAAACTTGTATGTTTTATTTCTGTCGGTCAGTGCATCTGTTTTTGACTGATTCTCTGATGTTCTCTATTCTACAATAAAATTCTTTGTAAAAGAAAATTGCTAGCCTTTACACTGCTATAAAAATGTACTACTAGAATGAGGAGGTCTCCTAATTCCTTTAATATAACACCTGTGTTAATTTTTATTCTCTTGTACATTTTGGTTAATTTCCCCTTATAAAAAAATGTTCCGCTGCTAGACAATTTTATACAGCTGTATCATCTGTAGTCACTGCCAGTTGCCAGTGGCAGGACAGTTTTGCATCAGTGAAAAAACATCCACAGTTAACTAAGTGGTCAATTTCTATCTGCCAGTCAAAGTGGGCCAATTACCAAAGAAAAAGTATGTCACTAATAAGTATACCTGCTAATGGTTTTTTTTTTTGTTACATGGGTACATACCCCCTATGGTAATGCCCAGCTTCCCCTATCTTTTTATTTAGTGTAGTTTGCCTATTGGCCCCTAAAATTGGCCAGAATTTGGCAGGATCTGGCCCCTTTAGACTTCAGTAGCATTCACCTCTAGTTTTTGGTTTGACAAATTTCCAACAAGTTTCACCAAACCCTTGGAAAATCAAATCTGGGCAAATGTACCCATCTTTAGTCGAGTTAAGGGAAGAGGGCATCATTAAGCTATATGAAGCCAAGTGTGATGTGTAGATTTAATTTACTCACATGGCTAGTAAAGGAGCACATGGAGATTTCCATGAAGAGTGCTCCTGCTAAGGAGAGTAATTAAGAACTGGTGTTAAAATGCTGACAACAATGTGATATTGTATCTATATGTTTAAATCATGACTTAAAACTTGGAAACTTGCAGGATTTGTTTAGAGCTGGGTTTTCTGAACCCAGGGGAACGTCTGCAAGCTCCTAACATAGCAAGAACCCCATTGAAGTCTATGGGAGGTGGACCTAGCTAATTTTCTCTGCCCTTTTGCAAGGTCAGTAGGCAAGCTATTGTTAAAATAATGGCTCAATGAGTTGGGCACTGCCATGGGGGACCATGGGCATGTACCAAAGCAAAACAAATAGCCTTTCAGTGGAGAGAGAGAGAGGAGAGACGGTCTTTTCATGCAGCTTAAAGGGCAACATTAAAAATACACAAATCCTTTAAACAACATCTTGCGGGAATGCTTTAAATAGTTAAAGTATTACTGAACAGTACAATGTAGTCTTTTAAAATTACTTCTTAGAGATCCCACCAAATGCAGATATGGTATATTTTTAAAAAGTACTGAAGATCTCCTGAAATCACTGCATCTTAACACCACAGTTCTGCAAAAATACATAGGAATGACTGAAATGTCACTTTTGACATCTGGAAAAATGAAAAAGGTATACTGTACCTTGTGTTGTAAAAACAAAAGGCTCCGCTCCCCGCCGCTGGCAAACACTAGCCCAAACACTAATACAGATTAGTGTGAATGAGCCCTTAAAGCTGTACACTGAACCTTCCATGTTTAATGCTCTGTGACTTGTTTCAGTGTAATACAGAACCTCGACAGTGGGAGTAAATCTTTCAATTTAGAAATCACTGTGCTAGAAAGAACAGTTACATTCAGAGATGGAAAGGTAGATCACATTATGAATACAATATTTTTAGAAGAGATAATTTACATTTTATCACGTTTCATTAACAGCATCTCATATTCAACTAACTGAATTCAGAGATAGAGATATGACACAAATGAAAGCATTTGAAAATAATGACATTTTCTTTTATTCATGAATCAGTCTTAAAAAGGTTCAGTAAGTATCCTCATAAAACCATTCATTTATCACAAACTCTTCCAATATTGTGTCATATATTCAGGGGAATTCATAAAGGGTCTCATTGACACCCTTTAGATTTCCTTTCGTGCACAGTGCCCGATTCATGTACCTGTCCAGGTGCATTCCAATATTGTGTCATATATTTTGGGGAATTCATAAAGGGTGTCATAGATACCCTTTAGATTTCCGTTTGTGCACAGTGCCCGATTCATGTACCTGTCCAGGTGTGTCCAATTCATGTACAGGTACATGAATCTGTCTGGGCCCGCACTGAGGTCAGAATGTCCACATTGGACATTCAGATGGGAAACTGATGGGGAGCTAGTCTCTTAGTCCACCACCCAGTGATAAGTCATTTCCCAAATAAGGGCAATGGCATATTTGGGTGATGACATGTCTACTATCCCCAGCCCCTTTGTTTACATTTAGCCTTCAGCTGGGGAATCTCACAGCTGACAGCTAAATGGGAACGGGGATACAGTACTGTGTAGAAAGTGGTCACATATGTAACATTACCCCCTTAACAACTTGCCCTCCTGAGGATTTACCCTCCTTCCTGAACAGGCCATTGTTTTGCATTACAGCGCTGCGTTATTTTAACTCACAATTGCGCGGTCGTGCAATGCTGCAACCAAATTCAATTTACGTCCTTTTTTTCCCATGAATAGAGATTTCTTTCAGTGGTATTTGATTGTGTATGCGATTTTAATTCTTTGCGCTATAAAAAAAAAAAGACTGACAATTTTGAGAAAAAAACAATATTTTTGACTTTTTGCTATTAAACATGTCCAGTAAAAAATTTTAAAAAATCAAATTTTGTCATAAATTTAGGCCAAAATGTATTCTGTGACATATCTTTGCTAAAAAAAAAATCCCAATACATGTAAATTAATTGGTTTACATGAAAGTTATAGCATTTACAACTAACAAGAAACATTTAAGCTCACTGTGGGTCCTCAGCTAGATGACAAGGATTAGATGTGAAGGAAAATTATCAGTTGAAATTGAGCACTACCCATTTAAGAACACTAGAATGTCTTCTGCATGATCATTGGAGCCCAGTTGGCATGAATTTGAATTAAATTGAGGTGTGGAATATAGTTTCTTGTGATGGCAACGCAGTTCTGGCACCTCCAGCACTGAATGTATGTAATGGTAAGAGATGCTGGGGTGGGATGGATGATCTATTGTTGTTGCCTGCTTGGGGATCTATTGTCACTGAAGGGGATCTATTTTTGTGTGGTGGTCTATTGTTGCTGGGGAAGTCTCTTGTTGTTGGTGGACGATCTATTGTTGATGGGGGTCAATTGTTGCTGGACGGGATCTACTGTTGAGGGTGGGGACTGTATTTTGTCTATTGTTGCGGGCTGCTGGAGAGTCAATTGATGCTGGCTGCTGGGGGATCTATGGTAACTGCTGGGGGTTTATTGTGTCTAGGGTGGTGTTCTGATATGGGGGTCCATTATTGCTGGAGGAATCGATTGTTGCTGGGGAAGGGAGGGGGATCTATTGCTTCTGGTTTCAAGGGATCTATTTTTCTGCTTTTCTTGATATCATTAACAAATTCCAAACAAATTATTTAGCACCATAAAATGTTACTTGGCTCTGTATTTTCTAAAAGGAGAGGTACTGGAAGGTGGGTAGGAGGTGTAACCAAGTGATGTTGCTTGGAGGTGGGAAGGGGATGGAGACAAGAAGTGATTCAGAAGGGGAGGAGTTCCTGCACCTATTTTTGGAGAAAAAAAGCCCTGTTAACAGTAATGGGAATCCTGCTCTACTGAAGAAGGGTAACTTGTTGTTTCAGAGGCACTGCTGTATCCTGGCCTGCGGTCAGTTTGCACCATAAACTGCAATGTAGATGTATCTCAACAATGGCGGCTACGAGAACTAGGCTGAAAATTGCTGCAACTACATGTAATGTTCACAACTATGTGTAGGTAGATAGCTAAGATAGCAAACTGTCTGTAGTCACTTGGATAGAGGATGCATGGGTCTCTCTCACCCGATTAAGTAGTCCGGAAGATCGTAGCAATCAGTCTTTCTCTGCAATTGAGGACAGTCCAAAAACTCTATGGCTCAGACTTGGCATCCCGTCTGGTCTCCTGCTGTCAGATTGGCCTGCTGGGCAGCGTGGCAGACCAGGTGGTTAATAGGCTCTTTCCGCTTTTTCTCTCTCCAACCCTGGCTCTGTTGCCTAGTTCAGCACTTCAGCCATCAGCACACCTCCTTCTCTTTCAGTCTCTCCCCGCAATCTCCCAGGCTTTGATACTGGTTACGCTACTACCAGCCGTAACCTCCGCAACCTTAACCCTGCCCCCCTCCACTCTGCAGCTGATCAACTCCACGACAGCATCCTCCGCCTGTCCTGCCCGACTTGGCTATGACTGCCTACAACGCGCTGTCAACAGCCCTTGACTCACTAGCGCCTTTAACCACACGCAACATCAGACCCCAACTGCTCCAGCCCTGGCAGACTGATCACACCAAAACCCTCAAACGACGCAGTCGTGCCCTGGAGCGACTATGGCGCAAAACCAAATCCAAACAAGCCTTCACCCGCTACAAATCTGCCTTCCACACCTACACCTCCTCCCTCCACGCAGCCAAACAAGCCTATTTCCTGACCCTCATCAAGGCCCTCTCCTCCAATCCTCGCCGACTCTTCTCCACCTTCAACTCTCTGCTCTCGCCACCCCCACCTGCACTCAGCACCTCACTCACCGCCCTTGAGATTGCCAATCACTTTAAAAACAAGATTGACACAATTCGCAAGGACATCGCTGCAACTCACACGCCCTCTCAACCCGTCCCCTCTCACACAGCTACCCCCTCATCCCCCCTCTTCCTCGACATAACCCGCAGGGACTTCGTCGCTGCTCAAACTCCCTCCAACCCTGTTCCCCCTCACTCAGCTACCCCCTCATCACCCCTCTCCCACGGCCCCACCACTGCTCTGACCTCCACTTCCACCCCACCCTACATTCCTCATACTGAAGCCCCCCCAACACTCCGCCCCTTTGACCTTACTACCATCGAGGAAGTCTCCAAGATCCTCTCTGATGCCCGCCTCACCACCTGCCCCCTCGACCCTATACCCTTACAACTCCTACGACCTCCCTCCCCCTCCATCCTATGCTCCCTCACCCACATCTTTAATCTCTCCCTCTCCTCCGGCAGTTTCCCCTCCCCTCTAAAACATGCACACATCACCCCCATACTTAAAAAGCCCTCCCTGGACCCCAATGACCCAAACAACCTCAGACCCATCTGCCTGCTCCCATTTACATCCAAACTCCTCGAGCGCCTAGTCTACACCCGCCTAAGCTCTCACCTCCACGACAACAACCTCCTCGATCCCCTACAGTCCGGCTTCCATCCCCTACACTCCACCAAAACTGCCTTACTTAAGCTCTCCAATGACCCGCTAACCGCCAAAGCTAATGGCCACTATTCAGTGCTCCTACTGCTTGACCTCTCTGAGGCCTTCGACACAGTCGACCACCCCCTCCTCCTCAAAAAACGACACTCCCTTGGCCTCAGAGATTCCGCTCTCTCCTGGCTCTCATCCTACCTGTCACAATGCTCTTTCAGCATTACCTATAATGCTACCACCTCCCCCTCACTCCCCCTCTCTGTTGGGGTCCCTCAAGGCTCCATCCTTGGGACCCTTCTATTCTCCATCTACACCTCCTCCCTTGGCCAACTCATACACTCTCACAGCTTCAACTACCACCTATATGCCGACAACACACAAATCTATCTCTCAACCCCCCACCTCACCACCTCAGTCTCCGCCCGAATCACACACCTACTGAGCGACATATCAGACTGGATGTCGTTCCACTTCCTTAAACTGAACCTCTCCAAAACCGAGTTTCTTGTCTTCCCCCCAGCCCGGACACCACCCCCCATTGACTTCTCCATCACATCCAACAACGCCACCATCAAACCCGCCCCGCAGGCAGAGTACTTGGTGTCATTCTGGACTCCAACCTATTCTTCCAGCCCCAAGTTCAATCTTTAACAAGCTCGTGCAGACTCCACATCCGCAACAAAATACGCACGTTCCTAACCCCGGAGACCACTAAACAGCTCATCCACTCCCTCATCATATCACGACTCGACTACTGCAACTCCCTCCCCACTGGCCTGCCTCGCCGCTGGCTATCCCCTCTTCAGTCGATCCTGAATACGGCTGCCAGACTCATTCACCTTTCCAACCGCTCCATCTCTGCCACCCCCCTCTGCCAATCCCTCCACTGGCTTCCGATTGCGCAACGGATCAAATTCAAAATCCTAACACTGACGTACAAAGCCGTCCATAATACTGCCCCGTACTACATCACTGACCTAATATCCAAGTACCACCCAGCACGCACACTCCGCTCCTCACAAGACCTCCTTCTCTCTAGTTCCCTGGTCTCCTTCCCAACCCATCAGATTATCACCTACTCTCCTCTCTTTTAGGCACACCCTAAAAACCCACCTCTTCAGGGAAGCCTAACCCACCCCCTGCTAACTTGCCAACCTACTCCACTCTTCCTACCACCCCATCCCCCACAGCTATCTCCTCCTGTGCCACCATCCCCTCCCTCCTAGATTGTAAGCTTGAAAGAGCAGGGCCCTCGATCCCCTCATGTTTTGCATTGTATTGTTGTTGTTCTGTCACATGTTCTGTCCCCCTTTGTAATGTACAGCGCTGAGCAAACTATTGGTGCTTTATAAATACTGTATAATAATAATAATAATAATAATATGTATATGCCCCTCGCCCACACGCTACCTAGAAAGGAAAATGTAGTCCCTGACTGCCCTGCTCACCAGCTCAGTCCTGCTATACAGCATACAAGTTCCAGAAGGCTGTTCTGTCCATATGAGTGACCCTGAATGGCAGGCCACTGACATCTAATGTCAATTTTAATGTACTACAAGTAATCACATTTCAAGGGGTTACACATACATGACAGCTTCACAGCACAGACATGGCCAACTCTGAGTACTGGTGTTCTTCCACAGCTACAGGTTCTTAAACTGGCAGTAGTAAGAATTACCTGAATTTATCACATATGTCAGTAATGTTACTGACACTGGTGCAAATGCTTGCCTGAATTAGGCACGAGTAGTTCTAAAGGAAATAACCAACATATAACTGTTGTTAGGACCAGGGGAAGACTGACCATTTGGAAACTCGGGCACTGCCTGAGGGCCTGGGGTCAGTAGGGGGACCCATGAGATGCCACTGGTACCTTTTTCATAGGCTTTTTTGTGTTTGGGCAAGGACACAGGGGCCCCATAATCCCCTATTGCCCGGGGGCCCCATGAGTTGTCAGTCGGCCCCTGGTTAGGACTCTATTGGATTCACCAGTGTATCTGTTTTACTAATACATAAACAGTTTTTGTTCACATGTGTTTTTGTTCTCATATCAGCACAGCTGCAAGGGTCAGATAATAAAGTGCTTCACCGACCAACAACTGCTTCACCAGATTTAGGTGGATATTCATTTAAATTAGTCAAAACTTCAGTGTTTGTTCATCAAGACCATGAATATATGCATACAGGCAGTCCCCGAGTTAAGTACATTCGGCTTACGTAATACTCATACTTACGTACACTTCCCTCGGGACCGGAAGTCAAGCTGTCAGCATTCTTGTGCAGCAAGCTGATAAGAGACTAGCTGATAAGAGACATCAGAGAGACATAAGAGACAGAGACATCCATTGCTCGTTACTTGTGGGGCTAGCAGTGTCTGCCCACTATCTCCAAAGTGATTTAAGACTGTCTGTCTGCACCTCCGGGGAGAGGAAAGGAGAGGCTGTCAGGCTGCTCACTGAAGTGATCCTCCGTCTGTGCAGGGGGGAGGGGGCAGCGTGTGCTGTGTAAAGGAGAGCAGAGTTCTCTCATACAGTACATTACAGTACAGTGTAGTTTAGCCAAGATAGTTTAAAGTT
This sequence comes from Staurois parvus, assembly GCF_062004578.1. Lineage (NCBI taxonomy): Eukaryota > Metazoa > Chordata > Amphibia > Anura > Ranidae > Staurois > Staurois parvus. Next base: position 9,214,951 of record NW_028318340.1, read on the forward strand.
GTACTCTACACTGTACAAGAGTTTACAGTATAATATTTGAATGTTGAATTTGATGTTTAAACATTTACATGCACATAAAAGTTAAATATGTTAAGGCAAACATGTGTCCAAGCTGCAGTTCTTATGCAAAACACCAGTTTAGAGCCTCTTGAGGTTTTACTGCTTTCTGTAACCTTATTACAAAAACGTAATCTAATATCCTGTCGTTTGGTTAGTAGTTAGTGCTTATAAAAGTGCCTGATTCAACTTATGAACAAATTCGACTTATGAACAAACCTACAGTCCCTATCTTGTACGTAACCCGGGGACTGCCTGTATTTGAAAACACCACTAAATGTTTGTTACAGTATGCATTCCCATTCACACAGTATGCCTAAAATAAAAATTTCAATGAATACATTTTACCTTTCGGATGTTACTTTTGACAAGGGTTTATGGTAGACTGCAAGCTTTTATGAACAAGGTCAGAGTAAGTCTGCCCTGATAGAAAGGCTTAGGACAGGCTCCTATGGTGAAGTCCAGCTTCTAAATAGCTACCCCTTTGTTAAGATAGGCAGCTCTCATATCTAATTTACAATTGATAATGAGATCTGTCAGCACAGTACAGATGTGTTCTTTATTTTTTTTATGGCAAACACAGCTCCGCAAACTCCCCCCCCCCAAAAAAAAACAAAACAAAGAAAACTAAGTAAGAACTAAGTAGGAACAGAGCATCTATAATGGTAAGCAGCAAAATAATATACTTCTGCTATGTGAATAAGATGTGAATAAGATGTAATAAATAAAGTAAGTACTGTCCCAATCTGGCTGCATTGCAAGTTATTCCCTTACAAAGCTCCTTAAAGATCACAATGAAGACTATAGAGTTGGTTTATAACAGCTTAGAAACACCTGCTGTGTTGAATTTTAAAAATTAATTTCCTCACACTGCTCATAGATACATAAATGAATAAAGCATTGTTTTAATGTGTTGAAATATGTAAGTACTTTAGTGTGCAATAACTGGGTGTTCACTTTAAACAGGCATTGAACCCGCCTGAAGGATATTTATGTAGTCTGGGCAGCCATGAAGAATCTTCAGATCTTGGAAGTAAAACTACTTTCTTCAATTGACATTTCAAAGTTTCCATCCATTGGTTTATCCTGAACACTTTAATTCAGGTAGAGTACTTGTTCACATTCTGTTGTTTTAAAGCTTGTTTACTTTTAAAGTTTACTTTTATTTAAAATATGTTTTTATAAACCATAATGCATTACTGTTTACTTTTGGTTTCCTAAGAAAGCAAGGCTTGGATAATGGCCACTTCCCATCCTCATGTCAGCCAAAGTTAATACAATGTCTTTTTCTCCTGGGTAAATAATTTCTCTTCCAGTGTGCACAATTAATTCCTACCTGTTGTTCTTTTCAGAACATCACGTTGTTTTGTTTGGGTTTGTTGAGGTCAGGTTCAGCCAGATAATGAGGATTCCGAATATTTAAGGGTGAACTTGTGGTTCAATCGGAATATAGGTGAGAGTTTAATCTTAATTTGCACAGTTGCTTACAATTGTTAAAGGCAGGTGTATTTGGAGATAGAAAAATAAATAAAACAATCTGGCAAAATAAACTTAAAAAAAAAACCAAATGCAATATTTCATATGCTTTACTAGTAACAGAAACAATGCAATACCTGCAATACATACTGTATATGTTTTCACATAAATATGCATTTTGAAGGATGTATGCCATAAACACTTTAGGTTACAGTATTACTGTTTATTTACATGGCTGCTAAGATGAGTAGGCCTTGTTAACAACAGTAGCCTTGCCTCATTAAAGACAGCAAACAAATTCCAAATTTGAAGAGGGCAAGGCCACAGCTGTGTCAACCATTTCAATTAGAAAGAGCTTGTGCAAGTCACAGGTGATGTGAGCACCTGAACAATACATTAGCACTAGCCTGAATACCTACCCTTACCATGAGTGCCTACTAGGCATTATATGACCTCAAAACCCCACATAAAGCCCTGTATCTCTCTCTCTCATCCCTCTTGCTTTCCTTGTCTCCCCTCTCTCGCTCAGTCTCTTCCTCCTTTCACTCCCTCTCCCCAGCCCTCTCTCTCTTCCTATTGTTTGTCATTGAAATGTCAATGTAGCATTACCCTCAAAAAGAGCAGTTGGTTAAAATTGGTCCTCTGTTCCTGGCCTCGACCTTCTCAAAGACGTCAACCCATTTGACACAGCAGGTTTAGTGCTCAGACATAAAATATCAAAGGAAATCACTGACAGTAATACTACGTACCCAGCAATAGCACTGTATCAAAGAAAAAGGCACCAAATATAAAGCCAAGACAGAGAATACATTCGCTATCCAGATAATCCAGCTGAAGTGTGGCAGTAAGCAGTAGTGAGACATGATCTAAACAACACTGGAACTATACTACCAGAATGCACTAGTGGTGGCTATGCTAGACCTGGCCAGTCTGGTAAGCTCTGTCAGTATATAAAAAACACAAGGTTAGGTGTAGGAAAGGGAGGGGATTTTGCAAGCAGATAAAATGACAAGGCAGTCGTTAAGGTGGTTTCTCTACAGGCTATCATTGGGGCCCTTTAAGAGCATCAGTGCATTTAACAACATTCCCAGTTAACCTGCATGCAGCATAAGTATAGTGTAGGTACAGTATATTCTTTACAAAGGTGCAAGGGTAGGTGTGGTTCAGATGTTGTAAAAATTTTGTATAATATGTATAGTCGTATAGAGTTGGTATACAGTTACAGTCATGGCCGAAATTGTTGGCACCCTTGATATTTCTCCAGGAAATCATGTATTTCTCACGAAACGTATTGCATTAACACATGTTTTGCTATACACATGTTTATTCCCTTTGTGTGTATTGGGACAAAACAAAAAAAGGGAGGAAAGAAAGCAAATTCGACATAATGTCACACAAACCTCCAAAAATGGGCTGGACAAAAGTATTGGCACCCTTTCACAACTGCGGATAAATAAGAATGTTACAAGCATGTGATGCTCCTGTAAACTCACCTGGGGCAAGTAACAGGTGTGGGCAATATAGAAATCACACCTGAAAGCAGATAAAAAGGAGAGACGTTCACTTAACCTTTGCATTGTGTGTCTGTCTGTGCCACACTAAGCATGGACAACAGAAAGAGGAGACGAGAACTGTCTGAGGACCTGAGAACCAAAATTGTGGCAAAATATCAACAATCTCAAGGTTACAAGTCCATCTCCAGAGAACTAGATTTGCCTTTGTCCACAGTGCGCAACATTATCAAGAAGTTTGCAACCCATGGCACTGTAGCTAATCTCCCTGGTCGTGGACGGATGAGGAAAATTGATGAAAGATTGCAACGCAGAATAGTCCGGATGGTGGATAAGCAGCCCCAAACATGTTCCAAAGACATTCAAGCTGTCCTGCAGGCTCAGGGAGCATCAGTGTCAGCGCGAACTATCCGTCGACATTTAAATGAAATGAAACGCTATGGCAGGAGACCCAGGAGGACCCCACTGCTGACACAGAGACATAAAAAAGCAAGACTACAGTTTGCCAAAATGTACTTGAGTAAGCCAAAAGCCTTCTGGGAAAACGTCTTGTGGACAGATGAGACCAAGATAGAGCTTTTCGGTAAAGCACATCATTCTACTGTTTACCGAAAACGGAATGAGGCCTACAAAGAACAAAACACAGTACCTACGGTAAAATATGGTGGAGGTTCAATGATGTTTTGGGGTTGTTTTGCTGCCTCTGGCACTGGGTGCCTTGACTGTGTGCAAGGCATCATGAAATCTGAGGATTACCAAAGGATTTTGGGTCGCACTGTAGGGCCCAGTGTCAGAAAGCTGGGTTTGCGTCCAAGATCCTGGGTCTTCCAGCAGGACAATGACCCCAAACATACGTCAAAAAGCACTCAGAAATGGATGGCAAAGAAGCGCTGGAGAGTTCTGAAGTGGCCAGCAATGAGCCCAGATCTAAATCCCATTGAACACCTGTGGAGAGATCTTAAAATTGCTGTTGGGAAAAGGTGTCCTTCCAATAAGAGAGACCTGGAGCTGTTTGCAAAGGAAGAGTGGTCCAAAATTCCGGGTGAGAGGTGTCAGAAGCTTATTGATGGTTATAGGAAGCGACTGATTTCAGTTATGTTTTCCAAAGGGTGTGCAACCAAATATTAAGTTAAGGGTGCCAATACTTTTGTCCAGCCCATTTTTGGGGTTTTGTGTGACATTATGTCATATTTGCTTTTCTGCCTCTGTTTTATATTTGTTCCAATACATACAAAGGGAATAAACATGTGTATAGCAAAACATGTGTTAATGCAATACCTTTTTTGTGTGAAATACTTGATTTTCAGGAAAAATATCAAGGGTGCCAACAATTTCGGCCATGACTGTAGGTCCATATATATTTGGACACAGGCACAGTTTTCATACTTTTGGCTCTGTATACTACCAGAATAAATTAAAACGAACCAATCCAAATGAATTTGAAGTGCAGACTTTCAGCTTTAAATTCAAGGAGTTGAACATAAAATATCAAGTACAAATTTTAGGAACTGCAACCATTTTTATACACAGTCCCTCCATTTTTAAGGGCTCAAATGTAATTGGAAAAATAATCATAAATAAAATGTTCCTTTTTAATATTTTGTTGAGAATCCTTTACTGGCAATGACTGCCTGAAGTCTGGAACCTATGGACATTAACAAAGACTGGGTTTCCTCCCTTCTGATGCTTTGCCAGGCTCTAACTGCAGCTGTCTTCAGTTCTTTGTTTGTGGGTCTTTCTGCCTTTTGTTTTGCCTTCAGCATGTGAAATGCATGCTCAATTGGGTTGAGATCAGGTGATTGACTCGGCCATTGCAGAATATTCCATTTCCTTTTCTTCAAAAGCTACTGGGTTGCTTTTGTAGTGTGTTTTGGATCATTGGCCATCTGTACTGTGAATTGCCGTCCAATCAACTTTGCTGCATTTGGCTGAATCTGGGCTGACAGTATATATCTAAACACTGTAGAATTCATCTGGATGCTTCTGTCTTCTGTCACATCATCAATAAAAACTAATGACCCAGTGCCACTGGAAGCCATGCATGCCCATGCCATCACACTGCCTCCACCGTGTTTTACAGATGACTTTGAGTGCTTTGGATCATGAGCTGTTCCACACCTTCTCCACACTTTTTTCTTCCTGTTATTCTGGTACCTGTTATTCTGGTAACCTTAGTTTCATCCATCAAAAGAATGCTTTTCCAGAACTGGTCTGGATTTTTTAGATGTTTTTGGTAAAGTCTAAGCTGGCTTGGTTTGCACCTTATGGTGAACCCTCTGCATTTGCTCTCGTGAAGTCTTCTCTTGATTGTGGGCTTTGACATTGATACGCCCACCTCCTGGAGAGCGTTCTTCACTTATCTGGATGTTGTGATTGAGTTTTTCTTTACCAAAGAGAGGATCCTGTGATCATCCACCACTGTTGTCTTCCATGGACATCCATGCCTTTTTATGTTGCTGAGCTCACCAGTGTGTTCTTCTTTCCTCAGAATGTACCAAACTGTTGATTTGGCCACTCCTAATGTTGCTGCTATCTCTCTTATGGATTTGTTTAGTTTCCAAATGCATATACCACACTTAGAATCAACTCCAGACCTTTTACCTGGCCATGAAACATCTTTTGATTCAATTGACCAATTACTTTTGGTCCCTTGAAAAAGGGGGATGGCTACTCTTAAGAGCTGTAATTCCTAAACCTTTCCTCCAATTTGGATGTACATACCATCAAATTAAACCTGAGAGGGTGCACTGTCAGACCATATCCATTATATAACTATAGTTTGAATCTGTTTTGGTAAATACCTGAAAAAAAAAACTCAAATTGTGTTTGTGTCCAAATATACCTAACTGTAGGTGTATAGATGTAGTATGGATGTGGCATAGATGCTGATTAGGTATGGCACAGGTGCAGTATAACTGTGATGAAAACGTAATGTCCTGTCTCCAGTTCCTGCTAACAGTGTGAATGGTGGGTGATGAACCTTCTCACCAGTCCCTTTGGTGCAGCTGCTAACTCTTGCTTTGGAAGGGGGCCTCTCTCTTTCTCTCTGATGACTCCAGTGATCAGTGGTGGGAAGAAAAGAGAGAGTGCACACTGTTCTCCCTGCTGCATTAGTACAACTTTGATTGCTGTGATTATGCTGCATGACCCTGGGTGTCTCTCCCTGCAACTCAGATTCATCCCCCCCAAATCCGGCCTGTCACCAGTCTGTCAGCCTTCAGCAGATGTGCTCTCCTTGCTTTCCTCGGTGCCAAGACAGCCCACTCTCCCGGGCAGTTTAATAAAAAGACCATTGCTAACTCCTCCTGCTATCCAGGGCACACTGGAATCTGTAGTTCAGAAACTCAGTTCCAATATTACATGGTTGCCATATTGGACTACACCTCCCAGGATTCCAAGCACCCTTAGCTATCCCCCCACTTGCCAGAGGAAAATGGTGCAACATAACATCAATATTTCAGTAGAAACTGAAAGTAAACTGGTTGTAAAGAGGGAAATGCCTTCTTCTCCATGTTTGTGTAGTCCACCACTTGGCTATATCACTAAAGTTACAATAAAAGGTAAACAGTGCCTTGGGTTGTAACAAAGTAAGGCGCCACCCCTTTTGACTCATTAAAGCAAGTAGCTGGTGTGAACAAACCCTAAATATAGTCCACTATTGCCCCCACCACTATTCCACCCTCCACACTCCACCTCCTGTCCCTTATTTTACCAGAACAACAAAGACAAGCCTAGACCCAATACACACAGAAGTCAAAATGTGAGTGTGTCTGCAGAAAGCTTATATCCAGCCATATGTAATGGTACAATTTATTTCAATTTGCTCAATTGAAAGGAAGAGACTGAGAACTTAAAACATAAGACTGGCACAGGGCATGCTCAATGTACTTCTGTATCCAGTACCTTTGTGTAAGATTCCTTACGTACAAGTAGGCCTATGCAGTGATTCAAATATTGGGTTCTCGACATCTCAGAAGTATTTATTGAAGTTACACGTCAGGCATATAAAAAAAAAAAAAAAGAATTCAGGATTGTACATGGATTTATGGATTCATGGAACATGTTTTTTTTAATTATAAGGGCTTTGACTTAAAGCATTTGTAAACTCAATCACTATATCAGTTTTAACATATTATTGCAGTTTTAGGCTAGATTCACAATTGTGGGCTGGTTGTGGGTGCGGGAAACCACCCACAACCAAATTGCGCTTCTCTTGCAAGAAGTGCGGGGCTGCCATTCATTCTGAATGACACCCACACTTATCTCATCCCACAGCTCGATTGTGGGTGCGGGAACCGCAGGGAAACTGCATGGTCAAAAAGACCATGCTGTTTCCCTGTGGCTATGCTTTCAAAAAGGTGCATGCACCTTTTTTTTCCTGAAAAATGGGCACAGCAGCTAATTGAATGGGTTGCCATGCCCTAGCAAACGCGGGCCACACAGCATGCAATAGTGTGAACTGAGCCTCAACATAATTTTCAATCATTTAAAATTTGCAGCTTGCACTAAAATAATACTTGGTGATCCTGCCTTAAAAGTCCTTGTCAGGGCACTCCCTATTATAGGGTGGCAACACTTTGTCCCTGTCTCCCAGGTGTTGCCCTGCTTTGTCAACCTGTCACATGGGCTTCTGATGGAGACTTCAAGTCACCATTTCAACACACCTAATACATGCATGCAAAGTTATCAGGAGAAGCGCTATCAATCCCGGGTGAGGGTTCAAACAGTCGGACCCAATGTTGATAAAATCAAATCTTGTGCAGTTTATTGAAAACATTTAATATTCTGTTTTAAGGCAGCTTACATGCAAAATGCTCCAAACCCGATGAATCCAAACAACATCTATGGATGACTCAACCTCCTGTGGCCAGCTAGGTAAGATGAGATGTGAATGGTGACGCCACAAATAGAAGTGGATTCAGAGCATCCGACAGTCACTGCGGTCCCCTAGCCGTCGTGCCCACATGCCAGAAATGACACTCACAGAGCACCAGGAAGTGACATCACAGTGTTGGCAGAAAGAACCGAAGAGATGCCGGAATGAGGGAAGAGGAGCCACTGAATATCTCCCATAACTGCCTGAAGGCACACACCAAAACTGGAAAGTCAGTTGCTATGACTACATGTTTCGGGGAAAGCCCATTCATTAGGTCATGTGGTAGACCACTGTGACGTCACTTCTGTGTGCTCCGTGAGCTCCGTGAGTGTCTTTTCCAGCCCACAGGCATGACAGCTGGGGGACCGCAGTGACTGCTGATAATCATATTTTGTATGGCGAGGGGGGTTATAGCTTAGTGGCTCAAAGACTTTTTTTCTTAACATACCATGCCTCTTTACAGATACTGAGCACTGACAACTCCAGTGAGCCCAAGACCTCCTCAATGTTGCAGCAAGAAATGCTTTCTCATCTTAACTAGTGCAGGGCCTTAGGTATATAACTGTTTCGTTAGAGCTAGAGTATGCCTTTAAGTAAAAGTATATGTCAGCCTACATTTATTCATTTTAACGTATCTAACAAATATTGCAAGACCATCTTGAACTTGTGCGATTTAGTTATTTCTCATGTTTATTTAATTTTGTTGTGTGTTTGATCCCTTTTCTTCTGCACGCTCAGTGGTGCAGGTTTCCTTGTGCATTATTTATTATTGCTTCACAGTTTTCAGAACAGTTTCATTTATTTTGTAAATGCTCATTATACTCTATTAATTTCCCATTAGGCTACGTTCACACTAGCCTTGTGTGCAGGCGGCAGAGAGGCGTTTGGGAAGCGTTTTTACCGCTTCCCAAACGCCTCTGCCAACTCTGCACATTACAGCACATGGTGCTGTTCTAACAGGAGCGTTTGCGTCGCGTCGCGTTGCGTCGCGGCAAAACGGACGCCTCTGGTCGAGTCAGGAGGCTTTGAAGCCTCCTATTCTCGTCTATGGTGCCACTCCGCAAACGCCCGGCCGGCGTTTGCGGTGCGGTTGCGACGCGGGTTGCGGGGCGTTTGCGGAGCGGTAACACCACTCAAATGCATTATAGGCGTTTGTGGGGCGTTATTAACGCTCGGCAAACGCCTAGCAACTGCCGCTAAACCGCGCATGCGGTGTTTGCGGAGCGTTTGCCGAGCGTTAAAAACGCTCCGCAAACACCGGACCAACGCTTGCCAAACGCTATAGGGGCGTTTGGCAAGCGTTGGCAAAACAGCCTAGTGTGAACGAGCCCTTAGTGAGGATAAATTAACATAAAGTTTTCTTATTTACAAATCACTTAGTAGGTGTTGATTACCTTATAAATAGCTAGGTAATTAATTATTGAAAATCACTCAACATTCCTTGCTACTCTATCTTTAGTTACATTAAACTATCTGCTATGTTGTACTTACTGCTTATGGACTGGAATCAGTTAAACAAAATGGATTCACTTACCATTATAATAACTTTTATTTATTATTATGAAAGTGTGATGAGTGACTATCCTGTTCAAAATCACTTTGCAAAACCTTACAAAAGCAGTGATATGCAATGTTTCCTATCAGAGCCATATCATCTATAAGCAGGGGCGGACTGACAACTCATGGGGCCCCCGGGCAATAGGGGATCATGGGGCCCCTGTGTCCTTGCCCAAACTCAAAAAATCCTATGAAAAAGGTACCAGGGGTATCTCATGGGGCCCCCTACTGACCCCAGGCCCTCGGGCAGTGCCCGAGTTTCCAAATGGTCAGTCCGCCCCTGTCTATAAGGCAATTTAGGTAGAAGCCTATGGCCCAGTGGATGTCCATGGGGGCCAGCTACACCCTTCATGCTCCTGCAGGTGATAGCACAGTTGTGCACCTGCCTGTCACTTCACAAGGGAGGATGTACTTGTATGCAGTCCATGTTTAATGGTGAAATGCCGGTACAGATACTGCAAGTGGGACAGCTTCTCTATGTCTATTAAAATCCATTTCAATTTCAAGGGATAGGGGAAATTGCTATCTTTTATAAGTCTCAATTCCTATTTATTCCATCTCTGCTGCTCATTTAAACAACATGTTAGCTGAGCAGACATATGCTACAGAAAAACTGTAGAAGCAGTTGTTTAGATCTTTTTCTGCAGCATGTTACAAAGTTTTCATTATTTTGCAGACAGTAAAGCTATTTTTTAGCACTCACACATCTTACCTTGCTTCCATTATAAATGTTTTCTAATGTTTTGCTCAAACTAATTTCCTCTGCTTCAGTCTTTCCCCTGCCTCTACAAGCTCCTGGGCTGCCTCCTCTTAACCAGTCCCACCACTTTTCTCCATCTTTACCTGTTGATCTATCTGTCTCCTCTTCTTTTCACACAAATCACACAAAGTCGGGATGAGGGTGGAACCCTATCTTAAAATATACTGTAATACCTTTAAGTTGTATTGGAGGTCAAATAATTGCTTCCACTGTAGAATATACTTTACATGGTCTCAATTGGTGTATATAGATGTGGACACCCACCAAGAGACAAAGTCTTAAGAATTGCTTATGCTCATCTATAGATCCTCATAGAAAAATAGATATGATACTAGACGATGACTATATGGATTTATCACACAAGTGACAGCTGAGCAACCTGACAGGAAATGGAAGTTAAATAGCAAATTATCATGCAGAAACATGTTCTGAACACCAGCACTCTCTGTATTTCCTCTGTTAGCAGTAGTGGAGTAGATGCAAAATTGTATTTAATGCAGAAGGTGGAACTTGGTGGCATACAGATGAAGACAGTAACCAGAGGTTGGGCTAAGTTTATCGGGGGTAGCAACAAGCAGGCAGGAGACACAGTAGACAGTCCTCAGGAAAGTTACTTAGCACTTGAAGAGCTAATATTTTCATAGTACCTGCAGTTGCTGAGAAATATTGTTTCCTGAACATGTTTGCTGAGGGGCCGCCACATCTCTGGGGTCCTGTAACAGGCTAGGTATCCCACCATTGGGCTCTTATAACAAGCTATGTGCCCCTCTACCAGGGTCTGGCAACAGGGTGTGATGACAGGCTACGTCCTGCACTGACAGGATTTAGTGACAGGTTGGGTGCCCTGGTGAGCAAATCAACCAACACATGGCATATGGTACTCGATTTCCCAAGTCCATCAAGGACACAGGTATCTCATCTCTAGGTTACCATTAGTCATTGGTAAATCTAGCACTGGATTTTTCAACAACACCTTAACCCTGACACCAAGTTACTTCAACACACTGGACACTCCAATGTCCTTGCACCTGCTCTGCTCATTGACAGCCACGTAGGACTTTCCAGGGCAATGGTTAACCAACCTGGGTCCCCTAACACACCTGAAGTCAAAATGATTCCATCTGGATCCCAATAAAGCCCATAAAAGGTCCACTACTACTAGGGCTGTCACTGTACATATGACTACTGGTTTAGGAGTAAGTGTCTGGACTATTGGGCTTTAGTGTAATGGGAGTAACAGGCTGCAGAAGAACTTGGAAGAGTCTCAGACCAGAAAAACAAACCATGCCAGGCAGGAGATAAGAATGAAGTCTTAGTAGGAGCAGACAAGTCAGCTGTCAAAATTAACATCAGAATAAACCAGGGCATTAGATGAGGAGTCAGCTGAGTCAAGCTGGGTAGCAGTCGGAGAATCAGCAGAGCCAGGTGAGCAGCAGAGAGAGACACAGTGGAGTCACACTGAATATCAGGCGCAGAATCAGTAATGTCAGGCTGGACAACAGGTGGGCAATCAGAGGAGTCAGGCTGGGCAGCAGGTAGCGACTCAGTGGAGTCAGGCTAGGCAGCAGGCAGAAAATTAATGGAGAATCTGCATAGTCAGTCTGGACAGCAGGCAGAAAGAGAGTGAAGTCGGGTTTCAGGACCTCAGAAGTTGAACTGGGGTGCAGGACCCAGAAGCAGAATTGGCATACAGGATCTTGAAAGCTGAATCAGGATACAAGACCTCAGGATACAAATTGGGATACAGGACATCAGAAGACGAATCAGAAAACAGGACCTCCAAAGATGAATCAGGATACATAACCTCAGAAAATGAACTGGGAAACAGGACCTCTGAAGATGAATCAGAATACAGGAACTCAGGAGCACAGATGGGGTAATTGACATCTGGAGTAGAGACAGTGTTCAAATACTTTAAAGCAGAGTTAGGTTGCAAAACCACTGAAGTAAAGACAGGGTGCAAAGGCATTTGAAATGCTGTCCACCATACTGCCCCGAACTACATCACTGACCTAATATCCAAGTACCGCCCAGCACGCACACTCCGCTCCTCACAAGACCTCCTTCTCTCTAGTTCCCTGGTCTCCTCCTCCCATGCCCGCCTCCAGGACTTCTCCAGGGTGTCACCCATCCTCTGGAACTCCCTGCCCCAACCCATCAGATTATCACCTACTCTCCTCTCCTTTAGGCGCACCCTGAAAACCCATCTCTTCAGGGAAGCCTACCCCACCCCCTGCTAACTTGCCTCCCTCCTCCACTCTTCCTACCACTCCATCCCCCACAGCTATCTCCTCCTGTGCCACCACCCCCTCCCTCCTAGATTGTAAGCTCGAAAGAGCAGGGCCCTTGATCCCCTCATGTTTTGCATTGTATTGGTATTGTTCTGTCACATGTTCTGTCTCCCTTTGTAATGTACAGCGCTGAGCGAACTATTGGCGCTTTATAAATACTGTATAATAATAATAATAATAATAATTTGAAATAGAGTTGAACAGCTGGATCTCTGGAGCAGATTTGGGGTGCATAACCTCAGAAGAAAAAATTAGAGGCACAACTTTAAGACTGGGGACAGGGGGCCCTCAGATGTCCACCTGCCTACCTAGGTGAATGAGTAAGGGTTACATACTATATTACTTATTCACAAAAACATAATTGGTAAATAAAACACACACCATAGCAAAAGTCCTTTACTTAAAAAACAAAAACAAAACAAAAAAAACATTTCAGCTCCAGAAGATTTACCCCTTTCCTGATCAGGCCATTTTTTGCTATACGGTGTTGCTTTACTGTAACTGACAACTTCACGGTCATGCAACACTGTACCAAAAAACTTTACTTTTACTTTTTGCGTTATAAACAAAAAGAGACCAACAATTTTGAAAAAACACCTATATTTTTTATTTTCTACTATAAAACATATCCAATAAATAAATAAATAGATAAATAACATTTCTTCATAAATTTAGGCCAACATTTATTCTAATACATATTTTTGTAAAAGAAATCCCATTAAGCATATATTGTTTAGTTTGAGCAAAAGTAATAGCATCAACAAACTATGGGACATATACTGGGATTATTTTTCTTTTTCTTTTTCTATACTAGTAATGGCAGCGATCAGCGACTTATAGCGGGATTGCAATATTGCGGTGGACATTTTTACACTAACTGACACTTTACAGTGTTCAGTGCTAAGAATATTCACTGATTACTGTATTAATGACACTGGCTGGGAAGGGATTAACATCTAGGGTGATCAAAAGGTTAAGTGCATGCCTAACTATGTTCTTTGTGTCGTGGTGTACACTAGATAGTGCTGGCACAAGGGGAAGTGATGGATCGTGGTCCCAGCTTTGCACGAACAAACTATCCATCACTTTCCCCTGTCACAACAGAACTGTGCCTATGTAAACATAGGCACAGCTCTGTTCTTCCTCCCTGCCCAACAATCTGGGGGTGCTGGTGAGGATCCATTTGCCAGGACTCACAGATGAGCTTCTGCTGTGACAGTTCACAGCAGAAGTGATCCGCCGATAACAGGCGCACGCACCCATGAGACGGAAATGCAAAATCATGTATATATACATGCTTTTGCACAGGAGAGCAGCCCTGTAGCAGTAAAACTGCTATAGATTGGAGTTAAAGTGTAAATCCAACATCAATCACATCTTTTAGCAATGTAGATTCATTGACAATTAATGACTACCTGTTGCCCTGCCAACAAAACAACCTGCGCCATGATGATTCTCTCATGCCAATACTCCCATTGCAAATGATAGTTGTGTCAGCTGCTGAAAATCAATCAATCCCCACTCCATCCAACACTAAAGAAAAATGTTTTGGCTGGATGCATTAATCCTTTGCGCCACCAATTTCTGGTATCAAAAGCTATACTGGCTGAAAAACCCTCAGATTCTGGCACTTTTGGGGGAATTGGATGCTTGTGTCACTATAGGACAGTATATAGGAACCAACAGAAGAAACCACGCAGTGGGAGACCAGTCATATGACACATCTAGAAGTGTGCCAGATGCTAAGGATAATTCAGCTAGTATAGCTCATGAATACAGCATAGATTGGCAGCAGAAGGGGAACTAGTTCTTTCTTTATAGGTACATTTTTGTTTTTTGTTTCCATATAGTGTTGGTTGATTTATGGGCAATGCCCAAAGTCTATCAACATCAAGCTCCTATTAGAAATGTAAATCATAGCTGGGCTGATATTTAAGTTGTTACACAGGTGATGCTGAATGCTGAGCACACCATGATGGAAGAAAAATATATTTAATGAAAATGTATGTGAGTGTTTTACTTTTGAAGGGAATGTGTCACAAAGTAACCTTATGACTTGCTCTTTACCACTCCTTTAATTTACATACCTCTGTTACATTGCAGAGCCTGAATGTTGAAACCACAATTTACTACTGCATATCTGTAGCTTCCTTGTCACCCTTCATTCTGCTAATCTTGTAATTTGCCTCAACACCTCTAACTTTTTGTATTTGAAAATATTTTTGAATGTCAAAATTGTAAAATGCAATAGACCATGACTGTCTTACAGTGCATACCTATCGACTGTAAGGATGGTCATACATACATCACGTTTGCATTACATTTGTTAGACTTTCAATTGGTGCAACACACATTTACATTTGGAGAAATATATAACTTGTCATTGGTGACCCCCTAAAAAATGTCATGACTATAACTTGGCTGATAGTGGTTGATAAACTGACCCAAAAATAGCGTGTAGCCCAGTCTGCAGCACTAACAGGAAAATGCTTCTGTGTGTGCAAACAGAGGAGACACGCACAGCTACAAGAGTGGATTCTTACTGTAGACCTGTGTACAGCCAGTGTTGAGCCCACCCTCTACCCAATAGGAAGACGCACAGGATGTGGACTGCTAGGATTGTGGGAGGTGTAGTTCTGCCAGACTAAGCTGGTTTAATAACCTGGAAGTTGTAAATTGGAAATCCCTGAAGGCATTGGGGCAAACAGGAGAGGTAGTTCCCTGATGTTTTCTTGGGCTGAGGGAATGAAGTGAGGAGGCTATTCTGAGAGGACTACAGGCAGCTAAGAGACTGCTCATCCCTGCACCGGAGAAGTAGAAAGGCACAGTGACAAACATTCTGGGACATCAAAAAGTACCTTAGATTATGATAGAGCTTGCTGCCTGATCAAAGAGGAAGGACTCCTTGGACACAGACTGGCTGTGCTTCATCCAGTATACAGAGGGAGATCATCTGCTAACACAGGACATTGGTGAGAGGCTGGTGGCCAAATCCACAATCCAGTCTAACAAAAGAGGGATAGTGTCGCCTGCAAGTATCACAGAGCCAGAGATTTTATCAGAGCTTAAAGGAACCAAAGTCAGTGTCATCAGTACTTAAAAGGACATTATCCTATGACAGGTCTCAACAAGCTAGCCAGCAGAAGAAAGTATATTACAGATTGCTGAACTATTAGAGTGGCACAATCCGCCTTAGTTAGCATTACCCCAGTATAAGGTTCAAAAGGAGTTGTTCTGTACACCAATGCTTGTTTTTACAGTATATTTATTTCTACTACTCACCTATTTGCAATATATTCTTTGCTTTAGTTTATCTGTTTGCTGTATTATTGCTCTTGTGTTATATCTCTTTTGCTGCCAGAATACAGCATATACATCTGCAATAAAAACTCCCCACCCAGCCGTGTGTTAGTGAGTGTGGTGCCATTTAGGGGGGGACCAAATACATCCAGTGGGACCAAATACATCCAGTAGGACCAAATACATCTAGTGTGACAAAATACATCCAGTGGGACCAAATACATCTAGTGTGACCAAATACATCTAGTGTGACCAAATACATCCAGTGGGACCAAATACATCCAGTAGGACCAAATACATCTAATGTGACAAAATACATCCAGTGGGACCAAATTAAATCTAGTGTGACAAAATACATCCAGTGGGACCAAATACATGCAGTGGGACCAAATACATCTAGTGTGACCATATACATCCAGTGGGACCAAATACATGCAGTGGCACCAAATACATCTAGTGTGACCAAATACATCTAGTGTGACCAAATACATCCAGTGGGACCAAATACATCTAGTGGGACCAAATACATCTAGTGTGACCAAATACATCCAGTGGGACCAAATACATCCAGTGGGACCAAATACATCTAGTGTTATAAAATACATCCAGTAGCTCCTTTGGGGATAAGTGCAAGTGCTAGTGCTACATATGCATCAGATAAAGTCTTGCGAAAGTCAGAACTCCAGACAAATGTTCTAGGTCAATGGCTTAGAAAGAACTGAAACTGAAGTATCAGCATGATACCTGAGCTGCTACCACTTTTATGAAAGAGTTCAGCAATGACACACTATGAATTTCTCTAATGGCATTTTTCCTCTATATTTGTACTCTGGAAAAACAGAAAAAGATTATATTCCTTTGAGCATTCTACGACTGAAGGTGTCAGTTGTGTAGGTTTTGCACTGACAGTTTTCAAAAACTGCCAGAACTAAGAACTATTAACAGAACAAGCAACACTGGAGCGCCCTGGAGCCTATCAGTTATTAGTAGTCAGTAGGGATGAGCAAAATTGAGAGTGTTCTATTGCCTGAACATCCTAAACATGAGTTTATATAAATGTTACCATTTTAGTGAAATGCAATGGAGTCAATGGGAAAAGCGAAATTAATAAGGTTTTTTAAAATGCGTTATGAACTTAAATGGCTCCTAAAAGTTAGGAAACCTATTTTCAACTACTCTGGAAGTGTTCAGGGGCAAAAAAATAACATTTTATTAGCCTGAATAAATAGATTTTTTTTCGCAAAATAAAAAGACAACCGAAAAAAGTAAAATAAAACATTTTAAAAAACAGAGTGCAAGAAAATGATTAAATAAACACAAAAAGAGAAAAAAAAACTCTACACACACAAAACTGTAAATAAAGAAAAAAAAAGAGTAGATTACTTATTTAAACAATTTTTGCCTAAGTTGCCCAATGAGTAAAAGTGAGAGTGTCTGCCTCAGCAAAATTTAACAATGAAATAAATTGAGAAAATTATTTTGCTATTCCCCGGCAGTTGGTCCTTGGGGGGGTGTTAGGGTCCTACATTTAGATGTAACATTGTATCTGTGATTGCAGCAATTATTTCCAGATGTTCAGGTTTCTGCCATCCTTGAAAAACACAGTTGATTTGAACTCAAACTAGTCTTTATGTGTTAAAAATGTATTATATCTTGCGCTTGGTGAAATGATGTGACAGATGAGTCAGCAACCACAGCAACCACAATAGTTTGAATACAACAATTAGTAAGATAAGTTTGAAAGTATGGTGCGCTACTCTAAATATCACGCATCAATGATGCTCTTAGACAACTTCAGAGAGGAAGGGAAAGAGTGTGCATTACTAACTCAGGCAAACAACTGGCTGCTCTGCTCCTCGGAGAAAGTACTGTAGGTGTAGAAGATTTTGTCAGCTAGCCAGCTATCTGGGTGTGCTGTGACTATGCTGGTTTACCACTTTTGGAACAAAATGGCACGTGGCTCCACCTTCAGCTTCTGCAGCCCTGTTTGCTCACCCCCTAGAGTAGCACCTCTGCCACTCAATTTAGATCTGCTTCTCATTGTAACTTTACTTTGGAAGGTGAATGGAATGCCCAGCTTTTACTGAATTTTTGGTGATTGGAGGGGGGAGTGGATTTGTGGTGCTTTCAATGCATAATAGGGCAGCAACAAGTGTATATAGCACACCTCAAACTTAAAAAAGATGAAATCCAATAGAATATCCCCCACCCCTAAATAATAAAAACAAAATATACATACATGCCATGAAAGGGTACCATCCAAAACAAAAGCCAATTAAGAAAGATGTTAAAGTGTTACTAAACCCAGGACCCTGCATTTACTATATCTGATCTCCCACAGTACATAGAACATGTAAGTGCAATTATTTTAGTAAATCTAAACTGCTAAATACCTTTTATCATCAGCAGTTAGAGCAGTCTTGTGACTTCAGCAGAGCACTGGTTAAAGCGTATAGAAGGAGTTTTCTTTCTGCTCTAGGAGGATGCAAAACCCCTGACCCTCTGTCTAGATGGCACTGATTGGCCCTGTGCTGATCACATGCACTCTCCCAAGAAAAGAAAAACCTATCTAGCAATAAACACTAAACTGAGCATGTGCATGTGGCTATGGGTTCAGTCTGTCTTATCTGCAGATAAGATGTGGACATTTGAACAACAGGGGCAGAGAAAATAGGATCAAATGGCCTTTTTACACAATGCAGAGGATTAACCCCTTAGGTTCCACAGTGAGTATAACAAGCATGTTCTACTGCATATACAGACTGATTTTACTGTTGTGGGTTTAGTAACACTTCAAATGAAAGAAAAATAACCCCTTTTCCTATCCAGCTCCAAAACAAAGGCAATTTTTTATTATTATTATTATTATTATTATTATTAATATTCAGGATTTATGTAGTACCAACAATTTGTGCAGAACTTTTCAAAATAAAGGGAGACAGTACAATTACAATACAACTCAATACAGGAGGGTTGGGAGAACCCTACTTGTGAGAGTGGAAAGTGAAACAAAAGATAACTCAGAGGGATGAGTTTATAGAGAAAATAAAAGCACAGTTTTATGTTTTTGCAGGAGAGCCTAGGCTGAAGAGATGCGTTTTCAGAGAATGCCTAAAGGCGGACAAAGTAGATTAGCATAGGGGGGAGCTCTGAAGAAAGAGAGAGGTTCTGGAAAAGTCCTGGAGGGGAACAGGGAAGGAATTGACAAGAGATAGAAAGTAGAAGGTTTTGGGAGAAGCAGATATGATGGTTTTGGTGATATTTTGAGATAAGGTTGTGCAGGGCTGCTGTTAGAAATCACAGGGCCCCATACAGTCTACCTGACAGGGCCACACCCCCCAAAACATCAAATTATATCTTCACTAAAATGCCATGATCAAGATGCTACGCTTTGTAACCATGGCAGAAGTTATACCCCCGCTACTGCTGACTACTGACACCTGTTTTTTTAAACTTTTTTTAAATTGCTTAATGGCAAATTTACATTGCGAGATCACACTGAAACTGTGAGCCAGTTGTTTGCAGCACAGCCCTATTGAACTCAGTAGGGAGTTTGACAGGTGATGCTGCCTGTCAAACTCTGCAGCCTGCACAGCTGTAAAGTAAAACATTGCATCCATGGCATGTATACAGCCCTGTCTGACTATATTCTTAGGGTTTGGGTGTGTAGCAAGGCATAGGGGTAAATTCATGGCTCGACCACATGTGAAAGAGTGAAAGAGCCAGGTGACAAAGCACAAGAAATGTGCATTTTGCAGTGGATTTCAGAAATGCACTGCAAACAAACAGAGCAATTGC
Organism: Staurois parvus; assembly: GCF_062004578.1. Lineage (NCBI taxonomy): Eukaryota > Metazoa > Chordata > Amphibia > Anura > Ranidae > Staurois > Staurois parvus. The sequence goes on from NW_028318340.1 coordinate 9,234,577, forward strand.
AGTGCCATTAATTGTTAATGGTGCCCCCAAATGCAGTTTTCAGACCAACATTTTGTCATGTGGCACACTTGCAACGGTGCATGCTTAAAAACGTTCTAGAGCCTCTATTATGTGTTTGTCACATGTAGGGCAGCCCATTGAAAAAAAAAAACACAAGCAGGAATGTATGTTCCTACTATGCAAAGTGTGAATGGGGCCTTTGGAAAGGTATATACAGTAGAAATGGCTGGGCAGAGATGTCTGTCAGCTGGAGGGAGAGGTGTATTCACTGTGAAAATAGCACAGACTCACCTAAAAAGAAATACCATGCCATTATCACAAAAAAGCTGTCACTGCCTGCAGGTATGGGGACCCAAGTATGGAGTGTCTTCACTCAGGACCACAATTCTCACTTATTCAGTTTGCATTGGCTGTTTTACCCCAGGTCCAGTCCTCCTCTGCATGTATGTCACCCCCATCTACAATATGCTGTTCTGTTGCAGTCCTGTATGCTGTTCCACATACTGTTGTGAGAAATATGGTCAGCCATCCATGGCCATCTTCAACCCTTTTAGCATCTTACCTATTAGCTGTTCTGCATTGGCTATACAGTTTGGGAATATCTCAACACCAGCTCCTACGTGTTTGGCCACCCAGAGTCTGCTACCTACATGACATCTGTGTCACATCAGTCTGTCCTAAATGCATGCAGCACCTAGAAAAACAGCTAATAATACTGTTGTGTCTTGTGGTGTCCTGTAGTCCGGGAGGCAGCGGAGTTATAGAGTGCCTCCATAATACACATGCAGGCTTCTTTCTGATGAACTCATAACCAGAAGAGGAACTGGAACTAAGTTGCCAGAGTATAGAAAAATATTATATATTGTGGCAGGGCGAGGCTATGCCACTGTGTAAAATGGCAATTTAAGTCAGGATTTGTGGAAAACTGGTACACTAATGGTTCAGGTGTGTTCTGGCTTTATATTAGAGACAGGATTAGAGTTCAGGGCCCCAACTTCCTGAGTGGGCCTGTGATTGTAATGGAGCAGAGAGGTGCAGGTCTGCACCATGCTGTCCAGGATAGGACAGGTAAAGACATGAGCCTGTGAAGGAAGGAGCAGTGGGGAGCTGCAGGAAAGACAAAGTCAAGTTGACAAAGGTACAGCGTTTTGTGCACCAGCACTGGGACTGTGTGTTAGATGGTCTGGAGGACCAAAGCATGAGACCTGAGCAGTAGAGCTGTGAAAAGAGCCACAAAGCTGATTACTGTTTATGTTCGTTTGATGGTGGAAACCCCTGTGTCGAAATCTGTTTGATGAGAACTTTTGTCTTCTTTTAAATAAGAGTGGGCAGGAAGAGCCCTCAAACATACTTCTGGTGGGGAGTTAAATGAACTGTTTTGTACTACGAATCAATAAAAAAAAACCCAACTTGTCACAATATGTAACTGGAAATAGTGACATCTACAGGACAGACATATGAACACTACATACTCCCCTTATAGTACAATATGCCTTTATATAAATATTAAAAATACAGACAGCAACAACGTGAAAAGTTTTATCACCAAACAAAACTACGCAGTACAATTACATCACATAATCCTTGGTCCACACAGGAGGCCTTCTCATTCTTTTAATACTTCTAGGTGGCTGGTGAAAGGAATTGACTCCTCGTTCCTCTCGAGCCACTGACCCCCGTCAGTCCCTGGCATTGATCAATGTTTGCCCCTCAGATCTGGAGTTCACCCGAGACACAGGAATTGCAGACAGACACAAGGTGGTATCTCAGAATGAACTAAATTTATTCTTCCGTGTTTAAACTTATATATGAAACTTAAAACAATGCATAGAAATATAAGAACCAATCAATTGACAGATATGCATTAACCAATCAAGATATTACATACGTCAGTCATGCCCAATCATTTGGCATTCATGTAAATTTTATTAAGTGCGTCAAGCATGAACTTTTGTTCAGTATAGAAAGTAGACAATTTCCCTATTTAACATTGGCTATAATTATTAATAATCTTGCGACAGGATATATCCAACTGCAGGCTTTCAGTCTTGTGCTAGCTAAAGGAAAAAGGGGAAGTTACACCTGAAGGAAAAAGAGGAACTTTAACTCCTGACAAGAATACAGTTTAAGACAAAAAATCAATCCTTTTAAAATACTGACTTAAGTCTTAAGATGGATACTGATTCTAAGATGGAGGAGCTTTGGCTCAGAGAGACAAGATGTCGGGACATCAAACTTAAGGGCTAATCCCTTCAGCTGGGGTTCCTGGTTTCCAGTAGAAATTATCCTTCATCAAATGAAGAGTTTGAAAATTCATACCTAAAAGGCAAAAGACAACTGGCAATCATTATGCATCTGCCAGGCAATTAATATGTGTACAGTGCTCATTGACTTGTATTAATAATTAGACTGGAAAATATAGATTTTTCCTGTTTGATAAAGTCAGGGCTCTTAAAGAGGAGCTCCAGTCTCCCCCAAAAAATTAAAAGTGACTTTTAATATAAGGACACTTACCTGTCCAGTGATCCAGCGTTGTCCTCACCCGAGCCGATTCTTTAATCAACTTTGGGTTCCTGGCACCAGCATCTTAACAACAGGAAAACTATCAGTGAAGCCTTGGGGCTTCACACCCAGTCTCCCATTGCGCATGCATGAGCTGCGCTTTGTGAATGGTCCCTCAGTCTTCTGGAACCTGTAGTGTGCCCCAGTGGGCTGCAGAGGAAGAACTTCCGCTTAGATCACAGAGGCAATCCGACTGAAAGTGAGAGTGGGTACCTATCAAAACCAGATATCCCCCCCCCCCCATCCAAAATTTACCAATCGCTGCAGAGAAGGGTGAAGTTCCACTTTACGTCTAACTAGAGATTCATGCTGAAGGCCTACTTCTCCCACACTGCAATTCCAATCAGTATATGCCTTACTTCTATCTTATAGATTTTTAACAGTATTAGTAACGGATGATTTCAGAGGCACTGGACTTTGTGGGAGTTGTATGTCTGCAACACAAGGTTTAGTGCAGATTTCTCTGCCATGTTATAATTTAGCTTGTGATGCTTATAAAGTTGCATGTCTAGTCACTCTGTTGGAAAAAACTTTTTAAAGATTTCCCAGTAAGATCTGTAGTCTGAAGAACTTCTGTAAGGCTTCTGTTGAATCTTTTAATCTTTCCATTTGCTTGGGGGAAATAAACTGAAAATTTTCTATGCACAATATTTCTTTCTCTCAGGAAGGACTCAGACAGATGAAATGCAATTTCTGGCCAATTACTGTAATAATACACTAATATTATAGAAAATTGCCACTCCACAGGTGCCTCTATTTTAGAATACCAAGCACTGAAAGTCTGCAAAAGCAGGTATGACCAAACACGTAAGCTTCACAGAGGAGACAAGTCTCAAAACTAAGTGAAAACAGCATGAATAACAAGCAAAATAATGCAACAATCAAAACAAAACTCATCTAGAACGCATCCGGACTGTGTTTCTGTGGTGTGAACCAGTCATTCATAGGTGCTTTATATATTATCAGGGGTTCTTACCCCTTATCCAGTTTCCTATTGGTGATTAACACCATTTGAAAAGTGATTTTGGGTGTATTTATAGCAATAAAAACAAAAACCCAATGAATTTACATAAAAGTAAACCCAAGCAACTAATTAAGCTATATACAAACAGCAGGAAAGAAAAGAGGGTATGGGCAAACAGGCAAAAGCTGAGGTACTGAGAGATTCTGAAGGAGGAAATAAATATCTTCCTACCAGCCAGCATCAGGTGCAGACTACCTGCTGGCTGTTGTGAGACACCTACTGGTGGACACCACAACTATACCTTTCAGGTCTGAGGACCACAGGTGCTCTGGTTCCTGACAGTTCCTTCTCATTAAAGAGAGACCTCTGAATACTCCAAAACATTTTCGTCAAAAAAGAAGATCGTGTGATAGCTGTAAAATAGTCAGTCCTTAAAAAGTTATTGTTATAAACTAATTATTAGTACTTGTCCATGCAAGTCTTGCAAGTGCTTCAGAGAATCAATTAAAAATTTAATCCTATTCATGTCAAATAAGATCACTTTCAACTGTCAGGGTGTAGAGGCTGAATTCTCCCCACTGGGGTTTGGTACAAAGTAAAGCTCCCCTCCACCAAGGTCTGGTAACAGGCTAGGTTGCCCACCCATGAGATTTAGTAAAAGATTAGGGTCCTGCTGATTCACTGTGCCACATGGAATTCGATTCCCCAACAGGTATCCAAATTCTGAGATACCATGGGCCATCAGAAGATTCTGCATGGGGGTCTTTACACAATACAAGTATCCTGAAGCCAGGGTATCCCAACATATTTGAACACTCTACATCTGGGTCGCTTGCCTGCTTGCTAGGACATCATGTCAGTCTTTCCAGAGCACTGGTTACCAAATACAGATCCCCTAATGCACATGGTGCTGCAGAGACTACATTTGGGTCATAGAAAAACTCAAATTGAACTTTGCCATTCCCCAGACGATTGCTACTACTGGGCTTTTGCATCAAATGCAACTATTGGTTTTAGAGATTATCTAGACCAGTGAGACCCACAGGTCATTATGCAGCACACAGTAGGGCAGAGGAATAATCACACCAATCACAGAACACTCCCTCACTGGCTGGATGAGCGAAGCAGCACTCTTTTACTGACGAGCAATATTCTGGAAAACAGAGGAAATGTTTGGAAGTAAGGGAGCATTTTCATTGCTCCACATAGCAATTCTGGCAAGTTATCATCTGCAGCAGGACAAGTGTGACACCCTCCTTATTATTGACCTGCAATATGCAGTAGAAATGGATATATGTGTATTCAGGTGCTAAATGTCTTCCATAAATTCAGCACATGAGATAAAAATAACATATTAACTTTTACATATTCATAGCAAACTCTTGCTTAAGAAAAAAAATTAGGGACTGGCCAGGGAGGGATCACTTTGATGCCGTTTGCCTGTTTGGACATGTATTGCAATACACGTAAACTAAGAATCTCCCTGTTTTTTAACTAGTTCAGCTCTTTGGACATACTATATTCATCCAAAGAGTGAATCATTAATCCGGTTGTTCAGGGGGCTCCTGGCTTCCAAGGGAAAGTGATGTGACAGATCTATAGCTGCTAATCACAGATCGAGCAGCGCAGTAAGCCCCACCCCCATCTCTCCCCACCCCCCGTGGTTCCCAGGCTCTATCGCTCTTACTGGATGGATTACTCTTCAGGATGGAGAGTGGAGGGAGACCAAGGCCCATCCATGCCTCAATCTGCCCTGTAAACAAAGAAACTGGATGTGATGATGATTTTGGCAACTATCATCTTGGCTAAAGTATTCATCTTGGATTAAGTATTGAGCATTTCACTTCGGCTCTGCACTTCAGTGAATGCACAAAGTGAGAAGCAGACAACCTCAAACCTGTTTCACCATCCAGCTCTTTCATCTTTTACCCAGTTTGCTTCGTAATCTCAACACTCTGTAACATGCACTCTCTACTCCTTCTCACGGTTGTATCCTCTCTATTCAAAGTCTCTCTTCTCCACCCCACAGCTTATATATATATATATATATATATATATATATATATATATCACCCTCACTCCTGTCTTACCTTACTACTGTACTCACCAACTCCTCCTAATTCTGAACCAAAATACTACTAAAACCTCCAGGACACTGGAACCTTTCCCTCCATATAAGTCATATTCCTATATTACCCCTCTCACATTTCTGCTTCTCCTAACATCGCCATCTTTTTCCTTTGATCAATACACCCAGCACCCCCTATCCTATAACAGCAGCCGAAATCCACAAAATCTTACATTTCCTCTTCTTCCTAGAACCAGCCTCCCCTTTTCCTTTGCCTCTGAAATATCCGCACTGTCTGTGACAAACTCACCTCTGTGCATGACTTTTTTATCACAAACTCCTTTAACTTGCTTGCAACTAAGGAAACCTGGCTTCATGAATCTGATTTTTGCTCTCCTGCTGCCCTCTCCCGTGGTGGTCTGCTCTGGACTCACCCTTCCAGGCCTAGTGGATGGAAAGGAGGTGGAGTTGGAATCCTCCTGTCCCCTCAAAGCACTTTTCAGGTCTTTCATTCACCTCCCTCTCTGTCCCTCTCCTCATTTGAAGTTCACTCTATTTGTCTATTCTGTCCAGTTTCTTTAAGAAATGCTGTGACCTATCGACCTCCTGGAACGGTATCAAGCTTCCTTGATTACTTCTCTGCCTGGCTACCTTACTTTCTCTCTTCTGAAATTCCCACAATCATTCTTGATGACTTCAACATCCCTGTTAATCTTAACACTCCTGCTACCTCTAAACTTCTGAGCCTAACCACTTCTTTTGACCTAAAACAATGGACACATGCTTCTACTCACTCTGATGGTAACTGCCTTGACCTGGTATTCTCCTACCTATGCACTCCTTGCAACCTCACCAACTTTCCTTTTCCTCTTTCTGATCACTCCCTTATTAGCTTATCTCCCTCCTTGGCATTCCTCCTCCTCATCTTCCAACTACCAAACAGTTACCCGTAGAAACCTTCGCTATCTTAACCCTTTTCTTCTTTTTTCGGCAACAGATTGTCTCTATGACAAAATATCAGCCCTGTCCTGCCCCAACCTGGCCACTTCTGTATACAACAGTTCACTGTAACCCACCCTGGACACATTGACCCCCCTCACTACACACAGAATTAGGCCCCGACCGCTACAGCCCTGGCAAACAGAGAATACCAGATGCTTCAAAAAACGTAGCCATGCTCTTGTGTGTTTATGGCGTAAGACTAAGACCCAGCAAGACTTCGACCAATATAAATCTGCCCTTCAAAAATACAATTCCTCTTTCCATACCAACCGTTCAGTGTCTGCTATCCCTTTCTGCCATCCCTCCACTGACTTCCACTTGCCCAACTAATGAAATTCAAAATACTAACAACTTACAAAGCCATGCACAACTCTGCCCCCAGCTACATCACCAACCTGGTCTCAAAATATCAACCAAACCGCTCTCTTCAATCCTCCCAAGACCTTCTGTTCTCTAGTTCCTGTGTCACCTCCTCCCATGCTCACCTCCAGGACTTCTCCTGAGCCTCTCCCATCCTATGGAACTCCCTAGACCACTATGTCTGGTTATCTCCTAATCTATCCACCTTTAATCAATCTCTGAAAACCTTTCTCTTTAAGAAAGCCTATCCTGCGTCTAACTAGTAAACTGCCTTTTATTTCCTCCATCAACTCATGCCACCACAGCTATTACCTTTTGATACACTCAACCCTTCCTCCTAGATTGTAAGATTTAACGAGCAAGATCTTCTGATTCCTCTTGTACCAAATTGTATTGTAACTGTAATGTCTACCTTCATTTTGTAAAGTGCTGCGCAATCTGTTGGTGCTATATAAATCCTGTATAATATTAATAATAATTTATACACAGACCCTAATTGCAATTTAAAAAGCCACAGATGCCAAGGTTTTGGAAACTTTTGATCAGGGCCATTTGGGTAATTTCTGTTATCATTATGATTTAAAAAGTAGCCAAACAACTGATAATAAATGACTTCATTTGATTACTATCCTTAAATAAAAGCCGTTTTTTTTACATGATCAGTCATATTTTCTATATCAGTGCCAAAATATCACGATTTCTGCCTGAGTATGCAAACTTTTGAGAACAACTGTACATTTAAATAGATTTTATTTTAGTAAATCCGAGTTTAGTGTTACTTTAAAGTTGCAGCGACAACGCTCTTTTTTTGCAAATGTGACTGCCTGCCATAATTGTTTCTCTTTTAGCAGGAGTGAAATAAATTGTATACTCTGGTATTATTTTGTTAATTGCAGTTTTGCAGAATTTGGTAAAATACAGTAATGGCTACCAAGGAATTTCTTGCTGACCATAATTAACACATACATTTGATGTTATTACATCTATATAAATATTTTCTCTTTTATTTGCAACACATAAGGGCCCTTGTGGCTTGCCTTATTGCCTTATGAGTTTTCCTAATTGGCCATGCATTTGGATCCTATTTAGATTCGGTGCTGTTTTGTACATTCAGGTGTACCCTTTGGTTCTCAAACACATTATCATTCCAACACCCAACCTATTGGAGGTTGGCTGTGCTGAGTGGCAATAGAGAGGCAGGGCCTAATAAATAATAAATGTATAACAATAATAAATTATTTGAGAGGGTACTGTAAAATTTTACCTAGTCCAATGAGCAGTGAGGGAGTGAACATTCTTGCTGCTTGTGCAAAATATTTATTGAGGAGGTGAAAATGAGAGTCATAACAAGTAGAAAATATAAATTATAAACATGCTAAAAATTAGTGCTGGATACATTTTATGTCAAGGCTATGTCCACAGCAGAGGTCTGCAGAGACCTGGCATACCTTGCATGGCCACAGAAATGCACACTGGCGAACATCTATGTATTCCAATTGCCATAGTTCACACCAGTCAGTTCCAGTCAGATTCCAGTGCAGAAAAAAAAAGTAGAACATGCTGCATTTTTCCTGCACGGAACTGTACTCGAACATGGCAAATTGCAGCAAAACTGCTTGTGGTATGAACTTTAAGCAAAAACGTATCCAGAATGTATCCGGAGTGCATTTTTGTGGTGTGAACTGGCCTTAATAAGAGCCAGTTCACACCATAAAAATGCACTCCAGATGCATTCCGGATAGGTTTTTGCTTACAGTTCCCACCACACTCCGTTCCGGTGCAGTTTTGATGCAGTTTGCTGTGTTCCAGTACAGTTCTGTGCAGGAAAAATGCAGTATGTTTTACTTTTTTTCTTCACCTGAAACTGGAACTGAATACACTGGTGTGAACTAAGGCAATTGGAATACATAGAAAACATGTTTTTGATGCAGAAGAAAACGCACTGGACTGCATCTGGTGTGAACTAGCCCTTAGGGTCAGTTCACACTATAGAAACGCAGTCTAGATGTGATTCAGATGAGTTTCTGCATGCACTTTTTTTACGTGTTTTTGGTGCGTTCCGGTGCATTTTTTAACACGTTCCAGTGCGTTTTTGATGCACTCAAGTTTATTTTTTTCCATCTTTTTCTTCAATTTAAATAGGGACATGTGTATTCCAGTGCATTTTGGGGGCATTTTGGTGCGTTCCAGTGCATTCGGTGCGTCGTTGATGCATTTTACCGCGTTCCAGTACAGTTCTGTGCAGGAAAAATGCAGCCTGGTTTACTTTTTTTCTGTATCGGGAATGCATTGGAACTGCAAGCACTGATGTGAACTATGACATTGACAACCATATAACCTACTTTTTGTGCATTTTGGATGCAGAAAAAAAAGCAACTGAAATGCATGTAGTATGAACTGGCCCTTAAAGTAAGTTTTAATATAAATGTCATTTATGAGGAGTTTCTCATGAAGGCAGAACAACTGTTACTGCAGTATGACTTACTGGGCTAAATTCAAGTCTGGTTGGGCTAGTTTCAGGCCTGTCTGGCCTCAATTGTAGACTGGCTGGCTGGTTTGAATTTTTCATCATCTGGCTGATTTGAGTTCTGATTTGTTTAGCTAGGTTGAGTTGTGGTCTGGCCCACTGGCTGATTTGAGTTCTGGCCTTACTTAATGTATGGTCTGGCTTCTGGACCAACTGGCTGGTTTGAGCTCTGGACCAGTTGGCTGGTTTGAGTTCTGGTCTACTTGGCTGGTTTGAGTTTTGGCCTGGCTGAGCTGGATTCCTGGCTGGATGGTTTGAGTTCTGGACTAGTTGACTGGGATATGTTTTTATCTAGCTGACCGCTTTGAGTTCTGGTCTGGCTGGTCTCAATTCTACCTTGCTGGCTGCCTGGTCTGAGTTTTGACTTGGTGACTGGTTTGAGTTCTTGCTTGGTTGGCTGATTTGACTTATGGCTTGGCTAACTGGTTTGAATTCTGGGCCTGGCAGACTGGGTTGAGCTCTGACGTGACTGGTTGGCTGAAATGTGGCCAGCTGGCTGGCCGGGTTGAGTTCTGACCTAGTTAGCTCATTGACTGGGCTGAACTCTTGCCTGGCTGGCTCCTCTAGGTTTACCTGTAAGAACAATATACATTTTGTTTACTTCTACTGGCTAGGGGTGATATTTCTTCTTCCTCCTTACAATTCTGCATCAGCCTCCCCAAATGCAGGACAGCATAGAAAAGTGATGGTAAGACATAGTTACCTGTTCTGGCACACTGATTCCTGACAGCCATCTGGTCTCATTAATCCCAGGCACTTGTATGTGATGTCACACAAGTACTTGAGATGGATATGAGGGGTTGATAGGAAGAGATCAGTGCAACAAGATGCTATGTAGCTTCCCTATGATGCTCTGCATATGGTGGGGGGAGCACTCTAAATGGAGGGTCAGCACGCAGTCTACCCATGACCTGCCTGCAATTGCCAGGTAATTGCTGTCTGTGGGTTACTGGCACCTGCCTTAGACCATGTTGCAAATCTTCTTACAGTGATAATTAGTACTGGTAAGCATTATAAATGCGTATTACTGCTCATCCTAACATCAGCAGTATCTAAACTTTTGGAAGGAATGATAAGGGACCATATCTAAAATTTTGCTGATGAAAATAGTATCATTAGTAGTAACCAACATGGATTTATGAAAGATCGTTCTTGTTAGTCCAACCTATGAGAAGGTAAGCTGTAATTTGGACAGAGGAGGACCTGTGGATGTATAATAGTATAGCTAGATTTAGCTAAGGCATTTGATAAAGTACCTAATAAATGCTTAATTTACAAATCAAGTATTTTTGTATTTCAATGGTTTTTATCAATCTATAAACATTTCAAGAAAACGTGAGCAACAAGACACGCCCACGCAGGGACAAATCAAGTATTTTTTACATTGATGATATTGTATATACTCTGAAAGAAAACTGGTTGCAAGAGCAAGTCCAGAGGGTGGTGATTAATGGCATATTTTCTGAATGGTATGGAGTTTTGAGTGGTGTGCTCTAGGTCTCTGCCCTGGGACCAGTTCTGTTTATCTTGTTCATAATCATCATAGACGTTGGGATAAATTGTTCAATTCTATTATTTACTGATGATACAAAGCTAGGCAGGGCAATAGCGTCACAACAGGTTCTAGCAACTTTACAAGAAGACCTAGCCAAAAGAGGGTGGGCAGCTATGTGGCAAATAAGGTTTAATATTGAAAAATCTAACGTTACGCACTTGAGAGCTAAAAGGATCTGAAGGTCATTGCATATCATAAACTAAGCAAAAGTAGCATGCAATGTCAAGCTGCAGGTAGCAAGGGTAGCAGACTATTAATATGTATTAAAAAGGGTATTCACTCAAGCAATAAAACTATAATCCTACCACTTTACAAAACTCTGGTTCAGTAAATCAAGACTATGAGTATCTTGAGTCCAGTTTTGGTCACCAATCCTCAGGAAAGAATGCCCTTAAACTGTAGAGAATCTAGAGAAGAGTAACAAAGCTAATAAGGGTCTAGAGGACCTCATTTAAGAAGAATGACTAAAAACATTAAAATTAAGAGGGGATATGATTGCAATATATAAATCTTTAAATGGTGACTATTTACTCTAAGGCAGTGGTCTCCAAACTGTGGCCCAGGGGCCGGATGCAACCCTTTGCTTGCTTTTATCTGGCCCTTGGGGCACTATTTAATCCACTGACACCAACAAATTCCTTCCAGTGATACCAACAATAGGACACAATTCCAACCAATGATACCAAGAATGGAGCCCAATGACAACAATGATGGGGCACAATTTCTCCTAATGACACCATCGATGGGGCACAATACCTCCAATCCACTTTCAGTAACAAATTCCTACCAGTGATACCAACAATGGGGCACAATTCCAATCAATAATACCAAGGATGAAGCCCAATGACACCTATGATGGGGCACAATTTCTCCAATGACACCATTGATGGGGCACAATTCCTCTCACTAACACCAAATATGGGGTATTGTTTATTCCCACTGATGCCGGGACATTTTTCAGTCCAACCCCCCTAAAGTCTGAAGGACAGTAAACTTGATACCAACAATAGGGCACAATTCCAACCAATGATACCAAGAATGGAGCCCAATGACAACAATTATGGGGCACAATTTCTCCCAATGACACCATCGATGGGACACAATACCTCCAATCCACTTTCACTAACAAATTCCTCCCAGTGATACCAACAATGGGGCACAATTCCAATCAATAATACCAAGGATGAAGCCCAATGACACCATTGATGGGACACAATTCCTCTCACTAACACCAAATATGGGGTATTGTTTATTCCCACTGATGCCGGGACATTTTTCGGTCCGGCCCCCCTAAAGTCTGAAGGACAGTAAACTTGTTTATGAAGTTTGGAGACCCCTGCACTAAGGTTTCTAAAAAAGACTTGTGGTCACACAATGAAGCTGGACGAGATGCAGATGAATCTTAAATTGCATAAGAAGTTCTTTACTGTTAGAGCAATATGGATGTGGAACTCCTTCCACAGTTGGTGGTGTCAGTGGGAAGTGTAGATAAGTTAAAACATTTTTTGGATGTGTCTCTTAGAGAACACAATGTAGAGGGATATTACTGACATAAATACACGCAAACACACACACATTCTCAAGCTGAACTAGATAGGCGCGTGTCTTTTAACAGGTAACACTTACTCTGGTCATTTGTCAAAACAGCACATACAGCTTGCTGATAATTTTATGTCTGTTGTGAGTACAAGACCCAAAGCAAAATTCAAAATGTACCAGCATTCTGGTACTTCTGTAAAACCCAGTCGGACTCTTTGTATTTATTACTTTAATGCTGTCATGCTTAACAAACATTGATAAATATGATGCTCTTTTTTGTGCTATGTGCTTCAGAAAGGGTTAAAATACCCTGCATTGGCAGCATGTTGGAGATTTGGATCAATGCACTCACACAAAACATAATGGGCCAGGTCTCCAGTGGCCTGACATGTCCCCCTGAAGACTTCTCTGATCAACAGTGTTCTCAATCTCTGAGCAGCACTAAGTAAAAAGTTTACAGAAGTTCCCCCCAAAATGGTCTGTATTTGAATGTGTTACTTTAAACAAGATCTGTGCCTTTAGTACAGTTGTCCTTTAATGAATCCCCTACCCCCTGACTGCAGCTTGCCTGGTAAGAGCCTTCCCTTCTTCTCTGTTCCAGGCTACATTTATTGATGTATTAATGATTACAGAGCTGCATTAATTTGTGTCTTTTAAATCTGCCTAGAGTTCAGCTTTAACACAGTTGAAAAGAAAATGTGATCAGCAGTTCATTCCATTTACTTTATTCTTAACGGCATGTGCTCACTGAGGTTTAGCTGTACTTTGTATATGTCTTCATAATGCTACATGTGGTTCTATATGTCTGCACGGAGTTGCCATCACCTAGTCAATATGAACATTATGTTAACAGGAACAGCCAGTTTACAAGTCTCTTCACCTTGCATTCATCTGAGAGTTTTGCTTATGAAAAGACTTTAGACAAAGCAGTAGATAATTAAAAAACTGACATTTTTATAGAGTAACTCCAATTTTGTTGTGAAAAAAACATCCCCCACCCCTCCAGATGATCTATGTACATTGCAAGGATTTTAACAAACTTTGTTGCAGATTTCTACCTTTTGTTATTCTGAAGAAATAGCTGTTTGTTTGTCTGTGTCCATGTTCAGAGTGAATCTGTATGGAAGTGGTTTTATAATCCTCTATCAGCTGCTGCACCAGAAGGGCTCTAATGGGGAAAGTGGCAGGGTCTGCATCCCTTTAGATGTTATTACCCTTTGGGAGTATCTCATCATAAATGACATTTTTGTTGCAGGGGATGACAAAAATCTGACTTGTATCTTAGTGCAGACTTCTGGGAAAATCAGTGAGCCAATCACACAAGTAGGAAATAACATGTTCATGGGGTGTTCTGTACACCATCTGTGTACATAACACCTCCAGTTTGCCATATTTCATTGCATTTTACAGAAAATTACAGCGCTGCAGTTTGAATAGTAAAAGTAATTTTTAATAATAATCAATTATAATATGACTTGTGTCACAATTGTGAACACTATATTTTGTTTTCATTTCATCATTTTTTTTCTCCACGAAAGAGGAGTTACTCTTTAAAGAAAGGTATGTATGACATAACTATACATCACACTCTTCATCTACCAAGGCTTCTCTCCTACAATTAAAGTGTTATTAACCTCCCTAACGGTATTCCCGAGTGTAGCTTGGGGTAAAATGTCAGTACCAAAAGCGGTAACCCCGAGCTACACTCGGGCTTACCATGCGGCGCTGCATAGGGAGTCCCTGCAGCACTTACCTTGTCCTTTGCTCCCGCGATGTGTCCCCTGCAGCGTCCCCGGCCATCTCCTCTGGCTGATGCCGGCATCCGGCTCCTGTGTTCCGGTCCCTGTGACGTCGGGACGTATGGGCGCCGCCGGCGGCGGGAAATTTGAAAATTTAAAAAAAAGTCATTTTTTTCAAAACGATTTTACATAGTAAAACATTGCTGTTTCAACCCATTTCACATACATTTTGTCCCTAGTACTTTGTCCTGTCCCCTGTCTGCATTTTGAATGTTCTTTCTGCCTGGAAACTTAGAAAACTCCATGGCGTCCAAAAAGTGTCCCTTTAGGTCAAAAGCGGTTTTAGACCAGCTAGAGAACAGCGATAGTAAATCAGAACCACTTGCAGAATTGAGTGATAATGATTCGTGGGGAAATTCGTCATCAGACACTGAAAACAATTTTGCGACTTTTCTCAGCAATGTGCGAACTTGGCTCTATATTTCAAATTTCAGTGTTTTTGGTTTGATTATAGTATTGAATTAAATGTAATATTAATATATTATTATTTTTTATGATTATTTATTAAATTATAATTTATGATTTTGTGTTTCAAATTTTATCATACCCGGGATGTTTAATAGACTCTTGTTCGGACAGATTTCAGTGAGTTATTCCTAAATATTACAGCCTACAATAAAAAACTACATATTTCTATGCAAAAAAATGGTACCGCTTTCAGCACCAAAAATCAGAAATAATCATACCGCCAGGGAGGTTAAACAAAAAAAAAGTATTTATATATTATTTGGTGCATTTTCTTATGTTTTAATTATTGATTTTAGATAAAAATACCCCTTGACTCTGACAGTGATCCTCTTGTTGCTATTTGCGGTGACAATTATCTGCAGGGTCATCTACCCTGACGGGGTGAGTAAGAGTGAATGACAGCAGCCCCTCCTGCCATTGCCTTTGACAGCAGGGCATACTGGTATCACCCATCACCCAAGCCGTTGGACTCCAAATAGATTGATACGGTCATGCAACCTGGAACTAAGAGAAAAAATAAAATGTATTTTTGAAGCATCTTAAATATTTTGCTTTATCAATTGGTTTGGGAGTCAGTTCCCAATCTCAGTTTGTAATAACAGTGGTTTGTGTTTACTACCTCTTTGATATTCCATCAGATAAAATCCCAAATTCAAACTGTGTATCCTGTCTCCCACAAAACTAAAGTACTGGTTTTAATCTACGATACCTCAACAACAGCAAAAACTGACATCATGATCAACTGTGACCAGGTGTCACTTTGCATCTACAATTTCAATAGCTGATGAAAGCACTAACAATGCTTACATGAAATCAACATGAATAGTGTATGACTTTGCCAAGAAATGTTCCTATTTTCCACTAGTTATTTATAAATGGGTATAAAGGTTATAAATGAATCCCAGCATACAGCAAAACATGCAAAATGCATAACGTAATTTTTTCAAGGTGTAGTCATTCTCTGTTGTAAAGAAATTCATTTTCCACAAGTGCGATAAACAAATTTCAATGGTTTGAATGTGCTGTAATATATCTTTATTGCCTTAGATGTTTTTTGGGGGTTTTTTTCTATACAAGAACACAGATCTTCTTCTGTAAATTGTTCAAAGTTTTTAAAGTGACACTAAAAAAAACCCTTCATCATCTAATATTTTGTTAAATATGCAGGTAATACTGTAAGTGTGTGAAATTCTGCATCTCTGTTACTGTTAAGGATCGTGATAAGGTATCTCACTTGGTGTGATGAGTTTTTGTTAAGACTGGTACACAGAATGAAAAAATCGCACAGAGAAAAAAAAGCTTTCGGAGCAATCGTGCAATAATCTGATCCTTAGTATGCAGCTTTCGAGAGTAAATCACGACAGTTCATGCAAAAAAAAATCTGAAGGGATAAGCACAAAAAATGTTTCTCATAAGATACAGAACAAACTACAGTATTTTTGTGTAATTAGTATAGTATTTGCAAGAAAAAAAAAAATAGTGACCAAGACCACACATGCTTGAAAATGAAAGAATACATTACATCACTTCCGAAGTTGTAATCTGTTTTACGAGAATTTTCGGAACTCTAGTAACCTCTTCATTTTCAATATGAGACTAGCATGTAAAAAAAAAAAAAAAATGGACAATCATTCTTCTGATATTCTCATCATGTGTACTAGGCTATAGGCAGCTTTTGGAGAGATGGGACTAAATTTTAGCTCTTGTTTCACTAAGTCATAGAGGTGTGAGCAGAAAAGCACCGAAAAAAATAAATATACTATATATATATATATATATATATATGCATATATACAGTGTGTGTGTGTGTATATATATATATATATATATATATATATTCTGTATATTGTATACAGCCCTCAAAATTTCTAATCGCCCGCTTGCATTAGGCCAGTGGAATTAATGTGGGGGATAAGCAGTGCCTGAACTAGGGGTGGGTGGTAGATGCAGCAGTGGGGGCAGTTACAAGCACTGATCTCCCTGTATGGCTTTCAATGAAGCAGCCCAAAGCCACGGGAGGGAGAGGAGGAGATGCGGTTTCCAGCTGCTTCATTGAAAGTCATACAGGGAGATCGGTCCTTGTAACTGCCCCACCATTGCACGGATCATCCCTGATCCTTCATTTTCTTTGAGAATCCCCCCTGTGTGCTCCTTGGTTCCCAGCCCCACCCCCCATTCTCCACACCAACAGGAGAGGAGAGAGGCTGAATCTGCTCTACCTCCCCCTATGCCCCCCACACTCAAATCCATGCCATGCAGAGGAGGATATGTGGGCGGAAAATTGTATACAGAGCAGCCGGCAGCTCTGTGATTCTCTGACTGAGCATGTGAGCTGGGAACCATCCATGTGCGTCCGACCTTCCTTCCCTTCTCTCCCCTTCTCTCCCCTTCTCTTCCTTCTTTCTTTCTTTCTTTCTTTCTTTCTTTTTTTCTTTCCTTCCTTCCTTCCTTCCTTCCTTCCTTCCTCCCCTCCTTCCTTTCCCCCTCCCTCTGTCCCTTCCTTTCTTCCTTCCTTTCCTTCCTTTATTTCCTTCTCACCCTTCCTTCCCTTCTTTTCCTCCCCTCCTCCCTTCCTCCCTTTCTTCCCCCCTTTCTTTCTTCCTTCTTTCCTCCCCTCCCTTTCCTTTTTCCCTTCCCTCCTCCCTCCCTTCCTACCTTTGTTGTCACAAATTCTTCAGGGCAATATTACCTTGTGGACATGTAAATAGACTTGCTGTTGCATTTATGAAGCTTTATATGACTCTTGCTAATATGAAAGAGGAGCTTGGCCTAGGAACACCAAATTCATGACGGCAGTTCAGAGTCTACCTGCAGCTTCTGAAAATCCACCAAAAAGGGGGCTTAGAATTGGCTGGTTGTTGGTGCCAAACTGCTCAAGTCCCCACCCTGGTTCCTACTGAATGGGACATTTGTCCACCTGCTGATAGTTGTTTCCTTTTCCCATATTGTGTCAAACTCCTGTCAATATTACCGCTCACAATGTCCTTGGCTATAAACCAAGCCAATGAAGAATAAAAGAATGTCAATACAAGAAATACATTTTCTGCACTTTACTGAAGCTTTCAAAGATGGCTGTGATTTCTAACTTCACATTGACCTACTGAAAGAACTTTTGGCTCAGAATGCATACACAGGAGCAAACATTCTGTAGACCTCCAGCACATAATTTGTAAGCCATCTTCCCAATTACATCTGCTCTCACTCTCCACAGTGTTGGGACTGTTTCCCGGAATATACTAAGTCTACAGCATTCAGCTTCCATCACCAAGTGTAATCAAGGTACCCTCATTAGTATATTTGTCTCTTCCACTGCCCTATACTATAGCACTGCCAAGACGGGTACACACCTTGTTGCCACATTCATTCCTAGGTGTACTGGTACTTACATCGGAGGACTCTCTGCCTGGCCTAAAAGACCTTTTGCATCTCACTTACAGACCGCAGCAGACAATAAAAGAGTCAGTGCAACTCTACAGCTGGCTCTTCCCCTTGCGTTGCAGCACTATCCAGGGACCTTGGCATTAGCTGACTACATTACACTAGCTCTGGGGTGTGTCCCGTGTTCTGTCTCACAAGGCTCATCCCATTCTGGCATTTATATGAACACTAACTCCCCCCACTACAACAAATACATGAAGGCTTTCTCTTAAAGGGGTTAATCACCCAGTTACATAACTCCCTGTACCCCACTATTTTGGGAACAGAGCCAACTAATAGCATACTAGCTAACTGTACCTGCCAACAAGCTAGATAGCAGCAGCCTACTTTTGGAAACTGAGTTTGTGTGCAGACGGGTTGCTCTTAAGGCAGAAGATTGATAACTACGGAATTAGTAAGGAGGTAAGAGCAAATTAATGTTCTCACTCCCTGAGCAGCACTAAGTAAAAAACTTTAAAGAACTTCTAGACCCTACCCCCCCCCCCCCAAAGAAAAAAAAATTGGCTGTATTTTAATGTAGTGCTACCACGAAGGAGCCATTCAGTCATTTTGGATTCCCTGTTCCCCCGACTTCAAGAACAACTTCAGCCCCTCTGACGCACCTGGTTGAATAAAGTCACTGCGAGCACAAGTGCTTAGGGCACCAAAAGGGGTAGCTTTGCAAGACAATAGTTTACTAGAGATAATAAGGTCAACAGATGACAAAAATGTAAACTGTTGGTATTCCCCAAAATGTGGGGTTTAGCATTAAACAGAATAATAAAGGTATGCACTAAATTAACATAACAATGAACATAACTGTAGGGCCAACAAACCCTAGGTGGACCTTTGTTCCCAGGAGCAAGAGAGGCAAGAAAAGACCTTTTGAAGAAAACAAAGGGGTGCAGCGCTGGAATATCAAATAACAAAGTACAAATGTATATTCACACATAAATTGCACTAAACCCAGATGTGGATATAAAGTGACAAAAGTGCAAAATGTAAATCTAAAAGGTGATATTGGTGAGCACTGACCATGTGCTGAGTGTTAATAACCATACATAGTCCTGAAAACAATTAATGTAAAGTGCTTAGAAGTGATGATCCATCTGAGGGAATCTCAGGTAAGTCAACATCCTGGTGACGTGCCGTGAAATTGTTAGGAATACGCACTCACCAGATGCGCAACCTTTATGCGCATATGTGTATATTTATATCTCAAAGATGTCTGATGAAGATCTCTGCAGAACCGAATCATCCTGGTCTGGTCACAAACCGATAAGAATCCCCTTCCCCTGGGCAGTTTGCAGCACCTTAGGCCTCACTCCGGAATGGGCTCTGTACAGGTATCCGCTCACAAGGAACCAAAAAGAAGGAAGCCCATAGTGCAGTTTTATCAAGCAATATTTATTAAATGCAAGCTATACAACCAAGATAAAACACTGACCATGTGAGATGCTAAGATGGCCACCAGACCTCCACGTGGTCGCAGCGGCGTGACGTCACTGCGCACGGCTCCTCCTCAACGCGTTTCGTGCTAAGGCACGTATTCATGAGGGGTATGCTCGTACGCAAGGATGCCAGAGTGAAGTCTATTTATACTGAATGCCACGCATGCGCAGATCGCGACCGCCATGTTACTGTAGTTCGCATAGGCGCCATATTGTCATAGATATTCACAGCAATAGCCCTATTGAATGCGAACGAGGCAAGAAAGCATATGTTGCTATCAGTAATCTACTAAAATGTGTATATTCTTCAAATAATCTAGCAGATTTGTTTCTGCAACACCGTACATTGTTAGAAAAGCTGGTTGACCCATATTAGCAATTGGGGAAGAATTGAAATTGAAAACGGGTCTGCATACTATGCGCGCCTGTGCACAACAAATTTCTGATGGAAAAAGGTGAAAGACAGTGTGTTTGCATAAACCTCATTTAAGGACCATATATTGTACTTTGCATGGTATAACCAATAAGGCTATTGTATGGTGATCAGAAAATTATATGTGCTAATAAAAATAGTAATAAAAACTTATATATATATATATATATATATATATATATGTTCAAATGGTCACCCTGTAAAATATATAATCCAACTGTAACTCATAATAACAAAATCATCTAAAACTTAATGTAAATCCTTAAAACAATAAAAGTCAACTATAATGGGTCTAAAATTGACATATTGAACTTAAAAGTATAAAAATCAAATGTCAATAAATATGAATATATGATGTATATGATTATTCAAATCTCAAACCATAAAGAACAGTAATTATAAGAATAGTCATTATAAGAAGGTATTCAATTAAGACTATATCTAAAACAAAATATTCTACCATATAAAAGGAATAGGATATCTCATAAATGAATAGAATAACTAAAAATTGAATAGAATAGCCCAAAAAAATGGGATAATTATATACAACTAATTGTATATATATAATTAATATATTAATGGTTATGAACGAGTATGCAATGCTGATAAAAAGACCTTTTGTCAGTCAGCTCCCTGTGCTGATACCACAGGCAAAAAAATACAAAACACAATGTATGAAACCTGGGTAAGACTTCCCCTTAAACAATTGCTACATTAGGAGTAAAAAAAGGGGTTAACCAGTGACAGACTCTGTAGGCCAAGACCTTTGAGTGGAGGAGTCCTTGAGGTAAGGGTGTCCTTGGTCTTCAGCTAGCTATGAAGGGGCCCAAAGGTATTACTGTGCAATGGCAACCAGCAAAGTGAATAGACTAGACAAGGTATTTCCCAGCAAAGAGCCTTTAAGTGGATAAGAGGAGAAACAGTGTCTGCATGCAGTGTCTCTGAGTGGATAATTAGAGTGTAAGGTGGGTCTCAGCCCACTCACCAATCCTGGATATATACAGGTTCGAAGGTAGTATGTCCGACAACAAGCTCTTGAAGGGCTGCAGCTAGATGAAAGATGCCCGATTGGCAACCTGATGACCCAAGGACTTAGCAGTGTCTGCGTGGGCGTATCTGGAAGTAGCCCCAAGTGGCCGCATTTCTGATGAGGTGCCTGTGGCTGTAGATCTGATTCCACACAAACGGGCAAAGTGGGGAAAGCCTCTTACTCCTGCAGCTGTGGTTCACAGTCCTCTCTCTCTTGGGATCCTCTTCCTGATGGATGGCGCTGAGCAGCGTGGTTCTCTCCCCTTTCTCCTCTTGTTCAGCTGGGAATACTGGGAGCTGTAGTTTGCTTTCTACTAATTAAAATGGTGCTGTCCATCTTCTGCGACTACATGTCCAATGGTGCACTTGTCCTGGCTGCCCATTTGTCCTCACTACAGCCAATAGGGATTGGAAGGACAGAGCGGACAGCGGGCTGAGCATTGAGTCTGAGAGCAGCTCTCAGGAGGTGGGAGGGGGGCACACAGGGGATATTCTGAAAGCTAGCAACTCATCTCCCCCCGTCACAGCGCTACTGTCTTCTGATGGGGGTTGTCAGGCTCTGCAGCACCCACTACATTAGTGTGTCAAAGCTATGTCTTTAGTACGGTTGTCCTCAGGGGCGGACTGACAACTCATGGGGCTCCCGGGCAATAGAGGATCATGGGGCCCCTGTGTCCTTGCCCCCTACTGACCCCGGGCCCTCGGGCAGTGCCCGAGTTTCCAAATGGTCAGTCCGCCCCTGGTTGTCCTTTAATTAATCCCCCTGCCCCTGACTACAGCTTGCCTAGTAAGGTCCTTGCCTTGCTATCCTTTCCAGGCTACATTTACTGATGTATTAATGATTACAGAGCTGCATTTATTTGTGTCTTTTATATCTATCTAGATCTAGTTCAGCTTTAGCACAGTTGAAAAGTAAATCCGATCAGCAGTTCATTCCATTTACTTTATTCTTAACTGCATGTGCCCACTGAGGTTTAGCTCCATTTTTTACTTCATTATGCTACAAAAGGTTCTATATGTATGCATGAAGTTACCATCATCTAAGCAGCAATGAATATTATAGCAACAGGAACAGTCGGTTTGCTTGTGCGGACCGCATGTTCATCTGAGAGCTTTACTTATAGAAAAAAATTTAGACAAAGAAATAGTTCAGTTAAAAGCTGACATTTTTCATAAGTATGTGTAACATAACTATACTGTACATCATGCTCTTCTTCCGCCAAGGCCAAGGCTTCTTACTCACTCCTGGAATTATATTAATATTTCCATCTGATAAAATTCCAAGTTCAAACTGTGTATGTTGTATGACACAATCCTCATAAAGTACTGGTATTAAACTATGATTGTGTAACAGCAACAAAACTGACATCATAGTCAATTTTTCTATACTCCTTTTGTTTGCATGAGAAGATAATTATAAATGATTTATTTGTCCAATATATAAAAATCTTGAAACGTCAGGGGTCCCTTTGCATCAAAAATTGTGTTTTCTATTGATGACAGCACTCACAATGCTTACATAAAATCAACATGAATAGTGTATGACTTTGCCAAGAAATGTTCTTTTTCTCACGTTATTTTTAAATGGGTAAAAAAGGTAAGAAGTGAATCCCAGCATAAAACAAAATGTGCAGAATGGCATAACATCATTTTTTACAAGGCGTAAGTCATTCTCAGCTGTAAAAAATCCATTTTCCCTTGTGCGAAAAACACATTTTGTGGGAAGGAATGTGCTGTAATATATCTTTATTGTTTTTAATAGTTTGCTGTGCTATTTGTAAGCTGTTTAAAGTTGAAATGCAAAGCTATTTCATCAACGTTTTTGGAAACAAATATGCAGGACATAATGTAAGCATGTGAAGGGCTGCATTTCTGTTACTGTTAAAGATCCTGATAAGGATTCTCATTTGCTGTGATTAGTTTTTTAGGCAACTTTCCGAAGAGCAGGGACCAAAGTTTGGCTCTTGTTTCTTAAGTCAAAGCACCCAAACACATTATATCATGTTGTATATATTACAGGTGAAACTCGAAAAATTAGAATATCGTGCAAAAGTTAATTTATTTCAGTAACGCAACTTAAAAGGTGAAACTAATATATGAGATAGACTCATTACATGCAAAGCAAGATAGTTCAAGCCGTGATTTGTCATAATTGTGATGATTATGGCTTACAGCTCATGAAAACCCCAAATCCACAATCTCAGAAAATTAGAATATTGTGAAAAGGTGCAATATTCTCGGCTCAAAGTGTCCCACTCTAATCAGCTAATTAAGCCATAACACCTGCAAAGGGTTCCTGAGCCTTTAAATGGTCTCTCAGTCTGGTTCAGTAGGAATCACAATCATGGGAAAGACTGCTGCCCTGACAGTTGTGCAGAAAACTATCATTGACACCCTCCATAAGGGAAAGCCTCAAAAGGTAATTGCAAAAGAAGTTGGATGTTCCCAAAGTGCTGTATCAAAGCACATTAATAGAAAGTTATGTGGAAGGGAAAAGTGTGGAAGAAAAAGGTGCACAAGCAGCAGGGATGACCGCAGCCTGGAGAGGATTGTAAGGAAAAGACCATTCAAAAGTGTTGGGGACTTTCACAAGGAGTGGACTGAGGCTGGAGTCAGTGCATCAATAGCCACCATACACAGACAGATCCTGGACATGGACTTCAAATGTCGTATTCCTCTTGTCAAGCCGCTCCTGAACAACAAACAGCGTCAGAAGCGTCTTACCTGGGCTAATGAAAAACAGACTTGGTCTGTTGCTCAGTAGTCCAAAGTCCTCTTTTCTGATGAGAGCAACTTTTGCATCTCATTTGGAAACCAAGGACACAGAGTATGGAGGAAGAATGGAGAGGCAGATTGTGGATTTGGGGTTTTCATGAGCTGTAAGCCATAATCATCACAATTATGACAAATCACAGCTTGAACTATCTTGCTTTGTATGTAATGAGTGTATCTCATATATTAGTTTCACCTTTTAAGTTGCATTACTGAAATAAATGAACTTTTGCACGATATTCTAATTTGTGGAGTTTCACCTGTATATACATTATATATATATTTATTATAGTCTCACGTAACATGTTTCAAGGGTAACAAGAGGCCCCCTTCCTCCTGCGTAAAAAATTAATGTAATATAATTCAACAGTAGTTCATTCATGGCAGGAAAAACATATAAATAATGAAACAATAGGGAGACATTTATATATAATGAAGAATCTATAAGATATATATGTGTGCGTATGGGTGTATATATTTGTAGCCAGGTGGTTAGCTAGAGAGAGAGAGCAAGGTAGCACACTGTGCTGTAGTTGCTCTTTGTCCCTTTGTATTATCAGCCTGAATGGGTAACAGTATTTCACCGTCACTCAGCAGGGGGAGCTAACAAGCAGGAGGAGCTCAAGAGATTTGAATGCTGCCATGTTGAACTTTGGAAAATGTGGCTCAGGAAAGGAGTTATGCCATGGAATTCAGTGAGCTACTGAACTACAGTTCCCAGGGAAAGGATGACAGGAGAAGGGAAAAGATCTTTATTTTCCCAGGCTGCTGAAGGGGCAACTTTCTCTTGCTGCGAGGTAAGACTGGAGTAAACACACCTATCCATCTAGCTGTGCATCAACCTTGCACAGGCTTGCTGCCTAAGCTAGGCAGCAAAGGGGGAATATCCAGTGTGCTGAAGACCACACTTACCCTGGTTGGATCCAGAAGCAGACTAATACCTGGACAAAGGAACTAAAGCAGATGCATTGCTGGGACTGGTGAGAGGACATTGCTGCCATTGACCTGCTGCTGCTAGCACAGACTGAGCACAAAAGGACTGTACATCTAACTAGCAGCCTTTACCCTTGCATGCAGACTTTGCTGGGACTGTACGTATGTGCACCACTGTAAAGACTGGGCCCCAACGCTAACCAGCTGAAGAATTACAGTAAAGAAAGAGGAATATCTCCTCAGCTGCTCTACAAAAACTTTACTTGCTGTCTATAGTAAAAGGTATCTCTGTAGGAAGGTCTGGGTAGGTCTTAGAATAGCCATTCATACAGAGTGTATTTTAAGCACTATAGCCTGTTGGTTACAGGAAAGTTACCACGGCACTGACCATCATTTCTGTTACTGTTATTTATGGCATTGCTTAATGCTGATTTGCAGTTTTCCATATATAGATTAATCTAACCATATATATTCCTATTCTAAACTACAATACAGTCATTCCTTTATCTACATAGTTGTGTTAGACCTACACTCTACTTGTTCCTATATGTACATATTTCGATCTACTTTATTTGTTACACTATAACACATTTCTTTATTACTAAACAGTCTGATATTTGCTTCTTGAAACTGAACTGTAGTGTGCAGGGTATCTATATGTGTGCTAATAATAGTGGTGTAATATCCTCTTTGCTTAAAGGATAAGTTCGCCTTTAGGAGCAGTGCTACCACTAGGCACACTATGCAACCGCCTAGGGTGCACTGCTGCCTAGGGCACAACCATGTCTACTGGTTTCCCTACTCTCCGCCAGGGGGGCGCTGGGGTGGGTTTTCCCTTTTTGCTAAAAGGTTGGGGATTTGGTTAAGGTGGGAGGATTTTATGCTGGGAAGGGAAATTTGGAGGGTTTGTAGCTAAAGGAGGAATTTGGGGAAATTTGTCCTAGGTTTGGGGATTGAAGGAAGAGGATTGGTGCTGGGAGGGGGTTTGGGGGGGATTTGTGCTAGGAGAGGGAATGGGGGGGATTTGTGTTAGGAGATGGGATTGGGGAGGATTGTGATAGGAGGGTGGATTGGGAGGAATTGTGCTAGGAGGGTGGAATTTGTGCTAGGAGGGGGGATCTGGGTGGGAAGGAAGGATTTGTGCTGGGAAGGGTAATTTGGACAGGGTTGTGTTGGGAGGGGGGATTTGAGGGACAGGATATGTGATAGGGTGGAAAATGTGAGGGGAAAGTGGATGTGTGCTAGGAGGAGTGAATTAGAACTAAAGGTGAAGTTTTTTTTTTTGGGGGGGAGGTGCAAATAGCTGGTCTTGCCTAGGACGCAAAATAGTCAAGCACCGACCCTGTGTGTTCCTATACACCCACCTCCTGATGCCAGCACTCCCTCATCTCTGTAATTGCCGGTGGAGGATATTCTCCCCATATCTGCTGTCATTGTTTTCAAACATCCTTTCCATGCGGGGCTCCTACCAAATAACTGCATCATTCATTAACAGTTGACTGTGAATGAATCTACTACAAGTCTAATTCTCAATGAACTGCAAGAATGCTGGTGAGCACTCTTGTAGTTCATTGATTCTTCTTGCAGTTCAGTAACTTTTTGCCTGTATGGGAGACTCCAGGTGACGGAGTCTGCAGGATCCTGGCATTGTCTCCACGATCTAATGATTGCGGGTGCAATGCTTTAGAGGCCTCAGAGTAAAAAATAATAAATGCATATTTTTTTTTACCTGCAAAAATATATGAATTTATTTTGAAAGATAAACTTATCCCTTAACCTGTTGTGTCAGAGAGGCTGAGGTTGTTCACTGAGGCAAGGCAAAAAGAACAGAGAACCAAATCTACCAAGCAGTTCCAAGCGGGGTTGTGCTACATATAATATACAAAGTAAAAAATATAACTATAAATATACTGTATATAAAATTCTATAGGATCAACAATAAAATAATATAAATTTGAGGGCATGTCATAAACACGACAGCATTATAATTGCGATAAACTGCATAAGTCTGTAAAAAGTAAAGAATCCAATGGTCCTGATTTACTATTGTTGCTGCAAATCCTTCAGGGCTGCACTACCCTGTGGACACCTAAATTAGACACCTAAATTGATGTACCATTGCAATTTTAAAGCTCTATACAGTATGGCTGTTACTAATATGAAATAGGAGCTTGGTGTATAAACACCAAATTCATGGCGGCAGTTTGGAGTTTACCTGCGGCTTCTGAAAATCCGCAAGCTAGGTGATAGCAACCCATTTTTTTGAAATAATTGTTTTCTATGTGCCCCATTCACACTGCGATGCAGCCCGGAGGTGTGGTGCAGACATACTGCATTTTACCGCAGCTCACAGGTACTGTAGGCTCTGCATGTTAGCAGCAAAATGCACCCCAATGCTGTGCAGAGACATGAATGAAGCAACTGAATGAATAAAGTTGACAAAAAAAAAGTAAACTGTGTGATGCGCTGAATTGCACCTCCCCTTCACTGGTGCAGCCAAAACTGGCACCTACCTGCATGCTACAATGGAAAGTATCAACCCTTAATCCTAGCTGTTACTATTTTACAACCTTTCTGATGCTTATCTACTGAATTTTCAGTGCTCTTTTTATAATATTTTCAAGTTGTTCGACACTCTTCTGCTAGATCTGTCTCACAAGATACATTTGTGTTGTCCAGAATATGTCATTTTTAGCCCTTACCAATGTATTTATCCCACTTCTTTCATAAGAGATTCAACAACATCAGTGCCCACTTTTCAATACAGATTCCAATGAGTGATGACTACAAAAGTCTTTGTTTCCTTATAGTTCCCATATTTTTCAGGGTGCTGATATATTGTACATATTGAGGTCCATTTTATTACTATTTTTTGCACGGCACAACTTTATGATTAATTATATAATATGTTTTATGTGTTTGCATGCAAATAGTCATTGATGGCATCACTAACAAAGTTATGCCTTTTTTATCTTGCTTTATTATTTATCAAGTATAGTCATTTTCAAAGCAGTTTTTCCATCATTACATTATTTTATATATGTTATTGCTACTTTATGTATGGCATACCCTCATAATCATAACACTGATTTAATAGAAAATATGGATCCTTACAGAATTTTAATACAGTTAAAAGCCTGTGTTCTGTGTTTTAAAGATGAACTCCAGGTATGGATATTTTTTGTAGAGTTACATTCGTCCAGCTCAGGTACCATATCTGTAGAACTATTGTGAAAGCAGAGAATCGTTGCAGTAGTCACCCTACCCTGCTGCATAACAAGCACATGGGGTTGCTCACTTTGCACAGACTCCATTCACAGAACATGCATTTTTCTCAGTGGTTACAAGGTGTTCTCTTATTGAAAAAAGGTGGAGAGGTAGAGCCTGGACCAATGTATCTAAGCAAAAGAGATCCATAATTAGAGTTCAGCTTTAATCCACAAGTCCCTATGTCATTAACCTCTTCAGGACCACCCTTTTTCATTGTACAATGGATGGGCGGCTCTTAAAGGCACAGCAACGTACCTCTACATCACTGGCCTCTTCCAGGTACAGGGTGCGCATATCCGCCAACTCCCATTGTGATAAGACACAGCAGGATTTTGTCAGCAGTTCCCAGCCAATGATTCATGGCCAGGACTTGCTGCTCGGCTACGTCCAATCACAGCCCAGAGCCCTGTGCAAAGCAGAGAGAAGAAACAGAGAGATTTTTAGTAAAACGCAGCACACATTACACACATTAACACTTAATCACCCTGAGATGTTAACCCTTTCCCAGCCAGTGTCATTAATACAGTGATATTGTATAGTAATAACATTGATCATTGTGTTAGTATTATCACAGTCCCACTATAAGTCGCTGATCACTGCTATTACTACTATAAAAAAAATAAATAAACATTCCAGTATATATACTATAGTTTGTAGACGTTATAACTGTCATACAAACCAATTAGTGTACACTTATTGGGATTTTCTTTTACCAAAGACATGTAGCAGAATACATTTTGGCCTAATTTTATGAAGACATTTGATTTTGCTTTTTTTTTCAATTGTATATGTTTTATAACATTTTTTCATTAATATAATAAAAAATAAATTGCGGTGATCAATTATGACCAAAAGAAAGCTCTATTCGTGTCAAAAACAAATTATGTACATCTTGTTTGGGTACAGTGTTGCATAACCATACAATTACCAGTTAAAGTAGCATAGTGCTAAATAGCAAAAAATGGCCTGGGCATGAAGGGAGTAAAACCTTCCAGAGCACACAATTTGATAGTGTATTTAAATCTGCTAGTACAACCCTTCGCAAAAAGTGTGGAATCACCACTCTTGGAAAATGTTCATTCAATTGTTTAAATGTGTAGAATAAAAACTAATCACAGACATGCCTCAAAACTATTTTCATTTAATATTTCAACCTTCCATTTAATATTCCAAGAATTCTGAGGAAAATATTATGGAATCTGAAAAAAAATCACTACAGTACACCACTTGTATTTTGTTGCACCACCTCTGGCTTTTATAACAGCTTGAATTCTCTGAGGCATGGATTTACCTATTGACAAACAGTACTCTTCATCAAACCGGCTCCAACTTTCTCTTATTGCAGTTGCCAGATCAGCTTTGCAGGTTGGAGCCTTGTCATGGACTGTTTTCTTTTATTTCCACCACAGATTTTCAATTGGATTGAGGTCCGGACTATTTGCAGGCCTGCCATTTACATTGTATGTCTTTCTTGAAGGAAAGTTTTCACGGCTTTTGCCCGATGACAAGATGCATTTTCATCCTGAAAAATGATGTCATCATCACCAAACATCCTTTCAATTGCTGGAAAAAGAAAGGTGTCCAAAATCTCAATATAAACGTGTGCATTTATCAAAGATTTAATGACTGTCATCTCTCACCTTCACCTGACATGCAACCCCATATCATCAATGATTGTAGAAATTTGCATCTTTTCTTCAGGCAGTCGACTTTATACATTTCATTGAGATGGCACCAAACAAAAGTTCCAGCATCATCACCCCGCCCAATGCAGATTCACGATTCTTCATTGAATATCACTTTCATCCAGTCTTCCACAGTCCATGATTGCTTTTCTTTAGCCCACTGTAACCTTGTTTTCTGTTTTTTTCTGTTCATGTGTTAATGTGTTAATGATGGATTTCATATGGCTTTTCAGCATTGACTCCAGTTTCTGCACATTTGTTCCTCATTTGTTTTGTTGTGCATTTTCTGTTTTCAAGGCATATTGCTTTAAGTTTTCTATCTTGACACTTTGATGTCTTCTTGGTCTACCAGTACGCTTCACTTTTACAACCTTTCCATTTGATTTGTACTTGGCCCAGATTTTAGACACGGCTGACTGGGAACAACCAACATCTTTTGCAACATTCCGTGATGATTTACCTTCTTGAAGAAGTTTTATAATCCTCTCCTTTGTTTCAAATGACATCTCTCGTGTTGGAGCCATGATTCATGTCAATCAGCTTGGTGCAACAGCTCACCAAGGTGTGCAAGCTCTCTTTTTTAACTGCAGAATAATTTGCAGATGTAATCTGATGCAGATATTTGTTTTAGAACTGCAAAGTACATGGTGATTCCAAAATATTTTTCCTCAGAATTGAGTGATTCCACATTTGGATAAACAGTTGCAATTGACTACATTTTTCTTTCTTTTTTATTTTTTTAAGTGTTTCTTAAAGCCAGAAGGTTGGAAAGTTAAATTAAAATAGTTTTGAGGCATGTCTTTGATTTTCTTTTTCTACACAAACATTTGAATGAACATTTGCCAAGAGTGGTGATTCCATACTGTTTGTCAGGGGTCATACTGCTAACACTCCCCTCTCCCCACAGACAAAGGTGTCTCTGTTTCTCCTTTATCCAGAGTGTAGGCACTCTATTACAGTAGGTGTGATACTGGCTAGATCACCAGGAAAAAACAGAGGGGGGAAAAGTCTAAAAAAAGAAAACTAATGCAGCCACCACATCTAAGGATTGGTAAGCTACAATATACCGGTATTAAATTTTTGGTTTTGTGTTTAATACTGCTTTAAGGTGCCCTCTAGTGTCATGGAAGTGAATGGGGACCAAGTATATAACACTCTTTGAAGTGTAGGATGCTAAAGATTTGTAGCCAGCTCAGTTCTTCAATAGTGGTAAGATTAGCGGTGCCAGCAGCCAGACAGTATTCATTCTCTTTTTTTTGTATGTAATAGAGTAGCTTCAAACAAAACCCGTATCCCTTACTTGTTCCTTTCTTCATCACATTTATAAATTTTTCCTAAGATAATACTTTCCTAAGATAATATTGCTTATGGAAACTTTCAATTAGCTAAGGTGGTGGAACCATTAACTATAAAGAGATAAACAAGTAGATTTTTTACATCTTCACTTTTTCTATTACTTAGCGCTCCCACCTGCAAAGGTTCCATATACAGTATGTCTTTGCCAACGATGGTCTTCTCACGAGGGTCAATTTTCTAACACATGATGCCATCATGGTTGTATGTTATTGGCTCATTTTCAACATTTAAAATCATGTTTTCAATTTAGGGTTTTATCAACAAGTGTTCTTATATCATTGATTGCTATGGTATACATTGTTAAAGTCAACTGTCAATTTTAAAAAAAAAAACAGTTTTTTAATCTTTCCCTAGTTTGTAAAGGGAAAACATTTTAACGTTTGAAGAGTTAATTGAGGAGAGCAGGGTTGTACCGCAAGTGATGATAAAATAACATTTCACGAAAAAAAATAAAGCCTTCCAAAACTTAAAGCATATGTAAAGCTAAAATTGTTTTGGACGTTTGGATAAAATGTTCTTTTTTGCTGTCTGTGTCCCCGCTGGGAATGGAGTATTGCTGAATTTCATCAGAGCCTGATGGGATAGGACCCCAGATAAATGTCAGCCATTTTCTGCCTATTGCTGCTCATGGTTGTTTCATGGTTCATGGTTGTTGATTCCTTTTTAGTGTTTAATTTGTTGGTTGGTTGTTGGTTAGTAGTGTTACATTTCTATAAACTGGGTGACGTCTTTGTTTGTGAGTATATATTTATGGTATAAATTTAATAAATGGTAAAGATTGCTTCACAAAGCTAGTGCATATTGTTTTTTCTGTTTTGTCAGATTACCCTATCTGTATAAGAGCTGCTGGCTAAGGTGCCATTTGGAAACAGAAGAGTATTGACTGTGGAAGAGAGTATAACTGTAGTAGAGATATACTGTAAATCCATTTGATCGTCATTGAGGCACAGTGGGATCATAAAATATTTGTTATGCTTGCAAATGGAATCACGTGAGCTCTGCTTCTATTGTGGTTTTATTTCTCTTTTACTAGCCAACAAAATCGTATGTAAGAGACTTTGTATGCTTTTATCACTTTCACTGACGTTAAAAATGGCAACTTTCATGATCTGTAGAAGTCAAAATATGCTGGATACTGTATCTCTCATCATTCACATTGCAGAATCAAAGCCACAGATGATCATCAAGAATCATATT
This sequence comes from Staurois parvus, assembly GCF_062004578.1. Classification (NCBI taxonomy): domain Eukaryota; kingdom Metazoa; phylum Chordata; class Amphibia; order Anura; family Ranidae; genus Staurois; species Staurois parvus. The sequence goes on from NW_028318340.1 coordinate 9,266,964, forward strand.
TTTGAGTACACAGATCAATGTCTGTGAAGAGTGTAGCTTTTTTGACCTTCATAAAACAAAAAACCTAAAGCTGTGAACAATGCATTATTCATTTGAATGGAAAATATAGTATTATTCACCCAATTCTATTTTTTTTAAATCATCTGTGAAATATTTATTAGTTTGATATGCTTTTTTTCACATTACCTGTAATGAATCCTTTTTTACAAACTAACTTTTATTCCGGGATGTTTCCTTGACACAAAGTAGGCCATTCATTAGCTCAACATAGGGGAGCAAATTCTACAGGTCAGGACTCAGCATTCTTCTTACACCTGAGAGAAAAGGGACATTAATTTGAGGACAGAACCTCGGTTTTTAACACACAAGAAGCATTTCTCACTATAGAGATAGGATCATGTTAGTCAAACAGGGTGGTCCCAAAGATTTCAACCATTCCATCCTGTTCTTGGAGAATTGACATCTGCCTTCCATGGTGATTGGATTAAGGTGTCTATGCTACCTCCTGGATAAAAATGTTGCGTATATTCCTGACACTGAAGAAATAGCTTGGATAAGCTACGAACCACCTTCAACATTAGTACAGTTGAATATGACTAACTACTAGCTATACCATGATGTGCATGAATGACAACCTTCAACACAAAGACAACTGTTAGTAACTTTACAAGTGTAAATAAATTTACACTTTGTATTTTTACCCCCTTCCTGCTCAGATTTCAGTGGTGTCACACTTAGAATGACAGTTACTCAGTCTTACAACACTGTACCCAGACAGGCAGAACTTTCTTTTGGTGGTATTTAGCCACTTGATGACTGGACTATAGCCGAATGATGGCTAGAGAGTGGTCGTCTAGTCCTGCGAGGGTGTCATATGATATCCTCCAAAATCATGCATCCAGAGAACTCTGTGATCGCTGTGTCCTTTGGACACAGTTAATCACATGACATGGTAAAGGGCCAATCACAGCACCCTTTTACCACATCATCAGCTGTGTCCAATGACACAGCTGATCACAATGTAAATACAGTTTTTGGGTAAAAGTTGCACTTTCCTGAGGAGGAGAGAGGAGAGCCAGTGATGATCACTGTTTTAAGCTATCATTTTTATGAATCACATCCATTCATTGACAGGGTGTAGTAATGTGATAGCTGTGATCGGTCACAGCTATCACATGGTTCAGGTGTACAGTGATTGGCTCTGTCTGTATCATGTGATCTGCAAATGCCCAAGCCTTATAGAACACCCTACTGAATGACTAAATGGTTTTATGGAATCTGCTCATGGCATCCATGTGATATTTGGACTCGCTACAATCAGGATCATGTTCCAGTGTCATAAATCCTAACTCTGATCAGGACTGGCTGATCCATACAACCTCTAGGCTCTTCAGACGCAAGAACTCTCCTCCCATTAGGTGAGCTGACACCTCCATAGGTGACTGACCAAGGGTTAGAGTCCATCCCACATTCATACCAATATAAATTAGGTAGCATTAAAGTGAACCATGTGATTCTTCTGGAAGGTGTCCTAAATCATAAAGTTTATGGAGTTTCCTTGGTGTGCTCCCACCATCAGGATAAATCACATTGCCCAAATGGTACATTTCTATTGTTTCTCCCTTTTCAAAGCAAATAGTCAAATTTTTTCATGACATTTTCTTTCTTGTTTTAATTGTAATATTATGTACATATTTCTATTTCTGTATGCTTGGTTGTCAGGAATGTGTTTGTGTGTGGTTGTCTAGCAGAAGAGTCAGCTGACAGCTACAATAATTGGTGTCGGGTGTGTGTGTCTGCGTGGGAAGTGGATTAAAGTGCACAGGATTCCAGCTCATAGGATAGATTGGGGAATCTCAGAAGCCTGTGGAAATGATCTAGCTGCTACTCACCTTTAAAATGCCCCAGACTGTGTGCAAGATTTGCATCTGCCTGCATGTGTAGTTTTTGAGGCAAATCTCCCTCTTGTGGTGCCTGGTAATATTGTAGGCTGTGAAATTGTTTCACAGCTTTATTTTACCTTACCAAAGGATGATCTTTCTTCATTCCTCCTCCAACAATTAGGGTTATGGCCTAGATTAGCAATTTTCTGCGGGCGTATTTTCCTTGATATTCCAATGCCATCAATGGGATAATAGTGTAGGTTAGTTTACAGTTGTTACCTATGGACTGGGAAACCTTGGGTTCCAAGGAGGTACCCCTGTCTGTGACAAAATGCTCCACCTTTTGTCATTTAAAAGTAGTTCTTGAGCTCCTATCATGTGATTATTCTAAGGCTGAAATGGTATCATCAAGTATTTTTGGGTCCCCTGTTCCCCAGTGAAGCTAAGTCCCCTTTAGGCAGTTAGATTTTCTATAAAGCCACATGATCACTTCTATATAGATGTTCCCTGGCACTTACCTGGCTATTCTGTGAGCTTGAGATGATTTCAGGGTTAATCAGAATGGAAAGCAGAAAAAGTCTGAAAAGCTTCCATTCTTCAATCTCCTTTGCTTTTGATTAAATTAGATCCCAAGCTTCCACATTCACAAGCTTAGAATATCTAGCTAGTGAAAGGTTTTCATACACCATATATCCAGATTATACAATCTTCACAATTTCCCTTAGATTTACCAAAACTATGTAATATAAGGACAAACCAATGCAATCAAGTTCAATGGTGTTTAAATGACAAAATGCACAGCTTGTATGAAAAGTTATACTCTTGCTCTATACTGTGTCATTTCAGAAATTAATTCATGCCTATAAAGGCACTGAGAGGTTCCCTTTAATAAATACCGTCCACAATACCAATATTATTTTCACCTAATAAAATATTTATTTTGGTAAATACATATTTCATGTACTTTCTACATATACGTTTTGAAATATTAAAGTCTGATTACAAGAAAGTAAGCTTTTTAGGTAAAATGGAATCACTGGAGAATGAAATTAAGTTATTACGTTCTTTAATATAGAATATAATGTATACATAAAATATTGTATTTCCTCATAGTGCCTGAAGACATTATGAATAGAAAAAGATCATGTGACACAGTGCTTCAAGATTTTTCCATTAAAAAAGTAAACTTTTGACATGAACAAACAAGTTCTTAGAGCCAAATTACAGCCACATCAGTAGTATTAATTGCATCACAGGATCCTCTTTACCTTTAGACCTTGTACCATTCTATTCTATTGCAATAAGATTTCAATTGTTGTTATAAGCAGTCCCTTACCCCATTCTGTTTTAATGCTGCAAAGCGTGCTATTCCTAGGTACTGAAGACAATAGACATCACCAACACAGAATGAGCATAGTTGACGGTAAATATAAGGGAACATGAATAAGAAAACTGTTTAATGTATGACCGACTTATGTAAGTAAAAGCAAACAGTTCCCTTTCAGTTTAAAAAAGAAATGAAAGGCAAAACGTTTGTGTATACATATAAAATACATTATACAGTAAATCATTTCTTTCCTTTTTTATAAGTAATCACATACCCTCTGTTGTCAGCTGCATAAGATGCTCAGAGACCTGGGGGAGGAGAAACTGCGTGACACTGGTCTTCGTAGTGAATGGCTGTGAAGGGGGGGGGTGTCAGCACTAGTCTGATCATTGCAGGAGAGCAAGCTGGGTTCCCAGCACAGAAAACTGACCACAATGAGATGCGTTCTCATGCTCAGTGTGGTTAGTTTTTAATAGGAAAGCAGAGGGACTGGCAGGAACACCAGGGATTTCACACAAAAGAAGCAATACAAAGAGAGAGAACAGAATACATTTTCATACAAGTACATGGTACAGCAGGTACATATCAGGACCATAAAATGTTGGGTTTACATATTCTTTAAATAAATTAACTGCGCACACTTGAAATTCATGTGAATAGCTAGCTCACAGATCTGATAAATATCAGTTATAATATTACATCAAATAGTGTTTTGTATTGTTTTACATTGTTTAATGCAACATTACTCAACTCAAAGCTTTTTTACAAACTTCGTCTTTTATGTTTGGAGATGCTTCCATCCACTCTGCCATAAAGCCGAGATCAGTAGAGGGCTGCAGTGATGGTTATCCTTCTGGAACTTTGTCGCATCTCCACACAGGATTTCTGGAGCTCAGTCAGTGTGGCCTTTGGGTTCCTTGTCACCTCTCTTACTAACACCCTTCTTGCCCGATTGCTCAGTTTGGCTGGCCGACCAGCTCTTGGTAGAGTCCTGGTAATGCCAAACTTCTTCCAGTTGAGAACTATGGTGGCCACTGTGCTCTTGGGAACCTTCAGTGCAGCGGAACTGTATGTAGCCTTCACCAGATCTATGCTTTGCAGTATTCCTGTCTCTGAGCTCTGCAGGCAGTGCCTTTGACCTCATGACTTTTGCTCTGATACAGTATACATTGCCATCTGTGAGGTCTCTTATAGAGAGGTGCATACCTTTCCAAATCATGTTGAATGAATTTAATTTACCATGGGTGGACTCCAATAAGAGTGTAGAAATATGTCAGCAACGATCAAGAGAAATGGGAGGCACCTGAGTTAAATTTTGAGTGTTGTTGCAAAGGGTATGAATACTTATGCTAATGTGATATTTCAGTTTTTCCTTTTTCATATATTTACAAATGACAAACGCTCTGCAATTGTGCAAACAAAATTGCAGCAAAAACATCCTGTGTTTTCATGTGCCATTGAAATGAATGGCACCTGAACATGGGCAGAATCACGGTGATTCAGTCCTCAGTTTGAAATGCCTAAGTGTGAATGGAGCCTAAAGCGTACTGCATTTTCACAGGATATCCTGTGCATTGCATCGATATCCGCTTACATCAGTTGTGTTACATTAAAATGCATATGTTATTGCAACTCAGGTCAACACAGCATTATGGTGTGAATAGGACACATTTGAAATGACTGTTTTTCAGATGTCCTTCCGTTGATCTGTATTTTACAGCTGAGCTAAAATGCAGGTCAACACACTGGTGTGAATTGCCCCTAAAAGAGAAGTTCAACCTTGGGCGCATGTTACATATTCCACCCATTTTTACGGTTGCACATGTAACATATTCCCACTCCTGTGGCTGATGCCCACTTCACTGCATCTAGACATCTAGCGGGGGGGTCTTTGCAGCTGTCGGCTTGTAGTTTTCAATGAACTAATACAGTAGATATCAGCTTGTAATTCATTGTGTCTTCCTGTCACTGTGTATCTGCCTGCCCATATGAGCAGGGCTGCTGTTAGAAATCATGGGACCCCATGCAGCCTGCTTGACAGGGTCCCCCCCAACATATCAAAATGATATTTTCACTTAAAATACACTAAAATTATTCTAAGAGGATGCAAACATAACTTGCACAATTCCTCCTAAATGTAAAAGATAAAACTGTATTGAGGTAATAAAGTTCTGTGTATAAATTAGGTCCTGTGGTTCATTTACATAGGTGCTCTGGTCTGTGACTCAGTGTGTTTTTTAAATGTGGCCAGTGCTGTGCGCAGGCAACCTATGTTATATTATGTGGATAGAACAGCTGTATTAACACAGCCTCTAATCCTCATTTCTTTGACAGGCATGTGGGTACAGGTGTATGGACATTGAACATTGTCAGTTTGCATTTGGGGCCACTAACCCACACATGTGCAAATTAAATTAGGACCTGCGGCTGTGTTAATGCAGCCACTGCATTCTAATAGGGTGGCTCCCGCTGCACAAACAAACAGCTCATTCACACTGCATGGGCCAGAAAGCACATGAATGAGCCCTTAATTTTTTTAAATTATTTTTTTAAATGTTTAAAATTATTTTTAAAACATTTTTAAAATTATTTTTTTACATGATTGTTTTCCTTTTTTTTACTGTTGGGGTGGTGGGGAGGGGAGCTTTGGTGAGATATCAGGGGTCTAAACAGAGAGGGGAATTGAGGACACAGATTCTCCAATCCCTTTCTCTGTAACCTCAGCATTGAAGATGAATGAAAAGGAGGCAGAGGCTCCAGTCCATTCATAAATGGAAGCATAGTAAACACAGTTTACTATACTTCAGTTATCTATGGACACAGGAGTGATCGGTACTGATCAGACAGATACTCTAACAAGTCTGCAGGAGTCCTGCATGGTCTGCTGATCATGGGTGCAGTGCTTTACAGGTTCCAATTAAAATAAATAAATACATTTTTTTACCTGCTAACAGATGTGAATTTATTTATTTATTTTTTTTAAAAGGTGAACTTATCCTTTATCGTTTCCCACTACAATCCACATGGTGACTGTCAATATCCTTTCAACAGTTTTGTGCATTTATTTGTAATCTATAGCCTGCCAGAAGGAGAAGCAATCTGAGGTTAACTCAACTTCAAATTTTTGACTTCAAATTTTTGAAATAATGTACTTTAGTGAATAACTTTGAAGTCACCAAAATGTTAATTTAGTAAATTAATAGATGTAAATATCATGCCAGGCACTCCTCCTTGACTCATTCGTTTTGGAATAAATGTACTCTCTGGACAATTTTTTGGCATGAATGGCAGCTATTTATAACCTTTGAGGAAATCAGTGTGAGTCTGTTAAAAAAAAGAGGTTTACGGTTTGTTTTTACATCTCTGCTAGATTAATTAAACCCTTGTGCCTTCTTTACTAAAATTTTAAGTTCATGGTTTGTTAGCAGTAGTAATAGAGATCGCTTATGAAACCAGTTTTTTGCTGTATCTCTAAAACTAGCACTACATACTCAACATAACTACTAGAGATGAGCGAATTGAACATGACGAACTGGAATTCGTTCCGAAGATTTGGAAAAATTCTATTCGCGACGAATCCGAAGATTAGCAAACTTCGGATGCACGAATCGAATTTTCCCAAAAATGGCGGCGACATGTGTGGCGACAGAGAAAATGGACAGAGAAGATGGGGCGGGGATCTCTGGGAAGGCGCGCAGACAAGGCGCGCTGACCCATAATGCATTCATGATATGTGATCGCATTAGCCAATCAGCAGCCAGCCAGCACTGTGTAATGGTGGAGCTATAAATCGCGGCCATCTTAGAATTCTCCATTAGCCTCCGGTCATTCAAGAGAGACAGACCTGTGTGTATTAAGGGACAGAGTTAGGGCCACAGAGACTTTAGGGCCACAGAATCGTTACTCAGGGCCACAGAATCGTTACTCAGGGACACAGAATCGTTACTCAGGGACACAGTGTTCAGTGTTGTGCGCATTAAGCCAGACACCAAAGGGCAGCACAGACCTGTTATTACTCGCTCAAGCATGGCTGAACAAAACCAGTCTCTACCACAAATTGGACCCAGACCTGCCCAGGGTCTCGTAACTAGATTGCACGGAGGAGTAGAGTCCGTTATCGGAATTAAATAGACAAAACGCCACACCAAAAAGAGTGGCCATTTCCAATACTTATTCCAGAAAGAGGAACAACCCGTTTCATATACGGCCCGTAGACGTTTCACGTCTGCCACATTCAGTCGATTTAAGACGCAAGCTCCACTTCCTGTGGTCTCTGACCGTCGATATACCTTTAAGTGTCAGCTTTGAAGCTATATTCCCTCCGGAGCACTGACACTGGTGCCCTTCCGTCAACATGCCTTTAAGTTTCAGTTTTCAACCATATTCCCCACAGAAGCCAAACTCTTGGGTATCCCAGAAGCTGCTCAGCGGGTCAGGGCAATAAAGCTCCCGGTTCGCAGGTTGTTCCGTCTTATGGATGGAAGTACGACGGTATATGATCTTCTTCGCACCCACGGCATTACCTCATAAAATTTCTGCATTGCATCTGCAATCACAACGCTGACTTCCCGGATCGCCACTCAGCCATTGGACTCTTGATAGTCGTCTCCCCACACTGCTGCTGGGGGGACTTTTTAACCTAGGCCTGTGTATGGCCTTCAATTGAAGCTGCTTCCGCTCCGCCACTCTGCCATTGGACTCTTGATAGTCGTCTCCCCACGCTGCTGCTGGGGGGACTTTTTAACATAGGCCTCTGTATGGCCTTTAATTGAAGCTGCTTACGCTCCGCCACTCTGCCATGGGCCTCTTGGGTATCCCAGAAGCTGCTCAGCGGGTCAGGGCAATAAAGCTCCCGGTTCGCAGGTTGTTCCGTCTTATGGATGGAAGTACGACGGTATATGATCTTCTTCGCACCCACGGCATCATCTCATAGAATCTCTGCATTGCATCTGCAATCACAACGCTGACTTCCCAGATCGCCACTCAGCCATTGGACTCTTGATAGTCCTCTCCCCACACTGCTGCTGGGGGGACTTTTTAACCTAGGCCTGTGTATGGCCTTCAATTGAAGCTGCTTCCGCTCCGCCACTCTGCCATTGGACTCTTGATAGTCGTCTCCCCACGCTGCTGCTGGGGGGACTTTTTAACATAGGCCTCTGTATGGCCTTTAATTGAAGCTGCTTACGCTCCGCCACTCTGCCATGGGCCTCTTGGGTATCCCAGAAGCTGCTCAGCGGGTCAGGGCAATAAAGCTCCCGGTTCGCAGGTTGTTCCGTCTTATGGATGGAAGTACGACGGTATATGATCTTCTTCGCACCACACGGCATCACCTCATAGAATCTCTGCATTGCATCTGCAATCACAACGCTGACTTCCCGGATCGCCACTCAGCCATTGGACTCTTGATAGTCGTCTCCCCACACTGCTGCTGGGGGGACTTTTTAACCTAGGCCTGTGTATGGCCTTCAATTGAAGCTGCTTCCGCTCCGCCACTCTGCCATTGGACTCTTGATAGTCATCTCCCCACGCTGCTGCTGGGTGGACTTTTTAACCTAGGCCTGTGTATGGCCTTCAATTGAAGCTGCTTCTGCTCCGCCACTCTGCCATTGGACTCTTGATAGTCGTCTCCCCACACTGCTGCTGGGGGGACTTTTTAACATAGGCCTCTGTATGGCCTTCAATTTAAGCTGCTTACGCTTCGCCACTCTGCCATGGGCCCCTGTACCGCCTCCTCTTGCTGCTGCCAGGTCCAGAGTGTGTCATGGGTCCCTGTACGGTCTCTCATTGCTGCTGACTTCATCGCCAGACTCTGCCATGTGCCACTTTCAGGTCTCCTTACACTGTTGGTGGGTTCCATTTTGTGATAGGGTGCTGTATGGCCTTCCATTGCTGCTGCCTCCACCGCCACCCTGCGCCATGTGCCTCTGTCGTCTGCTCACGCTGCTGACGGCTTCCGCTTTTTAACCGAGGCCTGTGTTTGGCTTCCGAATACTGCTGCATCCACCGCCACCCTGCGCCATGTGTCTCTGTCGTCTGCTCACGCTGCTGACGGCTTCCGCTTTTTAACCTAGGCCTGTGTATGGCTTCAGAATAATGCTGCCTACACCGCCACCCTGCGCCATGTGCCTCTGTCGTCTGCTCACGCTGCTGCCAGGTCCATACTGATTCATGGCCCCCTGTACCAGCTCCTCATGAACGTGGTTCAGCGGGTTTGCATCACTTAACGGCAAATCGTTGACAAACACTGGGACGTTCAGTGTTGTGCGCATTAAGCCAGACACCAAAGGGCAGCACAGACCTGTTATTACTCGCTCAAGCATGGCTGAACAAAACCAGTCTCTACCACAAATTGGACCCAGACCTGCCCAGGGTCTCGTAAGTAGATTGCACGGAGGAGTAGAGTTCGTTATTGGAATTAACTGTGAGGGACTTTTAAACCTAGGCCTGTGTATGGCCTTCAGTTGAAGCTGCTTCTGCTCCGCCACTCTGCCATTGGACTCTTGATAGTCGTCTCCCCACGCTGCTGCTGGGGGGACTTTTTAACATAGGCCTCTGTATGGCCTTCAATTTTAGCTGCTTACGCTCCGCCACTCTGCCATGGGCCCCTGTACCGCCTCCTCATGCTGCTGCCAGGCCCGTAATCTGCCATGGGCCCCCGTACCGACTCCTCATGCTGCTGCCAGGCCCGTAATCTGTCATGGGCCCCTGTACCGCCTCCTCATGCTGCTGCCAGGTGCAGAGTGTGTCATGGGCCCCTGTACGGCCTCCCATTGCTGCTGTCTCCATCGCCACACTCTGCCATGTGCCACTTTCAGGTCTCCTCACACTGCTGGTGGGTTCCATTTTGTCATAGGGTGCTGTATGGCCTTCCATTGCTGCTGCCTCCACCGCCACACTGTGGCTCCACACTCTGGTTTTGGCCCCGTGACTGCCCAAATGAGTGAAGTGTGCGGTGATTCTAAGATCGACGGCACTCATCTACATGTCATACTGACTGACAGTATTATTTCTCTTCCCCAGCAGACTCCAAGGGCATTTAAATTAAAGGTACAGTGTTCTGCACTAATATAAAGGCTCTCTAAAGCCTAGAAACACCCTTTTTATAAGTTAAATTCGCAGCGAATATATTCGGCTCGAAGCGAATTTATTCGGCGAATTCGGCGAATCAGCCGAACCGAATTTTTGAATAATTAGCTCATCTCTAATAACTACATAAACAATACAGCAGTAAAGGTAGAAAACAGCCAAACCTACAGTATAAAGAAAATGTAATGTAGCAGAGTGTCCATTTACTTGACATGCTCAGATGCAGGCATTACAGAGTCCTATAGAGGTTATGCTATGCAGCCACATGTTATCCTGTTTGAATCCATATTTGTGTCACTTTCATAATCTGATCTGTATTATTCTAAGTGTATGCATGCTATTTGCCATTCTGAACCTGTTTTGCATTATTGCTTCTAATTTTGCATCTGTTTAGTTCCCTGCCATTTGCCATTAATCCCTGTCTGATCATTTGGCTGATTACCTATTTTATAAAAGTATATTGATAAGCTGGCCATAGATAAATACCTTTTTTTTGTTCGGCCAGAAGGCTGAATGAAAATAAAACTAATGAATTCCTCCATCCACACAATCAAGGTGGATAGAGGAATCCTTCCCACTGGGAATTGTATACTCACAGTGGGACTCTCTGCTGTCAGAATTCTCTGATCAGCCAATAGGCTGCAGCTGGCTGATCATGAAAAATGTTCCAAGAAGCCCATTTGACAAAAGTTATCAAACAGGTACGGGCACACATGGTCCCTGCTGAACCAGCAGAATTTCAATCCATCTATAGCCAGCTTAAGACTAGCACTTACCAGAAGGTAATTATTAAGCATGGAGAGCAAATTGACATGCACCACTGTTTCAAGTTAAAGCCTATCTTTAGAAATCTTCCATTTCTCCTGGCTTTCCCACTCCCCAAAAAAATAAAAACCCTCCCAAGCCTTTTTTAGTCACCTGAATCCTCAGGAATGAAGAATTCTATCATGTACCTGATGCAGACTGAAAGGTTGTGAAGGCCTCTTTTGAAATTCCTGCCCAACACTCCTGAAGGTGGAGACAGAAAATGTGAAGAATCAGAGTGGCATGAGTGCCGGATTAGCTGACTGGAGATGTCCGCTTCTTAGGTGGGTAGTGTTGGAAGTTGCAGTCATCAGGACAAGATGCTGAAGCAGCTGGGCACCAAAGCAGAAGGCAGAATCAAACCCAGGAGGCAGGTAGCAGTAGTGACAACAAAGCAGCAAGGGACCGAATCAACATATAGAGCCAGCAGATGGGCCAGAGTCAGTAACAGCCTGGTAAAGTAGCACAGAATCAGTGGGCAAAGACAAGTCCAGCAAACAGGCCAAGGTCAGAGCAATCCAATTAGCAGAGTAGAGGCAGGAGCAGAGGCAAGGTCCAGTCATACACGGTTAAGCAAGTGCAGCGGATCAGGTCTCAGGAACACAAGAACAAGCTGAAGTCCATTCAGTAACTTCTCATAGTCACAGATCAGTTTAAAAAGGCCACTAGGTACCAGGTGCACAAGATTATTGCTATGTGAATGTGTGCGCAAGTGCGGAGAACTGGAATGGTACATCTAACATTG